>NW_027361694.1:2980000-3596250 GCF_039654945.1 Dendrobates tinctorius | reverse complement strand
CTGCACTTACTGGGAAATCATCGTTCGCGGGTAATAATTGTAATCAGTGATCCCCATCACTAACGTTGTTCAGCGGGTTATCTGCACCTATAAGCGACAAACGCTGGCCTTTTCAGTGTAGCGCACATGCAGCCAAGGACATGTAAGGGCATGACACACCAGTTATTGGCCAATCTCATGTGCCAGAGCCTCACGTGTCCCTCTAGTAAGCCGGACTCGGACCGCGGGGCATGACGGAGTCTCGTTCGTTAACGGAATTAAGCTTGCAATGTGTGCATCTTTTCTGTAGATGGCATGGTTGAGGTTTCCCAGGTGGAGTCGAATTTAACCATAGGCTCCACTCCTGGTGGTGCCCTTCTGGACATTCCTTTAAGGTTCAGCTTTGCAACCATACTGCCCACTTAAAACAAACACTTTGCCTTCATGAACGCTGTTTGGAGGGTCATGACTCGTGGGAATAACGCCGCCCAATCAGTTAACCTGCTAGAGAGATCCTTCGTTGCTCCCAAGCATGACATCACACTCCCTAGGAGGAAGGTAATGCCACTGTGGCGACTGTACTCCTGGGGACGACACAAGTGCACTGATGCCCAGCTACTGCTCGATGAATCTGCTGGTACATTGACCCAGACCACTACATTCCCCTCGCACGCTACATGGCCTGAATCTGACCCTGATGAAACTCAGGTTACCCTTCCCATATACAGTTCCATCTTACACGGTGACAAAGAGGAAGCTGCAGATGAAAGTGCAGGTTTGGCCCACCCGCCATCAGACACACCACCGTACTATCAGGGGCCCTGTTCCAGTGCCGTCGCCAACGAGTGGGCCCCCCCTGCTTGCTCAGGATCACAGCACTTGCAAGGTTGAAATACTGTGCAGTGAGATGGAAGATGGGGACGACGAGGAGTCCAGACTAGTACAGGGATTCCCTAGGGAGGAGACTTATTTGATTGTTTTCAATGTTGGGACAGCAATTTTTGGGGAGCACTCTACTCTGGAGAATGATAGATGGGGCCCACCATACACTGGAACATTCCAAAGGTGGACATCAGACACTGGAGCAGCATTTACAGGGCCCATTATACACTAGAGCATTAGAAATGGGGCCCATTATGTTTGGAGCATTATTTGGGCCCATTATGTGGAGCTCATCATATACTGTTTCAAACATTATATGGGACCAATGATTCTGTATGGAGAAATAGATGGGCCTCGTCATGAGATGTAAAAAGTGAAGTATTTTTCATTGTACTATACCGCTATTTCTCTGCCGTATCGGAGCATGATGAGTTGTGGTATGTGTTAAAGGGGCGCTCTTTCGCCCAGGGCACATGAAAACCTGGAGCCAGCCCTACCCCCCCACAACTTTAGCCAAATAACCCCCATTTTTCAGAGCCTAACTTGTATTATGAAGTTAATTAAGGTTGACAAGCTTAAGTAAGAAGAATTGATGCTTTTGGCATTCAAATGGGCACTGTAGGTGTGTTTCCTGTCCTCCTCTCACTGCCGACTTTTATTCCCCATTGACTTACATTGGGTTTCGTGTTTCGGGACGACCCCGACTTTTCCCTATAATCGGCCGATCTTGCTCGACCCGACTTTTGGAAAAGTCGGGTTTCACGAAACGAAACTCGACCCTAAAAAAACAAAAGTCGCTCAACTCTAGTCTTAACAACATTGCACACTTTTAAAACTGTGATAAAGTCTTTTAAGATGGCCTTATACCCTTTGGATGTCTTGTGCTTGCCAATAATAGCAGCTCTAATTTCTTCAGACAGCTACTTTGTCTTCACTATTTGGCAATGGAACAGAGCCTACCGTGTGCCTTTTTAATACACTGAATCACAATTAATCACAGGTGATTCTCATTTATGATTTACCACAGGCGAGTTAAAATGTGTTCCATTCTAATTTAATATAAAGGGTGCCAATACCAATGTTACAGCAAGCTTTAGGTTTTTCTATTTTTCTCTCCCATTGTTTCTTGTTTTAAATTATTGTTTATTATTTGCTCTTTTGTATTTAATTTTACGAGTGCACTAAACAAAAAACTGATTCACTTGACTCATTCGTTTCAGGAGATATTCCACATTATGTCCTGAAACTTTTTGGGCATCAATAACAATGAGCAGGATTGTATTTCAATATGGTTGTGAGATGTACGGTTGATATATTGGCGGACTATTAATTTGTTTTACAACCTTTCAGTATTGTGTAAAATGGTGGCAGACCATTTTTTTGCCCGATCCATGCAAATCAAATTACAAACTGCTTGAATTTGTAGAGACCTACAAATTTCCAGAAATTAACTCAAAATCTGTTCTCTGTGCATTGATTAAATCTCTACTCATAGACTCGCATTGTTAAAAAACAAATATGCATTGTATGGTATAAATTTATATATGGTGACATAATGCATACTACTAGTCTATAGTGCCTTTAGGCTGAGCTCAAATGTAATATCTATTGAAAAAGTGACTTTGGCCTGGCTTGGACTGCGCTAGTAGATTGATACATAATGCACACTAGGTTTGATCCACTAGTCATTATGTCAGGTGGCGTATATAGTCTTCCAGTGAAATATCTGGTTCCCCTAGATCAAAGCCGTTAGGTAGGGTACGTTTGAAAGTCCAAGGTGCACAGTGCCCAAGAGTGTACCTGGGGCACCTAAACTGACTGAGTGTGGGGAACCAACTGAGTTATATGGCATTTCTCTTTCACACTTATTTTGAGCACAGGCCTTTAATCTGGGCTTTCTGGCAAGCATGGGGGAATATTTAAATCCCAGCTCGGAGTCCTTCAGTTTTATACAGATAACACTCACCAATATTATATTTTTTTTTTTTCACTGAGTGTCTTGGTTTTTTTGCTCTGGTATCCTGCATCAAGGACTTCTCTGGATGCAGTTACCTTATGGGTTCCCTCCTAAATGGTCAAGTGAGAAGAGACTTGCCATCCTTTGAGAGAGGAGTCAGTCTACATTGGTTCCTCCTTTCACTTGGGCGGCAGCCCGAATGGATTCTGGGAGAACGATTTGGACATTCGCTGACCTCCAGCAAAATTGAGTTGTTTGTCCAAGTCTCTCACTGTGGCCTTCTGACTTGCAGGGATAGGGGATAGTTTAATGGGGCCTGCCTACGTTCAGAGTGGGCTGCGATAGACTGCATCTTTGTTCACTGCTTTTTTATGTGACACTGTCACATTTTTCAAAGCACCTGGGAGAAGAAAGCACGATCTCGGACTGCCAAAAAAAAGTCTATAACGCCTTGCTAAAAAGTGGAAATAGCAAAGGAACACTGTTTTGACATAGAACAAGAAATATATTAAAGATTATAAAGAGAACACTAAATCATGAAAATTTACATTTTCAAACATGGAAAGTAAAGTATATAATAAAGAGTTTCTCCTTTTCTTTTTCTTAAAATTCAGATTAGTAGAAGTACAACTGGCACCTCAAGAATCAGCTATTCTCAGTGCTGTGTTAGCAGTTGTGGGGCTGAATATCACAGCTCTGTCAACTGTACAGTGGCCACTGTGAGGAACTACAGATCGGCTAGTATTCCAAAGTACACAGCAGATGATGAGATGAAAATTATAATGTTATATAGTTTTCTACTGTCTGGAAATTATCCACTTCAGTACAGCATTAAGATTTAGCCATTCTTTGCATGTCAAAGTCTCTTACAAATGGACATTATATTTAAAATTGCAGGCAGTTATGCTTTCAAAGTCACTTGAAGCATATTAGCTGAAATGAGCATTTTGTACAAGAAAGCAGCAATTATAATGTATTATAGAATGTCCTGCTAAATGTGATTGACCTATTGAAAATTATAAATGTTGCTTAAAGTGGACCATCTCTCAATAATGTCTAGACTTTAAAAAAGAAAGTAAGGATGCTTTATGAGTTATCTAACTAGATGGAAAATGATGATTTAGTTTATTATTCCATGCTTAAAGCTTTCCATACACAAATTTACCAGCAGCGGGAACAAACAAAATAATTTTGTAATTTCTTACGTGGAAGTGAGAGCTCAGAATTACTAAATACTCAAGAACAGTATTCAGAATTATTGGGTCAAAAAGATCTGAAATTTCAAAAAGTAGGATCTGAATATTGATTAAAACAATAAAAACAAAAATAGACAACAAATACAATATTTGGCCCCTAGGCACAGTATAGATAAGTGTTCCCCAACTCCAGTCCTCAAGAGCCACCAACAGATGAAGTTTTAAGGATTTCCTTAGTATCGCCCAGGTGGTGGAATTATTCCCTGTGCAGGTGAGCAGATCTCACCTGTGCAATTTTAAGGGAAATCTAGAAAACATGACCTGTTGGTGGCTCTTGAGGACTGGAGTTGGGGAACACTGGTATACATAATGCAGCAGATATACAACAGCCAAGAATCCATTTGATGTGTCCTCCACTGATCCAGAGAACGGTGAACATTACCGAGCTTGTGCAACCACTGCAACTTCTATAGACAGTAAATGGACAGTTATGAAGTAGAGGACACTGGAGCTAATCAAATTTATCTGACATAAATTAAATTGTCTTTGAATTTTACCAAAAGTTCATATTCTCCATATTTGTGAAAAGCAAATTATGAATAATTATCTGCGCAAAATGAAAAATATGGTACCGTTAAGGGCCAGGCAAGTGGTTAAAAAAGCAATAATAACAATAATAATAACAATACTCCTCTAACCGTTCACATGTTACATCATAACCGTCCAATTATTGTTCCTCTTCTTTTACCCTTACCCTGTCATGCTCATCCTCTTTGGCCTCTTCACTTTAGGCCATAATTCCTGGCATGACTAGGTTTCTGATGTCCTTGCAAAATGTGCTGTTGCGGTACACATAGGTGATGCATGTCATGATGTTGTGATATTACTGAGTGACAACATGGCACTAAGTGAGGGCTGGAGTGAAGCAGAAAAAGAGAATGCATGGTTCAGACAAGGTAAAAAGAAGAGGCACAGAGGACCGAATAATGTACTGCAGAGAGGGCCAGATAAGTAAGCAGTGAGCTGAGTTTTATTTTTTTTACATACTTCATTTATTATGCTATTGGGAGACCCCAGGGTATAAAAAGAAACATTCAAATGGCATTGCATAACTTTTATTTGAATCACATCAATCAATCAAATGTCCAGAAGGCGAGAAGTGACTCACACATATGCGAGCAGATCACACCCAAATTTACTACAGTCATAATTCAAGTATTAAACCAAAAATTCCCACAATATACAGGTAACAAGCTCAAGAATACAATTCTAAACTACAGAAAAGAGAGCATAAATACCAATTTGAAATATAAAATAAATCTTTATTTTTGAAGTATTAGAAATATTTTTTTTTAAAGAATACACAATTTTAAGCCAAAAAACAGAGGCTATAAAAAACAATCTAGGGAGACCGTAAATGATGGCTCTTTAAAAATACATACAGTAAGCTTAAAATATTCAAATTTAAGGACAATAGCTTCATAAATGAATGTTATTACAATACAGAAGCATATCAATAAATTAATTCATTATTGCCGTCCAATAAAGTGCATAAGTGTGCAATATATCCGCTCATAATAATAATACATTAAAGTGCAAATAATGCAATTAACGTAATAAAAATATGAATATAAAAAGGTGCTGGGACAAAAAAAGTAAATAATATAAAAAGGTGAATTCAATCACTAACTGTGCAAAAAGATGCAAAAAAAAAGTGCAACAGCCGTGCACTGAAACAGCAGGAAAAAAAGATTTTTTTTTGGATGCTACCATGTGAGGAGCTAAATCAAATTAAAATATAATTATAATAAACATTCATAGGTATGGAGCAATATCAAATATGTGAAAAAACTTACTAGCTATAGCTCAGTACAGGTACTCCCATCGCCCCAACACACCTTTCGTGGCTTCACTTCATCAGGAGGCGCACGTTGGGGAGGGGGGGGGGAACACCTGTTTTATAATGCCAGTAGACCAATAGAATCGCAAGGATGCAAGTACAAATGATTATAAAAGCACTGTTTAATGAAGAATGAGCCAGAAGGCACCAGTTAACCGACACATGCGCTACATAAACCTAATGTGTCTAATGTGACAGCTTCCACTTGAGGTCCAGGTGGAACCCAAACCCAGGCGCATCACTAGGTGACAGCTCATGCACAGACGTTCAAATGGTCAGCTCACAGAAGCGTTGACATAAGGAATGCAGCGCAGGCGTACCTGGATCATAGGAGTGCAAAGTGCTCATTATGAATAATGCGGTGAGTGGACAAGTGTATAAAAGTAAACAAACTGATTATAAAAAGTGCATGCCAATAAAAACAGTAATGAAAATATGGTAATATAATAATAGTGCATTAGAGTAAATAAGAATAAATTAGACAATGTTTACATTCAAAAATAAGACTCTCCAATTGAGAATAAGAAAATCAATTCTCCAAAATGTCTATTTTAATTATAGATAATAATTCTGCTGTACTCTTCAAAATTCATCATGAAATGAAAAGACACGTCCTGGATCATCATAGAAAGGATCCACAGTAATGACACTAAATGAAAAAACTAAATAAAACAGAAATATTAGAATAAAAAATATAAAATAAAATCACAATAACAATAATAAAATAATAATAACAAATAAATATAAAACTCACCCTCCCACACACTAAAGATTGTTTGCCAATAACATATACCCATAAATAGTACTATAAAAAGGCTTTTTTGGCTTAAAGATGTGTATTTTTTAAAAAAATATATATTTTTAATACTTCAAAAATAAAGATTTATTTTATATTTCAAACTGGTATTTATGCTCTCTTTTCTGTAGTTTATAGTCATAATTCAATATAGCATTACAGTAGGTTTTTATAACAAATGGTAGCAGCTACTACCCCTAGTGTTTCAAAATTTAAAATATCAGAACGTAAAATAATTTTTCATATTTTATACTATTAAAAATGTTTTAAATTGTAAAAAAATGGAATATTAATACTTTACATTATTTCAATCGTTGAAAAAAAACCCATTCTGATGACATATTCCCATTAAAACAAAACAGCAACAAAAGTCATCTTCTCATTAATGTAATGGTTTAGTAACATGGTTTACATATTAAGAAAACCTTAAATGGGTTGTCCAGGATAAAAAGAAAACAGCTGCTTTCTTGCAAAAACAACCAGCATGACACCAACAGGTGAATTAAGTGAATGGTGCCTAGCTGCAATTACATATGCAACCTAAACAAGAGTGGCCTTGTATTTTGAAGAAACCTGCCATTTTTTTCATTCTGGATAAACCCTTTTAGTTTTTGACTAAAGCCCCCATTACACACTGCGATATCGCTAGCAATATCGCTGTAAAGTCACCGATTTTGTGACGTTGCAGCGATATTGCTAGCGATATCGCTGTGTCTGATACTTGCCTCCGACCGGCTCCCCCGCTGCTCATCGCTGATCGTGCGAGAAGCTGCTGGACCATTCCTCGTCGGCCACTTCCTGCGGCGCTTCCTGCTGTGAAGACGAGCGACGCGTGGAGCCGGGAGGGAGGACGCAGGATCGCCGCGTCTGACAGGTAAGTAGCGATCCCTGTCCACAGCGATGTAGCTAGTGAGATCTGCCTGAGTGGCAGCTCACTAGCGACCATCTAGCGATTCACCAGCGATCCTGACTGCATCATATCGCTGGTCGGGATTGCTGGTGAGTCGCTAGGTGTAACGGTAACTTAATAGTGATAGATGTAGCTGAAAGTGAACCCAATTACTTAGTCAACTGTAGATCATTTAGAGCCTCCACAGTGCATGATAAGGGGTAACTATATTTGGTATAGGGGTTGCATTCCCACACAGGCCATGACACCTAAGGGGGCCCAAAAGTTCCCTTTGACCCATATGAGAAGTTTAGTTGTATTAAAGACCTTTGATAGTTGGGTCCCTGTTGGAGATTTTGTACCAGGACACACAAGTCTCAAGTTACACAATTGTGCCCCCCATATGAATTAGTTGAAAAATATATGAACCTTCTGATTTTGGAAGGAGAGGAAGACCTTTTGATGTGAATGTATTATCTCAACTCCATCTTAACAGATGATGTTGGGGGAAAGAAAGATCTGAATGTTGAAATTTCATTGGATGATTTTCTTGCTTTCAGGGGTAAAAAACTCTATAGGAATGCAGCAGTAGCTTTTTCTCTTTCCTTGTTGAAAACATATCAATGATAGGCCAAGCGCTCATATCTATGGAAGAGTCGAGAATAGCTGTCTGCCAGGGGAAGATTGGACCAACAGTTATTGCATGCCTTTTACCAGCTTCACTGCGGTTGCCCCACAATTAAAACTCATCACCTATCTACCATTACCCAATAGAAATCTAAAGTTTATGGCAGCATTTAAATTCAAATATCTACCTTGATAATCAGGCCATTCACTTTACTTCTGCATCTTCCGGTGTCATGTTTTCTGGGAACTTGTCAGGAGATTTAAACTCAAGAACCACAAGCATCATGAAGCAAAACTCATTTCAAAGTTCATTTCCTCATTACAAACAGCCATATCTTACTCTAAAATGCTGTAGGGTTTCAGAGAAAACATACAAGTTCTTGAAGAAAACAAATTGACGTACTACACCATTCCCACAGCTGTATCTACTGTAGAATGGAGCTCACTTACTCTGTACACAACCAGTTGCACTAGACAAAAATCATGAAGTGCCATGATGTGCTATTTAAATGGAATATGTAATTAAAAAAAATCAATATGAGAATGAGGACAAATCCCAAGAAAGTTCCCTAACTTCTTTCTGCCCAACTAAGATTGATGCACAAGGGTCCCCGATTTATGTATAAACTTTTGGCTGGAGATGAAGCCCCTTTTATAACTAGAACTGTATTATAATACACCTCTTCTTCAGAAGTTATTGGAGACTGAAGCTTATCTGCAGCTTACTGTATTAGAAATTTGAAAAATAGTTTCACAACTACAGAAATCATTATAACCCCTGTGATACATACTTTGAATGGTTTTGCTCAGATCTCTTAAATGTGCTTTGAATATATTGCTATATGACAAGACAAGTAAATAAACATCTTCATAAAACAGACTTGTTATAAAATACTTGATCCTTGTTTTATTAACTTTAGCTCAAGCTGTGTAACAGAGTTGTTCTAGCATCGATAAACATTTGTCTCAGACACATGAGATACGCGGAGCTTTGTCATCTTTGCGAATGATAAACTCACCTTTGTTCTTTAATGCTGCAGTCAAATAAATCCTTCTGAAAACACAGGCTTATTCCTTTTGTCTCTGGTGGGTAATTATTAATAGTTATACTTAAACAGATTATCTGATTTAGAATAGAATATACATTTAGTAATAATGGCTGTAGTTTGCATCATTAGAAGTAAAAAAAAAAACTTAGAGCCTCCATTGAAAATTCACCTTTTGTTAGTATTTATTGATTGGTAACTGTTGCCCATTTGTTGAACCATGTTTCTTAATCCTCTGGTAATCTTGTGATGCACAAATACATAATATTACTTAAAAATAATTTGTCTCCATGGGTGATGAACATTGCAGAATTTAAGCAACCCAACTCAAAGACATTACGTTATTTTTTTTTATTTAAAATCAAGATATCACAACTGAAAATCATTTGACAGATTAAAATGATACTATAATATTAAGCTATCAAAGATTAATATAACGTTAAGATTTATATAACAGATAATTCAATAACTATATTAAGGTACTGTCACACTAAGCGATATCGCTAGCAATATCGCTATAACTAGTGACGTTATAGCGATATTGCTAGCGATATCGCTGTGTCTGATACTTACCTACGACCTGCTCCCCCGCTGCTTATCGCTGATCGCACGAGAACGTCCTGGACTGTTTCTCGTCTTCAGCTTCCTGCGGCGCTTCCTTTGGAGAGACAAGCGACGCGTGGAGCCGGGCGGGAGGACGCAGGATCGCCTGGTGTGACAGGTAAGTAGCGACCCCCGTCCCGAGCGATGTCGCTGGTGAGATCTGCCTGTGTGGCAGCTCACTAGCGACCACTTAGCGATGTACAAGCGATCCTGACCGCATCATATCGCTGGTCGGGATCGCTGGTACATCGCTAAGTGTGACAGTACCATAACACTTGTTATTTTTTAACCTCAAGATAAAAGTATACCCCCTAGAGATTTCATGGCCACCAGATGGTTGCCTGTTGAAATTGAATTCCCACTTGCTGGAATTCCGGGTGCCTCTCATGATTTGTAGCCCCAGGATAATGTCATTGTTATGGTGTGATACACACATGATATTGTTAATGGGCTAAAAATTAGAAGAGGTGATGTAGAGATAAGCAAATCTTACAAAAGGTATCTTGCCTCAAAATTATATTTGTAGCCAATTTATTCTCAGGGAATTAAGAAATAGGAAAGAATTATTTACAGATAAAACAGTAAGGGCCCCGTTACATTTAGCTGGTGCATCGCTAAATGGTCACTAGTGAGCTGCCAAACAGGCAGATCTCACCAGCGACGCAGCAGCAGTCATTACTTACCTGTCAGACGCGGCGATGATGACGTCCTCTAACCGCGTCCACTCGTCGCTCGTCGGCACCAGCAGGAAGCCCAGCAGGAAGCGGCCGACGAGATATGGCCCAGGACGTTCTCGCATGATCAGCGATAACCAGTGGGGGAGCCGGTCGGAGGTAATTATCACATGTAGCAATATTGCTATGTGTAAAACCCCCTTAAGACTGTGAAATGCCCAATCACAAGAGGTATTAATGGCAGACACCATGACAGCTTTTAAAAAGGAATGGATCATTTCCTCAGTACACTTAACATTGGGGGTTATAGATAATTTAGTGACAAAATGTATAATTAGTAGAGAAAGGTTTATCTTTTTTCAATCTATGTACAGTGGGTATGGAAAGTATTCAGACCCCTTTAAATGTTTCACTCTTTGTTTCATTGCAGCCATTTGGTAAATTCAAAAAAGTTATTTTTTTTTCTCATTAATGTACCCTTTACACGACATCTTGACAGAAAAAAATGGAAATGTAGAAATTTTTGCAAATTTATTAAGAAAAACCAAAATATCACTTGGTCATATGTATTCAGACCCTTTGCTCAGACACTCAGATTTTAGTCACATTATTATTATTATGCACTTATATAGCGCCATTTATTCCATGGCGCTTTACATGTGAAAAGGGGAAATATAGACAAGTATAATAAACATGTGTAAGACAAGGGACACACAAGTACATAAGGAGAGGGGACCCTGCCCGCGAGGGCTCACAGTCTACAGGGATGGGTGAGGATACAGTAGAATACATGCAGTCCATTTCCTTGTGATCCTCTTTGAGATGGTTCTACTCATTCATTGGAGTCAAGCTGTGTTTAATTAAACTGATAGGACTTGATTTGTAAAAGCACACACCTGTCCAAATAAGACTTCACAGCTCACAGGGCATGTTAAACAAAATGAAAATCATGAGGTGAAAGGAGCTGGCCAAGGAGCTCCTTGACAGAATTGTGGCAAGGCACAAATCTGGCCAAGGTTACAAAAGTATTTCTGCAGTACTCAAGGTTCCTGAGAGCACAGTGGCCTCCATGATCCTTAAATGGAAGAAGGCTGGGATCACCAGAAGTCTTCCTGGACCTGGCCATCCAGCCAAACTGAGAAATCATGGGAGAAGAACCTTGGTGAGAGAGGTAAAGAAGAACCTCATGATCACCATGGCTGAGCTCAAGAGATGCAGTAGGGAAATGGGAGAATGTTCCACAAAGACAACTATCACTGCAGCCCTCCACCAGTCAGGCCATTGTGGCAGAGTGGCCTGATGAAAGCCTCTCCTCAGTGCAAGACATATGAAAGCCAGCATAGAATTTGATTAAAAGCACATGAAGGACTCCCAGGCTATGAGAAATAAGATTCTCTGGTCTGATGAGATGAAGATAGACCTTTTTGGTGATAATTCTAAGCGGTATGTGTGGAGAAAACCAGGCACTGCTCATCACCTGCCCAATACATTCCCAACACTGAAACATGATGGTGTCAGCATCATGCTCTGGGGGTGTTTTTCAGCTGCAGGGACAGGAGGACTGGTTGTCATTGAAGGAAACATGAATGCGGCCATGTACAGAGATATTCTGGATGAAAACCTCTTCCAGAGTGTCCTGAACCTCAGACTTGGCCAAAGGTTCACCTTCAAACAAGACAATGACCCTAAGCACACAGCTAAAATAACAAAGGAGTGGCTTCGCAACAAATCTGTGACCATTATTGACTGGCTCAGCCAGAACCCTGATCTAAACCCAATTGAGCATCTCTGGAGAGACCTGAAAATGTTTGTCCACCAACGTCACATCAGACGATGCCTGCACACACACAAGACCCCCAGCAGGCCCGCACAGACCCCCGGCAGCCGGCACAAGCCCCCGGCAGGCCCGTACAGACCCCCGGCAGCCGGCACAAGCCCCCGGCAGGCCCGTACAGACCCCCGGCAGCCGGCACAGGCCCCCAGCAGGCCCGTACAGACCCCCGGCAGCTGGCACAAGCCCCTGGCAGGCCCGTACAGACCCCCAGCAGCCGGCACAAGCCCCCGCCAGGCCCGAACAGACCCCCGGCAGCCGGCACAAGCCCCCGGCAGGCCCGTACAGACCCCCGGCAGCCGGCACAAGCCCCCGGCAGGCACCTACAGACCCCCGGCACAAGCCCCCGGCTGGCCCGTACAGACCCCAGCAGCCGGCACATGCCCCCGGCAGGCCCGTACAGACCCCTAGCAGCCGGCACAGGCCCCCGGCAGGCCCGTACAGACCCCCAGCTGTCAGCACAGACCGCGCATCATGATGACATCATTTCAGCAGCCAATCACAGCCACAACAGTGGCTCATTGCATTATGGGGACTCCGATTCCGGTATCCGATATTGAAAAAATATCGGTACTCGGTATTGGAATTCCGATACAGCGAATATCGGACGATACCCGATATTTGCAGTATCGGACTGCTCAACACTACTTATGACCATGTGATATTTCAGTTTTTCTTTGTTAATAAATTTGCAAAAATTTCTACCTTTCTGTTTTTTTAGTCAAGATGGAGTGCAGAGTGTACGTTAATGAGAAAAAAAATGAACTTTTTTGAATTTACGAAATGGCTGCTTTGAAACAAAGAGAGAAAAATTTAAAGGGGTCTGAATACTTTCCATACCCACTGTAGCTATGTATGTATGTAATTGGATTCCTCAATTGATGTCAAAGTCTTATGTTAAGCACACACAGGGACGTCCAAGCACAGCATTTTTGTCGTAAGGTCTTGGTGCAAATCGTGACATCACAACATTGCAACTGTACATCCTTGCATAGCATGAAGGGGCTCAGGGTTGCATTGCATAATGAAGAAGAGAAGAAGAAGAGACACCGAGGACCACATGGTGGATAACGAGCAGCAGATGTGGCTGGAGAGGTGAGGGGCATTTTTTTATTTTAAATCTCTTCCTCTCTCTTCAAGGTTTAGCAAAATTGAGGTCAGCAGGTGATATGCGTCGGGATTATCTCATTGCATGGGATGGAACTCAAGCCTTACCTGGAGCTGTGATCTCCCATTCAGGCTTGGCCGTTGAGATGACTGCTCAGCATAGACTTTGGTTCCAGCGCCTTTCCCTGGCTCATGCTGCATGTGTAGTTGCTGCTGGCTCTCCAGCCAAGCCTATGGTGACTACTGCTTTACACATGCAGCATTGTACTCTGGAGCCCAAGTCCAGATTTCATCATACTGAGCATGTCTGGAATGTGGTGGCTTCTCATTGGTGCTCGGACATCACCTGCTCTAGTTATGTTGCAGCTTCTGTTTGGTCCACAGGCAAGGTCCTGTCTCTCTGGACTTGAACTGTTTGTATAAAATGTCATCTGGAGCACACGCCTGTGCACTAGTATCATATGTGTTTGGTGTGTTAGTGGCTACTTTACCACCCTGTGTGCACTGTGGATATGTGCCGCTAATAGCACTGCGAGTGTTTGTCTAGACAGGCAGTGTAGGGTGGGAACTCCCACTTGAACTTAGCATCTGCACCGAGCGTCCGTAGGTGTGCGTGCTAAAGAACACCGTGTGTCAGAGCAGGGTCAACCACCAGCTTAGTCTTCCCCGGAGGTTAAGTTATAGGGACCCCAATTAGTGTTTTTCTATATGCTTGTGCAGTCTAATGGTATAGTCCTTTTTGCTTTGCTTCATAGTACCGCTCTGTGGTGTAACAGAGCTTGTTACTTTGCGCTCTGTGGACACTGAGTGACATTTAACTCAGTGTGCTTTAAGGGTTTTCTCACAGTCTTGCCCTGCCATTTTGCTAGCTGTGGTTTCTCCATCACCGCACGGTGAACCCTGGGTTGCGAATGCACCTTATTACAATTTCTTATTGGTGCATTCCACCAATCCTAACAGCAGGCCACAGCTGATCTTTGGGTTGGAGTGACCCAGAGCTGTTAGGGCTTTGCCTTTGCCGTGGGGCACTTGGGTCGCTTTTTCTACTGGCACAGTGTCAAAGCACTAGAGGTCACTAGGCAGTTCTACACCTTTAACTAGGCTTGTACACTATGATAAAAAAAAGTTTACTAAAAACCTCATGGTCAGTTTTGAAAATGTTGGTTGCTTAAACTAGATTAAAATATTTGGATGTGCAACCCAGTTGTTTGTTCCCCGGTTATGGTATATTGTATGGCCTGTAGCCTCAATATTTTTTCTTTATACTAGAACTACATCCATTTGTCTCACGTGTTTTTAAATGAGCTGGAGATTACAGAAAGGATTTAGCCTATTTTGTTTTCAGTTTTTTCCCTGAGAACACATGGAAGATGAGTTTCTTAGATCAATTCATCTTTTGTAGTACTATGTGGCGACTGTTGTTTCTGTCGTGCCGTTTTTGTGGGATGCTGTGATTTAGGGCCCTGTCACACATAGCGATGCACCAGCGATTCCAACAACGATATGACCTTGTCAGGATCACTGGTGTGTCACTACATGATGGCTGGTGAGCTGCCAAACAGGCAGCTTCACCAGCGATCAGCACCAGCGACACGTGGGTAACAAGCGACGCACATCACTTAGTTACCCACTGTGTACCTTAGTTACCAGCTCTCTGGTGCAGGGAGCTGGTAACCAAGGTACACATCGGGCTTCAAAGCTGCATGCAGCACTTAGAAACCCGATGTGTACCTTGGTTACCAGTTCCATGCACCAGCGCACTGGTAACTAAGGTACACATCGGGTTTCTAAGCGCTGCGCGCCACTTAGAAACCCGATGTTTACCTTAGTTACCAGCGCCAGCTCGCTGATCGCTGGTCTCCCGCCTGTCACACGCTGTGACGCGTGTTGGCCAGTGGGAGACCAGCGATCAAAAAAATGTCCTGGCCATTCCAGGATGATCAGCGATACCCAGCAGGGGGGCCGGTCGCTGGTAAGTGTCACACACAGCGATCTCGCTGGTGAGATCGCTGTTGCATCACAAGCCTCCTATCCAGCAGCCATAGACGTATTGATCCACCAATCCCTACTTATGGGCAAACCTGCTAAATGACTGGAGTATTATCACAATTAAATGGGAAAGAATTTGGATAAAAATTTGATGTCTACAACGTATCAATAAAGGTACTGTCACACTTAGCGATGCACCAGCGATCCCGACCAGTGATATGGCGCAGTCAGGATCGCTGGTGCATCGCTAAGTGGTCGCTAGTGAGCTGCCACACAGGCAGATCTCACCAGCAAAATCGCAGGGGTCGGGGGTCGTTACTTACCTGTCAGACGAGGTGATCCTGACGTCCTCCCGCCCGCGTCCACGCATCGCTCGTCAGCGCCACAGGAAGCCCAGCAGGAAGCTGATGACGAGAAACAGTCCAGGATGTTCTCACGCGATCAGCGATAACCAGCGGGGGAGCGGTCAGAGGCAAGTATCAGACATAGCGATATCGCTAGCAATATCGCTATAACGTCACGAAAACCAGTGATGTTATAGCGATATTGCTAGCGATATCATTTAGTGTGACAGGCCCTTTACATTCAGTTGACTGAGAGGTTTATTTAAAGCTTTACATTGAATACAATATACTGGAGCCACTTCTGCCACAGTATAAATATATTGTTTCATTAAATTCTAAGCCTCTGAATAAAACCAGTGTCATTTCAGGTATAAACTTGTGAAATATTCTACTTTCCTTGTGAGTCACTGACTTTGTTACAAATTGTGGTGGTATTTAAAGGATCAACTTTTCATTAAATTGCTGCATTATCCTGTATCAGCTATTGGCATTTCACATGTGTTTTAAAAAAAAAAGCCTCTGTAGCATTCAGAAATGTATTCAACACAATACTTTTGTTTGCTCTGCTTTCTAGGATCAATACGATGAGCTGCCTGCCACCAAACCTCGCAATACACTTCACAGCACTTTCAGTAGAGTCAAGATCCCTGGGAGCAGCTGAATAATTCCTCACATCAGGAGTCATTCAGGAACATAAAAGACGCCACACACATATGATCAGCCCTAAAATGATCCCTTTCTATTGTCAGTTCGCCTTGTGCGCTCTCAGGAAACAATACGGATACACTGGTGGAAATAAAAGAAAAAAATCCCACAGAATTGAATAGAATAATGCTTAGCAATGAGACTACTAAAAAGCCTGCAATGCTGGCTGAGGAATAATACGACGATCATCAGAAATCTACATAATACGGGCTGATCAACTCGTTCTGAGAAACGTCACATCATTTGTAAAAATACCAGCAACCCAATCATAAAATCAAGACACCCCATAATAGTAGTAAAAAAGGGTAAAATCCTCCTCTGTATTGACTATAGCTATTGGTAAAAGATTGTGATAATGAATTGTCAGGTTGTGAAAGGAAACATGAATTGACATTAGTATAATGAACATCCACTGGTGTACGGATGGGCCATTTAAGTGAAATATTAAACCATTTATTACCTGTCATCACTATTCCTGTCCCTCTGGGTGCTGTTAATTACTTTGAAATGAATCCCTGTCTCTGTTTAGCAATTACAACACATTGACAAAATCTTCGGGTCAAAATTTTCAATTTATGGTCACGTAGCGCAGTCATATCTCAGCGCTGGTGCTTTGAGCCTTCCCCTTTATTAAAACAACTTTCATTTAACTGCGCATTTGACTTACTTATTCTGATTAAACAATTCAGCGCGGTGATGGGAATTGGATTTTGTTCATGTTTCTGTTCTGCCAATTTAATGCTTTCAGTTACATTGTTTTCTTAAATATACTGTGGGAATCTTAAGCCATAGGAAACCTATAGAAGACCTGAAGTTTTATTGCTTCTGCGCAGGAGGAAACCAGCCAAAATTTTGTACATTCAGTATATTATTTTTGCTGTGTAAGCTGCCGGTGGAGGTTTACATATAAGAATAAATATCAATGTGCCTTAAGAGGTTTTCCCTAGATCCCTGAAAAAATTGTGCCAGGGGGAAATTGGATTAAGTAATAATAATAGATTTATTTATTATGCTTTGCTTACATAGCACTACCTTATTCTGCAGTGCTTTACATACACATTATCGTCCCTAATGAGGCTCACAATCTAAATTCCCTATCAGTGTGTCTTTGGAGTGTGGGAGGAAACCGGAGTGCCTAGAGGAAACCCACACAAACACAGAGAGAACATACAAACTCCTTACAGATGTCGTACTTGGTGGGTTTTGAACCCAGGACCCCAAAGCCACATTCACATGTTCAGTGACTTGTTTCTACTACACTTTTCCTCTAAGGCTAAGTTCACACTTACCGGAACTCTCGCGGAAATTACCGTGAGAATTCCGGAATTCCATTCTGCGGGAAAATCGCATTTTAAATTCCCGCGATTTTCCTGCGGAAAAACTAGCGATTTGCAAGCGCAATTAGCTTGCAAAATGCTAGCATTTTCCAAGCGATCTGTAGCATCGCTTGGAGAACTGATTGACAGGTTGGTCACACTCGACAAACATAGTGTTTGACAAGTGTGACCAACTTTTTACTACTGAGGCCGCCTATGCAGCATCAGTAGTAAAAGATAAAATGCAAAAAAAAATAAAAAATGATGTTATTCTTACCTTCCGACGTCCTGCGCAGCCGTTCCCAGTAATCCTTTGCGAAAATGCCCGCGATGACGTCTGTTCTCGCGGGATCGCGATGTCTCGCGGTCATTCGCGATGATGTCGCGTGAATGACCGCGAGACTTCGCGATCCCACGAGAACGGACGCCATCGCGGGCATTTTCGCAAAGGATTACTGGGAACGAGAGCGTGGAGAGAAGCGGGAAGGCAGCGCGGGACGTCGGAAGGTAAGAATAACAATATTTTTTATTTTAAATTCTATTTTTTACAGGGATATGGTACCCAAAGCCCAGAGGACAGTCTCCTCTCCTCCGGACCGTGGGTACCATCCGCAAATGTTCTGCTTACTTTCCACATGCGGGAAGTAAGCGGAACAATGCATTCCTATGGGTGCGGGATCGCCGCAATTCCGCAAAATTAATGAGCATGCTGCGGTTTTTACCGCGAAGCGATTCCGCCGCGGTAAAAACCGCAGCATTAGCACAGCATTGCGGAATCCCATAGGATTGCATGGGATGCTTATTTTTCGCGTTTTCGCTGCAAAATCGCGCGGTTAAAACCGCCGCGGAAACGCGAAAAGAACGTCACGTATGAACTCAGCCTAACTCTTCCAATCCTGATTTTAGCTTACAAATATCAATGTAAAATAATTGAACTTCTGATTGTGGCCTAACCTCTACAAAACAGCCAAAAGCCCAGTGGCCAATCGCAACCACCTATTTGCTATCTAAGTGGTTAAAATTGCTCTTTATCACTCTGGTAAGGCATTTTTGAGATTTCTGGCTACTTCTTAGGGCTCAATCACAGGAGCCTATAACTCAGAGGAGGGCAATCTGACAGAAAAAAGGATAGCACTTGGACCAATGTTATTCAATGAAGCAGTGAAGATCTGAATTTTTATTTTTTTTTGTCAGCTGTATAGGGTGTGAGAAAATAATTGCAGCATGCTGTGATTTAACTCTGAAATCAGTACATTGTGAGAAAAAAAATCGGAAGCCAAACTGTCCATCAAAGTGGCATCTAATTTTTATGGATAGATCTCGCTCACACAAGTGTCTAACACTGCCGAGGGCTACATGATGTTTTATTGCACAGTACTTGAACCAATAATATACTATGGGGCAGTGCAGATCAGCGATTATTTTTTCATGGCAATTCAACATGAGAAAATAATTGCAGTATACTATCATTGCAACCGAGTATCCAATCGCGCTCACCCATACAAGTCTAAGGGTGAATGTGAAACATCAAACTGCACTCGGATATCATCTGAGTGCAGTCTGATTACTGCCGATGCTGGCAATGGAGAAGATGTAGAAATTATTTTTATCATATCTTTACATGTGTAGTCGGTTTCTAACCATTTGTGCAGACACATGCACATTTGTGGCCTGCTGGAAGTCATTTTGCAGAGCTCTGGCAGTGCTCCTCCTGTTCTTCCTTGCACAAAGGCAGAGGTAGCAGTCCTGCTGCTGGGTTGTTGCCCTCCTATGGCCCCCTCCATATCTCCTTGTGTGCTGGCCTGTCTCCTGGTAGCGCCTCCAGCCTCTGGACACTACGCTCACAGACACAGCATACCTTCTTGCCACAGCTCACATTGATGTGCCATCCTGGATGAGCTGCACTACCTGAGCCACTTGTGTGGGTTGTAGAGTCCATCTCATGCTACCACGAGTGTGAAAGCACAAACAACATTCAAAAGTGACTAAAACATCAGTAAGCAAGCATTGGTACTGAGGTATGGTCTGTGGTCCTCTCCTGCAGAACCACTCCTTTATTGAGGGTGTCTTGATAATTGCCAATAATTTCCATCTGTTGTCTATTCCATTTGCACAACAGCATGTGAAATCAATTGTCCTAAATGGACAGTTTGATTTCACAGAAGTTTTATTTACTTGGAGTTATATTCTGTTGTTTAAATGTTCCCTTTATTTTTTGAGCAGTGTATGTACTCCTATTACTGCAATTATGTGATGATGTCTCATTGGTTCCAACCCATCAAGGTAAACTTTGCATATTGCAATTAACATCTGATGATCTTTATAAAAAGGTATGAGATTTAGATTTGTTTTATGGGACGTTTTAAGTGATATTGTAATAGTGTATTAGTGTAAATTAATGTAAATGAAAATGCTAATACTGAGAGGAAATCATGTCTCTGTGCTGGAGGAAATCGAAAAGATACTAAAAGAAATCTTCAATGTTTTAGAAGAGCAGTGTAGAGAATAAATTATGAGACATGGCATGACCTGTGCAGCAGTACACGCAACTAAACTGGAAAAGGTTTGTTTTCACAGCTTTGCTCCTGACAGCAGTGTTTTGGGCTGAGGTTCCCTGCAGTGCCTGAGAGCATGTGGCAAGCCTAGATACCATCATTTCAATTCACTGCTACTCGTTGATACTTTGGGGAAAAAAAAAGTTTGTTAAAACATAAATTAGTGCTGCAGATCCTTTTTTCATCAGGCTCCCCATGGGATCACCAGAAATGGCCTTTGGTCTGTTAATGAGGTTTTCTTTCAACTCAGGGTGGGGTTATTGTGTTATGACAGATAAAAAGAACCTAAAAGAGTTCAAGAGAAATGTTTCCTCACAGGTGCCTTTCCAAGTCACATAAAAACTATCTTCCACAGCACCATGTGAGTCAGCAGACATGTTACCCAATCCTTCCCAAACAGCAGTAACGTCACCAGGTGAAACTGTTGTTATAGTAGAGCCAAGCAAAATCTGTAAAGTGCATGTGTGATCTGAAGATCTTACTTCAAAGTAATTTAAGCAGAGAAGATCCCACATTTGTCTACTGTCACATTTTTTCGCGTTTTGTCACACACTTTATCATCACCAGCATGAATAAGCATATCACAAAGTAACACCCACAGCGTGCAACCTCCATAAACTCTAATAATAGCAGTAAAAGGAATGCCATACTTCTGAAAGGTAATGACTCAGGTGTAATCATATCTCCTTGTTCCCTGATCAAAAAAGCAATATATAGTATAAGTTTCTATGATACTAAATGCCTTTAAAATTTTTATGTCAAATCCTCTCTATGTAGCTAGCAATCCAATGGTATGAACAAAGAATAAAGGTTTAAGCAACTAACATTACTGATTAGTAATGGGGAGACCATGAATCCAATACCAAAAAATGCTATAAAGATAAACAGATGATATGATTAATGTGACAAATATAAAGCTTTTGTGGTTGCTTTAGTGACGGAAATATGTTCTATAAATCAGAAAATGTAAGTGTTAAAAATCTTAAATAAGCTTCCAACGATTATTCCAAGATTCATGTTTTATAAGTTATGCTAATAATGGTCTTAAACCCTTTTCAGCCAGATGATGTACTATCCCATCCATGTCCCCTGGGACTTAATTTCCGTGGACGGGATAGTACATCATGGCGATAAGCCATGCTCACGGCGGGAGCGTGGCTGATCGCGGCCGGGAGTCAGCTGATTCTCTCAGCTGACACCCGGCACTAAGTACCAGGAGTGGTCACGGACTGCCCCCGGCACTTTAACCCCCAGAACACTGTGATCAAATGTGATCGCAGCGTTCCGTGAGCATGCAGAGACCCCGCGGTGTGACACGGTATCCCGATCGCTGCCATGGAGACCCGATGTCATGATGACATCCAGATCTCCAGGCCTGAGAGACTTCCTGTCATGTGCAGTGCATGTCAGGAAGTCTGACAAGTCAGTGTAAAATGCATGCAGCGCTGACAACTTCTATAGCCTGCAGATCTGTAGTCTATAGAAGCGATTAGCCTACACAAGATGAGTTTCCCATAGTGGGACAAGGTGTAAAAGTAAGAATGAAATAAAAAAAGAAAACTAAAATAATTGTAAAAATATTTAAAAAAATAATAAAAAATAATAAAAAAAATCAATATTTACTCCAGCAATAAATACATTTTTGAATTTAAAAAAATCTAAACAATAAACGTACATATATTTGATATCCCTGCATCTGTAACGACCCAACCTATAAAACTGTACCACTAGTTAACCCCTTTAGTCAAAAACCATTAAAAAAGCCAAAAAACAATGCTTTATCATAATAACGCCTAACAAAAAGTGGAATAACAAGCGATGAAAACAGAGGATATAAATAAACCTAACACCGCTGAAAACGTCATCTTGTCACGCAAACAGCAAGCCCTCATGCAGCATCATCGGTGAAAAATTAAAAAAAGTTATAGCTCTCAGAATAAAGAGATGCAAAAATAATTATTTTTTATATAAAATAGTTTTTATTGTATAAAAGTGCCAAAACATAAAAAATATAAATGAAGTATTGCTGTAATCATACTGACCCAAATAATAAAACTGCTTTATCAATTTTACCACATGCGGAATGGTGTAAATGCCCCCTGTTGTGAGTTCATTTTCCCCTTCGTCACTGAGGTCTGGTGAACTCCCTATTCTGGTGAAGGAAGGTAATGAGCTTGATTATCAGGCACCTGAACCTGATGAGGATGACTGGCTGAGTGGAGTCACGGACTGGATATAAGGCTGCCGACGCCCTTCTGCCCTGCGGGTGATTTCTCTGTGGACTTCTAGGACACCAGTCTGATTCCTGCTCCTCTAAGCTAAGTTTTTCTGCTTTGCCTGTTTGCATTAGTGTTTTGTTTTTGTTTTCCTTGCTTTTCTGGATTCTGCCATTCCCTGCTGGGGTGAGCTGAATCTCCTTTTGCCTGTAGCTCTGTCTTCAGAATATTCCTGAGTACTGACATAGCTTTTTTGAAGCCTAGCGTCTTCAGGGCCTTTTTCACTGTCAGTCTGTTGGCTCTTATTTTCATAGGGTTTTTCACGGATTGCAGACAGCAGCCTTCCTGTCCTTTTCTATCTAGCTAGATTGGGCCCCGTCTTTGCTAAGTCTATCTTTCTGTCTGTGTTAGTCTAGGGCATCATAGGAACCCCCCACGGCTAATGCTAGTTGTGTTGATAGGTTCAGGGGTCTGCAATCCGATAGCTGCCAACTTCTCTGGTTTTCTGGACTTAGCTAGTATTTCTGTTTTTGCCTCCTACGGTGACTCAATCATAACAGCCCCCCCAGAAAAGAAAATCATGAATTGCTGGTTTTTGCTCATTCTGCCTCACAAAAATTGATCAAAAAATGTCATGTGCCCGAAAATGGTACCAATAAAAATGTCATCTCGACCCGCAAAAAACAAAACCTCACATGACTCTGTGGGCCAAAATATGGAAAAATTATAGCTTTCAAAATGTGGTGATGCAAAAACTATTTTTTGCAATAAAAAGCATCTTTTAGTGTGTGACAGCTGCCAAATATAAAAACCCGCTATAAAAACTCGCTATACATAGTAAATGAAACCCTCCTTTGTCACCCCCTTAGTTAGGGAAAAGTAAGAAAATAAAAAAATGCATTTATTTTCATTTTCCCATTGTAGTTAGGGTTA
Organism: Dendrobates tinctorius; assembly: GCF_039654945.1. NCBI lineage: Eukaryota > Metazoa > Chordata > Amphibia > Anura > Dendrobatidae > Dendrobates > Dendrobates tinctorius. Next base: position 3,572,705 of record NW_027361694.1, on the reverse strand, counting down.
GGGTAGGGGCTGGGTTTAGGCTTAGGGTTGGGGCTTAAGTTAGGGATAGAGTTGGGGCTAAACTTGGGTTGGGGTTAAAGTTAGGTTTAGGGTTGGGGCTAAAGTTAAGGTTAGGGTTGGGATTACGGTTAGGGTTGGAATTAGGGCTAGGATTGGGATTAGGATTAGGGTTGGGATTAGGGTTAGGGTTGGGATTAGGGATAGGGGTGTGTTAAGGTTAGGTTTGTGGTTAGGGTTATGGTTAGGGTAGGGATTAGGGTAAGGGATGTGTTGAGGTTAGGGCTGGAGTTAGAATTGGGGGTTTCCACTGTTTAGGCACCTCAGCGGCTCTCCAAATGCGACATGCGTCTGATCTCAATTCCAGCCAATTCTGCATTGAAAAAGTCAAACGGTGCTCATTCCCTTCCGAGCTCTGCCATGCACCCAAACAGTACATATGGGGTATCAGCATACTCAGAGCAAATTGCACAACAACTTTTGGGACCCAAGTTCTTCTGTTACCATTGGGAAAAAAAATTGTGGGCGAAAAGATAATTTTATGAAAAAGATTTTTTATTTTTACAGCTCTACATTATAAACTTCTGTGAAGCTCTTGGGGGCTCAAAGTGCTCACCACACATCTAGATGAGTCCCTTGGGGGGTCTAGTTTCCAAAATGGTGTCATTTGTTGGGAGTTTTCACTGTTTAGGCACATCAGGGGCTCCCCAAACGCGACATAGCATCCAATCTCAATTCCAGACAATTTTGCATTGAAAAGTCAAACGGCGCTCTGTCCATTCCGAGCTCTGCCATGCACACAAACAGTGGTTTAGCTGCATATATGGGGTATCAGTGTTCTCAGGACAAATTGTACAACAACTATTGGGTTCCAGTTTCTCCTGTTGCCCTTGGTAAAATAAAAAAAATTGGGTCTGAAATATATTTTTTGTGAAAAAAGTTAAAATAAAATGTTCATTTTTTTAAACATTCCAAAAATTCCTGTGAAGCACCTGAAGGGTTAATAAACTTCTTGAATGTGGTTTTGAGCACCTTCAGGGGTACAATTTTTAGAATGGTGTCACTTTTGGACATTTTCTATCATATAAATCCCTCAAAAAAATAGACATGTGGGAAATGTTATTTTTTAACTACTTTGTGTGACATATTTCTCTGTTTTAACGGCATAAAAATTCAAAGCTGGAAAATTGCTAAATTTTCAAAGTTTTCACCAAACTTCCATTTTTTTCCACAAGTAAACGCAAGTAATATCAAAGAAATTTTACTACTATCATGAAGTACAATATGTCATGAGAAAACAAGGTCAGATCACTAGGATCCATGGAAGTGTTCTAGAGTTTTTACCTCATAAAGGGACAGTGGTCAGAATTGTGAAAATTAGCCTGGTTGTTAAAATGCAAACCACCCTTGAGGGTATAGGGGCTAAAATTTAAAATAAGGGTACCGTTGCACTTAGCGATGCACAAGCGATCTCGACAACGATATGGAACGCTGGTGCATCGCTAAGTGGTCACTAGTGAGCTGCCACACAGACAGATCTCACCAGCGACATAGCAGGGGTCGGGGGTCGCTACTTACCTGTCAGACGAGGCGATCCTGACGTCCTCCTGCCCGCCTCCACGCCTCGCTCGTTGGCGCCACAGGAAGCCCAGCAGGAAGTGGCCAACGAGGAATGGTCCAGGGTCGGGGGCTTAAGTGTGGTTTCTTTTGGTTGATCAGATTTTGACAAAAATCTAATTTCTATGTGGATGTCATTTGTGCAGGACTAGGTCGCCATGTTCCAAAGTGTTACACCTGGCTCACAGTAGCGACATCTCTTGTACATACGTAGTTGACAACTTGTTTTTTATCTAGGCTACATTTCAAAAATGTATACAGATATTTTACAGACACATTGGAATATGATAATGAATCATTAAAGCACCACTCCAGCAGGTTTTTTAATTACATCACTGGAGTGATGCCTTAAATGTATTTCCCCATGCCACCTTCATTCTTTTTTAGCTTCACTCCTATTTGTCTTCATCAAAAATTGACCAACGTGCAGCTCCAGAGTTTCATAGAGCGCTCTGGAGGTCACTTTTCAATACATCTCTATGAGAGCTTCGATCTGGCTCTCATAGAGTTGCACTAAGCTCTTGTGATTTAACTAGCATTTAGGGTGACCTACATATTAAAGATAATTACAAGAATCTTTACAAGCGCATCCTACTTCTCAAATATTAAGCAAAAATCAAATGTTATTATGGAGAGTGGAAAAATGTGTAACATTTTTAAGAATTTTCCTGGAATTTATGTGCAATTGGTATCTTTTTGTACTTAGACTGTATTAGTATTTTGTAATTAGGTTTTATTACCTTACAAAAATATTGCAGAATGAAGTTTTTTATTTTGTTTTATTTCCTTATAAGTATATTGCATTTATTGGCATCCATTTGCAAAAAAATATATATCCACAGAAAAAAGCAATAATAGTTATCACCTCTACATATGAAATCTAAAAGAGAAAAATTAATACAAGAAGAGTGTATTACAAAGGCATTACAATGCTGAACCATAGAGCAACTGTGTGCAGGCCAACAGCTTCTGTAATCTATTGTTTGTTTTAAATCCTACCTGAAAAATGACAAAAGACACCTACAAATCTGATTAGATTAACAGAAAATAGGTTATCTAAACACGTTGATTTTTGTCATCAATTTGATATTTATTGTCTTTTGGTTCATTTACAAGTGCCAATCTGGGACACTACATGACCAAATATCTGCTGCTTGTTTGATGATTGGTGGTCAATTAACTACCTGTTTATAGAGGTGCATTCAGCTTTAGATTGTCACTGGACAATCTGCATAAGATTATTCAGTGCACATGGGCTGTATCCAGAGATGAGCAAATCTGAACTCATATGTTCAGGGTTCGTACGTACATTTAGTGTCTCACGGACTTTTTTCGGAAGTCCATTGCAATGTTTGCAGAGACAAAGAGAGAGAGAACAATTTCCTGTTCAAAAGTTCAGATCTTCATTGTTTGCAATGCGTTTTGGGTTCTTGTTCAAGTTCTAGAAAAGTTCCAGTACCAGAACTGAACTTTGTAATAAAGCTGGGGTAGGGTACCTGAACCCGAACTTCTATCCGTAGCTGTAATTGATCGAGGTAGTATGAATCATGTTTACACAGGCAAAGATGCTGCTGAGAAAACTGATCTTTTGTGCAGCATTTCACCCAATGATTGAACTTGTTCATGAGTTGATTAGCCGCCTGTTTAGACTACAAGATTATTATGAAAGGAGTATTGCTCGAAACTTGTACACAATAATCTTGCAGCGAAAATGGACCTCAAGGCAGCTCAAGAGGTTTCAAGCGGAGTTGGTGACAATTTTTTAACTATATAGTTACATATAACTGGTTACCAAGGTCCATCACGTTCAACCTTTCTCCAATTAAATAGTTTATTATAGTTAGAATATCATTTGTATTGGTTTCGTTCATAATAAAAAAAGCAACTTTCTAAAGAATCTTGAAGGCATAAGTGCTTGTCCTCCTGTTTTTTGGACATATTTAGCTTTGAAATTCTGCACCAGCCATCAAGTGTCAATCAACATCCCATGTCAGAAAACGTGCAATATAAATCATGTTGCTTTGTTTGTCATCCATACATCATCACAGCCAATTTACAGAATGAAAGACAAACAGCTGGAAACTTGTTTGTCCCTGTGAGTTCCCCTCACTTCATTGTTGTTTTGTATAAAATAACTAATTAGCTGACACATGCAGATGGAAAGAATGGTACCTAGTGGTGTCTTGCAAGAAATATATATATTTTCATTGTCACCATTCTTGTTGTGATTTCTGTTTCCCTACTTTAGCTATTAGGTTGATGAATGAACCTTTCAAAACATATTCTCTCAGCATAATTACCATTTGTTTCAAACAAAAATAACTTCCAAATGGGTGTTTGTTTGTTTGCTAGGGTTTTGGATATGAAAAGAAGACTTCTATTTCTTATTTTATACTAATAAATCATGTTAGTACAATTAGATAAGTCCTCTCTAGGGATCTATGTTAAGACATATGTTTTATATTTTATGACACGTGACCAATTGTTTAATTATGGGTAATATCTGGCTTATTTTTGCATTTAACAGAATTGTCTCACAATGTTCTAAAGGGGCATACAGCATAATCTTGGGTCTTGGGGCTATCTTGATAAAAAGCTGCAATGTTATGCAAAATTTGTTCATGTTGTTCATGAACTACATCATTGGGATATCTAATTTAATTATATAAGGCCCCATACATCTTAGACTAAAGTTGGCCAAACCTGCCACTATCAGAAGGATCGGCCTACATTATAATGTACATGGGCCTTTCAAATTCTGAAAGATGATGTTGCAGTGATGAATGGATCTGGCCTGGTGAATTTTACTGGCCAATACTTTTGTCTTCCTTTGAGAAAAGCCACCACTAGAGAAGTCTGACAGCAGCTCTTTCATAGACAACATGCAAACTCTCAGCTCTGCTTTCATGTGTATGAGGGGCTAAGAGAAATAGCTATTGAATGTTTATGTGTTCCTTAAATGGATTGTCCCAAACACAAAGACAAGTTTAATTAATAGATACTGGAATAAAAGTATGTTCCACAATTTCATGTGTTAAAAAATGTTCCTGTGCTGAGTTAATCTTTATAAATGTACCCCTGCTATGAACTGTGTAATGGCTGTGTGTGATCATGAAGGAACATTGTCTAAACACTTGGCGACGCACCAGCGATCCCAACAACGATGCGACCTTGTAGGGATCGCTGGTGCGTCGTTACGTGGTCGCTGGTGAGATGTTAAACAGTCAGATCTCACCAGCGAAGCAGGACGATACGGAATGATACGACAGTCGTTGGGACCCTGTCTCTCAGACCTGTAGTATTGAGGTCATTCATCGTTGTCCCTGTCAAGCACAGCGATGCATGCTGGCCAGCGGGACACCAGCGATCAAAAAATGGCCCAGGACATTCAAGCACGATCAGTGACATCGCAGCAGGGGCCCAATCGCCGCTATGTGTCACATGTAGCCAGATCGCAGGCGAGATCGCTGTTGCACCACAAAATCGGTGATGCAACAGCAATCTCGCTATGTGAGACAGGGGCTTTACTACAGCTCCTGTCCAGAAGTGGACACAAAAGAGTATACAGACAGGACAGCAAGAGATTGAAGCAGATTATTTCTGTGAGTTAAAACATTCTCCATTCTGCAAATGTAAGTATTAAAACAATCACCTTAAAGGACACATTTAGAGACTAATCAGTCTAGGCGTTATTCTTACCCATATAGATCCCTGTGTGACTCAGGACTAATAATACAGTAATTATACATACATTTGCAGAAATGAGAATCTCACTATAATTATTGATAGTTTTGGCACTAGTTCTATTCTGCAGGTTACTTGACCCCTTAAAAGAATACTTACATACTTACAATTTCGGATAGACTTGTATCAAATATACCCAGGAACAATACTTCTCCCTATTTTGACACTATTTTGAGTGTTGACTCTAGACCCTTAAAACCCAAGTCCATAATTATTAATCTACAGTATTTTGTCTTTGCACTGATACTTATTATTGCCTATGTCTAAAAAATATGTTGTATGATGAAATAAAAAATTTGACTCCATGTGTCTCAGTATTTAATGTTTATGCTTTAACTCACAGAAAGAATCAGCTGTGATTCCATGCTGTCCTGTCTGCATACTCTCTTTTATGTCCACCCCTAGCCAGGAGATGTGGCATGATCAGACTATGTCCTTGGATGGCCAGAAACAGCCATTGCCAGTGCAAAGCAGGGGCACATTTAAAAGATGGACTATTAACATTTTTAACACATCCAGTTGTGGAACTTATTTGTATTCCAAGATTTATTGATTAAATGTACATTGTTTGTTGGACAATGCTTTTAAGGACGATTTTAGCTTCCCCAGTGATAACAGGTGAGTACTATTGAATCAATTTGTTGAACTCATGTCTTCATTAGTTACCTGCCAGGCTGGGTTCCTTTTAAAAAGTAATTTTGTTCTCTAGATAACTACTTATGTGAAATGTTGGCCATACTATTGTGTGATCTAATAGTAAGTCAACCGATATATTGTGCATACAGAGAATGCTAATTTACATGAAATCATGGTATATGTATAAGCTGGGCCATACTTGTTAAAAAATGTGCTCATATCTGTTTTCGCATACACCACTGCAGCTCACTAACTTTCGCCTTCAGGGAGATATGTTCTTTAGATATAGGACAGGTGCCATGTATTATTCACCAGCCTACTGCAATTGGAAAATAAATAGAAGCTGAACATTTGCTGAAAGAATTATGAAATGATGAGGTTTTTGAAAACAGCTTCTATCTTTTTAAACTGCTTTCAGCATGATTATATTCCTTTGAGAAGGGGAACTAAGAATACATACAATTGCTGGAATATATAAATGCTAAATGTCATATTTTTAGTTTTTGCTATTTGCTTCATGTATGTACAACTTGCGGAAAATAAAAAAAAAAAAAACAAACAAAAAAAAAACAGCATAAAACTGAGCCGGAGTATGACTTGAATAATATACATGATGTAAAGGCATGTTCACACTGGCCATAGAAACAAGCAAAACGAAAGAAAATACAATGTGTGCATATACCCTAATGAAAATAAGTAAGTTAAAAAGCAAGTGCATTAAAAAATTAACAAAGGATATTTAGTAAACACTGTTTTTGATGAAAAAAAGCATAAAGCTGTCTCACCGTGGCAAGGTGTACTCCATTTTGACAGTACCTATACTCTCTAATGTTGAAACCTACCTTGTGTGAATAGTTGCTGAAGATGTATAACTTACTATAGCAACATTATGTATTTAAGTACCATTAACTGGTGGAAAAGAGCTAACTAAAGGCTCACTTTGTGCTGCTGAGAATAGGTGGGCTAACATGGGCTACATTGAGGGCAATGTTTATGTTAAGAATAATTATTTTAATGACATGAACATTAATTTTGCTTTTTTTTACTAGGATTTGTATCTTCTCATTTGAATAGCATTGTGAAATCCACAATTAATAGAATTTGTGATGTTTTTGCTGAAAGTTTTTCACTATGAACAACTTGTGATAGATTGTCAAGTGCGCAAAGGCTGCAATTATTCGCAGCAAGAAAGGACCTATTTATGCAGGATGATGTGCTGCTGAGAAACAATTATCTTTCTAACCAAAAGAGCATTTCACCCAATGAACGATCATTTTAGGTGATCATCCACCTGTTTAGACTACACAAATATAATTATGTGAATGCTCATCGGATCATGATAATTGTGCAGTGAAAATGCACTCAAGTTCCTACAGCCAACAGAGTGGCGCAACGATCTGTGTAAGATAATAATAATAATAATTTTATTTCTATAGCGCCAACATATTCCGCAGCACTTTACATTATAGAGGGGACTTCTACAGACAATAGACATTACAGCATACCAATAAACACATGGATCAAAACAGATACCAATAGGAATGAGGGCCCTGCTCGCAAGCCTACAATCTATAAGGGAAAAGGGGAGACACGAAAGGTGGATGGTAACAATTGCTTTTATTGTTTTTAGTGTTTGGACCATCCCTAGTGTAAGAATCGGGTGTTCCTGTTGCTGCATGAACCAGTTAACAGTCTAAATATGCAACAGTACAGACACAGAGGGCTATTAAATGTAAAAAGCATGTGAGAACATGATGCGAGGAACCAGTATATGGTAAAAAATTTTGAAATGAGCCACACAGGAATATTTAGGTTAGTGCGTTGAGGCGATAGGCCAGCCTGAACAATTTTTTTTTTAAGGCACGCTTAAAACTGTGGGGATTGGGGATTAATCGTATTAGCCTGGGTAGTGCATTCCAAAGAATCAGCGTGGCATGTGAAAAGTCTTGGAGACGGGAGTGGGAGGTTCTGATTAATGAGGATGTTGACCTCAGGTCATTAGCAGAACAGAGGGCATGGATAGGGTGGTAGGCTGAGACGAGAGAGGAGATGTAGGATGGTGCTGAGCCATGGAGTGCTTTGTGGGTGAGAGTAATAAGTTTATACTGAATTCTGGAGTAGATGGGTAGCCAGTGTAAGGACTGGCACAAGGTAGAGGCATCAGTATAGCGATTGGTGAGGAATATGATCCTTGCTACAGCATTCAGGATGGATTGGAGAGGGGAGAGTTTGGTAAGAGGGAGACCGATTAGTAGAGAGTTACAATAGTCCAGATGAGAATGAATAAAAGAAACAGTAAGAGTTTTTGCAGAGTCAAAAGTAAGAAAGGGTCGAATTCTAGAAATGTTTTTGAGGTGCAGATAACAAGAGCGAGCCAGTGATCAGATATGGGTGGTGAATGAAAGCTTGGAATCAAGTATGACCCCATGACAGCGGGCATGTTGCTGGGGAGTAATGGTGGAACCACACACGGAAATGGCAATGTCGGATATTTGTAGGTTAGTAGAGGGAGGAAACATGAGGAGTTCAGTTTTTGACCGGTTCAGTTTCAGATAGAGGGAGGACATGATGTTAGAGACAGCAGTAAAGGCCCCGTCACACACAGCGATCTCACTAGTGAGATCGTTGACTTTGTGACGCCACAGCGATCTCGCCAGCGAGATCGCTGTGTGTGACGGGATCAGCAACCGGCCCCCCCGCTGGGTATCACTGATTGTTCAGGATCGTCCTGGGCCATTTTTTGATCGTTGTTCTCCCGCTGGTCAGCGCGCATCGCTGTGTGTGGCAGCGGGAGCCAACGATCAGCGAGGCTCCCAGTGCTCTAAGCAGGCTCTGGGAGCTTGTATCTAAGGTAAATATCAGGTTGCTAAGCTGTGCGCGTCACTTAGTTACTCGATGTGCACCTTAGAAACTTGCGTGCTCGCAGCTCCCGGCACGAGCACGCAGATTTCTAAGGTACACATTGTGTAACTAAGTGACGCACGCCGCTTAGTAACCCGATATTCACCTTAGATACCAGCGTCCTCGCTGGGGCTGATCGCTTGTGAAGCTGACTGCTTGGCAGCTCACCAGCGATCATGTAGTGATGCACCAGCGATCCTGACAAGGTCGTATCGTTGTCGGGATCGCTGGTGCATCTTTAAGTGTAACGGTACCCTAAGACAATCACAGGTGTTTTCCAAAAAGGCAGGCGTGATATCAGGAGAAGAAGTGTATAATTGAGTGTCATCAGCATAGAGATGGTACTGGAAACCAAATCTACTGATTGCTTGATTCAGTGCTTTCCATTAAACTTCTACAGAGGCTATAACAAAACAGCTCTTCATTATGCACATACCCAAATTGGTTAGTGTTATAAAAAGCTCAACTTATTTATCACCTCTGTGTGCTGACAATAAACTGTAGTTATCTTTTCCTGCTTCTATTGCATTCACAATCCACTCATTGATTAGCAGTTGTCTCTCTTCAGTCTGAAGAGGGGTCATCATCAGAACTGAATAATCTCTCACTTTGAAGCAGACAAAGTTTTATCAGTGTTCCTGTGTTTTTCTCAATGTGTCTATGTCATAAGAGTGTCAGCATTTTTAGTTCCATTCATTCTTTAGAGAAGCCTAATACAGACATCCCAGTAAGTTTCAGAACATTGCATTTTCATTTTAATGTTAATAAATGTAAATAGCACATCATTTTTTATCTTAATTATAGGGTGGAGAAGACAGGATGAGCCTCACCTTGGTTCATCTGTTAACACATTGACTGGTTTTACACATACTATTGCTGAAACTAGGACACAATCACAAAGTGGTGGTTAGATGTTTTATGCTGACCTTTGAATTTTGTTTAATATATCATTTTATTAATTCACAAATTTACTAGTAAAGGAGCAGATTTATCCATGAAATGTCTAATTTGATTCAAATTTCCTGAAATTCACAGGTTCCTATAAATTCGAACAATTTGCAATTTGATACCTGAGGATCACCAAAAAAAATCTGACACCATTTTGCACACAGATGAAGAGTCACAGGGTGGGCTAATGACATCAGGCATAGCCAGGCGGGCTTTCAAATAATGCCCTACATGGTCTAGTACAGACAATGAAGAGAGTTAGCACTGGTATTATAAAAGCTGAAAACCCGCCAAGTGCCATTTTAGGCTGTGACAGTGCTTGGATAGAGGTTCAAATATCATTACACAGAGGGACAACAAAATGTCCTATCTCATTGTAGTTTAAGGGCCTTTTACACATAGCGATATCGCTAGCGATATCGATAAACCGTCACCGATTTTGTGACGCAGCAGCGATATCACTAGCAATATCGCTACATGTGACACACCTCCGATCGGCTCCCCCGCTGGTTATCGGTGATCGCGCGAGATCGTCCTGGGCCGTTTTCCCGTCTTCGGCTTCCTGCTGGTGCCGACGAGCGAGCCATGGACGCGGGCAGAAGAAGTCTTCATCGCCGCGTCTGACAGATAAGTATTGAGTGCCGACCGCTGCTGCATCGCTAGTGAGATCTGCCTGTTAGGCAGCTCACTAGTGACCATTTAGCGATGCACCAGCGACCCTGACCGGGTCGTATCATTGCCGGGATCGCTGGTGCATCGCTAAATGTAACGGGGCCTTTACTGTTGCAGTGCTGAAGCTTATTATACATATGAGTGTACCTTCAGTCTGTGAATAATAATCCAAAGATTCAAGGGATACATAGGCAAGTGGTGTCCCTGTATAATAAAAAGTCATACTTGTGTTAAAAGAGTTGTTCACTACTAGGACAACACCTTCTTGAGCTACATGTTTGGCTCGGATAAAATAAAAAAGCCTATACTCACCTTCCATGCCTGCGCTGTTTCAACAGTGTCGGCACTCACGGTCCCAGGGCTCTCGAGTGGTTGTTGTGAGATGTGATCCTGGCACACAAGCAGTGCTGCTGTTACTGTCATCAACTTTGAACAAATTAAACATTAAGAGGAAGTCAGAGACCAGCAGAGCCCTCACTTCATCTAGCTGTTCAATTTGAATGAAGGTGGAGACAGTGACACCTTCACTGATTGGGTGCCAGGCTCATGTGTCATAACAACTGAATGAGAACCCACGGACCACGAGTACCTACACCGGACGGCAATGGCATGTGAGGTGAGTATAGCCTTTTTTGTTTTAGCAAAGCCAAACATTTAGATTAAAAAGGGTTTCTCTTAGTAGTGGACAACGCCTTTAAAGTTCTCAGAAGGGTTCAATATACATTAGTCCTAAGAGACACGTATTTTCCTGGTAATAAGAAGATTTTCAACGTTATAATTCACACAAAATGTATTCATCACAAATCTATTTTTGGAGGAAAACTTAGCAAAGCAGGCAAATTTGAATTTAAGAATGATGCGCCCAACTCTACCAATAAGTGTATTTGTGTATTTCAGTGAGGAAAGGGAAAATCCCAAAACTACCCTGGGAAAATAGAATTGTCCATGATAAAATACAGTATATCAGACCTCTCTCATGAAACCTGCGCTAAGTAGAAGAATCAGGAGGCCCCAATCATGTAGACACTATTTTGCAAAGTAATACGTTTTACATAAACATAATTTATTTTTATCAATTAGCAAAATACAAAGTGATTGAACAAAAGTGAACTATAATTCAAATCAATATTTTGCGTGACTACACTTTGACTTCAAAACAACATGAAAGCTTCAATTCTTCCAGGTACACTTCCATAAAATCAGAGATATTGTAGAATTATAGTAAGGTTTATAAGTGACAAGTTATACCAAACAATAGTAAACAGGTAATAAAGATAATCAGTTTACTATTTAAAGCAGTCATTAACTGAAACAGAAACAGCTGTGTAGGAGGCTTAAAACCAGAGGATTCTCCAGTGAGCCCAGGCACTGACAACTGCTGGCATACAGGGCCGCCAGCTTCCTAGGGCCTCAGCTGTTCCAGGGGCCCCCAGCCTATTGTGTGTCACTAATAGCAGCACACCATGCAGCTGCTATGGGGCCCCGGGAGTGAGGGGCCAGCCCAGTCCCAGCAGAGCAGCAGCAGGTGATAGGAGGTAGATGCCAGCTGATGCGGCTAAAGCCTGTGCCCACTGCAAAAGAGAAATTAATATTCACTCTTCCCCACGCCCCCATGGGCATGGAGAGGAGTGAATATTCATTTCACTTTATTAGCGGGCAGTGTTAGCAGAAGCCTGCAGCTAACACTGCCCGCTATCAGGGCCGGCAGACCAGGGCCCCCAGCCCACACAGCTGCTATGGGGCCCGTTAGATAGGGGAGCCAAATGCCAGCCAATACTGTTGAAAGCAATAATGGAGGAGAGAGCATCAGATAACACCCCTCTCCCATCATTCCCATCTGCCTCTGACAGAGCAGGTGCATGATGACATCACTTCATTGCGTACCCGCTATGTGTCGGGCAGATGGCAGTGCAGATTCTGATACTGGAGCAGAGCCAGAATCAGTGTGGGAATGAGGAGGAGAGGTGAGTATTGTGTTTGTTTATATATACTGTATATATATATATATATATATATATATATATATATATATATATATATCAGTGAGTGAATCTTGGTGGCCATAAGACTGTAGGACTTGTGGGGCTAGATTATGTTCTAAGGGAAGGTGGCTTCATTATATTCCATGTGCAGCTGCATTATACTCTATGAGGGTCTACATTATATTCTGGGTGGGGCTGCATTATATTCTGTGGGGGAAGGCTGCATTATACCCTATGAGGGGGGCTGCATTACACCTTATGAGGGGGGATGCATTATACCCTTTGAGGGTGCTGCATTATAACCCTATGAGGGGCACTGCATTATATTCTGTTGAGGGGGTTGCATTATACCCTATGAGAGGGCTACATTATATTCTGTGGGGGGACTGCATTATACTATATGAGGAAGCTACATTATACCTTATGAGGGGGTTGCATTATACTCTGAGGGGGCAGAATTATAGCCTATGAGGGGACTACATTATATTCCTTGAGGGGAACTATATTATATTCAATGAGGGGGCTGCATTATACTATATGAGGGTTGCATTATATTTTATGAGGGGGTCCTTTATATTCTATGAGGTGGCTACCCCAACCCCTGCTACATAACTAAGATTTGTACTACCTGAGCCAACAGTGTGATGCAGCATCATAAAAGGCAAATGCAATTCTGGGATGTATTAATAGAAGCATACAGTCTAGATCACATGAAGTCATTATTGCCCTCTACTCCTCTTTGGTCAGACCTCATCTGGAATACTGTGTCCAGTTTTGGGCAGCACATTTTTAAAAAGACATCAACAAACTGGAGCAAGTTCAGAGAAGAGCGACCAGAATGGTGACCAGTCTGCAAACCATGTCCTATGAGGAATGGTTACAGGATTTGGGAATGTTTAGCTTGAAAAAAATAAGACTGAGAGGAGTCTTAATAGCTGTCTACAAATATCTCAAGGGCTGTCACATTGTGGAAGGATCACCTTAATTCTCATTTGCACAAGGAAAGAATAGAAGCAATGGGATGAAACTGAATGGGAGTAGACACAGACTAGATATTAGAAAAAACTTTTTGACAGCTAGGGTGATCAATGAGTGGAGCAGGATGCCACGAGAGGTGGTGAGTTCTCCTTCCATTGAAGTCTTCAATCAGAGGCTGTATAGACATCTGTCTGGGATGATTTAGTGATTCCTACTTTGAGCAGGGGGTTGGACCAGATGACCCAGAAGGTCCCTTACAACTCTACCATTCTGTGATTCTATGATTTTATATTGTACCCTGATATTAGCGTGTTTTACCACACAATTAGTGGTCATGTATTTATTTCTATGCAGCTACATAGTGGGCCCCAAGAAAGATTTTCTCTGGTAGGCCCAAGGAAGCCTCAGTTTGACACTGTTCATATCTCATGTCATGCACCAAGGCTGGGTAAAGCAATAAGACTAAAGGGCCCATTACACACAGCGATATCGCTAGCAATATCGCTATACCGTCACTGGTTTTGTGACGCAGCAGCGATATTGTTAGCGATATCGCTACATGTGATACTTACCTCCGACCGGCTCCCCCGCTGGTTTTCGCTAATCGCGCGAGAACGTCCTGGGCCATTTCTCATCGTCTGCTTCCTGCTGGGCTTCCTGCTGTGGCGACGAGCGACACGTGGACGTGGGTGGGAGGACGTCTTCATCGCCGCGTCTGACAGGTAAGTAGCGACCACCGACCGCTGCTATGTCGCTGGTGAGATCTGCCTGTTTGGCAGCTCACTAGCGACCACTTAGCGATGCACCAGCGATCCTGACCGGGTCATATCGTTGTCGTGATCGCTGGTGCATCGCTTAGTGTAACGGGACCCTAATGGCATTTATCCTGGGTCAGTGAAGTCTCTCCCAGGCAAACATTCTAAAGCAGACAGGGGTTTAAGGATGTGCTGTTCAAGCTCTTTGAATAAAGTACCAGGAAATGGGCAGTGTTGAGAAATGTTGACATGTTCAGTCAATGAAACTTAATGCAGCAAATGAAAGAAACATTATGCTCACTTCTCTTTGAAATCAGACAATATCCAGCAGTGCCATCAACACAAAACTGGAATAAGCTGGTGGTACCAAGCAACATCCAAATAATGTTCACTGAATTCTGGCCAGAAGTGGTCTTGATAAAGGAATTGTGGCCAAAGTGATATACCTTCACCATGGAAACAAGGCCAAATGACTCAACTAGGGTAAACATAAAATAATAGGTATTCAGAAAAACGGCAGCAGATACTGCCAGACTAATGAGTGAAAATGTGAAATATATGGCTGTGAAAAGGCATTTTGCTTGCTCAAGGGCTGAAGGACTGTAAAATCATGAATATATGCAGTCAGCAGTGAAGCCCCTTGTTAGTTTAGGACAACGTTTCACCAAATAGAGTTGGGGATTTGGAAAATATCAATGCTGAGAAATACAGGCAGATACTTACCCATTATACAATACCATCAGAGTGGCATCTGACAGGCTCCAAATTTGTAATGCAGCAGGACAACGACCCGAAGCATACAACCAATGTCATCAAGAGGAAAGGATGACAAAGAGTCCTATATAAATATATTGCTTATGCACACTATATATATTTACTATATATACATAGTGCTGTGCAATAGTTTTAGGCAAATATTTAAACAGTGCTGCAATGTACATTTTTTAAAAATAGAAGTGTTAATGTTTTGTTTTATCAGATAATGAGATGCAGAGTAAATTAAGAAAAGAGAAATCTGAAACAATTCAATATTTGCTGTGACCATGCTTTTTTCTTTAAAACAGCATCAAGCATCAGTTCTTCTAGGTACACTTAAATAGTTTTTTGCGAGATTTCAGCAGGGGGTTGATCCAAACATCTTGGAAAACTAACTTCAGATCTTCTTTGGATATAGGCTTGCACAAATCCTTATTACTCTTCATGTCATCCCACACAGACTTGATGATATTGAAATCAAGGCTCTGTGGGGACATAACTTAACTTTCAGGACTACTTAATTTTCTTTTCTCTGAAAATAGTTCTTAATAACATTGGCTGTATGTTTGGAGGCATTATTCTGCTACATATAAATATTTAAGCTTTTTTTAATTAATAAGATTTCCATGACAGAGCCAATAATTCAGAGTAAAATGTTTCAAGTTAAAAAAGTGTTAGGTTCCATGGTAGCAAGAGCCATCTTAACAGATAAAAATATTATTATTTTTTATTTCTATCATGCCAGCATATTTTGCAGCACTTTACAATTCAGAGGATACATGCACAAGCATTGTAAGATATTACAAAGTAAATAATAAATAATCTTTATTTTTATATAGCGCTAACATATTCCGCAGCACTTTACAGTTTTGCACATATGAGTAACATATGATTCAACAAATACTAAGGGGAGGAAAGTATATGAAGAAATAGAGGTGACACAAAAGATAAAAAAGTGCTTGTCATGTATGGCCCAGTCATCAATATAATAAATAGGGGTATTTACATAAATCTGCATGAACCAGTTATCAGTTAGTATCTGTAAAATTACAGATACTGTGTGCTAATGAATGTATGGAGGGTGAAAAAAACCAGATGATTCTGAAGGAAAGTTAGGAAAGGAGAACGGGGAATAGTTATAGCAGGAGTTAGACCAGCGAAAAAATGTTTTTAGTACACACTTAAAACTATGGATACTGGGAATTAACCCAATTGTCTGGGGTAGTGCATTCCAGAGAACTGGCACACCACAAGAGAAGATTTGTAGATGTGAGTGGGAGGTACCGCTTATAGAGGATGTCAGTCTTAGGTCAGTGGAAAGGAGAAAGCAGATAGGGTGGCAAACAGGGATGAGGGAGGTATAGTGGTGCAGAACTGGGGAAAGCATTGTGGGGAGAATGATAAGTTTATATTGCCATTTGTAGTGGGTGAGTAATCAGTGCAGTGACTAGCAGAGGGTAGAGTCTTAGTGCAGCAGATGGACAGAAATATGACCCTGGCTGCTGTGTTTAGGATAGATTGAAGAATGGAGAGTTTAGTAAGAGGGATACTGATTAGTAGAGTGATGCAATAGTCCAGTCAAGAATAAATAAAATCAAGAGTAAAACCCTGTCACACACAGCGAACTCGCTAGCGAGATCGCTGCTGAGTCACAAGTTTTGTGACGCAACAGCGATCTCACGAGCGAGATCGCTGTGTGTGACACTTACCAGTGACCGGCCCCCCTGTGGGGTATCGCTTATCGTCCTGGAATGGCCAGGACTTTTTTTGATCGTTGGTCTCCCGCTGGCCAGCACACATTGCTGCGTGTGGCAGGCGGGAGACCAGTGATCAACGAGCTGGCGCTCGTAACTAAGGTAAACATCGGGCTTCTAAGCGGCGTGCAGCACTTAGGAGCCTGATGTGTACCTTAGTTACCAGTGCACTGGTGCAGGGAGCTGGTAACCAAGGTACACATCGAGTTTCTAAGTGCCGCGCGCCACTTCGAAACCTGATGTGTACCTTGGTTACCAGCTCCCTGCACCAGCGTGCTGGTAACTAAGGTACACAGTGGGTAACTAAGCGACATGCGTCGCTTGTTACTCATGTGTCGCTGGTACTGATCACTGGAGAAGCTGCCTGTTTGGCAGCTCACTAGCGATCATGTAGCGACACACCAGCGATCTTGACAAGGTCATATCATTGTCGGGATCGCTGGTGCGTCGCTATGTGTGACGGGGCCCTAAGAGTTATTGCAGTCTAAGGTGAGATAAGCTTAAATTTTGTGATTTTTTTGAAGTGGAGTTGACATGAGTGAGCAAATGATTGGATGTAGGGAGTAAAGGAAAGATCTGATATAATTGTAAGGCAGTGAGAGTGCTGTTAGGGAGTTATGGTGGAGCCATCCATAGAAACTGTCATATCCTTTTGAGGTAGGCTAGTAGAGGAAGACAACACAAGGAGTTCAGTTTTGGAAAGACTCAGTTTTAGATTTAGGGGTGACATAATGTTAAAGAGCAGACAGACAGTCACTGGAATTTTTTTTAGTAATGCATGGGTAATATTAGAAGATGTGTATAATTGGGTGTTATCAGCACAGAGATAGTACTGAAAGCCAAATCAAGTCGTGGTTTGTCCAAAAGTGTCGATGTATATTGAAAAGAAGAATGGGCCTAGGACTGAACCCCTTTGGAACCCTAACAGAAAGGAAAAGAGGAGGAGAATATGAACTAGTAAAATTATACACTGAATGAGTGGTCAGTGAGTTAGAAAGAGAACCAAGGAACAAGGAGTATTCTTTAAATTGATAAAGCAGAGAATAGTGAGGAGGAATTGGTGATCCACAATGTCAAATGCTGCAGAAAATTCTAGGAGAGCCTGATGAGAGCAGTATTGTCCATTAGCTGTTAGTAGATTGTTAGAGACTTTACTAAGGACAGTTTCTGTAAAATGCTTAAGCCCCCGTTACACACTGCGATATCGCTAGCAATATCGCTGTAAAGTCACCGATTTTGTGACGTTGCAGCGATATTGCCAGCGATATCGCTGCATGTGATACTTACCTCCGACCGGCTCCCCCGCTGGTTATTGCTGATCGCGCGAGAAGCTGCTGGATCATTCCTCGTTGGTCACTTCCTGCGGCGCTTCCTGCTGTGACGACGAGCGATGCGTGGATGCGGGCGGGAGGAAGCAGGATCGCCGCGTCTGACAGGTAAGCAGTGACCCCCGACCCCTGCTATGTCGCTGGTGAGATCTGCCTGTGTGGCAGCTCACTAGTGACCACCTAGCGATGCACCAGCGATCCTGACCGCGTCATATCGCTAGTCGGGATCGCTGGTGCATCGCTAGGTGTAATGGTACCCTAAGACTAGAAACTGTATAGTAAATGGTCAAGAAAAGAGTTATCTCAAATACAGTCAATTAGACGAGAGTAAACCAAGCATTCCAGGAGTTTAGAGCTGAAATAAAGGTTAGAGACAGGTCTGCAGTTACCAGAACAGCAATGTTTTTTTAGGAACATGGCTATGATGGCATGTTTGAAGGAAGAGGGAAAGATACTGGATAAAAGAGATGTTCAATATTTCACTATTTCACTAAGCAATCTCTGAAGCAGACCAGGTCCAGTGGATTACTATCATCATATATAGGAGAGTTAGTAAACTGTGAAAGGCATAGACTGGAAGTTAGAAACAAATATGGATAGTGAATTAAGAATGGATTAAGTACAGCATGTGCGTTATATTCCTTCCTTGGAGGCAGCAAAGACATATAACTATGATAAGCATAGTAGTTTATTAAATAATAAGTAAACAGTGAGTATGGAAAGTATTCTGACCCCTTAAAATTTTTTACTCTTTGTTTCATTGCAACCATTTGGTAAATTCAAAGAAGTTCTTTTTTTCTCATTAATGTACACTCTGCACCCCATCTCGACTGACAAAAACCAGAAATGTAGAAATGTTTACAAATTTAATAAAATAGAAAAACTGAAATATCACATGGTCATAAGTATTCAGACCCTTTGCTCAGTATTGAGTAGAAGGACCCATTTGAGCTAGTACAGTCATGAGTCTTCTTGGAAATGATGCAACAAGTTTTTCACACCTGGATTTGGGGATCTTCGGCCATTCTTCCTTGCAGATCCTCTCCAGTTCCATCAGGCTGGATGGTGAACGTTGGTGGACAGCCATTTTCAGGTCTCTCCAGAGATGCTCAATTGGGTTTAGGTCAGGGCGTTGACTGGACCAGGCAAGAATGGTCACAGAGTTGTTCTGAAGCCACTCCTTTGTTATTTAAGCTGTGCGCTTAGGGTCATTGTCTTGTTAGAAGGTGAACCTTTTGGCTAAATCTGAGGACCACATCACATTTGAAGAGACTTTGAGGGGTCAGTATGACAGAAAATACCCCAAAATTACAACATTCTAAAAACTGCATTCAAAATACTCAAAACCACATTCAAGAAGTTCATTAACCCGTCAAGTTTTTCACAGGAATTAATGAAATGTGGAAAGAAAAAAAAGAACATTTTACTTTTTTTCACAAAAAATTAGCTTTAGCCTAAAACAAAATTACTTTCACAAGGGTAACAGGAGAAAATGGAGCACAAAATTTGTTGTGCAATAACTCCTGAGTGTGGTAATACTCCATATGTGGGGGAAAATTACTATTTGGGCACACGAAAGGGATCAGAAGGGATGGAGCTCTGTTTGACTTTTTGAACGCAAAAATGGCTGGAATCGACAGCAGACACCATGTCGTGTTTGGAGAGCCCATGATGTGCCTAAACAGTGGAAACTCTCCACAATTGGCCGCATTTTGGAAACTACACAAGTAATTTTATTTAGAGGTGTGGTGAGGATGTTTAACCAAAATGAAAGTTACTACACAGAATTTGATAACATTAGGTCGTCATATTGGATATAAGAGAGAGATAAGAGAGATAATCCTTTAATCATCCCACCATGGGGAAATTCAGAGCATTACAGCAGCAAGGCAGGAACAAGTACAGATGCATAAAGGCATTACATTGACAGTAGGTAGGCTACATATACGAAAAAAAAAAAAAATGTAACCGGACGGTCACAACTTTGGATCTATCAGTTCTCTGTTTGGGTCATTCTCCGTTTTGGACAGTGCTGGTTATACAGCCTAACTGCAGCAGGAAGGAAGGACTTTCGATTGCGCTCCCTCTCACATTTAGGATGAAGTAGCCGGTCACTGACAGTACATGTTGTCATTAGTGTTGAGCGCAAGTGCTACTTGAGTTTGAATTGGGGTGCTTGGGTATGCATCAAGTATCGCAGGTGCTCAAGCGACCCAGTGCAAACTTGAGTATGGAGCACCGGCCCTGATCATGTTATTCAGGGTCTCAGCTACACCTTGTAGCTGAAACCTCAGAGAATTTCTGATGCGCTATACCCATATTTCCGATCGCCATTTTAAAACAGCAGTGAGGGAATAAGGACCCTTAGTAGCAGCCATTTTAATTCATATCGGTGGTATTAAAGTATTAAGCCTGAGTGGTCAATGTCCCAGCGATGCCACCAACTATCCGACATGGATGATATCGCTGGTACATAGTTAGCTGATCGCTGGTGAGCTGTCATATAGACAGACCCACCAGCGATCAGGACCTACGAGCAAGCTGGTATCCAATGTAAACAGAGGGTATCTAAGAGCTGCACGGCTCTTAGATACCTGCTGTTTAGCCTGGAAACCAGCATGCACGCTGGTTTCCAAGGTAAACAGCGGGTAACTAAGAGCCGCGCGGCTCTTAGTTACCCGCTGTTTATGTTGGATACCAGCTCCCAGCGTCTCTGATCATTGCTCTCCCGCTGCCACACGCAGCGATGCATGCTGGCCAGCGGGAGACGAACGATCAAAAAACAACTCAGGAAGATCCTGCACGATCAGCGATACCCGGTGGGGCGGTCGCTGATACGTGCCACACACAGCGAGATCACTAGCAAAATCGCTGTGGCATCACAAAATCAGCGATTTCGCTAGCGATCTCGCTGTGTGTGACGGGGCGAGATCGCTTGTACTTTTGCTCTCTGTATGATTTCCAATCTGATAACATTCACTTGCAGTACAAAAGGTCAGCTAATTATGTGCCAATTGTTTGTTAATATCTCCGCAATGGAGAGGCTTAATTATAAAAGTAATTGCTTTATTCCAATTTCTGGCCACTACACCATAGTGTGTGTAGTGTCGGTGGTGGGGTGCCGAGCTGGGGGATGATAGGGGGTGGTCCCACTTCTTACCGCGCAGAGATGATAACAGAGACACGATGAGGCAGATTCTGGGTGCAACAGGTCCAAGTTTATTGCTCACCGTCCGACTGACGGTCCTCGCGGTACACCGCGATATCTCTCTCTCTGCCCTCCGTGTCCAGGGCCGCTTCAACACCGTACGTTACACTAGGGACGTATTTATACGTACGTCCCGTCTCACATTGTGACAATCCTGACAGCTCGGTTACTGTGGCCGCCTTAGGCCCGTACACCATCAGCACTTTACTGGTCAGTTTCGTCGTAACACATACGGTGTCTTCCACCCAGAGCCTTGTCTCTGCTGCGGTCCTTTCCTGTCAGGACCACCCCCCTGACGTTTCCTCTCCTCAGTCCCCTTGGTCGGATTCTCCTCAGGGAACACAGACTGGCGTGGTCCTCCTGTCACCTGGGCTCCCCCTGGGGACTGGAATCTTCTGGAACCCTCCCTCAGAATTTATAACTTCCCCGGTTCCTTGAAACTGTCACTAACTGTCACCACGCCCCCCATGACCAACGGTTTCTAAAGCCCTAAGCTGCTGTAAAGTCCTTTGCTCACACTCCACCCTGCCATCTAATGGTCATCCCAAGGTACTGCACGTCCACTACACTTTTCTAGTTGTTTCCCCACTGTAATCACTGTCTCCTACCTACACTGTGCAAACCTATCTTTCTTCACTCTGACTAGTCCGTCCGTCCGTCAGGTCACCTTCCCTACACTCCTCCTTCCTTTGTCCATTGTCGTCCTCGACAATCGTCATCCCTGCCTTCGTCGTTCTGAATCTACACCTACATTCTGTTGTCGGACCAGAAGTTGAGCCAAGCCCACTATCTGCGGGGGCCGAACTATACTGGGAGCACTATGCTCTGAGCAGCCTACTGCTACTCACCAGCGCGCACGCCACATGACAACGTCTTTCAAATTGGGCAAGGTACACCCGTATTCTCTATACGGCGTGTATCTTTCCCCTACTCTCCCCTAATGTTACCTTTCACTATCCGGTACTCCATGATCGAGGCCACTCACCTACCAGATCATTGCCGGCGCCCGCCTTTCCTTCTTCAGGGGTGTCCGTGGTGTTGGGGACCTGACCTAGGATGGCTGTCTTTCTCACGTCTTCCAACTCATTTTCCTTCTTTCAATTACATGTCATGGTCGGCGTCCCGGTCTCCCAGACCTCCTCAACTCTTAGATCCCTACCAGATCTCACACTTTCCTTTGGTCCCGCAGACCTTCCCTTACCCAGACCTGTTGCATTTTACTTTGCATATTATACATCATACAACTTTATAATAGCACAAGTACCCCATTTTTTTATAATTTTTTTTTTTTCCGTTTTCTTTTGCTCATTTTAAAACCAACATATAACAACATAACATTGCATGTCTTCTTTCCTCCTCCCCCCTTCCTTGGACCTGGACACTCCTCCGCTTTCCATATCCCCGTTCTGTCAGGTAAACATATTTTCGTATATAAAGAACATAGAAAGAAGAAAGAAAGAGAGAGAGAGAGAAAATAGTTGCATCAGTTAAACAACAACAAAACTTTTTTCTAAATGCAACTGTCCTTATAATCTGCACAACGGTGCATCGAACTCCTGACAGTCTATACCACTCTCAATGGACAGAGGTGAGGGCTCCACGGGGATACTGAGGGTGTCCATTCAAGTCCTCTTCTTTTCCATGACGGCCTCTCCTTGAGTGTGGAGCAGGTTCCACACTTCCTGCTCCCGGGCCTTTTTCTTCCTGATCACCTCCGCTTCCCACACGGAGGGAACAGCACGGGCCCTGGAGTCCGGTGGGCGGGACTCCGCTGAAAAAGACCGCAAGACAGAAACGGCCGAAGATTTCTGCGGCCCAGCAGCCGCTGGGGTCAGGTGGCAAATGGGGAGAACCGGGTCCTCGGGGGCTGGAATCACAGGGCCCGCTAAATCGGTCGCAGCCGACTCCAGCAGCGGCATAACCGCGGCCTCAGGACAGGCCGCATCCACTACTTCCAACGGAGTCGGAGTAACGGCCGATTTCAACAATGCAGCTGCTATTAGCAGGGAAAGCGCAGCAGCATCTTCTTTGGGTGAGCTCTGCACTGGTGACTCCGGGCGGGGTAGTTCGGGGACATGAGCGGGGACCTCGCTCAGCTCTGCATACACCACGGGGCCCGTGGTAACTAGGCCTTCCGGTGCGCAGGGGGCCGCGTGCTGCAGCAGAATGGTGGGGGCCGCTTGCGGAGGCACTGGTAGGGCCGGGGGTACTCTCACCTTCCCCGGCGCTGCGGCCTCCGTTTCATCATCACGCAGTTTCCCCCGCAGCCTCCGTTCCTTGCTCCACTGTCCTGCGGGCCTTCCCTCCGGACTCGGGGGCTCCGCTGAGAAGTCCTCTGCTGGTATTGGTGGCAGCCGTTCTCGCTGACTCCCCTCAGGCTCCGCTCCCCGGCTCAGCATCCCGCTGCCTGCCCGTAAATCTGAAGATGACTTCTGATGCAGCTCCATCTCTCGCCGCCATTGCCACTCTAGGCGGCCGATGCCCCGACACCCGCAGCATCTCATACCGTCCGTTGGGCAGCACTCGAATGGCGTCAGACAGCCACAGCCAAGTTTTTCTTCTGTGCCACTCCTCCTGCTGGGTGGGGCGTTGGCAGACCTTTCCATCCATCTGCCAGGGTCCAATATATGGAAACGTCGGTCTCCGGGCATATATTGCTTCCTTTTGGGGTACGTTGGAGGGGGTCCCAGTCCATTCTGAACAACTGCAAACACCCGGACCTCTCCTCTGCGCTGAAGTAATACCGCCATCTTGGGCAGAATCAGCTACTGCCTTGGATCCTCTGCAAGCAACACAGATCCGACACAGCGTCCCAATTTGTAATCCACAGGTCAGTAATTTTTAGTCCACAGGTGTTTATAATCCGAAATAGAGCAGTCCAAGTTTTCCTCAGTCCTTCAGTTGCAGGCCTGCCGCAGAAGATAGCGTATTAGCGGCGGCGATCCTGCCGACTACGCCAAATGTAGTGTCGGTGGTGGGGTGCCGAGCTGGGGGATGATAGGGGGTGGTCCCACTTCTTACCGCGCAGAGATGATAACAGAGACACGATGAGGCAGATTCTGGGTGCAACAGGTCCAAGTTTATTGCTCACCGTCCGACTGACGGTCCTCGCGGTACACCGCGATATCTCTCTCTCTGCCCTCCGTGTCCAGGGCCGCTTCAACACCGTACGTTACACTAGGGACGTATTTATACGTACGTCCCGTCTCACATTGTGACAATCCTGACAGCTCGGTTACTGTGGCCGCCTTAGGCCCGTACACCATCAGCACTTTACTGGTCAGTTTCGTCGTAACACATACGGTGTCTTCCACCCAGAGCCTTGTCTCTGCTGCGGTCCTTTCCTGTCAGGACCACCCCCCTGACGTTTCCTCTCCTCAGTCCCCTTGGTCGGATTCTCCTCAGGGAACACAGACTGGCGTGGTCCTCCTGTCACCTGGGCTCCCCCTGGGGACTGGAATCTTCTGGAACCCTCCCTCAGAATTTATAACTTCCCCGGTTCCTTGAAACTGTCACTAACTGTCACCACGCCCCCCATGACCAACGGTTTCTAAAGCCCTAAGCTGCTGTAAAGTCCTTTGCTCACACTCCACCCTGCCATCTAATGGTCATCCCAAGGTACTGCACGTCCACTACACTTTTCTAGTTGTTTCCCCACTGTAATCACTGTCTCCTACCTACACTGTGCAAACCTATCTTTCTTCACTCTGACTAGTCCGTCCGTCCGTCAGGTCACCTTCCCTACATGTGTCCAATTCAATGTGAAAAATTTGATGAAACATCCTCTTTGAATAATAATAATAATAATAATAATAATAATAAATTTTATTTTTATAGCGCCGACATATTCCGCAGCACTTTACATTTCAGAGGGGATTTGTACAGACAATAGACATTACAGCATAAGAATAATCGCATACAGTAGATTATAGCAAATACCAAGAGGAATGAGGGCCCTGCTCGCAAGCTTACAGTCTATGAGGAAAGAGGGAGACACGAAAGGTGGGTGGTAACAGTTGCCCTGATTGTATGGACCAGCCATAATGTTAAGTGTGTAACAGTACAGACACAGAGGGCTAATGGATGCATAAAGCATGTGGGAACATGATGCTGGGAACTTGGTTATGGTAAAATTTTTGGCTCTGCCACACAGGGATAGGTTAGGTTAATGTGTTGAGGCGATAGGCCAGTCTGAATAAATGCGTTTTCAGGACACGCTTAAAATTGTGGGGATTGGGGACTAATCGTATTGACCTGGGAAGTGCATTCCAAAGAAATGGCGTGGCACGTGTAAAGTCTTGGAGACGGGAGTGGGAGGTTCTGACTATTGAGGATACTAACCTCAGGTCATCAGCAGAACGGAGGGCGCGGGTAGGGTGGTATACTGAAACAAGGGAGGAGATGTAAGGTGGTGCTGAGCCATGGAGGGCTTTGTGGGTGAGGGTAATAAGTTTATACTGAATTCTGGAGTGGATGGGTAGCCAGTGTAATGACTGGCACAAGGTAGAGGCATCGGTGTAACGATTGGTGAGGAATATGATCCTGGCTGCAGCATTCAAGACAGATTGGAGAGGGGAGAGTTTTGTAAGAGGGAGACCGATTAGAAGAGAGTTACAATAGTCGAGACGAGAATGAATAAGAGAAACAGTAAGAGTTTTTGCAGAGTCAAAAGTAAGAAAAGGTCGAATTCTAGAAATGTTTTTGAGGTGCAGATGACAAGAGCGAGCCAGTGATCGAATGTGGGGGGCAAAGGAAAGCTCGGAATCAAGTATGACCCCAAGACAGCGGGCATGTTGCTGGGGAGTAATAGTGGAACCACAGACGGAAATGGCAATGTCGGGTGTAGGTACATTAGTAGCGGGAGGAAACACAAGGAGTTCAGTCTTTGACAGGTTCAGTTTCAGATATAGTGAGGACATGATATTAGACACAGCGTTTAGACAATCGCCAGTGTTTTCTAGAAAGGCTGGCGTGATGTCAGGAGAAGAAGCGTATAATTGGGTGTCATCAGCATAGAGATGGTACTGGAAACCAAATCTACTGATTGTGTGACCAA
The DNA here is from genome assembly GCF_039654945.1 of Dendrobates tinctorius. NCBI lineage: Eukaryota > Metazoa > Chordata > Amphibia > Anura > Dendrobatidae > Dendrobates > Dendrobates tinctorius. Next base: position 3,546,373 of record NW_027361694.1, on the reverse strand, counting down.
TAGGGGCAGTGTACAAGGAGAAGAGGAGGGGGCCTAGAACCGATCCTTGAGGAACCCCAACAGTAAGGGGAAGGTGAGAGGAGGAGGAACCGGCAAAAGAAACAGTAAAGGAGCGGTCGGAGAGATAGGAGGAGAACCAGGAGAGAACGGTGTCCTTGAGGCCAATGGAATGGAGCATAGTGAGGAGGAGCTGATGATCCACAGTGTCGAATGCTGCAGAGAGATCCAAGAGAATTAGCATGGAGTAATGACCATTTGATTTAGCTGTTAGCAGATCATTAGAGACTTTAGTGAGGGCAGTTTCAGTGGAGTGTAAAGAGCGGAAACCGGATTGGAGAGGGTCGAGAACAGAGTTTTCTGAGAGATAGCGGATAAGACGGGAGTGGACCAGGCGTTCCAGGAGTTTAGAGATGAAGGGAAGATTAGAGACAGGTCTATAGTTAGCGGCACAGTTTTGGTCGAGGGATGGTTTTTTAAGTAGTGGATGTATGATGGCATGCTTAAATGAGGAGGGAAAAATACCAGAAGAGAGAGAGAGGTTAAATATTTTAGTTAGGTGAGGGGTGACAGCAGGGGAAAGGGACTGGAGGAGATGTGACGGAAATGGGTCACTGGTGCAAGTAGTTGGGCGAGAAGATGCAAGGAGCCTGCTTACTTCTTCTTCTGTGACTGGTTCAAAATCAGAGAGTGAGTTAGATGCAGTGGGGGAGGGAGGACAGTGCATGGTATGAGGGGATTTGGAGATAATTTCCTGTCGGATCTGGTCAATTTTTTCTTTGAAGTAATTGGCCAGATCGTCAACTCGGAGCTCAGTGGTTGGGGCCTGTACTCTTGGATTGAGTAGAGAATGAAAAGTGTCAAAGAGACGTTTCGGGTTATTGGACAGTGAGATGATGAGGGTGTTGAAATAGGTTTGTTTGGAGAGGTGAAGGGCAGTGTTGTATGTTCTAAGCATAAACTTAAAATGGATGAAATCTTCGTGTAGATTGGATTTTCTCCACAGACGTTCGGCGCACCTGGAGCACCGCTGCAGGAAACGTGTTTGCACCGTGTGCCAGGGTTGTCGCCGTCTGCGTTGTGGTGTTCTATTTATAGGGGGTGCAAATTCATCCAGGGCAGTTTGAAGTGTTTCATTGTAATGCTTCAATGCAGAATCAGGACATGAGAGGGAGGAGATAGGGGCCAATGAAGACTGCAAGTTCTTCAGAAGTTTCTGGGTGTTAATGGCCTGTGTGTTTCTATAAGTCTGGACAGTGGGGGTGACCTGAGCAGCCTGGCAGTTCTTTATAGAGAATGAAAGAAGATTGTGGTCAGAGAGCGGGAGAGGGGAGTTTGCAAAATCATCCACTGCGCAAAGCCGAGAGAAGACCAAGTCGAGGGAGTTTCCGTCTTCATGCGTTGGAGAATTAGTAAGCTGCGAAAGGCCAAATGAGGAGGTTAGAGATAAAAGGTGAGTAGCAGATGGGGAGAGGGGAAGAGCAATGGGGATGTTGAAATCTCCCATGAGGAGGGTAGGGATGTCACAGGAGAGAAAATGTGGAAGCCAAGTGGCAAAATGATCCAGGAACTGATGGGAGGGGCCGGGAGGACGATATACCACCGCCACTCGCATGGAGAAGGGGGTGTAGAGTCTGACGGCATGGACCTCAAAAGAAGGGAAGACAAGTGAGGGTACTTGAGGGATAACCTGAAAGGTACATTTTGGTGATAGGAGCAGACCAACGCCTCCACCAGCTCTATTGTCTGATCTTGGGGTATGAGAGAAGTGTAGCCCCCCGTATGAAAGAGCAGCAGCAGCGGTAGTATCTGACTGCTGGATCCAGGTTTCAGTAAGAGCCAGAAGGTTAAGAGAATTAGAAAGGAAGAAGTCATGAATGAAGGAGAGTTTGTTACACACTGAGCGAGAATTCCAAAGTGCACAATTAAGAGAGACAGATGGCATGCAGGGAATATTAATAAGATTAGAGGGGTTTCTGAGTGTAGCAGTGGGGGGGTTTGACTTACTATAACATGGGGGACCAGGGTTGGGAGCAATGTCTCCTGCGACTAGGAGAAGGAGGATAGAAAGAGTGAGCAGATGGTTAAGTGATTTGTGAGAGCGTCTCTGGTGTTGAATGGTGGGACTGGCTGGATCTGTGCAATTTAACAATGTGAAAAGAGCATGAGTGCTATACATAGGAGAGGAAAGGAGTGAGGGGCCAATATGGATGGAGTGTGGAGAATTAATGCCAGGGCGGTGGATGTGTGTGAATGTAGCGGCCAGGATATAAATGACACAAATGCATATGGTATATATTTGTTGTACTCCTAATGTACAGGGAGTAGATGTATATAAATGTCTTACCTGTCTCCTGCCCTGTCTAACTGCCATGTTATAACTGCCAGAAGTACTTTGATACATGTACTTCGATTACATGTGCATAAATGCCACCCCTGCATAAATGCTCCCCCTAGCTAGGTCTGAATATATAGGAGGTTACGGCTAAGTTTTTTTTTTTTTTTTTTTGGGCTCTCTCTTCTCGTTAATCAATCACACTAAATTGAGACACCAGGACCCAATAAAATGTTGTGGTCAAATAAACACATGTCCAGCACTACATGGATCATAAAGCACTTTGAAAAGTTTCTTGACCTCACAACATAAGGAGACAAGCAGAGTAAGTTGAAATAACTATATACCAGATATAAGCTTGCAGAGTTGAAAACACATAGATAGCATTCAGGATTAACTGCTTGCTGACATTGAATGGAGACACAGGAGTGGATTCTGAGCAGAGATTGGAAAAGCTGGTTACCAGATATAAGCTTGCAGAGTTGAAAACACATAGATAGCATTCAGGATTAACTGCTTGCTGACATTGAATGGAGACACAGGAGTGGATTCAGAGCAGAGATTGGAAAAGCTGGTTACCAGATATAAGCTTGCAGAGTTGAAAACACATAGATAGCATTCAGGATTAACTGCTTGCTGACATTGAATGGAGACACAATAGGCAAGATCTCTTGCTTTTCCAGTTAAGGGGGCCGCTGATGGTTATCTGATTCCGCTATGCATGACCAGATCTCCTAAATCCTAAGTTCAGACCCAACTTTTAGGGCTAAAAAGTTGTGTCCATTAAAAAAAATTGCATTATGAATACTTCTGAGCTTTGTTTCTAATTATTATTATTAATTAGTAAAATCATCTGTGGCTGCCAAAGTTTTCTTAACAATCCAAAACAGGTGATAGATACTTTTTAATTCAACAACCCCAGTTTATGTAATTTATCAGATTAAAATAGGTTAAAATGTTGTGAAAAAGCCCTTTGGAAAACAAGCTATGTTGATTGCACAAGGAAAATAAGGAATATAAAAAAAAAATTGACTATATTTTTACTTCAATTTTCTGTGATTGTTTATTTATCATTTAGATGTAAATTGTATGCACAGTTTTATTTCTTACTATGTCTGGTACATTTTGTTGTTTTCATCACCCAGCAGCAAAGCGAACGTCACAAAAGTCTCCATGTCAAGTTTTATGCACTTGTAAAAATATACAGTACCGAAGGCCTGTTTCTTCCCTTTGTCTTCCTTCAGGACGAAAATATAATTAAAAATATAAACATCTGTCAGTCTTCCTTGAGCAGCTTTCCTTTCAAAAGGCACATTACAGTGTAAAAGTACTAATAAAATTGAAATGGCTTCTACTTAAAGATGTACCATATTTGCATTTTCACAGCTTAAGGGGGCAGAAGAGCAGCCATTATGAAGAAATAAGTTAACATGGTAAACTTGCTAGATCTATTGAATGTATAAAATTTTATTGGCTAAGTATACTACACAGCATAATATTGCACTTTTTCCCAAATCAACTATAAAAAGTATTCAGAACTCATAAGTACAGTCAATTTTATGTGAATCGTTAACTTAATATGCTACACAGGAGATGTGCACTGTTAAAGGGAACTGAAATTGCTTATGGGGATTAATGTATTTACATATGCCGTGCAGACCTAATTCATAAAGCATACTTAAAACATGACACTTTTAAGGGAAGAAATTTAAGAAATTTGCTTTGTTTATGACAAGAAAATAGATCCTGCAATATTTTTTAAGTGGTTTCGGAAAAGGTTAAAATGCTTATTGAGAAATTTTGTTTGTCTTTACTGCAGTAATTTGATTCATGTAAGACCATGATATTTTTTGGAAACCATGACCGGTAATAATAATTTAAAAAAACCATTGCACATAGGTTGTTGAAAGCAAATTAGATAATTGCAGCTTCCATTACAACGGTGAAAAGAATACTGTAAACGGCACATTGCATAGGTCAATATTTGTCCATAAGATTGTGTGTACAAATTATCATTCTTAAGCATTGTCAAATGGTAAACATTAGAAATGAGTGGGTCAGGTAAAATTCAAATTCACCTGTTTGTGTGAATTTTCCAAAGAACTTCAGTTCGCAGAAAAATTTTTAGATCACAAATTTAACCCCTTATCGACATGCAAGTTGGTAGCGGGTGTAATTCATATGAGGGGACTAACAAGCACAGTAAAGCTAAAAAAAAAAGTTTTAAAAAAATGTGAAAAAAACTCTAGGAAAGTTCAAATCACCTTAGTTTTCCCCATCTATATATTAAACTGAGTGTATGTATGTGTGTATGTGTATCAAGCCACCCCCACTCCAACTAGCCACACTCACTCCACATGCAAAGCCCCGTATAATAAATATCTAATATATATAATATTTAATCTGATATATATATATATATATATATATATATATACCAAATAGCACCGCCCACTCCACCTAGCCACACTCACTCCACATGCAAAGCCCCGTATAATAAATATCTAATATATATATAATATTTAATCTGATATATATATATATATTTGTATATATATAATACATATCTAATATATATATTTCATAGGCACATCTTCTTGACCACAACATGTACACTGCCTGTGTTGCCTATAGCAACTAATCACTAAGCATCTTTCATTTCACCAAAGCTGTTTAAAAGATGAAAGCTGAGCTGTGATTAGTTGCTATGTAGACAGTAATGGTAACTGAGGGCTATTATTCTTTTCTTTTCTATGGTGTTATTGTCCCTCTTTTAAGCTGGAAATAATGCAATTCATTACCGTGCTGACACAGACCACCCTCTGACACAGACTGCAGTGGGAGCACAGAATCAGTAACTTCTCTTTGTCTGGCATGAAGCATCCTCATTAACTTAAAAATTCAAACACAGATTAAAAAAAGAAACACAAGATGGATTTCTCCAACCCAGGTAACATTTTATTAAGTGTAACAGCACCAACCTGACAATGTGGATCTGACAGGATGATGTGGGATATTAGGGGTACTAATGTTAGGCGTCGGGTTCCTGCAACTGCACAGCAGGGATCCAGAGCCTCACATTCTGCAGTCTCCCATGCTCCATCGACCGCAGAGGAGCATGCTCAGCAGCCCTGTCATTCCCAATGCTCTGCTCAGACCAGCTCTGTGGGTCTGGCTGTTGCTGCCACCTCTGGACCAGCAATAGCTGCGCAGGCTGATCAGCAGCAAGTAACTCCAGAGGCTAAGTCCTTCCGTCGCTCCACTGAGCATGCTCACGAGACAACCTCTCATTGGAAATTGGGAGTCACTTGCATCGGTCCTTCTCCAGATCTGATTGGTCCATCTCAGAGATCTGGAAGCTTCCGGAAGGTCCCGGCTATGAAAGGTTCACATGGCCACTCGACCATGCACTAGTATAGACTCTAGTTGCTAACTGTGTGAATGTTGAAGGATGTATGGACTTGCAAATGACTCATTAAGATTCCCCTCCCTCTGATATTACGAGTATGTATAGGGAACTAGTGTTAGAGTCAGCGCCAGTCAGTGGCAAGCTACAGGCCACAATACTCATCCTCCACAGTGCTAGCATCTGGCAGTGCGCCGGCTACCGGGCATTGTCGTATAGCGGCAGTGTCTGTCGTCACGCTGCAGTCTGCAGCTCCTCTTGGTGTCCATGGTTGCATCACCAAACGCACGGTAGGTCTAGACGGACGTGGACTCTGTGTCTTGGGCCAAGTCCTGTGACCATATACCGTGCGTGCATTCCTCTGAGTCCTGTGACATCAACAGGCTCAGCCTTTGTGTTTAACACCTCGATGACTCTGTGAAGGAACAGAGATCATCCAGTGCACCTGGGTGATGTTCAACCCGCGTGTGTTATACCGCCATATAGCGCGTCGGCCAATACATAGCAGCAGTGTAACATCTTCTGTACGGTGGACCCCGGGCGGTGAACGCACTTATTATTATTTATTATTTAGTGCATTCCGCCGTCCCTAACACTAGTCCTCTGGCTCTGATGGGATGATGTGGAATGTTAGGAGTAGTAGTCCGGCAGCTCTGACGTGATGATGTGGGATATTAGGGGTAGTAGTCCGGTGGCTCTGGCTCATGGGATGATATGGGATATCAGTGGTAGTATTCTGGTGGCTCTGGCTGACAAGATGATGTGGGATATTAGGGGTATGTTAGGGCTGGCGGAACGCACCAAATTATAAAATAATAGTAGGTGCGTTCACAGTCCGGGGTCCACCGTGCAGAAGTGGTACACTGTTGCTAAGTAATGGCGGAAGAATTAAGTGGTGTGAAACCAGTCACACATGGGTTACATCACCCAATGTGAACAGGGCAAACTCTGTTACTGCACAGAGCCACACCACCGCTGAAAGTAGATGCCGGAGCCTGATAACTCACAGAGCTCGGCAAAAAGAGCGCACAGTGTGCGGCCACAGAACTCTACCCCAAGGACACGGGGTTAGAGTCCTTCTAGGCCCACTGAACGCATGGCATCACTGCCGCGAGCGCCGCTATAGACGCTGGCTATGAAGCACGTGCACTGAGGCGTGCTGAGTCCCTGGAGAGGCCAGATGCCTGACTCAACCTCAGACCTACCTATGCCTAAGCCTGGGCGCTAGCAGGCTAGGCTGCACAACACATGTGTACCAAGGGTAGGGGTTTCTTAATGAGTCATTCACCAGAGACATTCATACGTGCATACATCACTCACTCCACATAGTCTGTAAATACAGTCTATACTAGCGCATGGGCGAGCGGCCATGCGAACCTTTTATAGCCACGGGCGTCTGGGACCTTCCTGGCTACTCACATGGGCCAATCCAAACATGAGCAGGACCTGAGCATGTGACCATCAATCTCCAATGGGAGATCACTCCACGGGCATGCTCTGTGGCCCGACATGAGGACTTAGTCCCTGGAGAATCTTGCTGCTAAGCAGCATGCATTGTCATAGCTGTGCCAGAGGTGGCAGCAGCAAGCAAACCCATGGAGTTGGCCTGGGCAGATCGCCAGGACTGACGAGTCTGCTGAGCAGGCTCCACTGCGGCCGAAGAAGAATGGGAGACAGTTGGGTGCAAGGCTCTGGATTCCTGCTGTGCAGTGGCAGGAACCCGATGCCTAACAGGGTAGTAGTCCGGTGGCTTTGGATGATAGGATGATGTGGGATGATAGGAGTAGTAGTCCGGTGGCTTGGGATGATGTGGGATAATAGGAGTAGTAGTCCGGTGGCTCTGATGGGATGATGTGGGATATTAATGGTAGTAGTCCAGTGGCTGTGGGTGACAGGATGATGTGGAATATTAGGGGTAGTAGTCCGGTGGCTCTTTCTGATAGGATAATATGGGATATTAGTGGTAGTAGTCCGGTGGCTCTGGCTGACGGGATGATGTGGGATAATAGTGGTAGCAGTCCTGTGGCTCTGGCTGACGGGATGATGTGGGATTTTAGAGTGTGTGGCTATGTGGAGTGGGCGGGGCTATGCACTCAGTTTTATATACATAGATATAATCATTCTAATTTGTTATAACTAACCACAGTTAGTTACTATGCCCGAGCAAAGCCAAGCTCTTCAGCTAGTTAAAAATAAAGATAATAATAGCAAAATACACATATGTGGTATCGTATTCAGAAAAGTCCAATCTATAAATAGATCAAAATAATTAACCCAATCAGTAAACAACATAAGTAGAAAAAAATAAAGAATGGCAAAATTATGTTTTTTTTCGTCGATGCAAAGCACAAATTATGAAGTGATAAGCGATCAAATTGTCACATCTACACCAAAATTGTATTGATTAAAATGTTTTCTTGCTTCACAAAAATTACACCCATAAACAGCTCCATCAACCAAAAAATGAAAACATTAAAGGTCTTCTAAAATGGTGACAAAACCCCAAATTTTTTACAAACTTTTGATTTTTTTTTTTACTGCTAAAATGATAAAAACCGGAAATTGGCTGCATTGGGAAGGGTTAATGTCTCTTATCATGGTTTCCATATTCCAGAGTATAATAAATGTAATGTGTAAAAGGAAAAAATAGAAAAACTTAATACTCAACTTACTGATCATCTCTCTGGCCTCTCCGCACCCCACTGTCAATCATTTGGTCCTCTTCACATCTTCTGTTTGCTGCTGCCAGCGCTCAAATTCCCTGGACTCTCACAGTAAGCTGTAATGAGGCCAGAGACAGTTCTGTGCATGAGTGAACAAGGTCACAGATCACATTGTGACATCATGAACTTGTGAAAGGTGAGTGCTAAGTTGACTGTAAGGATTTTTTTTTTAACCTTTTGTTGCCTCTTTGCGTTTTAGAAAAATGTCTGCCATCAAAAGACATTTTGCTGAAACCATACAAAAGTAAATTACTAAAATAAACACATTTTGACAAATGCAAAGTTTCTGTAAAATATGAGTAGAAATCAATCCCATGTGAATATACTCTCTCATCTCGAATATATTTGCTTTAATTTTTGAATTTTTAGATGGGCTGAGTCATAAACACATTGGACGAGAATCATCAAGGTGCTTACATCAGAAATCCAGCGTAAACACATTAATAAGTAGCAATGTTTTTCTGCACCTTAACAATTGCGCAAAGATAATGTGACTTTTGGCATCTGTACGCCAGTCCCAACCAGCTATGCTAATATGGGCACTACAGCAGGGTAACTTACAAGACAAATGAAGCCCCAGGCATTTCTAGCAATGAGACATGCTGGATACCATAAGAACCTAATTCATTAAGTGGTGAACGGTGCTGTCTAATGAATAAGGTAAGTGTACTCCAGTGAGCACTTCATTAAGACTGGCGTGCACTATGCCAGTCTTAGTGAATCCAACCTATTAACTTTTTAAGTAGAAGCCAACCTGAAAAATAGAAAATCTGTTGATCATCATGGGTCAAGCTTTTTGTATGTCATAGCAGTGATCAGACGTTTGTAATATGACATTACATTGCATTATGTAATTGAATTGCTAATCATGTAATACCTGGCTTATGTAGGATACTCAGATAAGACTTTATAAGCAACTCACTGTTCTGTCTCATAGGAGAAAATCCAAAAAGGAGGGAAATCCTTCTATAAAATTCATCTGACCTGGAAAAGAATTAACTGTATGAGACATCCCCTTTAACAAGAAGATAATCCTATAGTCTCTTTTTCTAATCAATTTGAAGTTTATTGTAAAGCCGGCCATTGGCATTAGATGTCCGCCAAACTAGCAATCACTTAGGCCTCTTTCACACTTCAGTTTTTTACAATCAGTCACAATCCGCCAGGTTTTGAAAAAAACGGATCCTCAATTTTTTTTTGAGGATCCGTTTTTTTCCCCCATTGACTTCCATTAATGGCGGATTGTGACGGATTGCCGTCTGTTGCATCCGTTTTTTTTGAGGATCCGCCAAAAGTTGCTGTCCGTCACCATCCTCAAAGATTTCAAAACGGAGCTTACAACGTTTTTTTCTCTGGCGGATCCTCCAGACACTCATTTAACCCGAAATTCTTTCTGGGTGCTGGATGAAAAGAAAAAAAAAAATTCTCTCTCTCTCTCTCTCTCTCCTTCCCAGCCAGCGATTCCTTTAAATTTCCTCATTTTCAGGATCCGTCTGAAAACGGATCCTGTGCCATCAGTTGACAACGGATCCGCTTGTCTGACTTTTTGGCGGATTTGAACTGATGCAAAAAACTGAAGTGTGAAAGAGGCCTTAGCCAACTCAAGTTCCCCCATCAAAATATCTGTTCAACTTGACAAAATAGACTTATTATTTCAAAATACGGGAAGTTAAATGGCTGCCAGATTCCTTTAGCACTGATTATCTCTGGGAAAAAGATAAGATTGCACAGGTAACATCTATTGGATCTGATCCTTGTTTTCTGTGACAGCACAAAACAGAGAATGGCATTTTTTGGCTTATAACTTTTTCTGTTCTACAAAAGTGATAAAAGTAAATGTCACCTGTGTTTGCTAGGCTTATAAATTGCTATTATCTTCCTAGCAATGTAGTGATATAGTGGTAAGCAAATAGTAATGTGTTCTAAGTGTTTGGGAAAAAAGCAACTAATTGTCACTGAAATGCCTGCCAATTCCTGTTAAAGTAGAAAATTTTGACAAAAGAAAAAGCTGTAACTCAGAAATGGATGAACAGAATTTTAGAGGATCTCTCTCCTCTCCTTACATTTCTATTTTAAAGAATACTTTAATTTCCTATTCAATATAATACTGGGGCATATTTTCTTAGAACCTTTTATTGGACATCATGGTGGCTCAGTGGTAGCCTTACACTGCTGGGATCCTCTGTTCAAAACCCACCAAGGTCAACATCTGCAAAAAATTTGTATGTTCTCCCCGTGATGTGCTGGTTTTCTCCGGGTTCTCTGGTTTGCTCCCACATGCCAAAGACATACTGATTGTGAGGCCCATTGGGAACAGCAATGATAATGTATGTATAATGATGCAGAATATGATGGTGTGATATAAGCAATGCATAATAAATACATTGTGCTGTTTCTCCTTAATTCCTCCAGAATAATTTAACAGCTAGTGTTACCATAAGAGTGTTAGGAATGCGGATCGCACTAAATATAAAATATGAGAAAGTGTGATAGCAACCCGGGGTCCAACGTGCAGTGGTGGTATACTGCTGCTAGGTAATGGCGGATGCTATATGGCGGTATAAAGGAAGAACACACGCGGGTTAATGTCACCCGGTGTGTACAGGGTGAACTCTGTTACCTCACAGAGCCGCACTACCGCAGAACATAAATGCAGGAGCCTGTTTAGCTCACAGAGCCCGGCCATGGAGCGCAGAGAATGCGGTCACAGAACTTTGCCCCAAGGACACGGGGTCAGAGTCCCTCTAGACCTTCTGAGCGTGTGGCGTCACACCTGCGGATGCCACTATAGATGCTGACTATGGTGTAGTGTCGAGCACGTGCACTGTGGCATACAGAGCCACAGGTGGACACTGATGCCAGTGTCAGACTCTGCCTCTACTTACACCTAGGCCTGGGTGCTTAACAGGCTAGGCTGCATAACACATGCATACCAAGGGTAGGGGTTTCTTAATGAGTCATTCATACATGCATACAACACTCACTCCTCATAGTCTGGTAATGCAGTCTATACTAGCGCATGGCCGGGCGGCCATGCAAACCTTTTATAGTGGCGTCCTTCCGGGACCTTCCTGACCTTCCTGATGGTCCAATCCAAGCTGGTGAAGGACCTGAGCATGTGACCTCCGATCTCAAATGAGGGATCATCCCACGGGCATGCTCAGTGGACCGAAAGGAGGACTTAGTCACTGGAGTAGCTTGCTGCTGACCAGCATGTGTTGCTATAGCTGGACCAGAGGTGGCAGCAGCAACCAATCCTGCAGAGCTGGACTGAGCAGAGCGCCTGGATCGACAAGTCTGCTGAGCAGCCTCCTCTGTGGCCGGAGAGGAATGGGAGACTGCTGAATGCAAGGCTCGGGATTCCTGCTGTGCAGCGACAGGAATCCGACGACTAGCAAAGAGTCTTAACAGTTGACACCCCTCACCTGCTAGCATCCATTTTTTAATGTGTACATACATTTGCAGAAGGAGTAATAGAGGGAAAACGCAAAACAGAGAAGTAAAAATGGTGCCTAGTTTTTCTATTAAGTATATAGGTAATATTAAAACTGACATGTCAGGAGAGGGCACACACCTTCTGAAAGAAAATAAATTAGATAAGAGAATATCTCGAATATCTCAAAGTGATTACATACAGTATAGGCCCACTTCGCACAACTGTATCTTCAGTCCAAGTGCTGTTCATGATAAAAGTAGACAGCACATTTAGCACTCAGATGAATGTTATTCAATGAGTAATTTTTTTCATGGAACGAATGGTCATTTAAAAAAAAATCGCAATATGTGTCTGGTGGGACTGACCCATTTAAGTCTTTGGATGGGCAAAAAAAAATTAATTCTATTCAGCGCCATCGCACAGCATCCGTTTCTACCAGTACATTGCAATTGTTTAACACAACAAACTGTAACTTGGCCTGTAAATTATTAATAATTGCTGCTGTAAAAAAAAGATTGTATATGGATGTGGAATGAGAAAAAAATCATCTGTGTTTTGAATAGGACTCGGACATTTTTTACATGTTTGTGAATTTTCAGATTCTAATTGAAATGATCTTTAAAAGATATTCTTCATCTTAACCATTTATGCAGTAGGAAATGTAATAATTGCTTGGTCAGCGCAAGCGTCACCTCCAAGGCCCCAATCTGACAAGCAACAAAAGAACCTCAGTTCACTAATTCACAAAGTTTTTACAATGTTCCGGAAGCAGCTGAGCTCTTTCTATAAATCCAGTAGTTCTAATTGCTGCTGTTTAACCAGTTGATTACCACTGTAAATCATCGTAAGTATTGCATAGTACATACTGTACTTAGTACAACTGAGTTCAAGTCCCATAGAGGAATGAACAAAATTAGTTTTAAAAAAAGGTGCTACGATATTTAAAAAAAATAAAAGTTTGATTCAAGCCCACTTCCAATCCAAAAATAAAGAAATAAATAAGCATATTTGGGATCACTGCACCTTTCTCTCTCTCTCTCTCTAAACATGCAATAAACAATGTCATACATGCTCCAAAATGGTACTGTTATATCGTTAAGCAAAAAAAACAAGTCATTGCTCCAAGGTAAAATAAAAAATTTTCAGGGCTTTGAATGATTTTAACTGTTAAATTATATAAAAAGTATAAATGTTTGGCATCATTGTAATCTTACTGACCTGAGGAATCATGTTACCATACCAAGTCAATTTTTGTTGCACAATGAACAACGTAAAAATGAAACCAAAAAAATAGCAAAATTACATTTTTCCTGTTTTTTTTATTACATTATGTGATAAAGCAAATGGTGCCATTTTAAACTATAATTTCTCTTGCAAAAAATAAGCCCTCATATGACTACTGTATGTAGAAAAAAATTATTTAAAAAAATGATTCTTGGAAGAAGGTGAGGAAAAACCAAAAGCACAAATGCGAAAATTTGCCCAATCACGATGCTGACAGTTTAGAAGAGTGAAAGTCTAAAAGTAGCAATCAGATTACACAAGCATCTTGTTTCATTCAATACTGGTGAGTAAGATGTGATAAAATATAATTCAGAAGTTTTGCTTCATTCATCTTTTAAAAAAGAAGGGTGAAGACATATACCATTTACGATAGCTGTGATGCACTGTAGTGTTTCACTACTTATTTATCTCTTGTACATCTTCTGGTACATGTTTAGTGATATCCTTTGCTCCAAATTTATCTTGTGAATTTGTAGGATAAACTTTTTATCATTTTCTAGTCATGCTCATGGATAAGACACAGATGTAAACATTAGATTGTATTTTCTGTCTGTGTGAACTACTTCAGGGACTTCTGCCTTAGTGACTTTAGATATACTGCTCAGATACACATTAAGGTTCAAAAGTGCACCTTGCTGGCCACAGCATACACAGACAATTCCTTTTTTGGCATGTTTTTGTTTTTAAAGTACCATACTTGCAATTTTGGTAGCTGTTTTATAAGTTCCTTGCCATTAGTATAGTAGCCGCCAGACACGACACATAGGGGGAGGAGGGCATGACTCTGGAAGGGAGGAAGTGACCTATTGATGGAGTGGGGGAAAAAGTATAGGGGAGGGGGAGAATAGGGGAGGCTGACTGAGGGTAGCCAATGGGGATGGGACGATTAGAGGGAGGAAATGACATAGGCAGAGGTGGGGGTTCCAGGGACAAAAGGACGGAGCAAGGGGGGGATTTGTACTCTTCGGCCATGGACATCTGGACCTGAAGAGCACTATACCTAATCTGAGGACCGTCAGTCAGGGGGAGTAACTAAAGAAAGAAGTGATCAAGTACATTAACACAAAATGGAATATACCTCTTCCCAGTTTCCTTTTCATTAACAGGGAGCAGCTAAGGGTAATGTAAATAAATACATTAAAAGGTATGGCGATATGCCTAGCCCCGATGACCTGGACCCAGCAAGTGCGGGTACAGCATTACATGAAATACAAGTAACATAGGTTTATTTCAATTACTATGTCAAGGCATTATGAAGGTTAGTTAATAGTCGGTTAGAAGGAGGTTCATGTTACATTGGGTACAGCTTTTAATTATTCTATATTTATCATATCTTCCCCTATATATACTCAGCACTTTTCCAGGAATAGTAGTAGGTAGATTTAAAAATTACACTGGTCAACAGCATTTTTGGTGCCAAAGATATTTCATCGAATTTAGGGTATTTTTGGGGTGCTGATTCTGAATATGTCATCAGTTTTGCCAGATTGGCTCAAGTTTTTGAGATTTTTGGTATCTTATTTATAGCACTTGTTGGTAAATGCGACGCATCATCTCATTAATTTCTTTGGATTAGTACTTGAACTGAGCAGTTCTCAATATAGTTTTGTGTTAATTAGTGTTCTAAAAGTTTGTTCATAGCTTGATTTTTGCACTAACTTTATGTTGTTGTCTGTTTTCCAGTGAAAAGCATGAACTCATCATGAAGAAGTTGTCTTAACGATCCAGACTCATTCTGTTACATTTGTGGTGAATATACACTGCCAAAACATAGAAGAAACATAACACACTTCGTAAAAAAAGTGTATTTTGCCTATTTTGGGGTTATGCTTGGGGACCAAGACAAGTTTTGGGCACCACACATAGTGTGCAAAGCATGTATCGAATTATTACGAAAATGGAGCAAAGGACAAAGAAAAAGCTTCAAATTTGGTGTTCCAATGGTGTGGAGAGAGCCAAAAAATCATCATGATGACTGTTATTTATGGTAAACACAGGTACAGGCACATCTTCACAATGAGGGACAGGCCTTCTTGCAGATTCCATGTTACTCCCATTTTCGTTTCTTATGCTTATTGAATCCTTGCACTTGCACTGCACAGAAATAACAGTCATCATGATGATTTTTTGGCTCTCTCCACACCATTGGAACACCAAATTTGAAGCTTTTTCTTTGTCCTTTGCTCCATTTTCGTAATAATTCGATACATGCTTTGCACACTATGTGTGGTGCCCAAAACTTGTCTTGGTCCCCAAGCATAACCCCAAAATAGGCAAAATACACTTTTTTTACGAAGTGTGTTATGTTTCTTCTATGTTTTGGCAGTGTATATTCACCACAAATGTAACAGAATGAGTCTGGATCGTTAAGACAACTTCTTCATGATGAGTTCATGCTTTTCACTGGAAAACAGACAACAACATAAAGTTAGTGCAAAAATCAAGCTATGAACAAACTTTTAGAACACTAATTAACACAAAACTATATTGAGAACTGCTCAGTTCAAGTACTAATCCAAAGAAATTAATGAGATGATGCGTCGCATTTACCAACAAGTGCTATAAATAAGATACCAAAAATCTCAAAAACTTGAGCCAATCTGGCAAAACTGATGACATATTCAGAATCAGCACCCCAAAAATACCCCAAATTCATTAAAATATTTTGGACACCAGAAAAAAAATTTTTTTTCGTTGACCTGTGTTATTACTGCCCAACTATTGTACATATGGGTGTTTCTAGACCCAACTATTTTACAAATTGGTGTTTCTAGAACCAAAACCTGGAAATTGGTCAGCTGGCTACAATACAGGCAGCATAATAGTTTTGAAGGATGACGCATGTCATTATACAATTATGCACATTGAAAAAAGGAGATTTAGTTCAGCTCACCCCTCATTGATGCTGCAGCAAGATCCGAGCAAGAACACGTCTCCACTAGGACGTCTTGAAATGCTTCACAGAAAAAAGGAAAGTCCAGCTCAAGGAATAAAATCGAGAATTTTCTTTATTTATTTCATTAAAATACAAGCATGGCTGCTATAATCATCATTGTGGTTTTTACCCTGACATGGGATAGCAGCACAGAGAGTGCCCAGGAGGTTCTGTATGCGTTTCGAGCAGTATATGCTCTTAGACTCAGAATAACCCCAAAGAGCTAACACAGCAGAATATCAAGAAGGTGCACAGGTGCACATAATTAATAGTTTAAAATAGACACAAAAAAAAAAAAAAACAGGAATGTGTCCAAAAAGGACAAAAACACAAATATAAGTGAAATATACATAACATTAAATTAATATATTACGACAGCAATAAAACAACAAGAAATCTTTATATGAACATGATTAATAGTAAAGCATAAACTCTTTTCTCAAATTCATACCCATCGGTGTTCGTGTATCAAGAAGGTAAATCCAAAATGCCTCTCTGTCTCTAAGTAATTTTTCTCTATTTCCACCTCTGGATCTTTTTTTGATTTGTTCTATAGCATAAATCTTAATAAAAGAAAGATCCCTATTGTGAATAGATACAAAATGCTTCGATACAATGGATATATTACGGGTTGTGGGCTGAACAATATCATGCAGGTGCTCACGAATCCTATCCTTTAATCTACGAAGGGTCGAACCCACATATTTTAAATTACAATGTGTACATTCCACAATATAAACAACAAAGTTTGAATTACAGTTCAAAAAATTCTTAATTTTGTATTCTTTATTGTTTGAGGAATCAAAAAAGGATAACCAATTTTTATTTTTATTTTTACTATATTAACTAGGAGACAAAAAATTCCCCAAAGTTGGTGCTCTCCTAGAGACAATCCTGATCCCATTTTTTAATAGCTTGTCCATAACATCGTCATTACGGAGTAAAATGTAAATTATTATTAATTATTTTACTGATTTCTTTAAAATATGGACTATAAGTAAGAACCAGTGTGGGACTACCATTCTGATGAGTTCTATTTTTAGTATAACATTTTGGTTTAAGTAATGTTTCCCTTGTTTTATTTTTTACGATATTAGCTGCTCTATTTATTGTCCAATTTGGATAGCCACGTTTATTTAAATGACTTTTTATAGAAAAAAATTCCCTATCAAAGGACGAAGTTTCACTACAGTTTCTCTTCGCTTTAATTAATTCACCCACAGGAATCGCTTTGATTGCATGAGCAGGGTGAAAGGAATGTGCATGCAAGATTGTATTGCCAGCAACCTCTTTGCGATATCCAGTACAGGCTAGAACTAATGAGATGGAAAAATTTCAGGAATGTGTTGAGAATGATATTAAAAAACTATCAAATAGTTCTGACAATGATTTGGCTGGATTTAATCTTACATTTGCTGAGAGAAAAGCTTTGAAAAATTTGAAATCTAACTGATATCATAATTAAAATGTCTGATAAAGGGGGCTCGGTTGTGACTATGAATTCATGTGATTATCTTACAGTAGTGAACGTGATTATCTCTAAAGGGCCTGTCACACTAAGCAATATGACTAGCAATATCACTATAATGTCACAGGTTTTCTTGACGTTATAGCGATACTGCTAGCGATATCGCTATGTCTGATACTTACCTCCGACCGGCTCTCCCGCTGGTTATCGCTGATCGCGCAAGAATGTCCTGGACCGTTTCTCATCGTCAGCTTCCTGCTGGGCTTCCTGCTGTGGAGACGAGCGACACGTGGACGCGGGCGGGAGGACGTCAGAATCGCCTCGTCTGACAGGTAAGTAGTGACCCCCGACCCCTGCGATGTCGCTGGTGATATCTGCCTGTGTGGCAGCTCACTAGCAACCACTTAGCGATGTACCAGCGATCCTGACCTCGCCATATCGCTGGTCGGGATCGCTGGTGCATCGCTAAGTGTGACAGTACCTTAGGGATACCATTTACACTGTTTTACAAGGAGATCCTACCGTTCCTTTTTTCAGCAAATGTAAATTAATCATTGATGATGGGGTTAAACAAGGTTTCTTTACCAAAATATAGTCAGAATATCTTTTGATTGACAATCCTGTCATTACAATTCTGCATGCACTACCGAAAACTCATAAGAATGTATTTCCCCCTCCCATGCGCCCAATAGTGGCAGGCATAGGTTCAATGAATGAATGTTTGGGTCAGTGGTTGGACTCGGTTCTCCAGCCTTTAGTGCATCGTATTTCAGGGTTTGCAAAAGATACAAAAGATGTCTTAGTATTTTTCACAATGTTTCTTGGCACACTAATTGGACATGGCTTACATGTGACATAGTTTCGCTATACACATGCATTCCTCACAATATTGCAATGTCAGCAGTATGATATCACCTATGCAAATATAGTTCATATTGCATGGAACTACAGAACTACATTGCTGCGGTGTTACAATTTTTGTTGTCCCGCAATTACTTCCTATTTAATGAAAAATTCTATCTACAGAATAGTGGTGTGTCGACGGGGGGCTAAGTTTTCCCCTTCGGTCGCTAACTTGGTGATGGCATGGTGGGAGGAGCTGTTCATCTTTGATGTAAATAATCCTTTTTTGGAAAACATCGAATGGTATATAAGATACATAGACGATCTGCTCATTATATGGAATGGTGATGTTTGTCTTATTCCCCTTTTTATTGATTACATTAAAGTTAATCAATTTAATTTGAAATTCACACACAGTTTTGATAGGTCTACAATTTGGTTTTTTAGATCTCCGTTTAATTGGTATACCGCAACAGTGCATTTCTTCCTCCACATATTGCAAAGAAGGTTGCTGGCAATACAATCTTGCATGCACACTTCTTTCACCCCGCTCATACAATCAAAGTGATTCCTGTGGGTGAATTAATTAGAGCGAAGAGAAACTGTAGTGAAACTTCGTCCTTTGATAGTGAACTTTTTCTATAAAAAGTCGTTTAAATAAACGTGGCTATCCAAATTGGACAATAAATAGAGCAGCTAATATCGTAAAAAATAAAACAAGGGAAACATTACTTAAACCAAAATGTTATAATAAAAATAGAACTCAACAGAACGATAGTCCCACACTGGTTCTTACTTATAGTCCATATTTTAAAGAAATCAGTAAAATAATTAATAATAATTTACATTTACTCCGTAATGATGATGTTATGGACAAGCTATAAAAAAATGGGATCAGGATTGTCTCTAGGAGAGCACCAACTTTGGGGAATTTTTTGTCTCCTAGTTTATATAGTACAAATAAAAATAAAAATAAAAATTGGTTATCCTTTTTTGATTCCTCAAACAATAAAGAATACAAAATTAAGAATTTTGTGAACTGTAATTCAAACTTTGCTGTTTATATTGTGGAATGTACACTTTGTAATTTAAAATATGTGGGTTCGACCATTCGTAGATTAAAGGATAGGATTCGTGAGCACCTGCATGATATTGTTCAGCGCACAACCCATAATATATATATATACCCGGCCTCACCTCCTTACTGACTGACATCCCGCAATGTCTGTCTGCTACCTCAGCCTTCTTCTCTGCTCGCTTTCTCAAACTGAACATGGAAAAACAGAATTCATCATCTTTCCCCCATCTCACTCTACCCCTCCACCAGACCTATCCATCAATGTCAACGGCTGCTCTCTTTCCCCAGTCCCGCATGCCCGGTGTCTTGGGGTGATCCTCGACTCTGCGCTCTCTTTCAAACCACATATCCAAGCCCTTGCCTCCTCCTGCCGCCTCAAACTCAAAAATATTTCCCGGATCCACTCATTCTTCAACCACGAAACCACAAAAACACTAGTTCATGCTCTTATCATCTCCCGCCTTGACTACTGCAACCTCCTACTCTCTGGCCTCCCCTCTAGCACTGCAGCACCGCTCCAGTCCATCCTACACTCTGCTGCCCGACTAATCCACCTGTCTCCCTGCTATTCCCCAGCCTCCCCCCTATGCCAGGCCCTTCACTGGCTTCCTATTGCCCAGAGGATCCAATTCAAAACCATAACCATGACATGCAAAGCCATCCACAACCTGTCTCCTCCATACATCTGTGACATGGTCTCTAGGTACCTTCCCGCACGCAACCTTCGATCGTCCCAAGATCTCCTTCTCTACTCCCCCCTTATCTCTTCTTCCCACAACCGCATACAAGACTTCTCCCGTGATTCCCCCATACTCTGGAACTCCCTACCGCAACACATCAGACTCTCACCATCAACGGAAACCTTCAAGAACGTGAAGACCCACCTGTTCCGACAAGCCTACAGCCTGCAATGATCCTTGGTCTACTAAACCACCTCACGACCTGCTATACCATCTCCTACTGTATCCTCACCCATCCCTGTAGACTGTGAGCCCTCGCAGGCAGGGTCCCCTCTCCTTATGTACATGTGTGTCCCTTGTCCCTTGTCTTACACTTTTATATTACTCTTGTATTTATTACACTTGTCTGTGTTTCCCTTTTTCACATGTAAAGCGCCATGGAATAAATGGCGCTATATAAATGCATAATAATAAATAATAATGTATCGAAGCATTTGTGTCTATTCACAATAGGGATCTTTCTTTTATTAAAATTTATGCTATAGAATAAATCAAAAAAAGATCCAGAGGTGGAAATAGAGAAAAATTGCTAAGAGACAGAGAGGCATTTTGGATTTACCTTCTTGATACACGAACACTGATGGGTATGAATTTGAGAAAAGAGTTTATGCTTTACTATTAATCATGTTCATATAAAGATTTTTTGTTGTTTTATTGCTGTCATAATATATTAATTTAATGTTATGTATATTTCACTTATATTTGTGTTTTTGTCCTTTTTGGACACATTCCTGTTTTTTTTCTCTGTGTCTATTTTAAATGATTAATTATCTGCACATGGGCACTTTCTTGATATTCTGCTGTGTTAGCTCTTTGGGGTTATTCTGAGTCTAAGAGCGTATACCGCTCGAAACACATACAGAACCTCCTGGGCACTCTTTGTGCAGCTATCCCATGTCAGGGTAAAAACCGCAATGATGACTATAGCAGCCATGCTTGTATTTTAATGAAATAAATAAAGAAAATTCTGGATTTTATTCCTTGAGCTGGACTTTCGTTTTTTCTATGAAGCATTATACAGTTATGCATTCTGTTGCTACCCCCCACCGACTTCGGAATAGAACTGATTTGACAACAAATTTTTAGTCAGACAGCCATGGGTAGTCTAGCTGGAGATATTATAGCCACACAGACAGGGTTAGAATTTGGGAATGGAAAGTCGAAGACTGATCAAAGGGCAAAAGGAAAGAAGGTTATGTTGGGAAAGGTGCAGGGTTCTATTAGGTGCCCGTGGCTATGTTTTGGTATTTTCATGGCCTCCAGGCCCAGGCACGGAGGACCCCTGTTATGTCATGAGGATAGGTCCTTCATGTCAAAATATCAGTTCATCAGGTGTTTCGAAAGTGATTGATGAAAGCGGTTATGGAGCCGCACAATTAGAAAATTCATTCGTTTCAAATTGGGGCTGTACGGAGGCAGTGAGAGGATGTTTAAGTCCAGGAATCATAATGTAATTGACCGGTGGGAGTCACAATGGTACCGATCCTATGTATGACCTCCCATGAAGACTGGTCATTCTTGTCTAGGTATCAGTTCATCACAGTATTTAGGAAGTGTTTGGAGGTGGCTGGCATTGAACCGGGCTTTTATGCAGACCATTCTTTTCACATTGGAGCTGCAATGGAGGCGGCAGTAGGAGGTTTGAATCCGGAAAATCTAAAAAGAATTAGTCGGTGGGAGTCACAACAATACCGGTCTTACATACGACCTCAAGGATATGAAGGAGCCAACCCTTCAAGCAACAAAAACGTTCATTAACTTATGTTTGTTTCATTACAGGACATGTTCCAACTCTAATCTGGATTATAGGACATTCTTACGTTTATTGGGGAGCACGACGAGTTGACAGACAGACTGGCGGTTTACAGCGGGTGGTTTACCTCCATGGGCCACCGAATATCTTAGCTTTGCATGTTGGGGGCAAAGATCTCACAAAACGCTCGGGAAGGGGTCTGACTAGCAACATCAAAAAGGATCTAAGGCAGCTAAGCATTACTTACCCAAATATAAAAGTAGTGTGGTCTGACATAGTGCCCAGGAAATGTTGGCAGGGGGCACGGTCAGTTCAAAGCAATAATAAGGCCCGCATTAAGGTAAACAAAGCTGTGTCCAAATTTGTTGTGTGCAATGGAGGTGTGGCAGTACGCCATAAAGATCTAGACTTTTTGGAGAAGGATTTTTGGTTGACAGACGAGGTACACTTGAATGTAGAGGGGACGGACTTGTGGATTATGGGCCTGCAAGAAGGGTTACAAAGGGCCATAGCATAGCCGGAGGTGGGGTCTCAAGCACTTGAGGTGCTCTCGGTATGGCGTTGGTGGGACCTCGAAGTTGGTTTAAAATTTGGAAGTGGGGAGATTCATGCATTGCATGGATCCCCTTTTGTGTGGTTAGTCTTGGTGATGGTCTGGTGGAAAGTTTTGGGGATACCCGACGATGGAAGTCGGTATCATTGTATCACTTGGCGATGAGATTGGGGGCACACGGCAACGGAAGCCGGGTGCATGTTAACGGTGTGAGAATTGGGGCACCCGGCGGTGGAACCTGGGTACACGTTAACGGTATGAGGTAACCCCTTCCCTTGCTTCAAGGTAACTGCCAGTCACAGGCATCGGATGATGAGAGTCCCATTCTCATCATCGTACGCCTGGTCTCGCTGATAGCAGTGAGAACAGGTGATGCTGTTGAGCATATTCACCAGCCGACTCTTGAAAATTTAACAAATAAATAAATAAAAGAAAAAATGGCCATTAGGCAGGATGCTCAAATGTTTTGGGGTCAGATACCAAGAGAACATGTCATAGGCAAAATAGCAAAGGCAAAGTCAGGTCATGGTCCAAAGTCAGAATACCAGGGGAAAAGCATATCAGAGCAAATTAGTTGAGCAAGCGGATAGTCATAACCAGGAACAAAGCCAGGCAGCAATAAATCAATAGACAGAGCACTGAACCTGGCAAATAGCACCACAGAGCGAATGAAACAATTGGCAGAGATCTGGGCTGACAGCTCAGCTAAGTAGCAAGGATTTATTTAGAAACAGGGAGAACCTGCAAGAAACTCAGGACCTCCCAATCTCTGATTGGACGACTGAGCTTTTGATCAACACACCAGCAGCTCAGCACATCCCTGCACCTGATTAAATGAGTGAGCTGTCAATCAACACACTGACAGCTCAGCACGCCTCTGTACCATAATGGATGACTGAGCTGTCATTCACTCTTCCCATGACATGTTGAGGGGAGGAATCATGACAGTACCCCCTACTCAAGGCCTAGCCACCTGACCCCCAGGCATCTTTGGAAACTTAATATGGAAGACCCTGACCAAATAATTGGTCTTTACAGAATGACCAAGACAACCCAGGATCTCTCCTCAAGTCCATATCCCCACCAGTGAACTATGTACTGTAGGAAATCCTGGACCCATCGAGAATCCATGATCCTCTGCACCTCATATTCTAAATATCCATTGACAGGAACTGGAGAAGGCAGTGGTGAGACAGACAACGCAGAAAGGGCATTTTTTAACAGGGAACTGTGGAACACATTAGGGACAAAGAAAAACTGGGGAAGTTTTAGTCTGAAGGCAATCAGATTGACAACCTTAAGAATCTCATACAGGCCAATAAATTTAGGACATAACTTCACAGATGGAATTTTCATCTTAAAATTTTTGTAAGATACCAAAACCTTATTTTAACTTGAAGACACGACTCGCTTAACATTTCCTATCGGTGTTTCAATTTTGATGAAGTTGAGCCACCCCAATATTCCTTTGAACCTCTCTCCAGACATCCCCAAGTTTTTTTTATGACCACCTCTACTCCAGTACAACCAGAACTCACCAAAATGTGGTTGAAAACCATAATTGCAAAAAATGGTGAGGTTCATGTGGACTAATTGACCCAACTGTTAAAGGATAACTCAGCAAGAGGAAAAAAAAAGACCAGTCCTCCTGCTGGGTCGCATCAAAACATCTTAAACATTGTTCCAACAATTGATTCACCCTCTCTTTCTATTGGTTTCAGAGTGATAAGCAGAGGAAAATGACAAATCAATCCCAAATTTCTTACAAAACACTTTCCAGAACCTGCTCACTCTATAGCAGTAACCCACTCAAGAAGGAATCATGAAACTCCTGCAAAAGACATAACCCTAGATTTTACAATAAGGACAAGATCAATTGCAAATTTATAAGGCTAATGTGGGGGCAGTATCTCTGCCTCTTTTTCCGAGAACACATCTCCAAAGTCCTTCATGTACCCACCACAGACAATCCAGACTAGTGGGTCAAATTTGTAAAGACCAAAGACACTAAGACATTTCTTATAACAATTTGGGTTCCATTTAACAATATTCTTCTGACACCAATCAATGACCGTATTGTGAATGCATAAACATGGAAACCCCAATACCAACAAAGCAGGTAAATTGTCCAACAAATAGCAGGAGATGGACTCAGAGTGAAGTGCTCCCACTCTAATGTGATTTCCACCGTTACCAGCTGGACAAGATTCTGGAGTTATCGTGTCTTATCAATAGAAAAAATTTGAATGTATCTTTCCAAACTAACTGTTTCTTAGTCTAATTTCTGAATCAGTCCAGAATCAATGAAATTGGCAGCAGACCCACAATCAATGAAAGCCAACGCAGATGACCTTTGGTTCTTATAAATTATCTTCATGTTAAACAGTATTTTGTCTGAGGAGTGAAAGGTTACTTGGAAGTCTGGGTGACCTCCTCTACAATTACCCAGACTTAGACCACACATCAGCTTGTATGACTTGTTTTGCTTGCAGTCTTACCACACAGAACTTAAGAAAATGTCCAGAGTGACCATAATAGATTCAGAGTCCGAGATCACGCTGACATCTGCTCTCAATGACCTGAGGTATGGCAGCTCCAGCCTACATAGGTTCCACCTCAGGTAAGTAGATGGACTCAGAAAGAATGACCAAAACTCTCTTTCACTCACCATGCCTCTTCTGAATTCTTCAATCCATGCGAATGGCCTAAGTCATGGCCTCCCCCAAGGAGCAAGGTGGAGTATACAGATGCAGAGTGTCCTTGAGTGTATCAGAAAGACCTCTGTGGAACTGGCACCTGAGAGTAGCTTCATTTCACAACTCATCAGAGGAACATTGGTGGAACTTGAATAATAATTCTTTAGCTGTGCTGCCCCCATGTCAGGTTCATAATGCTTGACTCTGCACCCCAGCAGGGACGTACAGTAGGTACAGAAAGTATTCAGACCCTTTTCAATTTTTCACTCTTTGTTTCATCGCAGTCATTTGGTAAATTCAAAAAAGTTCATTTTTTATCATTAATGTACACACTGCACCTCATCTTGACTGAAAAAACAGAAATGTAGAGATTTTTGCAAATTTATTAAAAAATAAAAGCTGAAATATCACATGATTATAAGTATTCAGACCCTTTGCTAAGAATTATTTAGAAGCACCCTTTTGAGCTTGTACAGCCATGAGTCTTCTTGGGAATGATGCAAAAAGTTTTTCACATCTGGATTTGGGGATCCACTGCCATTCTTCCTTGCAGATCCTCTCCAGTTCTATCAGGTTGGATGGTGAATGCTGGTCGACAGCCATTTTCAGGTCTCTACTTAGATGCTCAATTGGGTTTAGGTCAGGGCTCTGGATGGGCCAGTCAAGAATGGTCTCCGAGTTGTTCTGAAACCACTCCTTTGTTATTTTAGCTGTTTGTCTTCAGCCAAGTCTGAGGTCCAGAGCAATCTGGAAGAGGTTTTTATCCAGGATATCTCTGTACTTGGCCGTGTTCTCTCTACCCCAACACATAAGACTTTCGCCTACCATGGAAACTTTCAAAAGGAACCTGAAGACCCACCTCTTCTGACAAGCCTACAACCTGCAGTGATCTTCAGTTTAATGAACTGCCGCACGACCTGCTCTACCCTCTCCAAGTGTATCCTCACCCATTCCCTGTAGACTGTGAGCCCTCACAGGAAGGGTTCTCTTTTCCTCTGTACTTGTGTGTGCCTTGTATTGCTCATATTTATTGTACTTGGCTATGTATGCCACTTTTTCACATGTAAAGTGCCATGGAATAAATGACACTATAAAAATGAATAAAATAATAATAATAATAATTTGTGATTCTTTCAATTGCAACATGTCATCCTGTCCCTGCAGCTGAAAAAAAACCCCATAGCATGATGCTGCCACCACCATATTTCACTGTTGTGATTGTATTGGTCAGCTAATGAGCAGTGCCTAGTTTTCTCCGCACATACCGCTTAGAATTATCACCAAAAAGTTCTGTCTTCATCTCATCACACCAGAGAATCTTATTTCTCATAGTCTGGAAGTCCTTCATTTCTTTTTTAGCAAACTTTTTGTGAGTTTTCATATGTCTGGCACTGAGAAGAAGCTTCCATCAGGCCACTCTGCCATAATGGCCCAACTGGTGGAGGGCTGCAATGATAGTTGACTTTGTGGAACTTTCTCCCATCTCCCTACTGCATCTGTGGAGCTCAGCCACAGTGATCTTAGGGGCTCTTCTTTACCTCCCTCACCTAGGCTCTTCTACCACGATTGCTCAGTTTGGCTGGACGTCCAGGTCTAGGAAGAATTTTGGTGGTCCCAAATTTCTTACAATTAAGGATTATGGATGCCACTGTGCTCTCAGGAACCTGCAGTACTGCAGAAATTCTTTTGTAGCCTTGATCAGATCTGGGCCTTGCCACAATTCTGTCAAGGATCTCCTTGGCCAGTTCCTTTAACCTCATGATTCTCATTTGGTCTGACATGCACTGTGAGCTGTGAGGTCTTACATAGACAAGTGTGTGTCTTTACAAATCAAGTACTATCAGTTTAATTAAACACAACTGGATTCCATTGAAGGAATAGAACCATCTCAAGGAGGACCACATGGAAATGGACACCATGTGACTTACAGTAAATATGAGTGTCTGAGCAAAGGGTCTGAATACTTATGACCTATCCTACAGTCCGATACGGCGCCTCCCATCTTCTAATGGTGACATCTTCTTCTTTTCTGCCTGTTGTGGCTCCTGCGCAGGCGCACTGCTCTACCCCGTTGAGGGCAGAGCAGAATACTGAAGTGCTCAAGCGCCGGACCTTTCCTAGTGCCTGTGCACTGCAAGACTCTGCTCTGCCTCAACAGGGCCTGTGCAGGAGCCACAACAGGAAGGAAAGAAGAGGACATCACCGTTAGAAGAAGGGAGGCACTGGACCGGACAGCGACACCCATCGGACCAGGAACGCCCCTGGGTGAGTATAATCTGACTCATTTTTCTTATCTTTCTGGTTACATTGGGGACTTATCCACAGCATTACAGAATGCCCCTGATGGCGGTGCCGGCAGCTGATAGGCGAAAAATAGGGTGACAGATTCCCATTAAGAACAAACAGGCGACAGTAAAACGATAGTTGACGTTAAGATTGAGTAATACAGCTTATAATAAAGCTCAATAACCACAAGACAGTGGTGTATAATGTTGTATGCACACCATCAAGTTTGCTATCTCCCCACACTACAAACATAATACACAAAATATTTTTGTGCCAATGTCCCCTAGCTATAGCCATTGCAATACAATTAATAGACACTTATTCGGCCAAACTGATAAAGCTATAATTTCAGCCAGTTTATCATGCTTTTGCTCAATATTGCAGGTGTATGGATAGTAATCAATGAAAATAGAAATGTCATAAATGATTACTGTCCCCAGGAAGTAATGAACAACAGTCCCCAGCAACAATTAGGGAATGACAGGTAAGAAGACCATATTTTTATAGAAATAGAGCTAAATTTATTAAGACAAGCTTTGCACATGCCAGTCTTAATGAAGAGGCTCACTGGAGTATGATGTGCTTAATTCATAATGAGGCACATGCCACATAATTAATTATGCATATCTTTTAATTGGTGTGCATTTATATTAAAAATGTACTCCAGTCAGGGAATGTAGCACATTACTAACAAAATTTACACCATAAATTATAATGAAATAGATGGACGGGCTTAGCCACACCCCATCCAGCCCATGCTCCACTCATTGTGACAAAGCTGCCCGTGAATCGTGTGAAATTTACAAGTTGCATAAAACATTTTGTGACAAATGAAGGATGTTTTACTCTAGAAAACCAAGATAAATGCCTTCATGACCTGGGGCCATAGTGTCATAGTGTGCAGTGATGCTTTCCTATTTTATCTAGGCTTTTAGCGATAATGAAAAAGCTGCCATTAAATTTGCCATTTTCTGTGATGCTGTCCAAGTTTCCAAGGGCTGCAAAAAGATGAAAAAAACAACCCATTACAGTATGTGCTAGCTTTACAAAATTGATAACCTGAAGTGTAGCCATATTAGTGATCTCTTTTAAAATTGCTTCTCTTAATGTGATAGAAATACGTCACAATGGCTCCTATTCATCAAAGTGATTATGCTACGAAAAACTTTGAAAAGTCCTTCAAAGCAACACAAATTTTGCAACTATTGCAATTTTTTGACCCCCTTTTGGGCAAATCAACCAACATGGTAAGGGCATTGGCAAAACAGGGCAGGACAAGGTTTGATGAACCATGACATGCCTTATGTCACAAATCTTATCCCAGTCCTTGACAGTCAGAACAGGAGTAAGATTTATGGTGATGCTTACAGAGGTGCACGCAAGTTTTAATATAGTCCTGTTTCACTCAGAGGCAAGCATCTCACTCCATCACACCACCAAGATCAATGTGATCAACACTGGTCTTGATCTTGCTCTTGATGCTGATTTTGGTCTTTGTTTCTATTACAACATGCTGAGAAAATAATAGCAAAGTGTCAATTCCTGGAAAGCTAAGTAAAAACTGACAAAATTACTTTTTGTCTCTGGATGTAAATTGTGGTTGCTTAAATTAAAATATCGCTACAACTTATTACAGCTCCTTTATCCAAAGGTTTACAAAACCAGAAATTAATTTTTAAATAGTTCTTAAGTCTACTTGACTCCAGATCAGCTTATTTGAGTAATTAATGAAATCTAATTCCAGTCCTTTCGAAAGTTCTCTAAGTAGATAGATTTTTTCACCCTTACTGTTTATTGAGTTTCACCTTTAAAATATTAATGCACTTCACATTCATTTTTTATATCCAAGTGAATTTATATCATGTCTCTCTACTTTGGAAAGATATTACACTGTCATGCTGATTTTGCTAACTATGTGTACATTATACAGTATATGTAAGTAAAAATAAATCTAAGACAGTCAAATTAGCTGGGTTTGGATTTGTTTCCCATAGTGAGAACAGCTCTCCATAGCTAAACACTTAATTGGGTTTTCTTTGAATCTTGCTGAACATTGATTGGAGTCCAATTAGATGTTGATCAGAATTGATGCTCACATTAGGCTCATGCACAGTGAATCATTTGCACTCACCTTTTAAATTGTCAAATATGTCTGTTCAAATAAGTGAATGCCTAAGTAATATCCTGGTTTTGACAATTGATTATATCAACTTCAATAAGTGCCATGCAGTGAAGAATCACCATGAGGACAGATGTATTGGAACAAGTCTAAGCCAATAAGTTCAATTTTTTTTGTTCACTACCATTGCCACAGATGTATGAAATTCATCATCTAGTCATTCAGTCTGACTTTACTAACAATTGTGAAAAAAATTGGTTGTTCTAAAGAGCTTACTGAATTCGAGTATGGTGCTGTAACAGGATACCACAGTTGTAGCAAGTCAGTATGTGTAATTTATTCCCTTCTAAATATTCCATAACCAAATCTGAGGGGTGGTATTGAAAAGTAGAAAAGCTTAGGGACCCCAGAAACTCAGAAAGTGGCAGATCATGTCAACTTATCAAGCATTAAAGCATATAGCACATACAAGTCACCAGCTCTCTACTAACAATAACTGCACAGTTCCAAACCTCCTCTTGCATTAGCATCAGCAGGGAACTCTGCATCAGAAGCTCTATGTGATAGGTTTCCATGGCTGGCAGCATTATTCAAGTCTTACATCCCTTAGAACACTGCCAAAAGTTGGGTGGAGGAGAGTAAAACACCTCACCATTGGACTTTGAAGCAGTCGAAATGTGTTCTGTAGAGTGATGAATCAAGCTTTGCAATCTGGCAGCTTTATGTGCAAGTCTGAGTTTAGTGATTGACAGCAGAATAGGGAATGACGCAGACCCTATAGTTCCAGCAAAGGGAAATCTTAAAGTGGATCTGTCACCAGATTTTTGCTGCCTCTTCTGAAAGCAGCATGATGTAGGGACAGACACTCTCATTCCACTGAAGTGTCATTTACTGGACTTCATTCTGCAGTTTTTATAAAATCGTTGAATTATGTGGTGCAGACCTACCAGATCTTTTACTTGTTTTGATAATAGTATAATTAATTTTTTGGATGTATAATTGATGGCGGAAAATGATAGTGACAAAGTTCATACTGCCCCATTCAGGAAACCAACAGCCAGCAATAGTATAATAGAGGTTAATTCTTGTCATCTGCATCATGTCAAATATAATATTCCATTTGGGGAATTGACTAGAATCAAGCATAATTGGTCAGATTCTATTACTTTTCAGCGAGAGAGCAATAATCCATGTGATAGACTATGGGAGAAAGGATATTCTGAGTGGACTTTAACTAAAGCAAAAGCAAGGATTGGTGGCATTGACCAAGAGACACTTTTGCATAAAAATAGAAATAAAAATTGTGAAAAAAACTTCAACAAATATTACATTTACAACAGAGTATAGTCCACAATTTAATGACATTATATATATTATAAAAATAAATCTGTTATTAAGTAAACATATTGAGTTAAAACAGGAGGTCAATAGTGATATAGGATACATGGCAAGAAAAGCACCCACATTGGGGTCTTTATTATGCCTAGCCTGTATACTAGGTCTCAATCCCATTCACATTCAAAATGGAAAAAAAACTTGGTTGGAATTATAAGGGTTTTTTCTGGTGTTTGGCTAGACATTGTCTGGCATGTCAGCATGTCTTGAAAACTGAAAAATATCAGTCCCGAGTCAATTTTATGACATTCGCTATTAGAGACTTTATTAATTGTAATGACATATTTGTGGTTTACCCTATAAAAATGCACTATTTGTAGTTTACAATATGTAGGATGTACTACTTGTCCTTTGAAAGTAAGAAATGGAAGACATTTGTCTGATGCTGCTAATCCCCAGGCTCTGTCCTCCTCTGCTGTTTCCAAGCATTGTTCTAATGTCCATAAAGGTGATACAAAGGGTCTTGTTTTTTGTGGTATTGAAAAGGTGTGCAGACCATGCATGGGGGCAGGTTATAAAAGAAAACTACTCAATCAAGAATCATTTTGGATCTTCACATTGGAGACGAAGATACCGCATGGTTTGAACCATAGACAAGACCTGATATTACAATATTAATAACCAGACCATTATATATGTTTTTTTCTTCATAATGGAGAAAAATGGTTGATTGTGATAGTTTTTATATGTATACTATATTGCCTTTTTAACCTTGTGTTTTTCATGATATGTCATTTGTCTTTTCAGTGTTATAGGCAGCTGTTTCTCAATTAGCCGGCAGGTTGTCTTCCTGATTAATCAGCTGAGATTCTCGACGTGGTAGAGTATTTAAACCTCTTAATAGTTTTTTCTTTACACCATGAGTAAGACAATAGTTGAAATGCATTGGATATAACACTGCATTATGTGTATACTGCTGTCATGTGCTACATTTTTACATTTTTTGTGGAACACCATTGCATTTATTTGTTCCTGTTTTTTAAATGGCTCATAAAA
Source organism: Dendrobates tinctorius (assembly GCF_039654945.1). Classification (NCBI taxonomy): domain Eukaryota; kingdom Metazoa; phylum Chordata; class Amphibia; order Anura; family Dendrobatidae; genus Dendrobates; species Dendrobates tinctorius. The sequence continues at coordinate 3,514,330 of NW_027361694.1, read as the reverse complement.
AGCTATATTGTAAGTGGATAATACTGCTCGCTGGATTCAATTTACACTTTGTTTGCTTCAAGACTGGCTGCTCAACCCATTCCGTGCGAGCAGTGAACATAGGGAATACTGTAGGACAGGTGAGCTGACTACAATTTTTCAAAAGCATTTTTAACTTTTTCTGGGTGATTAGGGCTGCAAGACCATGCCTTTCTATAGATTTTATATTAAAGGACAGGTAATGCTTTAAGATAAAGAGTAATAATAACTCCTATAGGCTACATTTATAATTTAACACATAAAAACATTTACCTGCGATAGAACAGTATTAAGAAAATACAGAAGCTAGAGGTTTGAATTTTGAAAAACACAGTCACAGTTGAAAAACACAGTCACAGTTCAATCTATTACTGTCGCTATTTGACCCTTATGATGGCAAAACAAAAGTTCCAGGGTGATAAGCCTCAATGTTACTTCATGAGAGTAAAATTATTTCTGACTCCACAATGGCAGTCAGATAAGTTCCACAGATCACACATAGTTTCACAAGCCCAATAATTCATTACAATATTTAGAATTTTCAAAAAATTAGTCTTAAGGTAAGCATCTCAAAGAAATTATTAACTGTTCCATTAATATCTCCTGAAGTAGGGCACTCCACATTTCCTTGTCTGGACTATGATTTTATCAAATAACTAATTATGCAAAATGTGCTCAGACCTATTAGAATTTCATACTAATCTATTAGTTTAAGATTTAGAGCCAAGAAGGGGGCAATGGGAAATTCTTCCCCGGTATAGCTTAATCTGAAAATGAGGAAAGTCTCATTTTCATTTCCTTTCTTTAACATTAAGCCATGTGTCCTTTCCATGTGGTCATTTCTCATCGTTGATGAAACATGAGGGAAAGAAATATGGAAGAAAAACAGGGGAGGAAATAGGGATCAGTTTAAAATCCCTAAATTCTTCGCCGTCTATTGATAAAACCATAGTGAATAGGGAATAGTTAGATGAGAGCATTCCATGAGAGGAAACTCAAGATATCTCACAAATTTAGCTTTAATTGATTCAACTTTGAAAGAATAGTTCTTTCAATTGTATAATATATTATTTATATCTCTTTATTAGTATTAACTTTATTTTACCATGATACTTTTGTCCTGAATGCACAAATGAACAGATTTTTTTATCCTTAGCTTAACTTGTCAAAATTAACTTTATAACCTCGGGCTTATGCATATGGCATACAACTGTGTGGTTGTCCTGAAAGCACACTGAGTTATATTCCTGGGTTCAAATCCTACAATTGACAATATCTGCTTGAAGTTTGCATGTTTTTTCAGCATTTGCGTGGGCATCCCCTCAGTATTGCAATTTTCATCCCACACTACAAAAGATTCATTAATAAGGATAGATCTCTACATCTAAAGGTGCTGTCACACTTAGCGATGTACCAGCGATCCCGACCAGCGATATGACGCGGTCAGGATCACTGGTACATCGCTAATTGGTCGCTAGTGAGCTGCCACACAGGCAGATCTCACTTGCAACATCGCTGGGGACGGGGGTTGCTATTTACCTGTCACACCAGGCGATCCTGCGTCCTCCCGCCCGGCTCCACGCGTCGCTCGTCGTCACAGCAGGAAGCGCTGCAGGAAGCTGACGACGAGAAACAGTCCTGTATGTTCTCGCACGATCAGCAATAACCAGCTGGGGAGCGGGTTGTAGGTAAGTATCACACACAGCGATATTGCTAGCAATATCGCTATAACGTCACAAGTTATAGCGATATTGCTAGCGATATCGCTTAGTGTGACAGTACCTTTAGTTTAGCTCTATCAAATCCCCAGAAATTGCTCTAAAACAGAGCATTCTATAAATTAGTATAATGTTCTTTTTTTCCTATTTTTAAAGAAACACATCTCCTTTAGCGAAGTAATATAGGTATAGCATGTGTATAACAGGGCTGAAGGCAGCAGCTCACCCCTGGTCCTATGCTGAGATAAAAGTTATTATGATGCAGTATATTTTATTATGTCTTTCATGACCATGTTTGGAATTCTACTTGTAACATTCATGAAGTGTTTACGTTTGTCATTAAATTTTGGATTTACTTTTTGGGCTTTTTTTTCTTGTTCTTATGATCAAGTCTATGAACTAAGCAGTCGGGATGTAATTAAATATTGTTAACTCTACTTGAATTTTAAGTCAAAATTATGATATGTCTTCATGGGCTGGTCAATCAAGGATGGTGCAGTTGTGCTACTTTTAGCTGTCACTATGTCAGGTTCCTTCTAATTGAAAAATTATAAAGGAAAAGAAGGATTCTGTTTTCAATAACTGAAAGTATGCAAAAAGCTTTACATTTTGATATTTTTGTGTCTTTGATCTTTTTTAAAAGTTAGCTAATATGCCAAAATTTCACTTAAAGGGTTGTTACTAAGAAAATCAAGTCATCTCCTACATAGGAATAATAGGAATATAGAAATAAATGTCTCATTGCTAGGAGTCTGACCACTGATATCCCCACGGATCTCAAGTATGGGAATATAGAACTCTGAAAATAGGACCCTACAGTCCCCCCATGAATAGAGTAGACACATGCATGTGCAGATTCCACTCCTTTCATAATCAATGAGACCGACAGAAATAGTGAAGCGTTGTACTCCACAATTCCAAAGAAAATGAAAAGCGTGCAGCTCATTCATGCACAGATTCACTCCAATTGAGGCAGCGCTGTAAAGTCCTGTTCTCAGGTTTCCAGAATCCCATTCTCAGGATTGTTAGTAGTCTCAGTAGTCATTCCTCAAGCAGTTAGCAACTTAATCCTTGTCTAACAGATAGGTAGTAATTTCATTTTTTGGGACTAAAGGTCCCACTACATTTAGCGATGCACCAGCAATCCTGACAGCGATACGATCTGGTCAGGATCGCTGGTGCATTGCTAAATGGTCGCAAGTGAGCTGCCAAACAGGCAGATCTCACCAGCGATGCAGCAGCGGTTGGCGGTCGTCACTTACCTGTCACACGCAGCGAGGGTGATGTCTTCCGCCCACGTCCATGGAGTCGCTCATCGGCGCCAGCAGGAAGCCTACAACAAGAAATGGACCATCACATTCTCGCGCGATCAGCGATATCCAGCGAGGAGCCGGGTCGGAGGTAAGTGTCACATGTAGCGAGATCGCTAGCGATAATACTATTGCGTCACAAATCGGTGACACTTTAGCGATATCGCTAGCGATCTTGCTCTGTGTGAAGGGGGCTTTACCCCTCAAATATATAGTGGTTGAAATGACACAAATGTCTGATGTCTCATGCTGCGTCGCTGAGACCTTGTACAAATGGAGAAGTTTTATTTACAGTGGGGGAAAAAAGTATTTACTCAGCTACCAATTGTGCAAGTTCTCCTACTTAAAAAGATGAGAGAGGCCTGTAATTGAAATCATAGGTAGACCACAACTATGAGAGTCAAAATGAGAAAACAAATCCAGAAAATCACCTTGTCTGACAAGATTTATTTAGCAAATTATGGTGGAAAATAAATATTTGGTTACCTGAAAACATGTAATTTTTGGCTCTCACAGACCTGTAACTTCTTCTTTAAGAGGCTCCTCTGTCCTTCACTCATTACCTGTAGTAATGGCACCTGTTTGAACTTGTTATCAGTATAAAAGACACCTGCCCACAACATTAAACAGTCACATTCGAAAGTCCACTATGGTGAAGACCAAAGAGCTGTTGAAAGACAAGCAACAAAATTGTAGCCCTGCACCAGGCTGGTCTTCTGCTAATCTGGTGCTCAGATCAATCTAAGTCCTATGATTTTATGACACGAGTCCCACCAATGCAACCACATGAGGACAGTAACAATTTTCAGATTAACCTAAATGTCAGAATGGAAAATGGAGTGATGGAAGAACAGAAGACAAGGGCTCTGCAGCTGTGGTAAAGGCAGTGGAGTTGCTATCTCATGAATGCAACAATAATTTACCTTACACATGGGCTAGACATCTTCATTTACACTTCCAATTAAATAAATTTTACTTATCAAATGTTTTTCTCATTATGTAACTATTTGAATTGGTGCTGTTAGACACAGTTTACATGCTAAAGTATAATTTGCATCTAAAGATATACCTGGATAAGAACATTTTGTAAAGAATTAGGGTACCGTTACACCTAGCGATGCACCAGCGATCCCGACTAGCGATATGACGCGGTCAGGATCACTGGTGCATCGCTAGGTGGTCGCTAGTGAGCTGCCACACAGGCAGATCTCACCAGCGACATCGCTGGGGACGGGGATCGCTACTTACCTGTCAGACATGGCGATCCCACGTCCTTCCGCCCGGCTCCACGCGTCGCTCGTCGGTGCCACAGGAAGCGCCGCAGGAAGTGACCGACGAGGAATGGTCCAGGAGCTTCTCGCGTGATCAGCGATAACCAGGGGGAGCCGGTCAGAGTTAAGTATCACATGCAGCGATATCGCTAGCAATATCGCTGCAACGTCACAAAATCGGTGACATTACAGCGATATTGCTAGCGATATCGCAGTGTGTAACGAGGGCTTTAAACTATTGAAAGGCTTAAACATTGTAGTATTTCTAGCACTTTTATCACATTGCGATATGTGTATATAATAACAAAACCAGATACAACTTTGCGTGTCCTTATTGTACTGCCAATCACACCACAGGCATATTAACCTTTTGTTAATATGAAGCAGGCAAAAAAAATACCATTTAAAGGCGTTGGATGAAATAATAAGCAAAAAACCTGGAGTGTATTATTTCTGTTTCCGACATTCAGAAGCCTCTAGACAAAAACTCTCTATTTAGAAGACAAACTGGGAAGCATGTAAAAGATAAAAAAAAAAAACTCTACATGTGGGTTATTTCAAATGTCCTGGAGTCTGTGTAAAAATCTGCAAAAAAGTAGGATGCAGGCAATCTGAAATGTAATTGTTCAAGCCTCTTAATGACAAAGTAGATTTTATATTTGGAGAATTTTAAAACAAAAACTTCCTAATCAAAACATGCTCGTATATCTGCATTTGCCTCTTATCTAGTAGTAATAGGTATCTTGGTAATCAATATTTATCATAATGGAATAAGATGACTTCTAGAAACTCACATTTATTTGGAAAAAGCAAAGTTTGTGTAACCCCCCTCTCACATTAAATGTGTGCTATCAGTCAATAAAAGGAGAAGAAGTGAGGGAAAGAATATTGTCCCATCAACACCTTTTGTTCATCTTCAATGGTTAGTTAGGTTGTGGAAAATCTGTTAAATGTTTCATACACGACAGCGTGGTGTCAAGAGGATGTACTAAGGGCCCCATCACACATAGTGATCTCGCTAGCGAGATCGCTGCTGAGTCACAAGTTTTGTGACACAACAGCGATCTCACCAGCGAGATCGCTGTGTGTGACAGCGATCAGCGACCGGCCCCCCTGCCGGTATCGCTGATCGCTGTAGGAAACCGCTGGACATTTCTTTTGTCGCTAGTCTCCCCCTGGCCAGCATGCATCGCTGCGTGTGACAGGTGGGAGACCAGCGATCTGCTGTAACTAACGTACACATCAGGTATCCAAGGGATGTGCATCCCTTAGATCAGTGGTCCCCAACCTTTTTTGCACCAGGGACCAGCTTCAAGCAAGACCATTCTTCCATGGCCCGGCAGGGCGGGGATGGAGGTGTGACGGGGCTTTGGTCATAAGGGGGAGGGGCTATGGACGCGGTTGTAGTTTAGCAGTGCATACTTATCATTTAATTATAACATTTATAATGTGACTCAACTCACCATAGGTTTTGAATGAGTGGGAGTACCTGGCTTGTTTCTCTGTTTCAGTGGGAGCACCGGGCTACTTCTACTGATGACCGTCACTGCTAATGATGATTGGAACCTACAAGGAAATGGAGCATTGAGCACTTAAGAAAAATTGTACTGGAGTACTGTACATGCTGATTATTTTCTAATCATCAGGAAATGTATGTGTTGTTCCCCCCCATCCTGTCCAGCTCTGTGTGGCTCCCCCTGTTGTATGCATGGCTCCCCTGTCCCATCCTTGTATACATGGCTCTGCTCCCATCCTTGCATACATGGCTCCGCTCCCACACTCCCATCCTGTATACATGGCTCTTTTCCCACTCTCCCATTCTGTATACATGGCTCCGCTCCCACTCTCCCTCCCTTATATATATATATACGGCTCCGCTCCCACTCTCCCTTATATATATGGCTCCGCTCCCACTCTCCCTCCCTTGTATATATGGCTCTGCTTCCACTCTCCCTCCCTTGTATATATGGCTCCGCTCCCACTCCCCCTCCCTTGTATATATGGCTTTGCTTCCTCTCTCCCTCCCTTGTATATATGGCTCTGCTCCCACTCTCCCTCCCTTGTATTTATGGCTCCGCTCCCACTCTCCCTCCCTTGTATATATGGCTCTGCTCCCACTCTCCCTCCCTTGTATATATGGCTCTGCTCCCACTCTCCCTTAGATCATCCCTTAGATCAGTGGTCCCCAACCTTTTTTGCACCAGGGACCAGCTTCAAGCAAGACCATTCTTCCATGGCCCGGCAGGGCGGGGATGGAGGTGTGACGGGGCTTTGGTCATAAGAGGGAGGGGCTATGGACGCAGTTGTAGTTTAGCAGTGCATACTTATCATTTAATTATAACATTTATAATGTGATTCAACTCACCATAGGTTTTGAATGAGTGGGAGTACCTGGCTTGTTTCTCTGTTTCAGTGGGAGCAACGGGCTACTTCTACTGATGACCGTCACTGCTAATGATGATTGGAACCTACAAGGAAATGGAGCATTGAGCACTTAAGAAAAATTGTACTGGAGTACTGTACATGCTGATTATTTTCTAATCATCAGGAAATGTATGTGTTGTTCCCCCCCATCCTGTCCAGCTCTGTGTGGCTCCCCCCTGTTGTATGCATGGCTCCCCTGTCCCATCCTTGTATACATGGCTCTGCTCCCATCCTTGCATACATGGCTCCGCTCCCACACTCCCATCCTGTATACATGGCTCTTTTCCCACTCTCCCATTCTTTATACATGGCTCCGCTCCCACTCTCCCTCCCTTATATATATATATATATATATACGGCTCCGCTCCCACTCTCCCTTATATATATGGCTCCGCTCCCACTCTCCCTCCCTTGTATATATGGCTCTGCTTCCACTCTCCCTCCCTTGTATATATGGCTCCGCTCCCACTCTCCCTCCCTTGTATATATGGCTTTGCTTCCTCTCTCCCTCCCTTGTATATATGGCTCTGCTCCCACTCTCCCTCCCTTGTATATATGGCTCCGCTCCCACTCTCCCTCCCTTGTATATATGGCTCTGCTCCCACTCTCCCTCCCTTGTATATATGGCTCTGCTCCCACTCTCCCTCCCTTATATATGGCTCCGCTTCCACTCTCCCTTCCTTGTATTTATGGCTCCGCTCCCACTCTCCCTCCCCTGCATAGAATCATAGAATCATAGAATCATAGAATCGTAGAGTTGGAAGGGACCTCCTGGGCCATCTGGTCCAACCCCCTGCTCAAAGCAGGATTCGCTAAATCATCCCAGTCAGATGTCTGTCCAGCCTCTGTTTGAAGACTTCCATTGAAGGAGAACTCACCACTTCTCGTGGCAGCCTGTTCCACTCATTGATCACTCTAACTGTGAAAAAGTTTTTTCTAATATCTAATCTGTGTCTCCTCCCATTCAGTTTCATCCCATTGCTTCTAGTCTTTCCTTGTGCAAATGAGAATAAAGTTGATCCTTCTACAATGTGACAGCCCTTTAGATATTTGTAGACAGCTATTAAGTCTCCTCTCAGTCTTCTCTTTTGCAAACTAAACATTCCCAAATCCTGCAACCTTTCCTCATAAGACAGGGTTTGCAGACCGGTCACCATTCTGGTTGCTCTTTTCTGAACTTGCTCCAGTTTGTTGATGTCTTTTTTAAAATGTGGTGCCCAAAACTGGACACAATATTCCAGATGAGGTCTGACCAAAGAGGAGTAGAGGGAAATAATGACTTCACGTGATCTAGACTGTATGCTTCTGTTAATACATCCTAGAATTGCATTTGCCTTTTTTGCTGCTGCATCACACTGTTGACTCATATTCAGTCTGTGATCTATTAGTATACCCAAGTCTTTTTCACATGTGCTGTTGCTTAGGCCTATTCCTCCCATTCTATATATGCTTTTTTCATTTTTATTGCCCAGATGTAGTACTTTGCATTTCTCCCTGTTAAAAACCATTCTGTTAGTTGCTGCCCACTTCTCCAGTTTATTTAAATCTTTTTGAATCCTCTCTCTCTCTTCTCTCGTATAAGCTATCCCTCCTAGCTTTGTGTCATCAGCAAATTTAATCAGTTTACCCTCAATTCCTTCATCTATGCCATGCATACATCTGCTCCCACTCTCCCTCCCTTATATATATACGGCTCCGCTCCCACTCTCTCTCCCTTGTATATATGGCTCTGCTCCCACTCTCCCTCGTATATATGGCTCCGCTCCCATTCTCCCTTCTTTGTATATATTGCTCCGCTCCCACTCTCCCTCCCCTGTATATATGGCTCCGCTCCCACTCTCCCTCCATTGTATATATGGCTCCGCTCCCACTCTCCCTCCCTTATATATATACGGCTCCGCTCCCACTCTCTCTCCCTTATATATATACGGCTCCGCTCCCACTCTCTCTCCCTTATATATATATATACGGCTCCGCTCCCACTCTCCCTCGTATATATGGCTCTGCTCCCACTCTCCCTCCCTTGTATATATGGCTCCGCTCCCACTCTCCGTCCCTTATATATATATACGGCTCCGCTCCCACTCTCTCTCCCTTATATATATATGGCTCTGCTCCCACTCTCCCTCCCTTGTATATATGGCTCCACTCCCACTCTCCCTCCTTTGTATATATTGCTCCGCTCCCACTCTCCCTCCTTTGTATATATGGCTCCGCTCCCACTCTCCCTCCCTTGTATATATGGCTCCTCTCGGCTCCCCCATCCTCCCCCATCATACTTACCCTCACATCGCTGACCTTCCTTCCCGTCGCTGAACTTCCCTCCCTGCATCTCGCGGCGCTTCAGCTCCTGTGCGGAGCGGTCACGTGCTACCGCTCATTAAGGTTTATGAATATGGACGCCATGCCTGTGGGAGATGAGTGGCGTCCATATTCATGACCTTAAATGAGCGGTACACTTGACCGCTCAGCGCTGGATGAAGCCACCGCGCTGACAGGGACCGCTAGGTGAGTATCAGCTGCGGCACTGCCGCCGGCTCCCCTTGTGTCTGCGGACCAGCAATGGCACTGCAAAGACCCGGTGCTGGGCCGCCGACCGGTGGTTGAGGACCCCTGCCTTAGATACCCAATGTGTACGTTAGTTACCAGCGCGCTGATGTAGGAAGCTGGTCACTAACGTACACATTGGGTATCTAAGGGATGCACGTCCCTTGGATACCCGATGTGTACGTTAGTTACAAGCTCCCTGCATCAGCGCACTGGTAACTAATGAACACAGCGACGCCGCATGCTCGGTGTCGCTGTGCTGATCGCTGGTGAAGCTGTCTGTGTGACAGCTCACCAGCGATCACATAGCGACTCACCAGCGATCCTGACACGTTGATATCGTTGTCGAGATCGCTGGTGAGTCGCTATGTGTGACTCCAGCTTTAGGTACAAAAAGTCTCCATGGCTCCTACTGTGAAGCCATGAGAGTCATATTATGTGAAGAATAGTTACATACTATGGCATCCAGGGAAGTATGCACCTATATAAAAGCATTCAGTGGCAATCAATGCTGTATTCCAGTTCCCTACAGAGTTTTGATAGAATCATAATATTTTTTTATGCATAAAGCATAAGGGATATATTTTCCCTGGGACAGTTCTAAAATCCACTGGATTAACATGAAAATCCTTTTAGAAATTCTTATAAATATATTTAACAAATTCCTTCTGCTGGTGAGTTACGTGTGTGGTCACCTACCAAGCTACTAAGCACTAATATAATTCCTTCTTTAGAGCCATTTATTATTACACAAAAATTGTATTGCATTGTCTTAATCATTTTATCTTTTTTTCAGCTGTAAACAATAAAATGGGTATTATAAGAAATACTTAAATCATTGTGGAAGTCAACTTTTTCTATGAAAATATCTAGCCTTCCACTTTGTGTTTAATGTTCTCCATCTTTACATCCTTATAATCTTGTACCCTGACCTTAAAAACAAACTGTACTATGGAGATTATTTTAGCTAACAAGTATTTCCTGTGAAAATAAGAATTGCTGCTGACACCACTTCCTGTTCACCTTGTGTTTTAATTCTCAATTTACAATTCTCCAAGTAGACATTCATAAATAGGATTTAGGAGCTCTAAATGGAAGGGAGAAAAACATGCAATCCAGGTGCTTGTGTTTTGAGTGGCTAAATCATTACATCTTGCAATAGAAGTGATTTTCATTGCATATCTACTGTAATATTGAACTATTTTATGAAAGATATAGTTAGATAACATTCAAATGTTCAGCAACTAATTAAAGCTCTGTAAATAACAAAGTAAGAAATGAGGGTTAAAGCATTGAAGTCTGACAAAAGCAATTGGATAAAATAGAAAAACACAATCTAAATGAAAAACGTACCCTTAAAGCACTAGTGGCATACCCTTAAGTATACAGTATGTATCCGTATTCTATATGAAATCATAAAGATTATATTAATATAATGCAAAATAGTAATATCCTTAAATAATTTACTTAAGTTTTGCTTCCATTAATTACACATACAGTTGGGAAAAACTATTGTCAGCCACCAATTGTGCAAATTCTCCCACTTAAAAGATGAGAGAGGCCTGTAATTGACATCATAGGTAGACCACAACCATGAGAGTCAAAATGAGAATGAGAAAACAAATCCAGAAAATCACCTTGTCTGATTTGGCAAGATTTATTTTGCAAATTATGGTGGAAAATAAGTATTTGGTCATTGACAAAAGTTCATCACAATATTTTGTTATATATCCTTTGAAGGCAATGACAGAGGTCAAATTTTTCTGTAAGTCTTCACAAGGTTGGAACACACTGTTGGTGGCATGTTGGCCCATTCCTCCATGCAGATCTACTCTAGATCAGTGATGTTTTGGGCCTGTCGCTAGGCAACACGGACTTTTAAATCCCTCCAAAGGTTTTCTATGAGGTTGGGATCTGGAGACAGGTTGGCCACTCCAGGACCTTCATATGCTTCTTATGAAGCCACTCCTTCATTACCCTGACGGTGTGCTTGGGATGATTATCATGCTGTCCTGGGCCCTGCATTGTTCAACATCTTTATCAACGATTTAGATGAAGGAATTGAGGGTAAACTGATTAAATTTGCTGATGACACAAAGCTAGGAGGGATAGCTAATACAAGAGAAGAGAGAGCGAGGATTCAAAAAGATATAAATAAACTGGAGAAGTGGGCAGCAACTAACAGAATGGTTTTTAACAGGGAAAAAAGCAAAGTACTACATCTGGGCAATAAAAATGAAAAAAGCATATACAGAATGGGAGGAATAGGCCTAAGCAACAGCACATGTGAAAAAGACTTGGGTATACTAATAGATCACAGACTGAATATGAGTCAACAGTGTGATGTAGCAGCAAAAAAGGCAAATGCAATTCTAGGATGTATTAACAGAAGCATACAGTCTAGATCACGTGAAGTCATTATTTCCCTCTACTCCTCTTTGGCCAGACCTCATCTGGAATATTGTGTCCAGTTTTGGGCACCACATTTTAAAAAAGACATCAACAAACTGGAGCAAGTTCAGAAAAGAGCAACCAGAATGGTGACCGGTCTGCAAACCCTGTGTTATGAGGAAAGGTTGCAGGATTTGGGATTGTTTAGTTTGCAAAAGAGAAGACTGAGAGGAGACTTAATAGCTGTCTACAAATATCTAAAGGGCTGTCACATTGTAGAAGGATCAACTTTATTCTCATTTGCACAAGGAAAGACTAGAAACAATGGGATAAAACTGAATGGGAGGAGACACAGATTAGATATTAGAAAAAACTTTTTGACAGAGTGATCAATGAGTGGAACAGGCTGCCACGAGAAGTGGTGAGTTCTCCTTCGATGGAAGTCTTCAAACAGAGGCTGGACAGACATCTGACTGGGATGATTTAGCGAATCCTGCTTTGAGCAGGGGGTTGGACCAGATGGCCCAGGAGGTCCCTTCCAACTCTACGATTCTATGATTCTATGAAAGCCCATCCACATTTCATCTTCAATGCCCTTGCTGATGAAAGGAGGTTTGCACTCAAAATCTCATGATACATGGCCCCATTCATTCTTTTATGTACACGGATCAGTCGTCCTGATCCCTTTGCAGAGAAATAGCCCAAAAGCTTGATGTTGCCACCCCCATGCTTCACAGTAGGTATGATTTTTTTTGGCTGCAACTAAGCATTCTTTCTCCTCCAAACATGACAAATTTTGTTTCTAACAAACAGTTCTACTTTGGTTTCATCAGACCATATGACATTTTCCCAATACTCTTCTGGATAATCCAAATGCTCTCTAGCAAACTTCAGATGGACCCAGACATGTACTGGCTTATGCAGGGGGGCATGTCTGGCACTGCAGGATCTGAGTTCCTGGTGGCATAGTGTGTTACTGATGGTTGCCTTTGTTATGGTGGTCCCAGCTCTATGCAGGTCATTCACTAGGTCCCCCTTGTGGTTCTGGGATTCTTTCTCACTGTTCTTGTGATTATTTTGACCTCATGAGGTGAGATTTTGTGTGGAGCCCTAGATCGAGGGAGATTATCAGTGGTCTTGTATGTCTTACATTTTCTTATTATTGCTCCCACAGTTGATTTCATCACACCAAGCTGCTTGCCTTACAGGTCTGTGAGAACCAGAAATGTTGCATGGTTTTAGGTGACCAAATACTTATTTTTTTCCACCACAAATAAATCTTGCCAAATCAGACAAGGTGATTTTCTGGATTTGTTTTCTCATTTTGACTCATAGTTGTAGTCGACCTATGATGTCAATTACAGGCCTCTCTCATCTTTTTAAGTGGGAGAACTTGCACATTTGGTGGCTGACTAAATACTTTTTTCCCCACTGTATAGCACAAATTTCCAATTGCAGATGTTTTACCTTTTTTGCAACTTTGTGCTGTGAATGACAGCTTCTGAAATAAGCTCTATAGTAGGAACCTTAACATGTGGAAATTTAAGGTAGACATTAAAAATGGGCAAATTTTTTAAAGTGGAATTGAATTTAACTTGAATTTGATAAAAATAGGCATTCTGGGGAATCCAGCATTCGGTGGCTGCAATCTAGCTGAAAAAAGCATACTTACCTCACCACTCACCTTTGCACTTCTTGTTGCTCCCTTTTCTCATTTGTGTCCCTTGAGCCACCATTTTGCCACATCTCCAGCCCAAAATTGAATCTAGGCCGTGGCTTCCCACTGCAAGCAGATGTTCATTCTAGGCAAGGACTTCTAGCCATAAGAAGGCCCTGTAGCATCCTCAGCGAACTGCAGAGGCTTCTCGCGGCTGAAAGTCCCAGCCTTGAATGAAAAGCAGCCAGAGATGCAGTGCAATGGATGCGTGGAGGATCATGCAGTGTTCAGGAAGCAGCAAGGGTAGCTGTAAAGATGAGTGCTGAGGTGACATTTATTTATTTATTTTTTAATATTTTACCAGCTACTCATCTCTCTGGCCACTCCTGCTGCTTTCTACCCATAGACCAGTTTTCCCCACACTGCATCTTCCAGCCTAGAACAGGCACCACAGTTCACTGTTCTTGAGCGGCAAACTTGAAGGTCTGCTTGCATCTAAGAGCTGGCGATGACCTGATACCAGAGACTCCAAGAATAGGGACATTCTACATGCTTCCCAAAATCCACAAATCTGGAAATCCAGGAAGATCAATTATTTCATGTGTGGGCACCCTCACTGAGCAGGTATCTGGATGGGTAGAGGGTATTCTTAAACCACTGGTGAATGATACATCCAGCTATATTCAGGACACAACTGACCTATTGAATAAACTAGCAGCAATAGGTCCTCTACCAGAAGGAACCATCCTGGCCATCATGGATGTGGAATATTTGTACTCTAATATCCCACACCAAGATGGTTTAAATGCCTGCAAATTCTTCATGGAAAACACAGGGACTGATGCTGATGCTGTGGTGAAACTTATAAAATTCATCCTCACCCACAATTACTTTGAATTTGACAACAGGATCTATCTACAGGAGACTGGCACAGCTATGGGAAGTAAAATGGCTCCACAGTATACAAATCTTTTCATGGCAAAGCTTGAAAGCGACTTTTTGTCCTCATGCCCTATCAGGCCCCTGGCCTACTACCGCTTCATTGATGATATTTTAATCATCTGGACGGAGTCTGAGCAACAGCTAAAGATGTTCCACGAACAGTTTAATCAATTTCATCCCACCATCAATTTAACACTCAACTTCTCCAGTACTGATGTTAATTTTTTGGACACCATCATTAAGCTAAAAAACAATGAAATAGAGACATCCCTGTATCAGAAGCCAATCGACCGTCCAACATACCTTAAATGGGACAGTTTCCATCCAAAACACATAAAGAACTCTATTATCTATAGCCAAGCCATCAGATACAATCGTATATGTTCCAACCCCATGGATAGAGATAAACACCTTGGTCACCTCAAAAAGACCTTTTTGAATCAGGGTTACCATCCAAGAACAATTGAAAACCAAATTACAAGAGCCACCAGATTGTCAAGGAATCACCTGCTAAATTACAAAGCTAAAGAAGAAAATAACCGAGTGCCTCTAGTAGTCACCTACAATCCAAATCTGGAGGTGCTAAGGGGAGCTGCACGGAAATTACAACCTTTACTACAAAAAGATGCCCGATTAAAATCCATTTTTCCAGACCCCCCACTGCTGTGTTTTAGGCAGCCCCCAAATTTAAGAAGCATCATTGTCAGAAGCTCCCTGTCCTCTCCAACAGCTGCAGGAACCTTTCCTTGCAACCAGAAAAAATGTAAAACCTGTCCATTTATAATGACCACGGACAAGATAAAGATCCCCAACTCACATTAGGACTACAAGATCCTAGGTACTTTCACCTGCATTACATCTAATGTGGTGTACTTAATTATTTGTACTAAATGTCCAATTGCGGGTCTGTATGTGGGGGAGACAGGGCAAAAGCTTAGAACAAGGATGAATGCTCATCGTCACACAATAAGAGAAAAAAGAATGGATCTACCTGTGGCAAAACATTTCTGTATCCCTGATCACAGCAGCGTGGATATGAAATTACTGGTATTGAAAGGTAACTTCAATTCTCAGAGAGAGAGACAAGTTTGGGAGTACAAATTTATGACGAACTTTGACACTCTCAGTCCTGGAATGAATGTGTCGCATGGATTTATGTCTTTTTACATCAATTAAGGAATTTCCTTTTAAAACCGTGTGGGGGCATCACAACACAGAACTAGACCCCAATCAGAGGACCATAAAACATCCGGACTCCTTATCTATGAACTGGTCCAATGTTTATATTTATGTTTCTCCCTCTCCCATATTGATAGTTCTGCTTCACGTCACTTGTCTTATCTATTGCATTTTTTCTAGGCTGTATTGTGCATAAATATGTGACTTCAGATTTTGTATTAGTTAGCCTGATGAAGAGACATGAGTAGTCTCGAAAGCTTGCAATGTGTTACCATCTTTTCAGTTAGCCATTAAAAGGTATCAACCACTGAGGACTCTCAATCCTGAATATTTTGCTTGCATCTAGAAACTCTGCCCTTCAGTGAATATAGTGCAGGATATAAGAGTGCATACCGGAACTGCTAGCAGACAAAAACAAAAAATGGAGTAGCCAAAAACCACCAGATAGAATAAAAGCCAGTTTATTTGAAAAACATGCTAAAAAAAAATCACGTCACAGTGAATAAAAGTTCTTCTGTGAAGGGAGGAACAAAGAGAAGAGGGGACCCATACATATAGAGTGACATCCATGGGAACATATGTTACCAAGTACAACTGGTAAATACATAGGTAATATGTGACAAGTATAAATCAATAGAAGCTCTACTCAAACACATACATCTTACTGATTCATGGTAAGGAGATCAGAAAGTGAAAAGAGAAAATCAGAGACAATGGCCATAGATGTACTCATGTAAATAGAAGCTGCAAACCAAGTAGGTTTTGCAAATTCACAGTAGAAAGGTCAGAAGTTGAAAGAACATAAATTAAATCCAAGAAAATGGTAAAAAATGTACTCATGTCACTAGAAGCTGAAAATAAATAATATAATATCCAACTTACCCATGGTGTATGGAGATCTAACGCCCCACACTGCCTGGACATGTGTTTCACTTTTGCTTTCTCAAGGGGAGGTGCTAGTAGGGATGAGCAGATGCTTTGATGTTTGCATTTGTCAGGTTCGAGTTTTGTTTGGGTATCAGAACTCTAACCAAACTTGAACCCAAAACCTGAACCTCACAAAAGTCAATGGGGACCCAAAATCACTCTCTCTCTCTCTGCATTCAAACTTCAAACATTAAAATGGACTTCTGGTAGAAGTCCGTGTTTCGAGTTCAGCACCAGATATTCAGTTCAGGTTCACTCATCTCTAACTGCTTGCTATTGCTGCAAGTTAATTTGGGTGTGTGTACCTAAATAACAACATGGTTTTAAAGGATTACAGAATTTTTTTAAGGAGTAAAATGGAAAAAAAAGTATCTATGAGAAAAAACAAAAAAGGTTGCTGTTTTTTGCACAACTGTTGTACTAATACAATTTAACAAACATACGCATCACAACAATACTTCTGGCTGCTGCTGCAAGTTCCTTTCCATGTGTGTACTTAATAACCAGCATAGCATTCTAGGCTGTGTTTTGTTGTTTGGGGATAATATTTTTTTTACTTTAAAAATGTTTATCTCCCTTTTACTGTTTTGAATAGCTGTTCTAATATTCTGATTTGGTATCTGTACACCCCACAATTAGGCGTCCTTCAGGTATCCTGATATTACCGGTACTGGAAAATCCAGTATCGTGCTGTCCATGTGCCCATGTGTAACTTACGTGTGACATACGTGTGGCATCAATGTGCAGTCTGTGTGCTGCATCAGTGTATCACATACTAGCGCCTGGGACAAGTAGTACAGTTAGGGCTGTTCCCAAGAGCCAGGTACTGAATGCAGCTCTCATCATTGTCACTTGGTCTCCTTGCGATCAGCATGACCAGGTGATGCTGATGGGAGTTGGAGTAAGCACCTGCTGTGTGTGTATATCGTACATTAAATAAATAGAAATAAAAAATGGCCTGGGGTCCCCCTTCACTTCCCTAACCAGCTGAGGGAAAGCCAACAGCTGGGGGCTGATGTTAATATTCTGGGAATGGGCCAATAGCCATAAAAGTACCCAGTGTATTATAACAGCTCACTGCTGTTTGCATAGCCTTTACTGGTTATTAATGGGGGATCCGCCGAAAAATGATGTGTATTATGGATTATCATGGAAAGGTGAGTGTAACTTTGCTTTTTTATTTTTATTTTTTGTTGAATAAATGGGCAAAAGTAGGTCCGGGAGAGTTTCTTTCAATTAAATGACTTTACTCTGTGTCTTCATTAAATTTCACTATGGTATTAGTAATAGGGGTCTTTTAAAGACACCTCTACATTACTAACCCTTGGGCTTCATTTCAGTGGACATAAAACAGCTGACATCAACCCCACAACTTTTACCTCACTTTCCACCGCACCAGGGCAAGTAGGAAAATTGGAGGATAAGCACCATAATTGAGGCATCTATTGGATGCACCATTTTTGGTGTGTTTGAGAGCTGGTGTTCTTAGTCTGGGAGGGGATAAATATCCATGGCCCCATCCCAGCCTACAGTATTAATATCATCCCACATCAGTATGGTTAGCATTTGCTGATTAGTAAATATAGGGGAGACTCCACATCATTTTTCTTGGGGGTCTCCCCTATTATAACCAGTAAAGGCTTATAAAACAGCTGTGAGCTGTTATTAAAGGGAATCTGTCACCCTATTTTAGCCCTATCAGCTGCCGGCACCGTCATCAGGGACTTATCTACAGCCCCCGATGTAACCTGAAAGATAAGAAAAAAAGAGTTAGATTATACTCACCCGGGCATCCGGTCAGGTCCGATGGGTGTCGCGGTCCGGTGCCTCCCATCTTCATGCGATGACGTCCTCTTCTTTATTTCTCCCTCGGCTCCTGCGCAGGCATACTTTATCACCAACGGCAGCTGATAGGGCTAAAATGGGGTGATAGATTCCCTTTAATATGCTGGGAACCTTTATAGCTATTGGCTCCTTCACAGAATATTATCATCAACCCCCAGCTATCGTCTTTCTCTCAGCTGGTTAGGAAAGTGAAGGGTGACCCCACGTCATGTTTTTCTTTTAAGTCATTTATTTAATACAGTATACAGACACACAGCGGGTGCTGACTCCAACTCCAATTAACGTCACCTGGTCTTGCTGATCGCAGACAGACCAGGCGACAATGAGGACTTTAATTCAGCTTCTGACCCCTGGGAACAGTGATAACTGTAGTGCTTTTTCTCAGTCACTGCTACATGTCACATTGATAATACAAGGATGTGACGTGTACAACATGCATTTCATCCATAGTGCGTGAAAAAAGAACATGTCTGCATGTTTTTCATAGGGACACCGAGTCCGTGTGAAAAACTGACATAAGTGCACCACCATTGAATACAATGAGTGTGTATCCATATTTGCTGCTGTTAAAAAATGGACTGCAACCAGACATAAAAAATAGACATGTAAAGAGATCCTTATACTGTGAGATGTTGCAGCATTTTTATGCTGTATTTCTACCTCATTGCATATGTTGTAATGTCATCCTGTTTGGGCAGGGGGAATTAGCATGCTTTGTGCAAAAATATGCAAACAAGTTATTACACTAAGTTTAAATATATAAAAGTACAAATCTGTTTTGGAACATTTAGGCTGCGTTCACACGTCACGTTTTTTTCGCGGCGGTTTTTAAAGCGCGGTTTTGCAGCCGATGAGCAAAAAAGCAGCCTCCCATTCATATCGGATTTCGCAATGCTGTGCTATTGCTGCAGATTTTCCCGCAGCGGAATCGCATCACGGAAAAATACGCATGCTCATTAATTTTGCGGAATCACCACCTCTCATGCCAGTTTGTTACACTAATTGGTCACCCTTACTGTCAAAATGTTTTTTTCTAAAATCTATTCTATATCCCTTTCAGTTTCTTTCCATTGCTTCTCATGTTTCCATGTGCAAATGAGAAAAAAATGATCCCTCTAAACTGTGACATCTCTTCATATATTTGTTGACAGCTATTAAGTCTCCTCTTAGCCTTCTTTTTTCCCAGATCCTTTAACCATTCCTCGTAGGACATAGTTTGAAGTCCGCTCACCATCCTGATATCAAACTAGAGCCAACCTGAAACTGGTGATTGTGTTAGTCTTTTTGGCCATCTTGTACACTCTACCTATTATTTTTAGCTGCTTCCATATTTTGGGGGTTAGATAAATGTGATAACATTTTTTTGTAAGTCATGTAAACATTATTCTTGTATCAAAAACGTATGTTTAGCAAAAAAGTGAGACTGGCAATGTATGTAGTACCTTAAAGAAAAAACCCTACCATGGCTATAAATGTTTGCGCCAGTAGTAGCAGCGTTACTGGCCCTGCTGTCAGCAGCTCTCTTGGTAGTATAATTAAAAAATTTAGGTCACACTTGGCCTCCTTTGCCTCTTGCAAACAAATTGATGAGGAGGAAGTAGAGGGTGTTATGAAATATATGTCACATCACTTCTATCAAATATCAATAAATGACCGGCACTTCCAAGCAGAAGAAAAGACAAGTGTGACTAAGTGCAAGCTGAGCGAGCCATGCTATATAACTAACAAATTAAAGTTGCACTCTGAAAAGCTATAGTATGTAAACATTGAATATATGAATTTGGAACTGCATTACTGCTGTGGGAAACATGTTAAAAATGAAGAAACATAGCTCATAAATTGGCCAAGTCATATGAGCCCAACAGCCAGCGACAAGGCGTACCACTTTGCTCGGCCCCTAATCCTAAAATGATGCCTCTCTTGTGCTAAAAGCCTACAGTTGTGCGCTACTTACCTTTATTTTTTAACATGTTTTCTACAGCAGTAATACAGTTTCAATTTCATATACTCAATATTTACTTATTATAGCATTTCAGAGCACAGCTTTAATTTGTTACATCACTCCTCTCAGTAACCAACAGGATGATCTGGCATGAAACAGTGACTCCATCAACTTGAATCAGTGTTATGATTAGTCGACCTCTTCTGCTGCTATTATACTGAATATTGTTTATAGTGGAATTTGCGTTCCCTAAACAACACCTGTTTCTGTTCTATCTCAGTCCACAACCCAAAACACCATGAGTGGTAAGGGTGATACTTCACCAGAACAATTTCTGGTTGAGTTTATTAAAAGCGATGAATAGTCAGTCTATGTTCTCTGATGACATGGGGCCAGAGGAGATGGTATATACCATTTTGTGATTTTAATGCCAAGCTTTGCTGCTGATCTTCCAACTGTGATGGTAAATGCACATCTCAGTGATATAAGCACTCTTACCTAGGGAAAATTTCAAGTTGAAAACATAGTGTATGGCAAGCAGCTAAGGTAATTTTCCATATCAGATCATTCTGATGCTAGTTAAGAACCATTGGGGGTGCCGAGAATAATGAAGTGGGCACAAAATAGCAGAGCCAATATTCAGCCAAAGCATGTTCTGGGTAAAGATATGCCCAGGAGTAGGTGATATCATAATTGATATTGGTAAAGGAGGTTTAACATCACCTGAAACCTCTGTTGCTGGCCTTGGTGGTAGCAATTCTTATGCATGGGCATCTTGAGTGTAGGGATTCTTTTGCACATCTGCAGAGGACCAATTTATTGCAGTGTGCAGACTGTGCTACTGGAAAATGAGCCATCTACATTCTAGATGGCTTCACACCACATTCATGTTGAATCTGCAGGTTGTTGAGCATCTAGGAAATAGCGACCACAATATTGTACAGTTTCACTTGTCTTTCGCTAGGGGGACATGTCAGGGAGTCAAAAAAACACTGAACTTTAGGAAGGCAAAGTTTGACCAGCTTAGAGATGCCCTTAATCTGGTTGACTGGGACAATGTCCTCAGAAATAAGAATACAGAAAATAAATAAATAAATGGGAAATGTTTAAGAACATCCTTAATAGGCACTGTAAGCGGTTTATACCTTGTGGGAATAAAAGGACAAGAAATAGGAAAAACCCAATGTGGCTAAACAAAAAAGTAAGAGGGGCAATTAACAGTAAAAAGAAAGCATTTATACTACAAAAGCAGGATGGTATCGTTGAAGCTCTAAAAAACTATAAGGAGAAAAATTCCTTATCTAAAAAAATAATTAAAGCTGCGAAAAAGGAAACAGAGAAGCACATTGCTAAGGAGAGTAAAACTAATCCCAAGCTGTTCTTCAACTATATCAATAGTAAAAGAATCAAAAGTGAAAGTGTAGGCCCGTTAAAAAATTGTGAGGAAAGTATGGCTGTAGAATATGAGGAAAAAGCGAATATATTAAACACCTTCTCCATGGTATTCATGGTGGAAAATGAAATGCTAGGTGAAATGACGAGAGACAAAGAAAACCCTATATTAAGGGTCACCAATCTAACCCAAGAAGAGGTGCAAAACCGGCTAAATAAGATTAAAATAGATAAATCTCCGGGTCCGGATGGCATACACCCACGAGTACTAAGAGAACTAAGTAATGTAATGGACAAACCATTATTTCTTATATTTAGAGACTTTATAGTAATGGGGTCTGTTCCACAGGACTGGCGCATAGCAAATGTGGTACCAAAATTCAAAAAGGGCTCTAAAAGTGAACCTGGAAATTATAGGCCAGTAAGTCTAACTTCTATTGTTGGTAAAATATTTGAAGGGTTTCTGAGGGATGTTATTCTGGATTATCTCAATGAGAATAACTGTTTAACGCCATATCAGCATGGGTTTATGAGGAATCACTCCTGGCATACCAATCTAATGAGATTTTATGAAGAGGTAAGCTATAAACTTGACCAAGGTGAGTCATTGGATGTGGTATATCTTGATATTTCCAAAGCGTTTGATACCGTGCCACACAAGAGATTGGTACACAAAATGAGAATGCTGGGTCTGGGGGAAAATGTGTGTAAATGGGTAAGTAACTGGCTTAGTGATAGAAAGCAGAGGGTGGTTATAAATGGTTTATTCTCTAACTGGGTCGCTGTGACTAGTGGGGTACCGCAGGGGTCGGTGTTGGGACCTATTCTCTTCAACATACTTAATAACGATCTGGTAGAAGGTTTGCACAGTAAAATATCAATATTTGCAGATGATACAAAACTATGTAAAGCAGTCAATACAAGAGAAGATAGTATTCTGCTACAGGTGGATCTGGATAAGTTGGGAACTTGGGCTGAAAGGTGGCAGATGCAGTTTAACAATGATAAATGTAAGGTTATACACATGGGAAGAATGAATCAATATCATGATGAGAGCATTATACTGCCTCTGTGCAAATCTCTGGTTAGACCGCACATGGAGTACTGTGTACAGTTTTGGGCACCGGTGCTCAGGAAGGATATAATGGAACTAGAGCGGGTACAAAGGAGGGCAACAAAAATAATAACAGGGATGGGGGAACTACAATACCCAGAGAGATTAGCAAAATTAGGATTATTTAGTCTAGAAAAAAGACGACTGAGGGGTGATCTAATAGTCATGTATAAGTATATAAGGGGACAATACAAATATCTCTCCGAGGATCTGTTTATACCAAGGAAGGTGACGGTCACAAGGGGGCATTCTCTGCATCTGGAGGAGAAAAGGTTTGTTCACCAACATAGAAGAGGATTCTTTACTGTTAGGGCAGTGAAAATCTGGAATTCCCTGCCTGAGGAGGTGGTGATGGCGAACTCAGTAGAAGGGTTCAAGAAAGGCCTGGATGTCTTCCTTAAGCGTAACAATATTGTATCTTACAGTTATTGTTAGGTTCTTTAGAAGGACGTAGATCTGGGGATTTAATCTGACAGAATTTTATAGGCTGAACTGGATGGACTAATGTCTTTTTTCAGCCTTACTAACTATGTTACTATGTTACTATGTCACTCCATAAGCAGATGAAATTAACTCACCTGCTTGTGTTGAAAAGCAAACTAACCAATAAAACAAGCAAAGCTCAAGCTGTCCTTCTCCTTGTGAACTTCTTTCTGGTACTAGTCTGCATTCACAAGTAGTTATCCTTTTGTGTGACCAGGCTCCATGAATTCCCACAAGTTCAATTTCACTACACTCAATGCCAAATCACCTTGATTGTACTGATATTTGCAAAAGAATCAAGTGTGACCTGCCTCAAAGATACCTAATTTTTGGTGCCTGCATCTGGGGTGACTTTTTCTGGTAGAACACTGCACAGAATTGGGCCCTTGCACAGACACTCAATATCCATGTGACATGCAGTAGAATGTGGAGAATGAAAAAGGCATGCATTAAGTTTAATGTGGAGGGGTTATTGAATTGGTACAGGCAGGGGACAAGAGTGAAGATGACATGACGACAATGATTATGTTAGCGATGACAACCAGCCATCATATTGCGGTGCACAAAGTGAACCAGTGGTCCCCTCAGGCATGCTGACTAGCATATCAATATGCAAATAAAGTCCGTGGAGCCTCATTTAAGAGTCACAAACATGGGACTAGCCAGCTCTTCCTCCAGGGAAGGACCCAGCCAAGGAGTGGCTCCTTTTGGAAACCACCATTACCACCATATTAAGTGGCCTTTTAAGTTTATATCCAGCTCTTTACGAGTTTACAGATATGACAATTGAAATACCAAGGCCAGGTATCCATCCACAGACAGCTGTTTCGGGGTGTTGCCCCTCATCACTGTGGAGTTGGATTCTGGCTAGGTGGGAGCAATGCCTAGTAGACCAACATAACGAAACAATCACCAACCTCAGGGAGACCAGTCAAAGAAAACACTGCGGCAGCCGGCAAAAGCGCTCAAAGGCGCTCAATCAGTGAAATCCTAGGTGCATTGCTCCCTGGGAGTTTGTGACTCTTAAATGAGGCTCCCTGGACTTTATTTGCATATTCGTATTTCCCAGGGAGCAATGCAC
This sequence comes from Dendrobates tinctorius, assembly GCF_039654945.1. Classification (NCBI taxonomy): domain Eukaryota; kingdom Metazoa; phylum Chordata; class Amphibia; order Anura; family Dendrobatidae; genus Dendrobates; species Dendrobates tinctorius. Next base: position 3,490,089 of record NW_027361694.1, on the reverse strand, counting down.
CTAGGATTTCACTGATTGAGCACCTTTTCTGGCTGCTGCAGTGTTTTCTTTGACTGGTCTCCCTGAGGTCGGTGATTGTTTCGTGATCCTACAGCTGTCTGTGGATGGATACCTGGTTGCTGCATTAAGGATGGAATGGAGAGGGGAAAGTCAAGTGAGGGGGAGGCCAAATAATAGAGCACTACAATAGTCCAGGCAGGAGGGGATCAGGGAGACAGTGAGGGCTTTTGTTGTTTCCATGGTGAGAAAAGGGCGGATTCCAGAGATGTTCTTTAGGTGTAAGTGGCAAGAGCAGGCAAAAGATTGTATATGGGAAGTGAAGGAAAGATTGGTGTCAAACATAATACCTAGAAAGTGTGCCTGCTGCAGGGGTGTTTTATGGTGCCACCCACGGAGATGGAAATGTCAGATTTAGGGCGGTTAGTAGATGGCAGGAGCAGAAGATGTTCAGTTTTGGAAAGGTTGAGTTTCAGATATAGAGTGGAGGGCATGTTGGAGACAGCGGACAGACAGTCACTTGCATTCTGTAGTACAGTGGGGGTAAGGTCAGGGGATGATATGTATAGTTGTGTTTCATCAGCATAAAGATAGTACTGAAAGCCAAATCTACTGATGGTCTGTCCAATTGGGGCCCTGCAGAGAGAGAAGAGAAGGGGGCCATGGACTGAGCTCTGAGTGACCCCAGCAGTGAGAGGAAGAGGAGATGAAGTGGTGCTAGTGAACGATACAATGACGGAGCGGTCAGAAAGATAGGAAGAGAACCAGGAGAGAGCAGTGTCCTTAATGCCTATTGACTGGAGCATAGAGAGTAGGTCAACAGTGTCGAAAGCTGCAGAGAGGTCGAGAAGAATGAGCAGAGTGGTCACAGTTACATTTTGCTGTCAGAAGGTCATTGGTCATTTTGATGAGTGCAGTTTCTGTCAAATGTAAGGGGCAGAAGCCGGAATGAATCAGGCATGTATCGGTGCCAACTTTCATTTACCTATGGTTGATGCAGATGCTAATATTTGCAATTTAATTGACTTGCCTGCATGTCAGTTGTGTCTTCTACACATTTCTACTCCCTATACATCATGTCGTATACTCAGTAGCGCTATTTTCCTGACCCTACACAATCATCTCCTGCCTGCACCTCCTATTTTTCTACTGTAAAATTGAAAACTAATTATTAAATGCTACCATACATTTAAAGAATGTATTAATAAAAACTTGATTTAAATAATATGTATTGTAAACATTTACTTTAATTGTTCTGGCTTAAGGCAATTCAGAATTTGCTGAAATTAAAAATAAAATTGTACTTATAACCATACTGATCTATGGCAACCAAAAAGTTATTCTTGCACATATAATAAAAGGAGCCTATTTGTAGGAAAGAATACTTTTCAGGATGGCACTTTATAGACGTAATATTGAGTGTTGTAGTTCAGCTTTGCTAGTACATGATACTGCAGTACTGTTTATATTTTATTGGACCCTGTCCCAACAAATTTCTTATTACATCTAGCTTTTAAATAGCAAGGCCAGTCTCACAAATCCTATATTCACAAGCCGACTATGAACCAGATTGTTTGGATGGACTACTAGTTCCCTGACCTGAGATTAACACCCGCAAAGACAAATGTGGCCAGAAACCTGCAGCCGGTTTGGACATTAGAGTGAAGGTCAGATATGTGAAATTGGCATAAATTTGTACATGACAATCATAAGTCCTCATTACATGTGGCCTCTGTACAACTGCTTGCAAGGTTAGCAGAATGTGAACATCTGTTTTTTTTCTAGATTTTTTTAAGCATTAAATAGCTTTTAGAATTAATATTCTTGGTTTTTCATTAACAAAATGCTTTATAGGTCATTGGTTACAATGAGAAACAAATACCAGCTAAACGTGTTCATATTCTCAATAAATATTCACGTTTAATGGATATTGTCTGTGTGATATAAAATGTAAAAAAAAAAACTTTGGCCCCATTTTTCAAGACAGGTGATCTTCATGTTGGTCTTAATGAGGAGGCAGAGTGGAGCGTGAAGATCCTGATTCATTAAGAGGACCATGTTTGACAAGAAGCATGTGCCTCTGTGTGCTCCTTGCCACAAATAGTACTTCATTCCCTGTGGGCGGCGGTCCCACCCAACTTTGCCAGCTTTGTTGGAGATTGGTGAAAATGACATGAGAATGCCAAAATTTTAGTGTAGCCTTGAGTCAACATTGTGCGACTTTGCAAAACTTTTAACACCAAAATTCAGGTGCAAAAACTTTGACCATAACACAAATGGAGAATGCACATGTTAAGAACTACAGTATATGTTTACACCCAGATTATTAATAAAGTGAAAACTCAAGGATTTGTGAAATAATCAGTTTATGTAACCAGCAGAACAGGTTAGAGAAGAATGTGAATGGTAATGTGTGGTATCATTCCTGTGTTATGGCAGGTGTCAACCTCTACCTGTGACGACAGCAGGAAAGAATGAGCAACAAAGGCAAATAGGTAGTCCATTTTCATACAGGTCATTCAGGAAACATACTCACACGCTGTATAAACAGCTGATCTTGGTTAACTGACTGATAAAGATATGTCATGAGTATCATGGGTGTATTACCTAGGGCGTGTGCCTCTAATTTCAGTAGTCTGAATTCCACTATGTGTCCTACGCTTTCTCACACCTCACCCACTTGTCCTGTTCTGCCCTCTGTTTCAGACAGGATTGTAAAACATTACGGCAGGGCTCAGCATTGTAGTTTCAGTTCTGGGCATATTATTATATGTAGTTTCAATCATCGCAGTCTTACTCACTGTTATTTGTATTGCTGATACTCAGTAGAATAAAACATCTAGTCTGCTTTGCGGGCAGCCAAGAATTTAATTTCTGACATAATTTTGTCAAAGAGGATTATATTTAATAGATAAAAACAACAAATAATCTTTACTAAAACCGCCCGATAAATGAGAACCACATAAATGTCTGCTTTAGGTTAAGTTTCATGTAGCACTTAAGCATCATGATGCAGCATGTCAGCTGGTCAGGACCTTCTAAATGACAGCGATCAGACGCACTCTCACTGGTATTCACATTAGCAATCATAAGGTTACCTGAGACATTAATCTTCAATGAGTCTTTTACCTTTGAGTAACTAAACATATGTCTGCAGCGCTAACCTGCCTCAATAAAAAAAAAATCATTCTCCACTGAAACCTTATCCAATTGTCTTAAAAATACAATCACGAGAGAGACGATTCAGAATGGATGCTTTCATAATTAAATGAGTTCTAGCTATTTCACTAATAAGAGAAAACTAGATGTCGTCAATTTTTAACGTTCCTTTGTTTTAATAAACATATGCATTTATGACCGAAAAAAAAATTATGATGAGATTTAGTTCACCCAGTCCATAACAGATAAGAACTGGGAGCGGGAGATTTGAACTGGGTGAGGAAGACTAGAACTGGGAGAAGCAATAAATTTTGGCTACTTCCCAGTGCTCCCAAGAGATCAGTTGTATTAGCAAAAGAGAATGTCTAGATGTACAGTAAAATGAAATAGTACAAGCATAGCAGAAAATAACATTGTGCCCTCAATTAATATTATGGGTTTAGAGATTGTTTGGTTTAGAGAACTAGCAAATGACACGATGTAGTATTCTGAATTAACCCCTTAAAGGCCAGGAGTGTTTCCGATTTTGAGTTTCCGTATTTTGCTCCCCGTCTTACAAGAGCCATATTTTTTTTCGTCATTATGGCCATATGATGGCTTGCTTTTTGCTGGTCAAGTTTTTCTTTTGAACTATTTTACCATATCGTGTACTGAAAAACGTGAAAAAAATTCAAAGTGCGGTGAAATTGCATAAAAAGTTCAATTCCACAATAGTTTTTTTTTTTTAACCATGTGTACTAAATGCTAAAACTGACCAGCCAGTATGATTCTCCATGTAGATACCAAACAAATATAGGTTCTTTTTTATAGTTCTTTTTTAGTCGCCATTTTCCAAGACCCGTAGTGTCTCAATTTTTCGAGAACTGGGTCAGGGTGAGTACTTATTTTTTGTGCTCTGAGCTGATGTTTAGATGACCAGTTATTGCATTTTTTTTGCCATGTAGCAGCAACAAAAAAAAGTAATTCTGTCATTTTAATTTTTTTCCTCGTTATGTCATTTACCGAGCGGATTAATTCTTTTTATATCTTGATAGATCAGGTTTTCTGAATGTGGTGATGCCAGATATATGTATTTTTTTTATTTTTTTTAATTGTTTTAGTTTGAATGGGGCTAAAGGGGGGTGATTTGAACTTTTATATTTTTTTAATTTTTTAAATATTTTCAAAAGCTTTTTTTTACCTTTTTACTTACTTCAATAGTCTGTGATCTTCTGAAAGCTTGTGTGACACCTAGCAGGGCAATGTAACATGTAGCCCTGTTATGTGTAACAAAAGTGCTCATCTACTATGAGTGCCAACCACCAGGCAGCGCTCATAGTAGTTCAGCAATGACAACCACAAGGGTCTCCTGCAGTCCTTGGGTTGTCATGGCAACCCATCGGCTCCCCACAATGTAACAGGGGCATCGATGGGCAGGGCTAAGACGTGCACCACCATAATACGTCGGAAAGAGGCGGATGGAGATGGGGACAGGCGCAGAGATCCTCACTGAGAAGGTGCCAGATTCCCAGCCCTGCAGTGTGAATACATCATAACACACTGCGGGGCAGGATCTGGGGCCTCCTCTCCTCGCAGGTGCGATATCCTAACATCATCACCAGATGTAAGTTCCCGGGCAGCGCTCACGGCGCATGCACCGGGGCCCAGAGGCTCCAGGGGGCCCCTGCAGGGCGGGTAATGAGGAGGGCAATCTGGCCATTTTCTCTGGGCCCGAGGCTCCGGGGGCCCCTGGCCAGATTGCCCTCATGTACAGGAGTCTTGCAGCGAGGGGCAGGGAGTGATCCAAGCAGCTCCGCTGCCTGCAAGAGAAAATTGCAGGAGCGGAGCTGCAAGTATCCATCGTGCTCCCTGCCCACCGTCTCTGACACAGAGGAGCAAGCCACTGAATGGCATCATCATTCAGCAGCCGCTGCTGTAGCAGAGTGAGGAAGCGTGGCCGCGGGCGATGCTGCAGACAGGTGAGAGCGGAGAGAGATGGCATGGTGTCTGTGTGAGTGTGTGTGAGAGTGTGTGTGTCAGTCAGTATTTGTGTGTGTTAGTGAATGTGTGTGTGTGTATGAGTTTGGGTGTGGGTGTGTCAGTCAGTATGTGCATGTGTCAGTCAGTGTGTGTGTATGTATGTATGTCTGTGTGTGTCTGTGTGTGTGTAGGTGAGCTGCTTGGCCCTGGAGGAGAAGGGTGTCAACCGTCAATGATGGGGGCATGAGGAGAAGGCAGTGATGGGGAGAGAAGGCCATGATGCCTGGGCCCTGGGGTGATGAGAAAAGGCCATGATGGGGTGATGGGAGAAGGCCATGATGGGGTGATGGGAGAAGGCAATGATGGGAGTGATGGAGAAGGCCATGATGGGTTGATGGGGAGAGGGGAGTGATGGGGAGAGGGCTAATGATGGGGTGATGGAGAATGCAATGATGGAAGTGATGGGGAGAAGGCCATGATGGGAGTGATGGGGAGAAGGCCATGATGGGGTTATGGGAAAAGGCCATGATGGGGTGATGGGGAGGAGGCCTTGATGGGGAGGAGGCTATGATGGGGTGATTGGGAGAAGGCCATGATGGGGTGATGGGGAGAAAGCTGTGATGGGGTGATGGGGAGAAGACCATGATGGGGAGAAGGCCGTGATGGGGTGATGGGGAGAATGCCATGATGGGGTGATGGGAGAAGGCCATGATGGGGTGATGGGGAGAAAGCCATGATGGGAGTGATGGGGTTATGGGAGAAGGCCATGATGGGGTGATGGGGAGGAGGCCATGATGGGGTGATGGGGAGGAGGCCATGATGGGGTGATGGGGAGAAGACCAAGATGGGGAGAGGGCCATGATGGGGTGATGAGGAGAATGCCATGTTGGGGTAATGGGAGAAGGCCATGATGGGGATAAGGCACTGATGGGGGTGATGGAGAGGTCAATGATGGGGTGGTGGGGAAAAAAGAAATGATGATGTGGTGGGGGAGAATGCAATGATGGTGGTGGTGGAAAGGGCAGTAATGGGGGTGGTGGAGGAGGAGGAAATGATGGAGGTGGTGGAATGGGCAATGATGGGGTGGTGGGGGAGAAAGCAAAGATAGTGGTGGGGGAGAAGAAAATGATGGAGGTGGTGAAGGGGGCAATGATGGGGTGGGGGAGAGGACAATAATGGGATGCGAGGGGAAGAGGACAATGAGGGGTGTGGGGGATTGGGATGGGAGGAAGGGGGACTTATAATGGCCTTAGGAATAGGGGGAGGTGGAGGAAGACATTATTATCACTTATTATGTCTAACACAATCCCTTAGTATATAGTGTACATACTTATTATGTATAACACAGTCCCTTAGTATATAGTGTACTCACTAATTCTGTATAACACCATCTTTAGTTACATAGTTTCCTCTTTTATTATGCATAACACCGTCCCTTATTACGTACCATCCACTCTAGTTATATATGGTGCCGTCCCTTATTATATAGCTTCCTCTGCTGTTATGTATAGTGCTGTCTCTTACATAGCGTATTCATGTTAATTTTGTTATTCACAGCACCGTCTTTTATTACATAGTCCCCTCACTTTTTAGATATAAAATGACTGCTGATCGAGGAGCAGGTGACCAAACTACCAGTCCATGAGCTCCTCCATTAGAAAGGAAGCTTTCCCATGCTCTATCAGCCATCACTGCATTATACAGCTAACAAGACAGGACAGTATGTAATAAAAAACAGGGCTCTATATAATCCAATATGTAAGGGACGGTACTGTACATGACAAGAGAGGGTACTGTATAATAGGGGACGGCAATATGCATAATAAAGGAGACTATGTAATATATATACATGTATGTGTGTGTGGCTATATAATATATATATATATATATACACACACACACACATGTAGCTTTTACGCCGCCATGAAAGGAGGGGGCCCAGACACAGTTCTTACACAGGGGTCCCAAGCTGTCAGTGTCTGCCCCTGATGCAAATACAGCACGACATCTATAATCTAGTTCTGCCAAAATCATGCTCAAAAAGTAAAAGTCAAATAGCACTCCTTCCCTGTTGTGCCATACCTTATATCCTAACAGTCAATTCCAATTGCACTTGGGGTAACAATGCTTTTAGTAGAAATTGTCCAACAAATTTTTGGGTGCATTTTATCTAATTGCAGCTTGTGAAAATACAAAAATTGCGGTAATATTTTGTCATAAAAAATTTAATTTTTCAAATTTTTCACTTTTCAGTCCATTTGGCATTTATTATTTTTAAGCAACTGAAGGATTAACAAAGTTCCCAGGGGTGGACACAGACAAAAGTGAGCCCTTGTATAAGAACAGTATGTGGGCCCTTTGCAGTTCAATAGCACATTATATGGCACCTCTTTTTGTGCTGGTTTGTAGGTGGAAATGAGACCCCTTAATTCTTGGGCCCCTACACGGCTGCACAGGTTGCACTGATGGTATGTCAGCTTCTGAAACTTTCTGAATGCAGTTTTGAATACTTCAAGGGGTGCAGTATTCTTAATGGTATCACTTTTGGGAAATTTCTGACAGAGGCCACTCAAAGTCACTTCAAAGTTAAACAGGTTTGTAAAAAATAGATTGTGTATGTTTTGTTGAAAAAAAATGAAACATTGGTACAAAACATTTAACATATTTTTAAAATAAAAGGTCATTTCAAAAGTGATGTAAACTAGACACATGGGATTTTTATTTATTAACCAATTTGTTAAAACTATTTGTTATATGGACACAAAAAATAAGAATGTGAAAATTGCAATTTTTTAAATTTTTTGTCAAATTGACGATAAATAAACGCAAATCTTATCAAACTAAATTTACTATGAGGTACAATGTGTCTCTAGTTGGAGATTCTGCATTTACTATTACTATTGATTTAATAACTCTAACTGTACTAAATACCCTGGTGTGCAGTGGATATGAGGTTAGCAAACATCTGCCTGAACATGTTTATTCTGAACACATGTTCTTTGCAGCTTTTCCTTTTAAACATAAAATTATTTAGAATTTGTCATCTGTGTTATTTCATCCTCACCTGCGTGTCATGGTAGCTGAAAGTTAACAGAAAAATCAAACATTAGGATCTAAAATTCTTTCTTTAGCTTGCATGCATTTTGGAATTTTTTACAATATGGCCTTCTACTTGCGTCTTAGGCCTCCTTCACACGTCTATTTTTTATGTATATATGCAGTCCATTTTTTAAGGACCGCAAATACAGACATAAACACACTCATTGTATTCAATAGTGGTGCGTACATATCAAGTTTTTCACACGGACAGTGAATCTGTGTGGAAAATCTGCAGACATGTCAGTTTTTTTTCACAGCAAGGACAAAATCAGTGCCGCGCACGGTCACACTGATAACGCACTGATGACATCTGTATGTCATCAGCATGATACATACCGGTGCATGGGAAAAAGAAAATGGAAAGCCCACCACTCCTATTGTGAAAAGGGAAAGTAGCAACCATATTCCCAATGAAAAAGATCCATGCATATATAGGTGCACACCCAAAAGTAGACGCTTTATACAGGGTTCCTTTTCTCATAGCCCCCTGGAGATGCCCAGGTCAGCATTATACTCATGCATTAGGAGACTGTTTACATACACTGCTATTTTCTATGGACTGCTTTCCCACATGTATATATCTTTTTCTATGTGGTATTGTATTTTGACATATTATTGTTCCATGGAACTTATAGTGATGTGTTTTGTCTTTTTTAAATGATTTTATCGTGGTCTTTTTGTCTACTAATAAAATGTCAATATATCTACACACATATTTGTATGTATATATGTCTACTTTTGGGTGTGTGCCTATATATGCATGGATCTTTTCCTCTTTTTCATTGCATGCTACTCTCTGTGCATTGTGCAGCACCCCTGTACGTATTAGATTCTATTTTCTATATACCCTTAAGTAGTGCTCCCTATTTCTCTAATCTTCTGCAACCATATTCCCACTGACATCCATAGGGGCTTTTTGCATGTTTTGTAATGATCTATTACCTATAAAGTGCTGCCCCCTCCTCCCTGCCACCCTAGGCACGTGCCGTCCTGTAACTAGTTATAAATATGGCCCTGCATATGCTAAAAACCTTTGTCAATGGGTTCTTTGAGAAAAAGTTAAAACAATTGTGCTGTAAAATGGAAAACTGGCCCTGATCATGAATAATGACATCACATTGGGATGGCTTTGGCTGCAGGTGTGTGGGTTTTCTGGGATCAATAATGGGTATTGACAAAGCAGGTATATTAGTGTATAAAGTTTTCTTCATGAACTTTTAAACTAATGTTTTGGCTAAGATCTGGTATACAATTTATTATTTATAGAAGATAGCCAGCCAGATAAACATTACCAAACCTTTAATGACTTGTTAAGAAATACTATAATCAAAGATTCAATGATGACAGTTATATGGAATAAAGCCATCAGAGAAGTAATAAGTCACCACATGAAATTCCAACCTGCTATCAGTTTGTGGGTACACCCATCATTAATTAAGGCCTTTGTCTTTATAATCCAAAATTATAACTTAGGTTTAATAAGCATGAATGATCGGATCACAAATGAAGCATTGCTGCCAGCCAGTCACAAATGCATAAGTTTAAGAAAACTGATTATGTAGGCAAACAACCTGCATAATCAAATTCATGCTCATAAATAAGGAAAGCCACAAATCTATTATTGTGAATTATATGTCAATATATTACATATTATATCTGAAATCTGTCACATAGTACCAAGGATAAAAAAAGGTCAAAAGGTCAAGAATAGATGTGTTTCTTTCTCCAGCTTTCTGTGAACATACTGTTTTGACATTTGATTTTACCATAAAATATATATATGAATATATGTGATTTTTTATTTGAAAAGAATGGGAAATATTTTCTAAGGCATATCAATCATATACTCAGGGCTGTATTTATAGTTAGTGCTGCCCTAAGCACCAAGATCTCCTCTTTTACAAGGGCACCCCTGTTTATTTTGGGAGTATTGGCAAGTGTAGCATTAATTTAAAGGTGTTTTCCACAACTGGATGACCTCTTCTCAATCATCTTAATATGTTTTACCCAAATAAAATAATAACACTTTACTCACCTCTGATGGCAGTGCTGTTCCTGTAACGTTGGCACCTGGTCTCCCAGGGGTTGCGTGACATTGTTATGTCACCTGAGCCCTGCAACCAATCAGTGTACTATTTCCTCTCACTTTGGACATAGCTGAAACCCAGAGCCTTCACTTCTTCCGTTTAGTCCAAAGTGAGTGAGAAGGAATAGGCCACTGATTGGCTGCAGGGCTCACATGACATAACAATGTCATGTGACCCCTGGAAGACCAGATGTCAAGGTCACAGGAACCACGCTGCCACCAGTGATGAGCATAGGTGTTATTTTATGTGGGGAAAGCGCATTGATTGAGAAAGGGTTGTTCCTGTAATGGAAAACCCCTTTAGTGGAGTTGTCTTTGACATCATTTTTTCAGACAGAAAGGGATGAAGCAAATATCTTACGAAGCACTTGTGAATTATCTTCTGGAACGAACACCTCCAATACAGTGGTCCTAGCTGATAATTGCTAACTTTGTTGCAGTGATCATGCGAAATAGAGATGAACAAAAAGATCTGCAAGACCCTGGTCCAGTGACCATATTGGTAGTCTATTGTTGCCACACGAGAGGTCTATGATCCTCCTCCTACTTCCCCAGCACCTTTTCTGATTAGTAGGCCTGGCACAATGTCATATGTACAGTACGTTGCACTGGAACAATGCCGTTGCAGACCCTATTAATAAGAAAAGGTGTTCAGGCTTCCTTCAAGTAGAAAGGGGATTGCAGGGCTGTGGTACAATGGCTATGGGCTACAGAATAGCAGCTGGGCCAAGATTATTTGAATCATCTTACTCCACTCTAACATACCATACATCCACTTGTCCACTGAAGCCAATCACTGGCCTCAGGAGTGATGCTTGCATGTTTGACTGGCTACAATGATCATGTGGATGTGTGGTATCTTTGCTAGAATAGCAGTGCTAAAAGGATGGTAATTAGGCAGCTAATCATAGGGTTTGTATTTTTTTATGGTTTAAACCTTTTACTGCTAATTTTGTGGGTGTGCATTTTGTAACAATGGACTACCTCTAATAAAAGCCAACTACAGTACACTTTTATAAACAAAGGTACTAAATATATACCATATATACTCATGTATAAGCCATGTTTTTCAGCATTTTTTTGTGCTGAAAATGTCCCCTCGGCTTATACACGAGTCAATTGTCCCAGAGGGCTGGCGAGAAAGGGGGAGCGGTGGAGCAGCGGGTCACAGGGGCAGGATCCGGCGACTGTGGCTAAAGCCTGTACCGCTGCTGTAATAGTGCACAGTGCCAGCTGCAGCCAACAGCTTCCAGCACACATCCTACTTACCTACCTGTGCACCCTCGCTGGCACTGCATCTCGTTTGTTCCGGCGCTAGCAGCATTTCCGGCAAAGAAATCACGTCTCCCCACTCATTAAGGTAATAAATATGCACTCCTCCCTGCTCCCATAGACATGCAGTGCATATTCATTATCTTAATGCTTCCTATATTTTACTGCAGTCGATTCAGGAAATACTGTACTTGAGTGAGAATATTTATATATTTTACTTTATAGTAGAGATGAGTGAGTCTTTTGAAATTCTAGTTCACTGACTTTTTTCCTCAAAAATTCTATGCATGGGGAATAAAACTGTACAGACTTCAATACTGAAAATTTCTCGTAAAATACATGTAGGGAAGAGGAGAGAGAGAGAGAACCTTGCTAACCTTGAAGACTTGCAATTTACAGATGAGGGAGGGACAGCACCCTATTGACCATAAGAACTTACAGTCCACAGAAGAGACAGGAACCAGTTGACCATAAGAGCATACACTAAGTAGAAGTGTGAGAGAGTAAGACGAACCCAACTTGTCATAAAAGCTTAGACTCTACATAAGAGAAAGAGATGACCTTGCTGACCATAAAAGCTTACACACTACGGAATAGATTCTGGAGATGTAAAAAGACTCTGCCATACAAACTGTGCTCTGCTAAGAACTGATCTTATCAGATGGCCCAGGTACTGACCATCACTGTAAAAGATATGATAATCCGGGAAGATGCCATAACTGCAGGACATTATAGGGAAACCCATGTGGCAATGTAAAATGACGTTTGCCTACTCTCTGATGCTTCAGCAATGTGGGAAAGGGAGCCAGGCAAGTTTGTTTTTGTAAACATAGAATCAAATCTCAAAACATTTGAATTTGTGTGAAACCACAAATTTCAGGAAATTTTACTCAAACTCTGTCATCTCAGAATTGATCCGCTCATGTCTACTTTGCACATATAAAAGTTTTACAATGTGTTTATTTGTTTGTGTACTTTCTCATATTTGAAATCTCCTTCCCACATATTTCTCTGCATACTATATAGATGAGGCAGAAAAATCACCCTGAAAAGGTCACTCTATTATTAACTCTGGTCCATTAACTTTGTAAAATAATGCACAAGTTAGCAAAATGTAATCATTTTCATTCTATAAAGAAAGCATATGGCATATAACAGTAATCGAAACAGACTATTCACAGGTGGAGATAGTCTTAAAATTCATAATGAAAAACATTAGACGGGAAAAAAGTGGGTTATGGCTCCTCACTCCAGTATTGACTGTAAATTTCATTTGCTCTACAAGCATCACACCCACCACGGGGTGTACAATATTCACTCTGTCACTTAGAGCTGTCATTATATAATGATATGAGAGTGGATATTGAAACACAGATGTTCTTTGTCCATGTTCCTCTTATTTTCCCTGATTGTTTTTTGTGTCATGGGTTTCGAAAACCTAGATATGTTTAATGCAATTCTAAATTAGATTTGACTACCTGGTAAAGTGATAAGGCCGTGCTAGAGTTCTGTGAAATTATATATTTACACTCTTCAGGTAATACATAAAACTGAGTATTCTTTTACTCGATGCTGTAGTATTTGCAAAGCGTAATAAGTCTTGGAGATACCAAATCAATAAATTCCATTTGTCTTAGTTCTAGAGCATTATAGCATTTCACATCTCATTTCCGAGAACTATAATGACTTATGTTCAACCATTCACACTCAGGCCACGAGTTGTCACCTTCATCTCTTTCACTGAATAAAAATGCTGCGCGGTATACACAATTTCAAGTGAATCTTGAACTCCTCATGTTGTAAGATAATTCGAAACAGACTTTATACTCTGCAGTAAGTAATCCTACTGAATTAGCTAGAAACTAGTAGCATATGTGGATGGAGACAAGCAGTCGGAAGATTACCATTAAGAAACTATATTCCTTTGTGGCAGGAATTCTAGAACTAGGTTCTTTTAAGAGAATATTAGCTTAGATATTTCCTGTGCTTGTTTAGTTTCCTGACTATAGCAATACCTTGTAAGATATACATAGTCTCTAGATAGTTCTGGGTTTTAGAGTCATGTGGTTTAAAGCCAATAGAGTTGGAAAAAAAATACTATTATCTATTTCAGACAGTTGTTTTCCAGATTAAATGCATTTTTTATCCATGTTTCTAAGCTGAGTTTTGGCAAGCTTTGCCACTTGTAATGTAATTTTTAATGCATAACCTAATGATTCCCTAGGCACTCAAGAATACGTAAATATTTCGGTCAGCATGTAAAGGAATGATCAAAGTTTTGGTGTTTAAAATGTAAATTTTCCTACAAAAATAAATAATACTTAATTGAGATAACTCATTGTTCTCTCACATCTAGCCCTTTGCCCTCTCCAGGCTCACATTCAGGAATACCAGAATATAATCATTCATAAACTTTTCATAGAACTTAGCTCTCTGCAATTAAGAGTTGAGCCCAAAGCTTGCATTGAGTATTCCTTACCATCTTTAGATTCTATTTTAGTTATTGAACCTATATGGGTTTTTTATGTTTCTGTATCCAAACCTAGAAAATCAAGAAAGCCAAACACGAATATATTTGACTGAAAAGAATGTGTCTGTACTTACTGGTAAAATTAGAGATAAGCAGATAATTTATAATTTGAATTTACCCACTTCACTGAATTTTCGTGCAAAATTGTTTTTGAAGCTAATCTGCCACAAATCGCAACCATATCTTCTCCAGTTCATATGAGGTCTGTTGAAGCACATAGAGAGGTGAATCATTAGAGTTAGGGATTATCTATATGAAGTACACCTTGACATGGCTGCATGGGTTTTACACTTTTTTTTATCAAAAAAGTTAACTACAGTAAGTACTATGGTTATGAGATACTGTGGTGTTGCCATATGATGCTTGCAGTTTGGAATATATTGATATTATTACTGTAGACTTGTGAATCCTCAAATCACGTGCCCTGCTCACTGTGGGGATCCTACAGCTAAAAGACTGAGCGGTCTTGTGAACCCAAGTATGCAACATGCAAACTTCTTGCCACTTTTTGACTAGACGTGCTCTGCCTCACTCAATAAAACTAAATTGAACGTCTACTTTGAATGTGACAGGAAGTATGCAAATCACATATTTGCTGTCATATGACAGCTCAGTCTTGCAACCAGCGTCAGAGAATCCTCACAGTGAGCACTGCATGTGATTGAGGAATCAAAAGTCTGCAGTCACATAGAGTAAGGGTCCCGTTTCACTTAGCGACACACCAGCGATCCTGACAATGATACGACCTGGTAAGGAATGCTGGTGCATCGCTAAATGGTCGCTAGTAAGCTGCCAAACAGGCAGATCTCTTCAGCGATGCAGCAACGATCCGGCGATCTGTATAATGACCTCGGCGGTCGTTGGTACCTTGTCACACAGCAGCTGTTTGGACGATTCCCGCCTGCGTCTCTGAGTTCTGCGTCGCAAACAAGGTTGCTCGTAGGGATCAAATACAGTGATGTGCGCTGACCAGCGGGACACTGATGATGAAAAAATGACCCAGGACATTCGAGCACAATCAGCGATATCCAGCGGAGGGGGCGGTCACCGCTGAGTGTCACATGTAGCGAGATCGCTGGCGAGGTCACTGTTGCGTCACAAAATCAGTGACACTTCAGCGATCTCACTAGCGATCTCGCTATGTGAGACGGGGGAATAATGGAAAACTTTTGTGATAAGCCAGGAAAACCCCTTTAAGGGGGCTATACATAACTACTGCAGCTAAAATGTAGGATTTCTTACCAGCCATTTAGATGAATGGCCACTCATGTAATATTGGGACTGCTACCTGTCCTGGCTTACAGACAGTAGTCAGAAGTGGTGAACACTATTCAATGAAATGATAGAAATGACTGTTCTTTCTGATATTTTATGTAATTTAATGGTGTTAAAGTGGTGTTAACCATCTCCAAAACCCTATCCTAATATGCAGTAATTGTAATAATAATATTAGCAAATACCTCCAAGTAGAAATGTCATATAGTTCTTCTTATTCACTATGGCGCTGACCCCATGTGCAAGGCATTGCAGTAGCTTATGTGTCCATGGTTATGGCTACAAATAACGAACTGTCACAATGTGAGTTGCCGTAACCATGGATATATAGCAACATAACTGATTAGAAAAAATATGCAACATTTCTAATTGGAGGTATTTGCTAACATTATTAATATTACACCAACTACATATTGGGTAGAATCTTTAAGACACGAATACCCCTTTAAGCTGCCTATACAACTGAAATGGCTGTCAGGTGAACGCTTGCTCAACAGCCATGTCTCCAATTTTGCCACACACAGTAAACTTGATTCAGAGTATAAGTGTTCTTTATAAGAAGAGTGAAGCAAGCTGCTAATAGACGCTTTGACATTAGTTCATTAGAGGACAAAAGTTTTGAGCGTTGAACAATAGATTTCAAATTGCCTCACTGTTAAAGGGTTTGCTTAAACCACCTGATTTGCAGAATTGACCACATGCTAGTAACAATTTACTGATCAGTGATCGTATAGTAGCCTGTTCGCACACTCAGACAATGCATAACGATGTGCATGGAATGATCTGTACAGTATGTAAGCTGCCACTGTTCTCAAAAAGCTTAAAGGGATTATCTGGGATAATTTTATTTTCTAACCATGGGCTTAAAAACTAACAGGCAGGTAGTTGCTAACTACCTGCTCATACTACCTGACGCCTTCTCAGAATACTCATGTACTGCTCCTGCTGGTGATTCTTCTGCTTCATGTCAGCAGAGCAGCTCTTTCTCTTCCGCTCTGCTGATGCAGTATGACTGCTGACTGAAGCAGATGACTCACCAGGAGGAGCAGTGCATGACTGTTCTGAGAAAGCGCCTGGTAGAACAGGCAGGTAGTTAGCAACCACCTGCCTGTAAGTTCTTGGTCCAAAGGAAAAATATAAAATAGTCCCCGGCAATCCCTTTAAGAATAATTTCACAGGATGGTCAAGCATTTTGCTCTTTCATCGGGTGATTATCAGTTTGTTTGCACTATAAGAATACTCTGCAAAGAATGTTCCTAGGAACAAATGCTCATTCAAAATAATCTTTCAATGTAAATGGACCTTCACCAATGAAGACATATCCTGCACCCATCCATAATAAAATAGAGCACACAAAGTGGCACACTCATAAGGTGCATTTACACTGCTAGATTATCGACAATGAGTGCTCGTAGGAACGCTCGTTTGATGAAAATCTCAAACGTCATCCAGGCTGCTGATCATCCGGCAAATGAGCAAAATGCTTGTTCATCAAGTGAATTGCTTTTTAATTTTAAGGTTGTTTAAAAGTTATCGTTTTCACCGGCTCATCGTCTTGTCTAAACAAAACTCGCGCTTCCAAAAATAATGGCGGCCTATATATGATGAATGATCTATTATTAATCGTTCTGTGCACATCCTTTAGTGTAGTCTGTTTGTGTTAACCCCTTAACGACTGCCGATACGCCTTTTCAGGCTAGTTTCACACTTGCTTTTTTTTGCAGCGCGTTTTTCCCGCAAAAAAACGCATTGAAAAAATGCATACAAAAGCATACAACTGCTGCGTTTTTTTCAAGCATTTTTATGAGCATGCATGAAAAAAACGCAGCGTTTTTATGCGTTTGTATGCGTTTTTAGTGCGTTTTTACCGCGTTTGCGTTTTTTTCCAACATTAGGTGGCCCCTCACACTAACCCAAACCATGACTTTACTAACCCTAACCCTGACCCTAACCCTAACCCTAACCCTAACCCTGACCCTAACCCTAACCCTAACCCTGACCCTAACCCTTAACCAAACCATACTTAACCCTAACCCAAACCCTAAACCCTAACTAACCCTAACCCTAACCCTAACCCTGACCCTAACCCTAACCCTAACCCTGACCCTAACCCTAACCCTAACCCTAACCCTGACCCTAACCCTTAACCAAACCATACTTAACCCTAACCCTAACCCTAACCCTAACCCTGACCCTAACCCTTAACCAAACCATACTTAACCCTAACCCTAACCCTAACCCTGACCCTAACCCTTAACCAAACCATACTTAACCCTAACTAACCTTAACCCTAACCCTAACCCTAACCCTAACCCTAACCCTGACCCTAACCCTTAACCAAACCATACTTAACCCTAACCCTGACCCTAACCCCAACCCTAACCCTGACCCTAACCCTTAACCAAACCATACTTAACCCTAACTAACCTTAACCCTAACCCTAACCCTGACCCTAACCCTTAACCAAACCATACTTAACCCTAACCCTGACCCTAACCCCAACCCTAACCCTGACCCTAACCCTTAACCAAACCATACTTAACCCTAACCCTGACCCTAACCCTAACCCTGACCCTAACCCTTAACCAAACCATACTTAACCCTAACTAACCTTAACCCTAACCCTAACCCTAACCCTAACCCTGACCCTAACCCTTAACCAAACCATACTTAACCCTAACCCTGACCCTAACCCCAACCCTAACCCTGACCCTGACCCTTAACCAAACCATACTTAACCCTAACCCTGACCCTAACCCCAACCCTAACCCTGACCCTGACCTTAACCCTAACCCTAAACCCCCTTAACTAACCCTAACTCTAACCCAAACCCCTAAATTCCATGGTTAACAAAAAAAACGCATGTGCAAAAAAACGCATACATGAGCATGCCAGTGCGCATGTATGCGCATCCATAGGCTATAATGGCCATTTTTAGCGCAAAACAAACGCATATGTGCGCATGCGCTTTTTTGCAGGGCCAAAAAATGCAACATGCTGCGTCTGGAAAATACAAACGCACACCCCAAAAAAACGCAGCGCATGAAAATCGCATACATGCGCTTACCAGCGCGCAGGTATGCGCACCCATGTTAAATATAGGGGAAAAAACGCATGCGCACATATGCGTTTTTTTCCAGCGCTAAAAAACGCAAATGTGAAACCAGCCTCACGGCGGTAATTAAGGGTACTTAAAGTACCTGTGGAGTAAGTAAATAGCACCCCCCAGTGTTGGATTTTCTCCAGGGTCTCGGCAGCAGGAGGTAGCCGAGACCCCAGAAAACATGAATCGGGTCAGTTTTTACCGACCCCGCTTTTGCAATCGCTGTTATTAACCCTATAACGGCGATCGCAAAATAGCCACGATATTGCATTTAATTTCTCTTTCCTCTGATGTGATCGCACATCAGAGGAGAGAGAAATAAGGTCCCTGATCCTCCCCTGTACCTCCCGGTGGTCCTAATCTATCATAGTGATCAAAATAAAAAAATAGTGAATAAGCCCCCCCGTTTATCACCCCCTTAGTTAGGCAAACATAATGAAATAAAGAAAATTTTTTTTTTCATTTTTCCATTAGGGTTAGGGCAAGGGTTAGGGCTAGGGTTAGGGCTAGGGTTAGGGTTAGGGCTAGGGTTAGGTCTAGGGCTAGGGCTAGGGCTAGGGTTAGGGTTAGGTTTAGGGTTAGGGTTAGGGCTAGGGCTAGGGTTAGGGCTAGGGTTAGAGCTAGGGTTAGGGCTAGGGTTAGAATTAGGGTTAGGGCGAATTAGGATTAGGGTTAGAATTAGGATTAGGGATTAGGGTTGAGATTAGGGTTAAGGTTGGGATTAGGGTTAGGGGTGTGTTGTGGTTAGGGTTGGAGCAATAATTGAGGGGTTTCCACTATTTACCAACTTTGGGGGTCTAAAAATTGGGGGCTAAAAATTCACTTTTCTGGAAATAAAAAAGACTTTTTATTTTCACGGCTCTGGGTTATATACTTCTGTGAAGCATTTGGCGATTCAAAGTGCTCACCACACATCTAGATAAGCTCCTTAGGGGGTCTAGTTTCCAAAATGGGGTCACTTGTTGGGGGTTTTCACTGTTTAGGTGCATCAGGGGCTCTGCAAACGCAACATGACGCCCACAGACAATTCCATCAAAGTCTGCATTCCAAAATGGCACTCCTTCCCTTCCGAGCTCTCCCATGTGCCCAAACAGTGGTTCCCCCCACATATGAGGTATAAGCGTACTCAAGACAAATTGCACAACAACTTTTGTAGTCCAATTTCCCCTTTTGCCCTTAGGAAAATAAAAAATAGAGGGCTAAAAAAACATTTTTGAGGAAAAAAAATGATTTTTTATTTTCATGGGTCTGCGTTATAAACTTCTGTGAAGCACTTGGGGGTTCAAAGTGCTCACCACACATCTAAATAAGCTCCTTAGGGGGTCTTGTTTCCAAAATGGGGTCACTAGTGGGGGGTTTCCACTGTTTAGGTACATCAGGGGCTTTGCAAACGCAACATGATGCCCGCAGACCATTCCATCAAAGTCTGCATTCCAAAATGGCACTCCTTCCCTTCCAAACTCTCCCATGCACCCAAACAGTGGTTTCCCCCCACATATCGGGTATCAGCGTACTCAGGACAAATTGCACAAAAACTCTTGTGGTCCAATCTCTCCTGTTAGCCTTGTGGAAATAAAAAATAGCGGGCTAAAAAATCATTTTTGAGTAAACAAAAATGATTTTTAATTTTCATGGCTCTACGTTATAAACTTCTGTGAAGCACTTGAAGGTTCAAAATGCTCACCACACATCTAGATAAGTTCTTTAAGTGGTCTAGTTTCCAAAATGGGGTCACTTGTTGGGGGTTTCCACTGTTTAGGAACATCAGGGGCTCTCCAAACGTAACATGGCATCCTATCTCAATTCCAGCCAATTCGGCGTTGAAAAAGTCAAACGGGCTCCTTCCCTTGCGAGCTCTGCCGTGCGCTGAACAAGTGGTTTACCCCTACATATGGAGTATCAGCATATTCAGGAGAAATTGCACAACAAATTTTGTGATTCATTTTCTCTTTTACCACTTGTGCAAATAAAAAAAAATTGGTTCTGAATAAATTTTTTGCAAAAAAAGTTAAATGTTAATTTTTTCCTTCCACATTGCTTTAGTTCCTGTGAACCACATAAAGGGTTAATAAACTTGTGGAATGTGGTTTTGAGCACCTTGAGGGGTCTAGTTTTTAGAACGGTGTTACTTTTGGATATTTTCTGTCATGTACACCCCTCAAAATGACATTAAATATGATGTGGTCCCTAAAAAAATGGTTTTGTAAATTTTGTTGTAAAAATGAGAAATCGCTGGTCAACTTTTAACCCTTCCTAACAAAAAAAATTTTGCATCCAAAATTGTGCTGATGAAATGTAGATATGTGGGAAATGTTATTTATTAAGAAATTTGTTTGACACATCTCTCTGATTTAAGGGCATACAAATTTAAAGTTTTAAAATTGCTAAATTTTCAAAATTTTCCCCATATTTCCATTTTTTTCATAAATAAACACAAGATTTATCGAAGAAATTTTACCACTAACATGAAGTAAAATATGTCATGAAAAAACATTCTCAGAATCAGCGGGATCCATTAAAGCGTTCCAGAGTTATAACCTCATAAAGTGACAGTGGTCAGAATTGTAAAAATTGGCCTGGTCATTAAGCTGCAAACTGGCTCTGTCACTAAGGGGTTAACAGGCTATTAAACAACAGCCAACTGCATAATATTTATCGATTGTTTATTGCTGGCGGTCGGTCCATGCAAAAGAATGCATTTCTGCATAAAAATTTGTCTCTTGGCAGGAAAATTGCTGCATAAAAAAGTAAGCTTTTTGATGGGTTTTTCTCCATTCATTAGAATGGATGGAAAACACTGCAACAATGCTGAAAGAATGCTGAATTGACATGCCGCAAATGTGAAAACTTCTTCAAATCTGCAAGGAATATATAGCACCATGTGAATGAGGTTTCAGAATTCTCATTCACTTTGCTGGAGCTGTCAAACCCTGCTTTTTTTCTGGGAAAAATGCAATGGAAAAGGTGATGTGTTTATATCCTTAACAAACCCTAAGCCTATCATATACCCATTTTGTGGATATGATTGGCCCATTTTTTTTAAACCACCTGAACCTGACCATAATGTATTATGCTGAGAGGCCTTTTGTTAGTAGTATCTGCATCACGGTGCCAGAGACCAAGTGTCAGGACTCTATAAAAGCTATTTGCACCAGTTACAAAGTTTAACCCTTTCACTGCCCACCCAGACTTTGTTTTCTCAGTCAGCAGGGAAGCAATGAAAGAGTTAAGGTACTGTCACACTTAGTGATGCACCAGCGATCCCGACAATGATATGGATCACTGGTGCATCGCTAAGTGGTCGCTAGTGAGCTGCCACACAGGCAGATCTCACCAGCGATGCAGCAGCGGTCTGGGGTCGCTACTTACCTGTCAGACGAGGCGATCCTGACGTCCTCCCGCCCGCATCCACGCGTCGCTCGTCGGCGCCACAGGAAGCCCAGCAGAAAGCTGACGACGAGAAACGGCCCAGGCCGTTCTCGCGTGATCAGCGACAGACAGCGGGGGAGCTGGTCGAAGGTAAGTATCACACATAGCGATATCGCTAGCAATATCGCTGCTGCGTCACAAAACCAGTGACGTTACAGCGATATTGCTAGTGATATCGCTTAGTGTGACGGGGCACTTAGGGTCCCGTTAAATTTAGCGATGCACCAACAATCCCGACAACGATGCGACCCAGTCAGAATCACTGGTGCATCGCTAAATGGTCGCTAGTGAGCTGCCAAACAGGCAGATCTCACCAGTGATGCAGAGCGATCCAGCAATGCTCGACGGTCGTTCTTACCTGTCACACCGCAGCGATGATGACAACTTCCGCCTGCATCCATGCATCACTAGTCTGCGCCAGTAGGACACCAATGTGAAGAAAATGGCCCTGGACATTCACGCTCGATCAGCAATATCCAGTGGGGGGGTGGTCGGAGGTACGTGTCACATGTAGCAAGATGGCTAGCAATATCGCTGTTGCGTCACAAAATCGGTGACTCTTTAGCGATATCGCTAGCGATATTGCTATGTGTCAAGCCCCCTTTAACAATGGTTAACAATGAAACGATTTTGTACAAGTAGCTTTTATAAACACAAGAAGGTGATAAGAAGACATGTAGTTAAATGGGTGCTGCATATCAGAGGTGGGAGCTACCCTGGGAAACTGAGTATGAGTGTTTCACATGTCTCCTGAGAAGGAAAAAGCCTAAAGCCCCTGTCTCACATAGTGAGATCGCTAGTGAGATCGCTGAAGCGTCACCGATTTTGTGAGGCAACAGCAACCTTGCCAGCGATCTCACAACATGTAACACGCAGCGGCGACCAGTCCCCCCGCTGGATATAGCTGATCATGCTTGAATGTCCTGGGCCATTTTTTCATCGTCGGCGTCCCGCTGGCCAGCGTGCATCGCTGTGTTTGACCTAACGAGCGACCTTATTGGCGATGCAGAACTCAGGGACACAGGCTGGAGTCGTTCAGAAAAGCTGCTGTGTGACAAGGTACCAACGATCGCCGAGGATTGCTGGATGGTTGCTGCGTCGCTGAAGAGATCTGCCTGTTTCACAGCTTACTAGCGACCATTTAGCGATGCACCAGTGATCCTTGCCAGGTCGTATCGTTGTCGGGATCGCTGGTGCGTCACTAAGTGATCTATAGATAGATAGATATGGGAAAGGTAGATAGATACACACAGCTGTAAACAGAGAGATAAATATGATATAGATAGATAATAGATAGATAGACAGACAGATAGACATATAGATAGATAGATAGATAGATAGATAGATAGATAGATAGATAGATTCATAGACAGATTCATACATAGATAGAGTTGATATAGACCGGCAGACAATGCTTCAACTCTTATCTTATTAGTATTACCTCATAAAAAGGACTGCGGAATTTCCCTTATGTTTGGTACTGAATAGTTTCCTTCATCACTCACTTTTTGTAATTCTGGATTGTTACAACATGTATTTTTGGTAATTCATCTGGTAAAGATAAAAGCCACTTTTTTTCTGTTTTGAACTTTGCACCCAACACTTTATTTGCACTTGTCTTAAATATGTGACACTGACTCATGTCCTAATTATACTACATATCCATTCTTCCAGCATTTAACAGCCTGTGTTTATTTAAACATTCCCTCCTATTCCTTTATCATATGACATCAAGAGCTCCAAATGTGAAGACATGGTATGAAGACAGGGAACACTGACATCTAACTCAACTTTGCTTGGCACAAGCTGCTCTGCACGAATCTTGTTCACATCTGCATCGGATCAACCATCTTGTGGCTGTCTGGACATGTTTTAAAAAAGATTACATAGTCAACATGAATATGTGTTTAAATGTTAGCCTTCAGTTCAGTATTTGATTATACAAATGTTCACTTCATGGCTTTTGTCATATTATTAAAAATATATTTATAATAGCATATTTTATGAAAAGGCATATTGACACCCACCCAAATAGTTGTGCTATCAAAATTCAGATGATTCTTCACATATACAGTGGGGCAAAAAAGTATTTAGTCAGTCAGCAATAGTGCAAGTTCCACCACTTAAAAAGATGAGAGGCGTCTGTAATTTACATCATAGGTAGACCTCAACTATGGGAGACAAACTGAGAAAAAAAAATCCAGAAAATCACATTGTCTGTTTTTTTTTTCATTTTATTTGCATATTATGGTGGAAAATAAGTATTTGGTCAGAAACAAAATTTCATCTCAATTCTTTGTGATATATCCTTTGTTGGCAATGACAGAGGTCAAACGTTTTCTGTAAGTCTTCACAAGGTTGCCACACACTGTTGTTGGTATGTTGGCCCATTCCTCCATGCAGATCTCCTCTAGAGCAGTGATGTTTTTGGCTTTTCGCTTGGCAACACGGACTTTCAACTCCCTCCAAAGGTTTTCTATAGGGTTGAGATCTGGAGACTGGCTAGGCCACTCCAGGACCTTGAAATGCTTCTTACGAAGCCACTCCTTCGTTGCCCTGGCGGTGTGCTTTGGATCATTGTCATGTTGAAAGACCCAGCCACATTTCATCTTCAATGCCCTTGCTGATGGAAGGAGGTTTGCACTCAAAATCTCACGATACATGGCCCCATTCATTCTTTCATGTACCCGGATCAGTCATCCTGGCCCCTTTGCAGAGAAACAGCCCCAAAGCATGATGTTTCCACCACCATGCTTTACAGTAGGTATGGTGTTTGATGGATGCAACTCAGTATTCTTTTTCCTCCAAACACGACAAGTTGTGTTTCTACCAAACAGTTCCAGTTTGGTTTCATCAGACCATAGGACATTCTCCCAAAACTCCTCTGGATCATCCAAATGCTCTCTAGCAAACTTCAGACGGGCCCGGACATGTACAGGCTTAAGCAGTGGGACACGTCTGGCACTGCAGGATCTGAGTCCATGGTGGCGTAGTGTGTTACTTATGGTAGGCCTTGTTACATTGGTCCCAGCTCTCTGCAGTTCATTCACTACGTCCCCCCGTGTGGTTCTGGGATTTTTGCTCACCGTTCTTGTGATCATTCTGACCCCACGGGGTGGGATTTTGCGTGGAGCACCAGATCGAGGGAGATTATCAGTGGTCTTGTATGTCTTCCATTTTCTATTTATTGCTCCCACAGTTGATTTCTTCACTCCAAGCTGGTTGGCTATTGCAGATTCAGTCTTCCCAGCCTGGTGCAGGGCTACAATTTTGTTTCTGGTGTCCTTTGACAGCTCTTTGGTCTTCACCATAGTGGAGTTTGGAGTCAGACTGTTTGAGGGTGTGCACAGGTGTCTTTTTATACTGATAACAAGTTTAAACAGGTGCCATTACTACAGGTAATGAGTGGAGGAAAGAGGAGACTCTTAAAGAAGAAGTTACAGGTCTGTGAGAGCCAGAAATCTTGATTGCTTGTTTCTGACCAAATACTTATTTTCCACCATAATATGCAAATAAAATGAAAAAAAAACAGACAATGTGATTTTCTGGATTTTTTTTTCTCAGTTTGTCTCCCATAGTTGAGGTCTACCTATGATGTAAATTACAGACGCCTCTCATCTTTTTAAGTGGTGGAACTTGCACTATTGCTGACTGACTAAATACTTTTTTGCCCCACTGTATATATACTGTATATTGTATATTTTGGATTATAAGACACCATTTTTCCCCAAAATTTAGGAGGAAAATGGGGGTGCTTTTTATAATCCAAAGGTAGCTTACCGGGAGGGTGGCTGCATGGAGATGGGTCACAGGAGCCCGGGTCACTGCTTCAGGAGGCCGGCAGCAGCAAGAGTTGGGCGATGCTGCATGACCTGGGCTCATATAAGATGTCAGTACCAGTGAGCTTAGTCCCCTTTTCTCTAGATTTCCCTGTGTCGGACTTTAGGAAAATGGCCACTGGGGGAGGAGCATGCATAGAATGAGATTCGATACACAAGATCTCAGAAGACGAGATATCGTCTTCTGCTATCTCAATCTGCTCATGTTGCCAATTCTCCTAGAATCCAGTGCAGGAAAATCTTCAGTAAAGGGGACTCACTGGTGAAATTATGAAAGATAGTTTGAGCTCACATGTCAGACATCATGGCAAGATTGAGCACAGAAACAAGATACAAGATTGTTATACTGCATCAACAAGGTGTCTCCCAGGCAAAGATTTCAAATCAGACTGAGGATTCAAGATTTTCTGTTCAAGCTCTTTTGAAGAACAGCCAATAAATGGCCAACACTGAGGACTCTAGACACAACAGTATCCCAATAAAATCTTGTGCAACAGATCTTCTCAAAAAAAGATGTCCAGCGGTGGAATCAGCTCACAGCTGGCAACAACCAATTGAACACAAGTATATCCATCTATTGTGGCTATAAGTAGTCTTGGAAGAATTGTGGCTAAAAAGCCAAACCGCTGACATGGAATCAAGGTCAAGTGTTTCACCTTTGCATAAAAGCATAGGACCCTGGGAGTAGAAAAATGTTAGGAAGAGCTCGAATAAATTTGAAATGTTTGATTGGAACAGTAAGCAGTTGTTTTCTAAAGCGCTGGAGAGTGTTACAATAATGAGTAGATGCAGGCAGCAGTGAAACATTACCTTGAAAGCTGGGGTCTGCATTTCATAAAATGAAGTTGACAATTTGGTCAGGATTAATGATGTCCTTAATGCTGAGAAATAAACAGAAAAACTTATTCATCATGCAATATGGTCAGTAAAGCATCTGACTGACTCCAATTTTATTCTGCAACAGGATGACTCCAAACATACAACCAATGTTATTAACCCCTTAGTGACAAAACCTATTTGGTACTTAATAACCAAGCCAATTTTTCAATTCTGACCACTGTCACTTTATGAAGTTATAGCTCTGGAACTTTTCAACATTTCCCATTGATTCTGACATTGTTTTTTTCATGACATATTGTACTTCATGACAGTGGTAAAATTTCTTCAATATAACGCATTTATTTATGAAAAAGATGGAAATTTAGCAAAAATTTTGCAATTTTCAAACTTTTAATTTTTATACCCTTACATCAGAGAGTGGTGTCACACAAAATAGTTAAAAAATAACATTTTCCTCATGTTTACTTGACATCAGCACAATTTTGGAAACATAATTTTTTTGTTAGGCCATTATAAGGGTTAAAAGTTGCCCAGTGATTTCTCATTAGACATATAAGGAAAACTCTCCAAATAGTGTATTTTTCTAGTTTCTTAGAAAAAAAAGTACATTTAAACCCCTTCACTCCCAAGGGTTAGTTTACACGTTAATTCCCGGGCCAATTTTTACAATTCTAACCACTGTCCCTTTATGAGGTAATAACTCTGGATCGCTTCAATGGATCTAGGCGATTCTGAGACTCTTTTCTCGTGACATATTTTACTTCACTGTAATGGTAAAATTTCTTTGCCATAACTTGCATTTATTTATGAAAAAAATGGAAATATGGCAAAAATTTTGAAAATTTTCCAATTTTCAAACTTTGAATTTTTATGACCTTAAACCAGAGCGTTATGTGACACAAACTAGTTAATAAATAACATTTCCCACATATCTACTTTACATCAGCACAATTTTGGAAACAACATTTTTTTTTGTTAGGACGTCATAAGGGTTAAAAGTTGATCAGCGATTTCTCATTTTTACAACAAAATTTACAAAACCATTTTTTTAGGGACCACCTCACATTTGAAGTGAGTTTGAGGGGTCAATATAGCAGAAAATACCCAAAAGTTACACCATTCTAAAAACTGCACCCCTCTAGGTGTGCCAAACCACATTTAAGATGTTTATTTACCCTTCAGGTGCTTCACTAGAACTAAAGCAATGTGGAAGGAAAAAATTATCATTTTACTTTTTTTCATAAAAAATTTACTTTTTTTTTATTTTCACAAGGGTATCAGTAGACAAGTGACCTCAAAATGTGCTGTGCAATGTCTATTGAGTACGCCAATACCCCTTATGTGGGGGAAAGCCACTGTTTGGGTGCATGGCAAAGCTCAGAAGGGAGGGAGCACCGTTTGACTTTTTGAATGCAAAATTGACTGAATCACTGGTGGGCGCTATGTCGCCTTTGGAGACCAACTGATGTACCTAACAGTGGAATCCCCCAATTCTAACTCCAACCCTAACACAACACTAACCCCAACACACCCCTAACCCTAATCCCTACCATAACCACAACCATAACCTTAGCCACTATCCTAACCCCAACAACACCTTAACCTCAACACTACCCTAACACCAACCCTAGCCCCAAACCTAACCTTAGCGCCAACCCTAACCCTAGCCCAACCCAACCATAGCTATAACTCTAGCCCTAACCTAACCCTAGCTTTAGCCCCAAGCATAACCCTAGTTCCAACCCTAATCCTAGCCCAACCCTAACCCTAACCTTAGCCCCAACCCTAACCCTAATGGAAAAACGGAAATAAATACTTTTTTTATTTTATTACATTTACCTAACTAAAGGGGTGATAAAGTGGGTTTTGATTTACTATTTTTTTATTTTGATGACTGTGATAGGGTCTATCACAGTGATCTAAATGAACCAATAGGGAAAATCTCCTATTATTTCCAGCTGCCGGATGGCAGATCTTGGCGGGCGCACTGCGGCGCTGAGGAGTAAGTATTATTATCTGCTGCAATTAAATGGCATATCGACAGTCGTTAAGGGGTTAAGAAATATCCTCAGCATACAGAAGAACAAAGAGTGTTGATAATATGCCCCTCTACCCCACATTCAGAGCTCTGATTTCAATCAACATCATCAAGTCTGTCTGGAAATACATGAAGAGACAGAAAAGTTTGTGCAAACCTACATCCACAGAAGATCTGTGGTCAGCTCTCCAAGATGTTTTGAACCCCCTATATGATGAATTTCTTCAAAATCTGTGTGCAAGTGTATCTAGATAAATTGATGCAGTTCTGAAGGAAAAGTGTGGTCACACCAAATATTGATTTGTCTTTAGATTTCTCCTTTTTTATTCACTTTTCAATTTGTTAATTTATAAAGATAAACTATTAACACTTCTATTTCTTTAAAGCATTCTTATTTTGCAGCATTTCTTTTCCACACCTGCCTAAAATTTTTGCACACTGCTGTATTTTCAGAAGACTAAGCCTCATGAATTACACAGGTCTACAAAAAAATTTTTCAGGTGACAATTTTTTTTAATGTATTTAGGGTGTTTTGAGAGTGCTGAATTAAAAAATCTCATTACCTTTGTTGAATTGGTCCTAGTTTTTTTAGATAATTTATCCGTGAAAATAATGCATTCCCCAATCTGACTTGTGTGATAACAAATGCAATAGCTTTTGGTCTTTAGACTCTTTAACAGTTTCTTAGGTAATGAAATATCCCATATAATTATTTTGGTTTTCTATTTGCTGGCTTATAATGTTATAAAAGTGACTTTTTGAAGCCAGAATTCTACAATAAATAATCAAATATTACCGTATATAGTCAAGTATAAGCCGACCTGAGTATAAGCTGAGGCCCCTAATTTTGCAAAAAAAAAAACTGGGAAAACTTAGTGATTCGAGTATAAGCCTGGGGTGGAAACTGCAGCAGCTACTCATAAATTTCAAAAATAAAAATAGATACCAATAAAAGTAAAATTAATTGAGACATCAGTAGGTTAAATGCTTTTGAATATCCATATTGAATCAGGAGCCCCATATAATGCTCCATAAATTTCATGATGGGCCCCATAAGATGCTCCATACAAAAAATATGCCCCATATAATGCTGCACAAAGGTTAAAATTGGCCTCATAAGGTGCTCCATAAAATAATGCATCCCATATGCTGCTCGATAAATATTATGGCCCCATAAGATTCTCCATAAAGGTTATGGCCCCATAAGATGCTCCATAGAATAGGCCCCATATGCTGCTGTGGATAAAAAAAATGACAAACCTCTCATCGCTGGGAGCCAGGTGCCGGTGCCTGAGCAGGCGGGGACACTGGCGCGCTATGGCTCCTGCGATATTCACCAGTCCCCGTTCCACTGCTGTGTGCCACTTTGTCTTCCGGGTGTTCTGACAGTGACTGTTCAGGCAGATGGCACGCACTAACTATGTCATCTCACCCTCTGACCTGAACGTCATAGCCAGAGGACGCGGATGACAGAGCTGTGCGTGGCAGTGGAATGGGGGCCGGTGATTATAGCATGGCTCCCTCATCCTCCCCATCATACTCAGCCCCTCCTGGCACATCTCTGCAGCCCCTGCTTCTTCCAATCTCTCCAGCGATGCAACTCTTCCAGTGTTCAGAGGTCATGTGGTACCGCTCATTAAAGTCATGAATATGCACATATTCATGACTTTAATGAGCGGTACCACGTGACCGCTGAACACAGGCACCCGAGACCATGGGAGAAGCAGGGGCTGCAGAGACTGTGCCAGGAGGGGGTGAGTATGATCTGACACCCGTGCTCTCCTTCTCCCGCCGACCTCCTGGTATATAACTTGAGTATAAGCCGAGAGGGGCACTTTCAGCCTTAAAAAATGGGCTGGAAATCTTGGCTTATACTCGAGTATATACAGTACATATTTTAGAATCTAGAACCAATCAGGCAAAACCAAAGTTATATTCTTAATCAGAACTATAAGCTTAATATAAAACCGTTCATACATCGTTTGCACCGAAATCACTGTGTTATTATGTGAGTTGGTTGATGCAGTACAAAAGCCCACATGCCCTTGTAGGGTAATGAGCAAAGTGAAAACTGGAGGGAAGTATAAATTGTGCACAAGAGTGATGATATAAATAGGCAGCAGTGTTATAGTAGTTTTATATGTTTAGACTGCTACAGCTGCTTAGGAAACTTGTTTCTTATTGGTGTTGCAGTAGCCAACAATGCAATGAGAATCCATGAAAAAGTATGAAAGGCAGCACTCACCGGTTTGCTCCGTGAATTAAAAGTCCTTAATTTTAAATAGTCTGGACATCCATCAAGCAGTAGTACGGCGTGTGATGGGAGACATAGGGGGAAACAGGTGGACGACAGCCGTTTTTCTCTCAGATAGCGCTACTACTGGTCCGATCTCACATATACAGTATATCTAGCAAAATAGATGTCAAATGGTCCTTTTGATTTGCTCAAATTGAATGACTAAAATTGGATTTGCTAGAATTTGAAAATTTTGGTAAATACTATGAAATCAAATTCATTTTCAATCAGTTTGCTCATCATCATTGTAGGTAAATTTGTAAATTCATTGATTTCTTCTAGCATACTGAAAACTACAGTCTGTGTTAAGAGTACAGAGCTAATTCCTCAATGCTGCAGACATCAGAGCATAAATTTCCCAGCAATGTGGCCGGTGCTGTCTTTACACGAGACACTGAGCAGTCATCTATTGCATTAAAAATTAACTCTCCCACTGCATTATTAGAGTGAGCAAAGATATAAGAACAAAGTAACAAAGACATGAATTACATAGAGGCAGCTTATGAAAACATTAAAGGGCCCATTTCTTTTGGTACATACTGTATGCACAGGACTCCTCTTCTTCAAAGATACAGCAATATCAATCTATGAAAGAGGCCATTTTGTCCAGACATAGTGGAGTGTGCTTTTCAGAAACATTAGGGGGTAATGCACATTGATTTTTTTTTCATGCTTCCCTGACTCCCACTGATTAGTGATATATCTTTACATACTTTATATGTATTTATGAAAAAGAGTATGTAAATGGATGAAATTCAGAGAATATATTAGGGAATCATTGAAATAGTTATTTTATAATATGAAATAATTGTCTAAATCATATCAATGATTGCTAGATGGCTACTGTGCCATTGCAATGGTACATGGTCCGGCTTAAAGATCCAATAATATTTGAGGCATATTCTATTATACAATTTTGTATACATTATTTATTTGTAAATGAAAAAAGAATAAACAAGGAATTTAGAATAAATAAAGGTAAAAAATGCTTTGCAGATTTTTTTTTTATTTTTGTGCACTATCTTTGTTATGTTATTTTAACACATATATCTAGCAATAGATAATTATTTGTATCAGTTGATCAGTTGGTAAGCACCAGAAATCTGATGTCAAAGAGAGCAAAAGTATTCCCAAAGTAAAAAACCTAGAAGGCATCACTCGTCGCTCCATCTGCCAGCATGGACACTGGCATTTGTTGAACATGTGTCATGATGCCCTGTTGTTGCTTTTATCCAGCAGTGTCTCTGGTTATCAGATACCAATGGACATCTTGATTGTGTCTCACCTGATAACCTGAATGAAATGTCCTGTCATCTCATGTCACGGTGATAATAGCCCTTCGGCAATGTTTATTTATTTATTCCTCTCTCCGGCTACCTCATGTGGAGTACGCAGAACAAAGCCATGAGCACTTACTGCTTTAGCTTTGAGATATATAAGACTTGCTTAAATTGTGACAGTCAGTTTAATTTATTTTCTTAAATCAAGAGTAAGCATGAAAATAGTAAACTAAATACAGGTGTAGCCAAATATAACTGTATAAATAATGAGCCATCTTGATATCTTCCCTCAATTATCTCACTTAATGGGATTAAGATACAAAACCATTGACTGATCTCAAGTTAAATGTCGGATTACACTTTCCTGAGCTGTGAGATCCCAGTGCTGTGTTATTTGCGTTCTGTCAAACAAGACAACAACTGAATATCTTATCAGATAAATCTGCTTCATTCACCTCCTGGATGGATTGTTTTTCCAGATTTTCTCAATTCACATCAAAATATGTCTTCAGTGAATACAGACTTTCCCGTTACTGAGGTAGAAGATGGTAGCTGGCACTCAAAAAGTCCTATGGAGACTGGTGAACTTAGAAGCAGGGAGGCAAAGTCGATCTGCTGTAAGTTCTCAAGTTCTCCTCAAATTATTGTTACACTACAATATATATATATATATATATATATATATATATATATATATATATGCACACGGGTGCTTTTCACAAAATTAGAATATCATCAAAAAGTTAATTTATTTCAGTTCTTCAATAGAAAAAGTGAAACTAAAATATTATATAGAGTCATTGCAAACAGAGTGATCTATTTAAATTGTTATCTCTGTTTAAGTTGATGACTATGGCTTACAGCCAACGAAAACCCAAAAATCATTATCTCAGTATATTAGAATAATTAAAAAAACTGCAAAGGCTTCCTAAGCACTTAAAATGGTCCCTTAGTCTGTTTCAGTAGGCTCCTTAATCATGGGGAAGACTGCTAACTTGACAGATGCCCAGAAGGCAGTCACTGATACACTCCACAAGGAGGGTAATCTATAAAAGGTCATTGCAAAAGAAACTGGCTTTTCACAGAGTGCTGTATCCAAGCATATTAATGAAAAGTTGAGTGGAAGGAAAAAGTGTGGTAGAAAAAGGTGCATAAGCAACCGAGATAACTGCAACCTTGAAAGGATTGTTAAGAAAAGGCCATTCAAAAACTTGAGGGAGATTCACTAGGAGTGGTTTCCTGCTGGAGTCAATGATTCAAGAGCCACCACATACAGACGTATCCAGGACATGGGCTACAAGTGTTACATTCCTTATGTCAAGCCACTCATGACCAATAGACAGTGCTGGTGTAGGTCCATTGTGTTTTATCGAGACTAAAGTCAGCGCAGCTTCATGCTTCCCTCTGCCGACAGCTTTTTAGAGATGGAAATTTCATTCTCTAGCAGGACTTGGCACCTGTCCACACTGTCAAAAGTACCAATACTTGATTTTAAAAACAACAGAATCACTGTACTTGATTGGCCAGCAAACTCACTTGACCTTAATCCCATAGAGAATCTATGAGGTATTGTCATGAGGAAGATGAGAGACACCAGACCCAACAATGCAGATGAGCTGAAAGCTGCTATCAAAGCAACCTGGGCTTCCATAACAAGTCAGCAGTGCCAAAAGATAATCGCCTCCATGCCATGCCGCATTGATGCAGTAATTGATGTAAAAGGAACAACGACAAAGTATTGAGTGCCTTTACTGAACATACATTTCAGTAGGCAAAAATTTTGGATTTTAAAATAATTTTTCAAGCTGGTGTTATAAAGTAATCTAATTTACTGTATATATATATATATATATATATATATATATATATATATATAAAATCTATAATATTCAAATATTCAACCACTGTGAAAGGAACATCGATCACCACAAGATTGCCTCACCACATGTCAGATGTCAGGATGTAATGTACTAAGAAGCAAGAAAGCGGTCAGTTCTACCATATGTAGTATGTTGGAATTAGGAAAAATAGACAAGACTAAGTACCACAGCAACAAGAGGCAAATTTTGGTGGCAAAACAACTGGGTCAGCACATATACAAAACAGAAGGCAGGCAGGGCTTTTGCCAGGGCGCAACCAGCGGTGGGGGGCAACATCAGGCAACCTGATTCTGAGGTATGAGGTGCCTCTCACATGACTGTGTTTTGCCATCTCCACTTCAGAGTGGGATTTGGCTGACAGCTGACTCAGAGAAAGTTGGCTCCCAGCTTTCAATTGTACTTGCATCTTTCAGGCCTAGGGGGAAGCAAAAGCGAGTATAAAGTTATTGCAGCAGGGGATCACAGCTGATTCTTTTTGTGAGGTAAAACATTTTCTTGCCTGTTTTTAAACAATATTTTACCCTAAATAAAGAATTCAAGAAAATGTATATGACCCGGCGATGAATAATCCGCTGCACCTTCAGAGGTCTTGTATATAAAACTTCAGTTTTATTGGAAATGTTTAAAAGATATAAAAGAGCACAGTTATATGCAGTCAGATCAACCAGTGGACATCTAGAACCAACATGTTTCGGCCTGTGACAAAGGCCTTAATCATTAATCCTTGCTAAAGAAAGAATCAGCTGTGATCTCGTGCTGTAATGTCTGTATACTATTTTGCTTCCTCCCCTGCCCAGGAGCTGTGGTATGATCAGACCATGTTCCTGCAAGGTCAGACACAGCCATTACACAGTACACAGCAGGGGCACATTTATAAGATTATCTCAGCACAGGAACATTTTTTAAACACATCCAATTGTGGAAATGATTATTATTCCAAGATCTATTGATTAAAAGGAACTTTTGTTCATGGGAAAACCCCTTTAATAAAGAAAGCTATCCAAAGTTGCTGAAGAAACCAAAGATTTATTGTAATTTGTAATTTTGCATGGCACCTGTATAGGGGGAGGAGTAGCTTGAGCAGACAGTATGGAGAAATGTATGGGGAAACTGTATGAGGAGCAGTGAGGAATGTCTAAACAGACAGAATGGGGAGCAGGGAAGAGGAAATATGTGAGGAGACAGTACTGACAGGAATGAATGAAATGTGTAAGGAAAAAGTATGTGGAGGGAGGGGGAAATTATGAAGAGACAGTAGGAGGAAGAAGTGTATGGGGAAGAAATGTGTGAGGAGACAGTATAGTGGGAGAAATGTGTTAGGGTCCAGTAATAATGTGAGGAGACAGTATGGGGAAGAAGGGGGAGGGGGCACAATATAGAGCCAAAGTAGTGTGGGAGACAGCATAGAGATGGGCAGCTGGAGGGACAATGTGATAGCACATATGGAGAGGACAGTATAACTAGAAGAAGCCCTGCAAAGAAATTTGGCAGTATCAGGGGATCAGAGTATAAGAGGACAGTATGAAGTGGGCACAAGTATGGAAAGGAGTGAGCAGTGTGGAGAGTATGTACCTTAAGGACAGTGTGGGGGACATATCTTGTGCAGGGAATACAGTGATGCGGCAATTATTTATACATGGGCAGAGCGTAGGGCAGATATTATTTAAGGAGTATTATAATGACAATGTTGTCATGTTGAGATGTGCTACTGAGACCAAAGAAGAGAGAGGTTTGCAAAGATGAGCTATATATGGGAAAAGTTATCACGACACCTGGATAAGATGGATAAGAAAAAGAATTATTCAAATCAGAGAATCAGAGAAGATATCACCTATAAGGTACCTGGATGTAAATGTTTATTTATCATACGGACTGTGTCTCATCAGTACTATATTTCCTGTATGGTCTGCAGTCTGACAATGACTGGGAAGAACTTCCAGAGATGTTTTACCATTGTTTAGGACATAATGGGAATTGTAGGTTCATGCTATACATTTGTATATGGAGTTGACCTGATATTACATTTGATTGCTGTACTAAGATTAAAGATTAATGATGTATTCCTGTTCTGATGGTGGTTCTCATGATGCATTTCTACACTGATGGTGGTTCTGGTGATCTACTCATGCACTGATAATGGTTCTGGTGATGTATTCATGTACTATTGGCAGTTCTTGTGAAGCATTTTGTACTTATGTGGGTTGTGATGCTGTATTTCTGTACTGATTGTGTAATTGGGATTATAGTGCTGTATTTCTGCACTGCTGATGGTTCTGTTGATGTACATATGTACTGTTGGTGGTTCTAATTATATTCTCCTGCTCTGGTATTGCTTCTGATCCTGTACACATATAACAATCCATAACTAATCAGATTACATGATGCATGGCTTGTTAGTTAAATATTGTGCTTACTACATTTGTATTTATATTAGGAGTATTAAAGGTAATCTGTCAACCCATTTTAGCTCTATCAGCTGCGGCCACCACCATCAGGGGCTTATCTGCATTCTGTAATACTGTAGATAAGCCCCCGATGTAACCTGAAAGATAAGAAAAAAGTGTTAGATTATACTCACCCCAGCGTTCGGTTCGGTCCGATGGGTGTCGCCGTCCCGTCCAGCATCTCCCATTTTATACGATGATGTCCTCCTCCTTGCTTCTCCCTCGGCTCCTGCGCAGGCATACTTTATTTGCCCTGTTGAGGGCAGAGCAGAGTACTGCAGTGCACAGGCGCCGGACCTCTCTGATCTTTCCTGGTGCCTGCGCACTGCAGTACTTTACTCTGCCCTCAACAGTGCAGATAAAGTAAGCCTGCACAGGAGCCGAGGGAGAAGCAAGGAGGAGGACATCATCCTATGAAGATGGGAGGCGCCCGACTGGACTGCGACACCCACCGCACCCGCCCCCCGATGAGTATATTCTAACTTGTTTTTCTTATCTTTCAGGTTTCATTGGGGGCTTATCTACAGCGCTACAGAATGCTGTAGATAATCCCCTGATGGTGGTGGCCGCAGCTTATACGGCTAAATTGGGGTGACAGATTCCCTAACTGATTAGTGACCGAGCCAAATTTTACCTTAATGACCAAGCCAAATTTTACAATTCTGACCATTGTTACTGTACGCAGTAATAACTCTGTAACTCTTCAATATATCCCACTTATTCTAAGATTGCTTGTGGGGACATATTGGTGAATGTTTTTCCCAGCAATATGAGCTCCTGAAGGATGATGATGGAACTTGATATTTAGATTCAAGGATGATTTTTATTTTTAATTCAAAATAGAATACAACCGGTTTCGACTGCTAAGAGTCTTCCTCAGGTATAATGTCAAGAATGGAGTGATCCAGGGACGGGATCTACATGCAGTATCTCAAGACACCAAATAGGTGAGTGTATTCACACTGAGTATATACCTTTGATAATTAACTACTACACTTAGAAGCTTGCGCTTCCCATTTTTCTCCCTATAATCCCCTCTTGTTTCTTGTGGGGACATATTGTATTTATTGATAGTGGTAAAATGTCTTCAATATGATGTGTTTATGAAAAAGATGGAAATTTGGCAAAAATTTAGAAAATTTAGCAATTTTCAAACAGTTACTTTTTGTGCTCTTAAATCAGAGAGTTATGTGACATAACAGAGTTAATAAATAACATTTCACCCATGTTTACTTTACATAAGCACAATTTTGGATTTTTTTTTGTTTTTGAAGTTAGAACAAGCACTGTTTGACTTTTTGAACAAAAAAATGGGATGAAATCAAGAGTGGACACGATGTCGCATTTTGAGAGCCCCTGATGTGCCTAACAGTGAAAACCCCTGACAAGTGACACCATTTTGTAAACCACAACCCTCAAGGATTTTATCCAAGGGTACAGAGAGCATTTCGAACACACAGGTATGACACAGAATTTGATATTATTAGGCTGCCATATTGAGTATGCCATCATTAGTGTGAAGTGCAAGTGCTCACTACTCCAGTTTGCATCAGGTGCTCAGGTATGCATCGATATCGCGGGTGCTCAAGTGACATGCTCAGGTCCCGGCCCTGCATGTTTTTCAGCTGTTAGACACCCCAAAAAATATGAGGGAATCTGCCATACTCGGTGCATACCAGAGCACCTGATGCTAACTCGAGTAGCGAGTATTTGCACTCAACACTAGCTGTCATACCATCATCATTTTTTACATTTGAAAAAAACCCAATTTTAACTCCAACCCTAACACAAACCCAAAATACAACCCTAACCCCAACCCTAACTGTAACACAACTCTAACCCCAACCCTAACTGCAAAGAATGGAAAAAATTAAATATTTCCTATTTTATAATTTTTATTTAACTATGGGGGCGACAAAGGGGGATTTAATTTACTCTTTTATCACTGTGATAGGGTCTATCACAGTGATCAATAGGAAACAATAGGAATAATTCCCTAATTTTGCCTGGTTACAGTCTGCAGATCACAGCTGGCGCATTGTGAATGAACCTGCCATTTTTTGTCAAGGAAGATGACACAGAGGACCGAGCGACAGAACAGGAGGGACCAGGGCTGACAAAGGTATCGGGGGGCCTCGGGGACCCCATGTATCTCTTCTCTGATAAGTTTGATCATATCAGAGGAGAGAGAAATAAATTTTAAATCTGACTTTTTTGTGTGTTCACCGTTATTCGGTGAATAACAGCAATCACTGGACAGGGGACCTAAAATTGGAACTGATCATCTCCAGGGTCTCAGCTATCCCCCAGGAAGCTAAGACACCAAAGATTTTCTGACGCTCGGGGGATACCCTTATTTATCTATGCCATTAAAAAGGCATTGAGGAATAAGTACTCTTAACTGCTGCCATTAAAAAGTGTATCGGCAGTTGTTAAGGGGATAAAGGGGCTGTCCAGATTTGTGAAAAAAGTCTGCAGTCACACTAAGCGACTGCAGACTTATGAATCTTAACAGTGTGCACACTGCACACTGTCAGGTTCCTACAGTGCCAGCTATAAGAGTGGGAGGTCATGTAACCATTAGAGTTGAG
The DNA here is from genome assembly GCF_039654945.1 of Dendrobates tinctorius. Classification (NCBI taxonomy): domain Eukaryota; kingdom Metazoa; phylum Chordata; class Amphibia; order Anura; family Dendrobatidae; genus Dendrobates; species Dendrobates tinctorius. The sequence continues at coordinate 3,450,972 of NW_027361694.1, read as the reverse complement.
CGACTTTGGTCGGATCGGGTTTCGTGAAACCCGAATGAAACAAAATAAGTTTCAGATGAAACTCGTCCGACTAGAGCAAAAAAAGTCGGAGTTTCGTCCGACTTTTATTTCCCATTGACTTGCATTGGGGTCGGGTTTCGGACGAAACTCCGACTTTGTTTTGCTCTAGTCGGACGAGTTTCATCTGAAACTTATTTTGTTTCATTCGGGTTTCACGAAACCCGATCCAACCAAAGTCGCTCAACTCTAGTAACCATAATTTGCATACTTGTCATCACATACCGACTAGATGTGCGCTGACTTTCTCAATTCACTTGTATTGAGTAAAGGCATGCACATCTTTTCAGAATGTATAGCATAAATTACTAAAAAGCTGATGCTAGGTATGCTGAAAAAAATTGTGTACACACAATGAATCACAACCTGCCGCAAATGTGACTGTTAAGGTGCAAATTAATTACAGTAATGTGCCCATACTGAGTCCTTTCCACCACCGAAACCACCTACAATGAGCACATAATCACCAGAACTGAAGCTTAGGCCGGAGTCACACTAGCGAGAAATACGGACCAGTGCTATGCGATAAAAAAAATTGCATAGCACTCATCCCAATGTTAATCTATGGGGCAGCTTCCATCATCCGATTTTTTTCTTGCCCATTTTATACGTGCAGAGGGAATTGCGGCATGCTGCGATTCTTGGCTGAGTCTATAGGTGCGAGAAAAAAACGGATTACACACAGACCACAAGTATGACTTACAAGAGATACGCACAGGTGCCCTTCAACAAAAGCCAGCAATTCAGTCGGCTGTACAATAAGATCACACTGACATGTTTAATAAAGAGTAGATTTATATGCATAGAATTCATGTCATTGAGACACACACAAACATATATATAATATATATATATATATATTTATATTTCATAGAGTTCTACATAGCATAATAGCCGCTAAATCAATTGCCAACTTTTTTATAATCATTACAGAACTCTATTCCCATTGCCTTTAGAGGTGGCATATGGGTTAATAAAAGGGGTTAATGTCACCTTGCTATTGAAATGTGACATTAAATTGGGTTAATATTGGAGAGGTGTCAATAAGACACCTATCCATTATTAATCCTATAGTAGCAAAAGGGTTAAAAAATACACACACACATTAATTAAAAATAATTTTAATGAAATAATCACACAAAGCTTTTGACCAAATTTATTAATTCATTAGGCAGTGGTTTACAGTGGGGCTCGAAGCATTAGCATCGGTCCCCGTTGCAAACTAGTTAACCCCTTGTAATGGATTGCAGCGGGGGACCTGACTGAACGGTATGTATATGACTGAGAGAGGTATGTATATTGTTGGTTTTTTATTTTATTTTTTCAGGAGAACAAGGGATTCTGTTGGAATGGCAAATTAATATGTTTGGTCAAAAACTATTTAAAAAATACGGAGTGGGGACCCCTTTATTTTTTATAACAAGCCAATCTAAAGCTGACAGCTGAGAATTGCAGCCCCAGCTGTGAGCTCTACCTGCCCTGGTTATCAAAAATAAAGGGGGAACCCATGTCATTTTTTTTAAATTACTTGTTTATTGCACTGGTACTGGCTGAAGAATACTCTCATCCTCTCCTACTCTAGCTGCTATCTGCAGGAGCAGGTGTTGGATGATGAGAGTAGTACTTTTATCAGCCTATGCCTGTGACTAGTGATAACCTTTTTACCTGTGGTCAGAGCTGCTCACATGCTTTCATCAGGTAGCCTGGGAACCCCAGCACTGTGATCGGCGGTAATGAACTTGTCATCGATCAGAGCAGCTGGTGTTTCTTGCTCTGTCACACAGATGACAGAGTGGGAAACAGCCACTATTTGGGCTGGAAAACTACAACAGTAACAGTGATTTCTTGGAGAAGTCCATAATCGGTACGGACCCCAAACTTGACTGTTCGATTTGCCCATCACTATATAGAAGGTATTACTTAGCAAGATAAAAAGTATAACTATTTTTAAGTCTAGAATTTTAATATGGAAACACAAATACCGGTACTTAAAATTTAATTTAGCCTCCCCCAAACACTCTCACTTTTTATATAGTTGCAGTTGAAATAGCAGCCAACATTGGAAAGTAAAAAAATGAGTTCCTCCAAGACTACGCTATTTAAACATCTATGAGCTATCCATATTCCTCTAATCTGGGGTCCAAGTAAAAATAAATACATGGAAAGAACAAGGATGGAAAGTATTCATTATGAAATTTAAATGGTAACAATTTTTACAGGTTTGTCTCTAAAAAATTGAAAAATGTCTATGAAAGTAATAAAAGAGTTATTACTAAAATGAAGCACTGTGCTTGCATTCATGGCTGCTTATATGACAACTATTCCTAGAAAGAGCCAGAGGAAGAATAAAATCAGGAAAGCTACAAAGAATTCCTCTCCTGAGCAGCAAAGGGATAAAAATTCAAGATGCATGAATACAGTAAAGGAAAATTGAAACCGAACAATGTATTATATGATGTGTTAGCAATTGCCTGCGGAATTCGCTATATTAAGGCATGCTGGGCGCACTGTACCACATTAAATATTCCCCTTCATCTGTGGGAGCCTTGTCTGTTCTTATGAATACTACTGTCTCAGGCTGTCACATACTCACGAAAAGACAAGGTAAATGTGTTTGATTGCTTAGACAGATTGATTTATAGGTGGTTGTATGATGAGAGCAGACATTTTCTAAACAATAATGTGGCAGATAATGTTCTGCAATTTGGATAATGTTCAGATTTGCTATTTAGGATTTACAAATAGCAACTGCTGCATCTTTGGTCAGATTAAACAGTCACTTCTTGTAAAGCCAGTCTAAGCATATTAACAGCACAGACTAATCATAAAGATTCTTTAATTATTTTCAGTACAGTTTTGTGAACTGTATGCTAAGAAACCTTGTAAAATATCAGTCATATGTAGGAGTAAAAAAAAAAGAAAGAAAACCAAAAACACACAAAAAAATGCAAAAAGAAAATTTAAGGTGCATTCATTTACATTGAGAGATTATCATGAATGAGCGCTCTTAGGAACTCTCGTTTTACAATAATCTTGCAGTGTAAACAGGCTGCAGGTTACTCAGTGTATGAACAAAATGCTCATTCATAGGGAGAAATGATTCCTAAGCAGGCTTAAAAATCATCTTTAGCAGCGTTGCATCATACTGATTAAACAGGACTCACGATGTTGAGAACTGTGGCAGCCTATGCACACTAAACAATCTTTTATAGGTCATTGAAGTAGTCTGCATGTGTGAATGAGCTTTTAAATGACCGCCAATCAATAAATATCTACCAATCGGTGATCAGTGGGTCAATGCAAACTGAGTCTTACAATGTCAATTAAAGTGCTAAAATAACAGTAAATGTGTATTACAGAACTTCATTAATCAATGTATAGTGCCCTAATAATTAGTAGCTTGGAAGTCATATACACTCACTGGCCACTTTATTAGGTACACCATGCTAGTAACGGGTTGGACCCCCTTTTGCCTTCAGAACTGCCTCAATTCTTCGTGGCAGAGATTCAACAAGGTGCTGGAAGCATTCCTCAGAGATTTTGGACCATATTGACATGATGGCATCACACAGTTGGCACAGATTTGTCGGCTGCACATCCCTGATGCAAATCTCCCGTTCCACCACATCCCAAAGATGCTCTATTGGATTGAGATCTGGTGACTGAGGAGGCCATTTGAGTACAGTGAACTCATTGTCATGTTCAAGAAACCAATCTGAGATGATTCGAGCTTTATGACATGGCGCATTATCCTGCTGAAAGTAGCCATCAGATGCCTGTTCTTAGCTGAGAGGAGTGGTACCCAGTGTGGTCTTCTGCTGCTGTAGCCCATCTGCCTCAAAGTTCGACGCACTGTGCGTTCAGAGATGCTCTTCTGCCTACCTTGGTTGTAACGGGTGGCAATTTGAGTCACTGTTGCCTTTCTATCAGCTCGAACCAGTATGCCCATTCTCCTCTGACCTCTGGCATCAACAAGGCATTTCCGGCCACAGAACTGCCGCTCACTGGATTTTTTTTCTTTTTCGGACCATTCTCTGTAAACCCTAGAGATGGTTGTGCATGAAAATCCCAGTAGATCAGCAGTTTCTGAAATACTCAGACCAGCCCTTCTGGCACCAACAATCTTGCCACGTTCAAAGGCACTCAAATCACCTTTCTTCCCCATACTGATGCTCGGTTTGAACTGCAGGAGATTGTCTTGACCATGTCTACATGCCTAAATGCACTGAGTTGCCGCCATGTGATTGGCTGATTAGAAATTAAGTCTTAACACACAGTTGGACAGGTGTACCTAATAAAGTGGCCAGTGAGTGTATATGAACATAAACATCATCTGGTGCAATAGCATCCAGATCTATCAAGGTAACGATTATTGTTAGCATTTTTGGTTATGTAAATCAGTATAGGGGTTAAAGTTTGCAGGCCTGGTGGTCTAGAGATTTGGGGTGGCGAATGTTAGGATCCCTAGTGGTGTATGGGATAAAAGGTTTAGAGACCTTAATCAAGGACTGTGCATGGGGTTAATATCAGCATAGCTGTTTTAGGCAGTGAGAAGGTTGTTCGCAGCATTGATTGTGTTTTAGACAAGTGAGTTTGTTAAATTTAACATCCATGATGTAAGGCAGTGGAAAGTCCATTTATACTGAACAATTATCACAATTCCGAGAAATGCTCGTTCTACAATAATCGTGCTGTCTAAACAGGCTGCAGATCATCCGATGAGCAAGAAAAACGTTCATTCATCTGGTGAAATAAAATTTTGGGCAGCACAAAATCTTATCATACTTTTCAAAGCATCATCCAGTGCAAAACAGAACTCGTGTTTCTGAGAACAATGGCAGCCTATGCGCACTATACAGTCTATTACAACCTTGTTCAGTGCGCATCTGAATCACATATTACAGGCTATTAAAAACCCACTGACTGGCAAGCATGTTGCTTGCTAGCAGGCGTTTAACATTGAGCATTGTGAACAACTCTTAACGCTTCATAGTTGGGCTTCAGTGATTGCTCACCTCTCCAGAATTATGCATTGTCCTGGCTGTAGCAGGAGATCAAACACTTGCTGTAAAGGTCCCGCTACATTTAGTGATGCACCAGCGATCTGGACAAGGATACGACCTGGTCAGGATCGCTGGTGCATTGCTAAATGGCCAAACAGGCAGATCTCACCAGCGACGCAGCAGCGATAAGCGATCCTTCGGGGGTCGCTGTTACCTGTCACACCGCAGCGATTCTGATGACTTCCGCCTGCGTCCATGTGTCGCTAGTCGGCGCCAGCAGGATGCCAACGACAAAAAAATGGCCCAGGCCATTCCAGCACGATCAGCGATATCCATCAAGGGGGCCGGTCGCAAGTACGTGTCACACAAAGCGAGATCGCTAGCGAGATCGCTGTTGCATCACAAAATCGGTGACACTTTAGCAATCTCGCTAGCAATCTCGCTATGTGAGAAAGGCCCTTAAGTGTACATCTGCACAGTTCTATATATTTGGGCAGGAAGATTTAAGAGCACTCTGCTGGATCATTGTGATGTAAACTTATATCTTCTGTCATGTCCCTACCTTTGATGAGGGCTCGCATGCTAAACCTGCATCTTTCCCTGCACATGATGGCTGACAAATTAACCATCATGTGCCTCTAATAAGCATGGGTGGAGTGTATCTTCACCCGTAGCTAAAAACCTGTTAAATTCATTGCTCCATGCTCCGATCAGTGCAGCTATGAAGTGATTGCATTGCGCCGATAGGTTGTCATGACAGCCGAGGGCTTGCTGATGACCCCTGTGCCAGTCATCACCTATGAAAGCCAGCCCATGGCTGGTGTTCATCTAAGTTTTCAGTGCCTAGCCTTATACTTATCAGCCACCATCTTAATTTTTTATCTGCTCCCGTCTATCTCCAGCAGTTTGTGAACTGCAGGATTGCTCCCGTGTTTGATGAAGCAATCTGGAAATCATAATTCAATGTAAGTATATGTGAGACTGAATGGAGTTCTTCCAGAATTGCATTGGGAGCACTGTTACCACTGATCATCCAGAAGTTGTGGTCACAAGATGACACTACAAAATTGGATAGTCTCCAGAGCTGACTAGTGAAGAATCCCAAGTAGTAGATCCATTTCAGAAATAGTGTAAGAAATAGGGCAGGGAACTACTTTATCATTATTATTATTTATTGTTATAGCGCCATTTATTCCATGGCGCTTTACATGTGAGGAGAGGTATACATAATAAATACTAATACAGTAATCTTAAACAATACAAGTCACGACTGTTACAGCATGAGAGAGAACCCTGCCCTCAAGGGCTCACAATCTACAAGGGATGGGTGAGGATACAGTTGGGGAGGGTAGAGCTGGTCGTGCAGCGGTTTGGTAGATTGGTGGTTACTGCAGGCTTGTAGCTTGTCGGAAGAGGTAGGTCTTCAGGTTCTTTTTGAAGGTTTCCATGGTAGGCGAGAGTCTGATATGTTGTGGTAGAGAGTTCCAGAGTAGGGGGATGTGTGGGAGAAATCTTCTATGCGATTGTGGGAAGAGGAGATAAGAGGGGAGTAGAGAAGAAGATCTTGTGAGGATCAGAGGTTGCGTGAAGGTAAGTACTGGGAGATGAGGTCACACATGATGTATGGAGGACTCATGTTGTGGATGGCTTTGTATGTCATGGTTAGGGTTTTGAACTGGAGTCTTTGGGCAATGAGGAGCCAGTGCAGGGATTGACAGAGGGGAGAGGCTGGGGAGCAGCGGAGGGACAGATGGATTAGTCAGGCAGCAGAGTTTAGAATAGATTGGAGGGGTGTGAGAGTGTTAGAGGGGAAGCCACAGGGCAGGAGGTTGAAGTAGTCATGGTGGGAGATGATGAGGGCAAGGACTAGGGTTTTTGCAAATTCTTGTTTGAGGAATGTACGGATCTGTGAAATGTATACAAGTAACAAGTTTACAAGTAAAGGATATTTGTGAATCAGGATTTTAGTGTTAAAGCTGGGTTGTGGCGAAGTAGTGAGAAACAGTATGCCTTTAGAGCGCTGAAGTATACTGCATACATTGAGTATACACAGCAAGGATGCTTTCTGGAATAATGCTTTATACTGTAAAGAACACATCCATAAGACTTTTTAGTCACTATCCCTTGTATATAGTCCCTACCAAATTACCATTTAGTAAAGAAGTTTATTTTGTAAAGGTGGTCTCCCTCATTGAACTGTCAAACACATGGTCCTAGCCAGCCCACAACACTGGCTGCATGCATCATAAGGGCCTCACAGCACAAGTCCACATACTCAGCTCGGATCCACAAGTAACGTGCCGGAGCACTGAAGATGAGTTCCTCGCCCGCAGCTGCCAGCCCAGGCCATGTTACAACTGCGCGAACACTAAGACTGGCCCACAGGGGAACAGCTAAATCCCTTGGTAGGCCTTTGTGGAGGTGTGAGTCCCCCACCAGTTTATATGAGCATTTGTTGGCAAAATACATTTGATTCCCTATCTATAGACAAAAGCAGCATCTCATCCTTCATTTATCAAGTGACTTAGTTTATTATTATTATTATTATTATTATTATTATTATTATGTAGAAGCATACTGTAGGTTCATTTCTGAATGAGCGTAATGTAATATTCACATATAGTAGAACAGAGGGCCCCCAAATTCAATGTTACTGGTGGGTCTTTTACACCACAGTCTGACACTGTGGAGTTTTGCAAGCAAAAGATTTTGTATCTGTTTTTTTGTATACGACTAATGCTTTTTGTGTCCTTACTACTAAGAAAGGTCTAATGTAATTTTTTTAAACTATTAAACTATTTCAGTTTATCTTACATTTTTAGCCCCCTGTACATCACAATCATCAATCCTGTTATTTTCATTTTAATAAAGAGATCAGGATTGAGTAGAAGGTGTCACCAGATGTCACAATAAAAACTGTATACTTTAACTGTTAGACCTGGTGAGGCTGGTGTAGAAAGTTTAAACTCAATAAATGCACACCAAGCTGAATTTCCATAGTGTCCCTACTGCTGGTAAAATGTTCCACTGCTAAGCTGTCAGTCTGGTTGGCTAGGCAAAGGCAGAATATACTCTGGACTTATGAACTCTTCCACTCTTTTACTTCATTTTGCACTCCAGCATTTTTTTTATTTTAGCTCTGGAGGTTGTGCTATAAATCTAAGTTCGCTAAGCCTAGTATTGTGCTTACCAACTGCCATCTTCAACTGTTCCTGGAGTCACTCCAGTTTTGCTGTGACATCTTGTGACAGCAACTTCTTGCTGACCGTAAGTCAGTGGTAACAGTGCTCCCAATGTAAGTCTGGAAGAACCCCATTAAGGCTCTCATAAACTTACATTGAATTATGACTTCCAGATTGCTTCACCAAACACTGGAGCGATCCTGCAAGTCACAAACTGCTGGGGACAGATGGAAGCAGATAAAAAATTAAGATGGAACGTCAATTAGTAGCATCATAGTAACATAACATAGTAACATAGTTACTATGAAAGTCACTCCAGACTTTCAATAAAAAAAATGTTGGAGTAGTGCAATAAATGCAAAGTTTAATATCACAATTATTCAGCGATTTTAACACTGATTTTCACAGCAAGAACACCAGCCCCATCAGTTCTAAGGGTCCCGTTTCACATAGCGACGCACCAGCAATCCTGACAACGATACGACCTGGTAAGGATTGCTGTTGCATCACTACATAGTTGCCAGTAAGCTGCCAAACAGGCAGATCTCTTCAACGACGCAGCAACGATACGGCGATCCGTATAACGACCTCAGCGGTCGTTGGGACCTTGTCACACAGCAGCTATTCTGACGGCTCACGCATGCGTCCCTGAGTTCTGCGTCGCCAACGAGGTCGCTCGTCGGCGTCAAACACAGCAATGCATGCTGGCCAGCAGGACGCCAATTATCAAAAAATGGCCCAGAACATTCAAGCACAATCAGCGATATCCAGCGGGGGGGCCTGTCGCTGCCATGTGTCACACGTAGCGAGATCGCTATTGCGTCACAAAATCTGTGACATTTCAGCGATCTCGCTAACAATCTCGTTATGTGAGACTGAGTCTTAAGAGATCTTTTTTATAATGAATGCAGTTTATATTGTAAAATCTGGGTCATGCCCACTTTCAATCATAGCACAAAAGAACAGGGACACATTCATTAACATTTACTCAGCACTTATATCCCGTATGTCCTCTACAAATTTTTGGAATTTCAGAATAAGGGTGACTGATCTGCTTTTCTTGTCCATATACTGTAGATTAGTTTTTAAAGCATAATAAATGTAACAGAAACACAAGTTTACAACTAGCTCATTATATACCTTAAATGAGTAGTTTGCATATTACTGTACTGTAAAATCTACTTTGAATAAATAAGACTCTGGCAGAATATGCTCAGTGACCTGGATAGAGAAAATATAAATGAGTAGTCAGTAACCTGAGGATTTCCCTCAGGGGCCGGAAACTAAGATAATGATTTCAGTAAATATTATTTTTATCTTCATAGTAGGTCAATACAAGTAGAATTAATTGTTAACCTAACTACTGCAGAACATTCCGTACACAAGTAGAAGGCAGCAATACATGTTCTCCTTACAACTGACATACCTAATTAAATAGATCTACAACACGATGTTGCGGTGAACATTTTCATATCAGTCCTTGTCCCCAGAGAGTCCACAGGCTACCAAACACAATGCAGAGAGACATAGACAAAATATTCTTGCAAACTCCACTGTGGATCCGTTCATTTTATCTCCCTCTTTTTGATACCCCTTATTTATTGTCTCCACTCTATCTGTCTCACACTTGGGGTAGGTTCCCAAGGGCATATTTTCAGTTCAGGCGCTGTCCATGAAGAAACAGACAGTACACGGACCAATGTTATTCAATGGCGCAATTAAAACGAACCGTTAATTTTCACTGACCGAATATGTGTGTGAAAAAAATTTGCAGCATGCACTAGTTTCTTCCATGTGTCAGATGTCATATAGAACCACAAGCATTTGTTTTTTTTATACAGTTGTGTGAACTTAGCCTCATTCTCACTATCACTCTCGGTTATCTTTGAGCTTTGATATGTTTGAATGTTTCTGCCATTCTAGAAAGGCAGAAAATACATTGTCTGTCCATCCTACTCTTAAAGTCACAAATAGAGATGAGCGAATATTTCAATATTCAGTTTGGCTCACGAGTGACGAATTTGCGATATTTGCTAATTTAATCGTCGATTAAATCTCAGAATATAGCCGAACATACACAGCACAAAACCCATTGTTTCCCAAACTGTGTGACAGCGTGGGAAACACCGGTGTAGCACTTATGATCGGTGGTGAAATCAACCCAGCCAGTCCAGGAGCCACAGTTCCCACTTTGTCAGAAGAGAGCGTGAGGGCTAAGCTGTGACCGGAAGTATAAAGTTTACCTCCGGTCACTGGTGTCAGCTGATGGGACTACAGCTCCCATCAGCTGCCACTTGCTGCCACTAATACCAGTGAGAGCAGGAGCGGCAGATAGGAGTATTCATTAGCCACTTCTGTGCTGTAAATAGATAAATAAAAATAAACAAAGCAGCAGAGCGGACCCGAACCCCATTCATTTGAATGGGGGCCTGACAATACAGTGTTTGACACGCTGTCATATGCATGACAGCAAGGCCAACACCACTTCTGATCAGCAGTGAAATTATCTCTGCTGGTCAGCGAGCTGTGGTTCCCACAATGTCAAACAGCGTGAGCGCTCAGCTGTGATCGGAGTTATGAAGTTTACCTCCAGTCACTGGTGTTAGCTGATGGGACAGCCACTCACATCATCTGACACCTGCTGCCGCTAATAACAGTGAGAGCAGGAACGAATGATGGGAATATTCATCAGCCGCTCCTACACTGTAAATAAACAATTTTAAAAAAACCTGCTTGGGCTCCCCCCCCTATTTTTGATAACCAGCCAGGCAAAACTCACAGCTGGGGGCTGCAATCCTTAGCTGCCAGCATTAGCAAGGTTGGTTATCAAGAACAGAGGGGCCCTCACACTGTTTTTTTTTTAATTATTGAAATAAATAATTAAAAAAACGGTGTGGTGTTCCCCCATTTTTGACAGCCAGTCTTGCTAAAGCAGACAGCTGGGGGCTGGTATTCTCAGGCTGGTAAGGGGCCATGAATATTGACACCCCCAGCCTAAAAATAGCAGCCTGCAGCTGCCCAGAAAAGGCACATCAATTAGATGTGCCAATTCTGGCACTTTGCCTGGCTTTGCCCTGTAGCGGTGGCAAGTGGTGTTCATATTTGTGGGCTTCATGTGAGGGACTGTGCTGGCCTGTGCAGGGACTGTGCTGGGCTGTGTGGGGACTGTACAGGGACTGTGCCAGGCTGTGCGAGACTGTGCTGGGCTGTGCGAGGACTGTGCGGGGACTGTGCTGTGCTGTTCCGAATATTGTGAGGTGAGTAGTGAAATACTCGCCAAGATTTGAGTACTGCGAGTACCGCATTACTCGCCAAGTACCAAATCCTAACAAATATACTCGCTCATCCCTAGTCACAAACCTTTTCATTGTGGTGTGCAATCATAATAAGACTCACTTTATTCTTCAGCATTTACAGCTCTGGCATAAATTAAGAGACCACTGCACAGTTTTATAATAATCAGCTTCTCTACATGTCTGACAGCCATTCCATTCCGGTGTCAATTGAATTCCAACCAGAGTACACCTCATTCTACTTAATGTACTTCTTATTAGGTGATCACTTGAACCAAATCTTATTTAATGAAGGAAAGTATAAAAAACCCTGCTATGGTGTTCACAATCCTCTTGCAATAGGACAAGCTGGATGGCAAAACAAGTGCTAGTAATATCCCAAAAGTAATAGGAATGAAAAAATAACTTTTTGCCAAAGGAGTTGAAAAAAAAAGTCTTGAGTGAGTAAAAGAAGGACTCAATTCTGACTTTACTAGTAGAGGGATACAGTGAGCATCATGTTGCTTCCATCCTTAAAATTTCTAAGACGGCAGTCCATTGCAATAGAGTCAAACAGCAGACATTGAGGACAGCAAAGCTACAGACCATCAGAGGTTGAAAACGACTCTCCACTGACTGGGATGACAGTGATCTTATTTGAATGTCACTCAGCAACCGCCGGATGACATCAAGTGACCTACAAAAGGAATGGCAAATGGCTTCTGGGGTGAAGTGCACGGGAAGAACAATTTGTTCCTATAGGCAGGGCTCAAGTCATGTAAAGGTAGAAAAAAGACTTTCATGAAAGAGAAGCAAAGGAGAGCCACTCTGAAGTTTGCCAAAGACCATAAGGATTGGACCATAGATGAATGGAGTAAGGTAATCTTCACTGATGAGTCTAATTTTCAGCCTTGCCCAACACCTCGTTGTCTAATAGTTAGACGGAGACCTGGAGAGGCGTAGAAGCCACAGTGTCTTGCACCCACTGTGAAATTTGGTGTAAGATTGGTGATGATCTGGGGATGCTTTAGCAAGGCTGGAATTGGGCAGGTTAATTTTTGCGAAGGACGTATGAATCAAGCCACATACAAGGTCATCCTGGAAAAACAGTTGATTCCTTTTGCTTAGGCAATGTTTCCCCAACTTTGAAGACTGTTTTTTCCAGCAGGACAATGTGCCATGCAACACAGCTAGGTCAATCAATGTATGGATGAAGGACCACCATATCAAATCCCTTTCAAGGCCAGTCCAATCTCCAGAACTGAACCCCATTGAAAACCTCTGGAATGTAATCAAGAGGAAGATGGATAGTCACAAGTAGTGATGAGCGACTTTGTCTCCGGGAGGGTTGAGTCGGGTTTCGGACCACCCGACTTTTCCAAAAGTCGAGTCGAACGAAATCGGCTGACTATTGGCAAAAATCGGAGTTCCGATCGAACCCCGACCCCAATGCAAGTCAATGGGGAATGAAAGTTGGCAGTGAGTGGAGGACAGTAAACACACCTACAGTGCTCATTTCAATGGCAGCGACATCAATTCTTATTACTTAGCTTGTCAACCTTAATTTACTTTATAATAATAGTAGCGCATTGAAAACTGGGGGTTATTTGGCTAAAGTTGTGGGGGGTACAGCCCAGTTAGGGAGGTGGAAAAACTGGCATATGTTGAAGTGTAGGCTGGACGTTCAGCAGCTACAAATGGAGGAATTGGAGAAGTCGGAGGAAGAGGAGGACAAAGCGAGCCATTTTGCTGGCAACCTATGTGTCATCAGGGGAAGGTGGTACAAAATCCTTTGAAACACAGGCATGGTTCATTTTAATGAAGATGAGATCACCTACATTTTGGGTTGACAGCCGGGTCCTTCTTTCTGTCAGGATTGATCCAGCAGAACAGAAGACTCTTTCTGATAGCACACTACCAGCAGGGCAAGCGAGCTCCTGTAAGACATATTGTGCCAATTCAGGCCAGGTGTCCAGTTTACAGGCCCAGTAGTCAAAGGGGAATGAACTGTGAGGGAGAACATTGATAGGGGAGGAGAGGTAATATTGAACCATAGTTGACAACTGCTGTCTCCTGTCTGTTGCAATCGATTCAGTATTACCAGTAGTGTGAGCGTTACTCGAGAAATCAGTCCACAACATGGTCATGAAACCCCTGTCTCCAACGCCACTTTGGCTCTGTGCACCATGAACACCTCTTCCATGTTGCCCAGTACGGCTCATGGTAGAACCTGCACCGCTGCTGTGTGCTGGGAATGCCTCTAACAAACGGTTTACCAGAGTTGCTTGTTTGTTCACCAATATTAGCTCTAGGTTCTCCTGTGGCATGATGTTCTGTAATTTGCCTTTATAGCATGGATTGAGGATGCTCGCCAACCAGTAGTCGTCATCCTTCATAAATTTAGTAAAAGCGGGGGGTCCCTTTTTAGGATCCTCAAGAGATAATCACACATGTGGGCCAATGTTCCAGGTGTCAATGATGCACTGCCAGTGGTGGGTGGAGGAGCACTTTCTGCCAAATCCACATCCCTCCAGTCACGCACAAACCATGTACCTGACCTTGGCAAGCCAACATTTTCTCTTGCCCCCTGAGAAGCATCCTCCTCCCCAAAATAATCATCCCCCTCATCCTCCTCCTCTTCTTCCGCCACCTCATCCAGGACAGTTCCCTGAGAAGACAATGCCTAACTGTCATAAGGCTTCCCTCCTCCTCCTTCACTGCAGATGCCTGATCCTTAATGTGCATCCAAGTTTGCATGAGCTGACGCATAAGTGGGATGCTCATGCTTATAATGGCGTAGTCTGCGCTTACCAGCCGGGTGCATTCCTGAAAACACTGAAGGACTTTACAGAGGTCTTTCAGCTTTGACCACTGCACACCTGACAACTCCATGTCTGCCTTCAAACTGCCTGCCCGTGTATCCTCCCACAAATGAATTACAGTCTGCCTCTGTTCACACAGCCTCTCAACCATGTGCATGGTGGAGTTCCACCTTGTTGCAACGCCTATGATTAGGTGGGGAGGTGGAGCGATCGCTGCAGCCTCTGCATACGACTGGAGTCTACGGGTGAGCGACGGATGAGCGAGCACAGTCTTCGCACCTTATGGTGCAGGGCTGGTAACTCCGGATAATTATTTATGAAGCACTGCACCACCAGGTTCAAGGTATGAGCCAGGCAAGGTATGTGTCTGAGTTTTGCCAGGGCTATGACTGCCACAAAATTACATCCGTTATCACTGACTACCTTGCCTGGCTCAAGATGTAGACTGCCCAGGCATGACTCAGTTTGTTGCTGCAAGTAGTCGGCCAGTACCTCTGTGGTGTGTCTGTTGTCGACCAAAGACATCATCTTTAAAACAGCCTGCTGATGCTTACCACTAGCTGTTCGACAGTGGGACACCTCGTGTGCAACACTGGCAGCTGCGGATGGAGTGCTTGTGTGACTGCACTCTGTCGATGAGCTTTCGCTTCTGGAGGAGGAGGAGGAGGGTCGAATGCCTACAGCCAACTGTTGCCTATACCATGGGCTAGGCAGCTCTGTCCCACCGCACCTGTCCCCTGTGGACCCTGCATCCACCGCATTCACCCAGTGCGCAGTGATGGACATGTAACGGCCCTGGCCATGCCCACTGGCCCATGCATCTGTTGTGAGGTGCACCTTTCCACTCACTGATTGTTTGAGTGCATGGACAATGTGGTCTTTCACATGCAGGTGGAGGGCAGGGATGGCTTTTCTAGAAAAGAAGTGCCGACTGGGTAGGTCATATCATGGGACAGCGTAGGCCATGTGCCCTTGGAGCCCTGTGCTTTCAGCCAAATGGAAGGGCATCATCTCTAATGAGATCAGTTTGGCAATGTAGGCATTCAAATCCAGTGTACACTGATGAGAGGATGAGTACTTTCTTGTCCTACTCAGAGTCTCTGCTAGGGAGAGCTGGACTTGAGAGCCGCATATGGTGGAACTAGCATTGGACATGGCGGACTGAGAGGGGGTTGGTGATGGTGATGGTGGGGTTGGTGGTGATGGCCTAGATGTAGTCTTTCGTTGGGAAAACATTGTGATTCCCTGACTGCTTTGGCCTTGCGACGACACCTCAACATTTCTTGCTGGTGGTGTGCTAACCGGTGGGCTTATAGTGGGGGAGGCGATGTAGTGTTGCTGGCTACCTTCAGTCAGAGCAGGTGCACGTGTGCTACCTGAGGTTTTGTATTACGTCAACGCTTGCAAGTGCATGGTGTTTACATGTCTAACATGCAACTGGTATTCAAATTTCGGAGATTTCTCCTTTGGCTAAAGGTGCTTCCGTACTTCGTTCATATATCCTTTTACTCATCAATAGGATTTTGGTCAAAAAAGTGCCACACTGCACTCTTCCTACCATGGGAAAAATTTTCAGGGCTTGCACGCTGTGCTAATTTGACCGTCTGGCCAAGCTGACCCGCAACCCTTTTTGTTTTTTTAACACATTTTTGTACTGCTATGGGCCTGCCAGATAACCGCAGCTGCGATGTCAATGCCTGCTGCGGATCCTACTCTTCTGAGCTATTGCCAGCGGCACCCTCTTCCCCCAATGGATGCCAATCCGAAACAACAGCTGGGTCATCCATCACCTCCTCTTCAATTTCATCTGCACCTTCCTCTGTGTCACCGTGTAAGGTGGTATAGTATGTGGGAAGGGGCACCTGAGTTTCATCAGGGTCAGAATCTGGCTCAGTAGACTGCGAGGGCAATGCAGTGCTCTGGGTGAATGTACCAGCAGAATCATATAGCACTGGCTGTGACTCAGTGCACTCCATGTCATATTCATCCTGGACTGGGGAATTCAGGATTTCACTTGATAACTTAGGCATGGTATGTGAAAAGAGCTCCATGGAGTAATCTGAAGTGTGGCCTGCCACATCCTTCACTTTTGGTGGGGGTGAAGGATACAAGGAAAGGTGTTGTTCCTGACCAGGAGCCTGCACTGATGACTCAGTGCTTGCAGTTTTTGAAACTTCAGAAGAGGAAACGATAAAGCTGGAGGCTGTTTCGGCAATGTAAGCCAAAACCTGTTACTGATGCTCCGGCTTTAAAAGTGGTTTACCTACTCCCAGAAAAGGGAGCCTTACAGGCCTTGTGGAGCCAGACGATGATGCAGGCTCAACACCTCCTGCCTTAGGTGCTATTGTGCTTTTGGCACTACCAGCAGATGCACCACCACCACCATCAGTACCAGCTGCCCTCCGCCCATGTCCGCAGCCTCTTCCACCATACTTCCTCATGTTTGGGAAAATGTAACAAAAATACCAACAGATATACGGTATTGTATGAGCGTACAGCTGCATACGGTGTAGTGGAAAATTTAAATCTCCGTATTTATTTCCTGAGTCACACACAGATGCTCACTCAGTCTGTATTTGACCGTAATACAAACAGCAGATATACGGTACTGTATGAGGAGCGTACAGCTGTATACAGTGTAGGGGAAAATTTAAATCTCCGTATTTATTTCCAGAGTCACACACAGACGCTCACTCAGTCTGTATTTGACTGTAATACAAACAGCAGATATACAGTACTGTATGAGGAGCGTAGTGCTGTATATGGTGTAGGGGAAAATTTAAATCTCTGTATATATTTCCGGAGTCACACACAGATGCTCACTCAGTCTATATTTGACCGTGATACAAACAGCAGATGTACGGTACTGTATGAGGAGCGTAGAGCTATATACGGTGTAGGGGAAAATTTAAATCTCCATATTTATTTCCGGAGTCACACATAGATAGTCAGCATGTATTTGTTCATGATACCAGCCGGTACACGGTAGTGTTTGAGGAGTGTTCAGCTCTATACGGTGTGGAAAAAAATGAACGATCGGTAGCTGTGCAGAAAAAAATAATAAAAGTATTAGTGCTGTGTAAAAAGCAGTCAGCACAGCAGTGTACACACAGCAATACAGCTATCAGGCAGCCTTATAACCAGCACTTCTGCACACAAGAAAATCCTCCCCTGTCACTGCACACTAACTGTACAGCACAATTGCTATCAGCTCAAGCACATAAGAACTTCTTCTTATATCTTTACAGCCCTTACTCTCTCCCTACTGATAAACAGCAACCTCTCCCTACTGTTAAGATCAGCAGAAGCGGTCAGGGCTTTTATAGACACTATGACGCCCCCCAAAGCAAGCCAATCACTGCAATCCCCTTCTCTACGATGGTGGTGGACGCTGCACATGTCATCTCATTGCCCACAGTGTACGTCCTTGCTCACTGGCTGAAAAAAAGGCACCTGCAAGTATTCTGGGAAATCCGACTGTGGCGCTCGTTTTGCCGACCGCATGGCCGACTTCACGCTATGGTCGGGTTTCGGTCGGCGAAACCCAACTTTAGCATAAGTCGGCGACTTATGAATCTGGCCAACCTGTTTCTCTTAACTCTAGTCACAAGTCCTCAAACAAAGAACTGCTTAAATTATTGTACACAAAATGTAATGCTTGGAAATCAGTTTATAGAATAAAAGAGCAATTTACATTTTACATTTTACCTATAAGGAGAAAAATCAGACAAAGTGAAAATTTTGCAGTAGTCTCTTAATTTTTGCAAGAGCTGTATATGTTTTACATCTAAGACTTATATGTTTCTTAGGTAAGTCAGTCAAAATGACTGTCTACTGTCATATTGCTTAAAAGAAAATAAATACTTGGTAATAGCTGGCCTTTTTTTCTAAATAAAAAAAGTCAAAAATTATTTGTCAGATTGATCCCTGTTATGCACCTGTCTCGGGAAGGTACCTTGCTTCACTCTCACTGGTCTACTGGACTCTCCTGTGCTCCACATCTAGCTTTTCAGATGGGCTGGCGTGATCTTATGTGAACATTAGCTCTTGCTTACAGTATATAAGGCTGACTTAGACACACCATTGTATCTTGTTATTGCATTATGACTTTTGTGCTGCTGGACCTTGGCTTCTCCTGCAATAAACCTGTCAGCTTGCAGTTTCCTCACATCCTTCACCTGTATGCGGTTTCCTGAACTCCACCTGCCTGCCTAAGGTTTCCTGATGTACTCCGCCTGTCTGTGGTTCACTAATATACTCCACCATCCTGCGGTTTAGTGAGGTCCTCCATGTTAGGGGCTGGCGGAACGCACCAAATAATAAAGATGGTATTTAGGTGCGTTCGCAGTCCGGGGTCCACCGTGCAGAGATGTTAACTGCTGCTCGGTAATGGCGGACGGTATATGGCGGTATAATAGAGGAACACACAGAGTTAACTTCAACCAGTGTGTACAGAGGCGGACTCTGTTACCTCACAGAGCCGCACGACCGTCAAATATAAATGCCGTAGCCTGTTTATGCTCACAGAGCATAGCAATGTGATCGCTAGTGTACAGTCACAGGATTCTACCCCTGAGAAACTGGGTTAGAGTCCTTCTAGACACACTAGTGCTCAGTACCGCAACTGCGGTGCCAGGAAGAGACAAATAAATAAACAAAGTGCACTACGTGCGCACAGCACCACTCTGGTGGATGCCCCTAATCACCTGCACTAGGGAGGAAAGCGCTAAACTTGCGCATGGTGCCAAACTGGCGGAAGCAGTTACTTAACTCAGAACGAAGGTGCCTTGAACAGAAAGGCACCGTATGGCACTACGTGAGGTGCTGTGACTAGGTAGCTTCAGTGGCGCAAGACCATGCCACTAGTGGCACTGATTTTAAACCCTAAACCCTACGAACAAGCACAACCAGAGGGTGGGGTGTCATAATGAGTCAGTCACCAGTCTCAAGCATCCATCATCACACACACAAATAGCAAATAGAGTCTATACTAGCGCATTGTCAAGCAGCCATGCAAACCTTTTATAGCAGCATCCTTCCGGGACCTTCCTGATGGTCCAATCCGAGCTGTTTGAGGACCTGAGCATGTGACCTCTGACCTCCAATGAGAGGTCGTCCCACGGGCATGGTCAGTAGGCTGCAAAAAGGACTTAGACTCTGGAGCTGCTGGCTAGTGCGGATTGCTAAAGCTGACCCAGAGATGGCAGCAGCAACCAACCTGACAGCATTAACTTGAGCAAGACGCCGGGATTGACGCCTTTTCTGAACAGCTTCCTCTGCAGCTGGAACAGAATGGAAGACCATAGACGACAAGGCTCTGGCTTCCTCCTGTGCAGAGGCAGGAACCCGACACCTAACACTCCGTCTATCTGTGCTTTACTGCACTCTGCCTGTCTGATGTCCACCACCTGCCTGCAGTCTCCTGCACTCCACCTACCTGTCTGCTGTCTCCTGTCCCTTGGATGCCTTTGTCCCATGTGCCACTACTGTTTTCTGCACTGACACCGGTGGTCCATGAACCCTCCTAGATATTCGACTTGGAGGATCCACCTAACCTGGTGAGTTTAGCAATACCCTACACATTTTGACACTAGCTTAATAAAACTCTAGCTAAAACTGATATCAATCTACTTAAAAGGTTTCTCTATGATGGAATTAAATGTGACCACTTTTCAACGGCACTACAGCTACCCATGGTGTATTTCTGACATTGCAGCTAAGCTTAGTTGATTTGAATGTAGCTAAGGTGCAAAACCTTATACACAGAGTGGACAGGTGTGAAGTTATCTTTTGAAAAAGGAGTCAACCACTTTCATACAATAACATTAACCACCTGGCAACATGTCATATACTTTATAGGCTAAATGCGAGCATATAGAAATGGCTTAGGAACTGAGCTTACACCATACCCTGCAGATAACTGAAAAAGAAAAAATATTGCCAGGATGAAGTAAAATAGACCAAATTATCAAAAAAATTTAAAAATTTTCTTCAAATATAAATATTAAAAACAAAAAGAAAACTTGTATGCACAGCCTGAAGAACATTGGTCCGAGTACGTTCTATTATTTTACAGACACAAGGACTGAAAATACGTTTGTGTTAACCAACCCTTAAGATGAACAGCTGATGAGTAGTTATCTACACCACTAATATCTTCAGGCAAAGGTCTGATGCTTAGCTAATAGCAGCACCATTATCAATGAAGATGCATGTCTGCCTTGTGGCTATTGTGCTGTAGGCACTACCTGACAGTTCAGCAAGCAGATCTACCACTTATATATGCATCAAAGAAAAAACGAATAAGAATAAAAAATGGAATCATGAGCGTAACGTGGCAGTAATTTATAGTAAGCATTTTTATTAGGCAGCTATGATCTGCAAATGAGCCTTGAGGAAATCTGTTAGTTATAATTATATTAATAGTCCCTGTTTGCATAACTGGTAGGGTTTGCTGCATATATTGGGAAAATTCCCAGAAAACATTTTCATATGACACATTACCATGTATAAGGCCCCTTAATCAAAAGTGTACTCCATCTTTAAACATATTTGATGTATAATTGCCTGCTGTATAGCACAGTCATATCAGTAGCCCAGCCGGATCAGCGAGCAGGTTAAATGCACTTGAATATGCAGAATGTGTATGTTCTCAGTAAGGATGGCAAGAGAAAGCCACATTCCAGGAATGACAGCTCCATGGGTGACTGCGATCTTTTCCTGTACTCTGTTTTCATAGCCATAGGAGTTCCTATTTACCTTTTCACAAGCTATCATCTTTACAACAGTACCCTATTATTTGTTTTTTGTTTTTTCTTTCTTTTTTTTTGCTTGTTCAAGCTAGTGAGTGGAGGAGGTCATGGAAACAACGAGTAATCCATGGGCAATGCCATGTAATCTATGCATTTTGCCGCCCCGACTTAATCTTAAATAGATTGCTTCTTCCTGATATTGTGCTGGAAAATGGCCCAGTGCAAACATATTTATTTAAAACCCTCTTGACAGAGAGAAAATAAAAATGAAATACATTTTAAGCTGCTATATATTCACTCACATTCAGAGTTGGAACAATGACCTTAATCTGCTTGATGAAAGACTTGTTACTAAAGTTTATACCCTGCACAGATGTTTCCCTTGTGATATCATAAGAAAAAGCCAAGTGCTGGGATTATGAACACTTGGAGCTTATTCTATCCTCTTACACATCTGTAGTGTCTTCATTTTACATTTCATGGAATGATTATATATATATATATATATATATATATATACTAGATGGTGGCCTGATTCTATGATGTGAGGAGGGAAAGTGTCCGGGGGCCGTCGGAAGGTGAGTATATCACTATTTTTTATTTTAATTCTATTTTTTACAGGTTTATGCTACCCAGGACCTGGAGGAGAGTCTCCTCTCCTCCGGACCCTGGGTACCATCTGCACATTGAGCTCTGCGCCCAACAGGCCCAGCTTACCGTTACAAACAGCTGCGCCTGTCGCTGATTGGTCGATGATTATATAGTAGATATATATATATATATATATATATATACAGTTTGCATTTAAAGAGGTTGTGCACTGCTTTATCATTGATGACATTAAAGTCTGCTTGGTCAGGGTCCGACACCTCCTCTGATCAGCTGTTCTTGGTGTTAGCGGCCTCGGGCCGGAAATGCTCAATTGTGGAGGTGCTCCATCTTCTGATAGTGGCTGTGGTTGGGTACTGCACATATATACTGTACAAACCAGTAGGAGGCAGATGTGAAATACCTAGACAAGGCCACTATCACTGATCACTGATCACTATCGCCGCCACTAACACTGAGAACAGCTGATCACAGGGGGTGCTGGGTGTCGGATCCTGACCGATCAGACATTGATGACCTATCCTTAAGATAGGTCATCAATGATAAAGTAGTGGAAACCTCTTTAATGTGTAGATTATGTGCACTAATAATAGTTATTAATTCAGACGTCAAGGTTGTTAGCTGTTAAGTATTAATATATTACACATATTACTTACATAGTGAGATAACTATGTACATATATACACTAAATGCATACCTCTGGTTTGTATTTATATTGGGAAATAATTTAGGAAACTGGACGACCTGCAATTCCCTAATTCACCATCCGTAGCAGTGTAACGATAGCAAACATTTGTCTGTACTTTTCTTTGCAGTCAGATTGCAGTTTTTCAAAGCTACAATAATGTAACAGTAGAAGCCATTCTTAGCAACTATGACTTTTCACATAATGCAATTTCGAATTTAAGAACCTGTATATATCTAAGCTCAAAACTTCAAAGACCACAGTCAATTTAGTTACTTACAACATGAAAACGTAGAATTTTTGGAACTCCTTTATAGTAGGTGTATTTCAATTACTGTTTCATATTTTGTAAGTAATTTGCATGTAGAGAATTTGTTACTGTAGTGGTGCATGCACTGAAAACACAGAACACAGAAAATGGATTTATCCTGGAGTTTATCCACCTACGCATATATCACTAACAGCTCTGCAGCCCCACAGATTGCTCATTTTACAAACATTTTGTGATTTTTTTTTAAATTCATACAGGACTGTGTGTTGAGAAATTACCAGGGGCCATCTAAAAATGCAAAAAAAACAAT
Source organism: Dendrobates tinctorius (assembly GCF_039654945.1). Taxonomy (NCBI): domain Eukaryota; kingdom Metazoa; phylum Chordata; class Amphibia; order Anura; family Dendrobatidae; genus Dendrobates; species Dendrobates tinctorius. Next base: position 3,428,009 of record NW_027361694.1, on the reverse strand, counting down.
AACATTCAATGTGTGTAGTAAGCAAAAAAGGTGGCAAAATGCAGAAAAATGACTGAAGTCGGGCTAAATACTATCACAAACCTGATTATTACCTTATGAAAATATCTCCAGTTCCAGTAGGTTGCAAAAATATTTATGTATCTTATGTAGATAGAAGCACATAGAGGTCTGTGTGATGTCAGCGTCAAGAGGGAGAGATGACTCATCAGAAGAGGTTAGAGATATCAATGGTAAGAAAATATTTATTAATCTCTTTACTAGCTATAACAAAAATATTTTTGTCAGCTTTTATAAGTTTATTGCTCACTTTCTTTCTGCTTAATTTATGTTTCTTTGTGTGTTCTGTTCCTTCTTATGTATATAAACATGTGCACACCTGCAAGTACTGTGCCTATAATGGTACAGTGGGCTCTTCTCCAATTTATCAATTCACTCATGGACTTTGGAGGTCGGAGAATCTGTAATAAACTGATATGACAGTGAGAAGCCCATAATTACCAATGCATTTTACTAGAAGTTAAAAAGGTTGTTCAGTCTAAAGACCCCATCACACACAGCTATCTCGCTAGCGATATCGCTGCTGAGTCACAAGTTTTGTGACTCAACAGCGATCTCACCAGCGAGATCGCTGTGTGTGACACTTATCAGCGACCTGCCCCCGCCGAGTATCTCTGATTGTGCTCAAATGGCCTGGATATTTTTTTGATCGTTTTTACTGTTACACACTTAACTAGGGATGGGCGAATCCTAAATTACTCGGAATCGCTAGACTCTAACGAGTCCGAGTGCAGGACTCGCTACTCATTGCGAGTCTAGCGAGTCCAATGTTAATTAATGGGGAAGCGAGTTTGCAGCGATTCCTCTGCTGCTGGACCCGGATTGACTGTCAAAAATGATCCTACAGTGATAGCGAGTTAGCAAAACTCTGAATGCTCTCGGATTTAAACTCTGAAAGCAAAACTCGGATTTAAACTCTGAAAGCAAAACTCTGATTTAAACTCTGAAAGCAAAACTCGGATTTAAACTCTGAAAGCAAAACTCTGATTTAAACTCTGAAAGCAAAACTCGGATTTAAACTCTGAAAGCATTCGCCCATCCCTACACTTAACATTATGGCTGGTCCATACAATCAGGGCAATTGTTACCACCCACCTTTCGTGTCTACCTTTTTCCTCATAGATTGTAAGCTTGCAAGCAGGGCCCTCATTCCTCTTGGTATCTGTTATGATCTATGTGATTATTGCTATGCTGTAATGTCTATTGTCTGTACAAGTCCCCTCTGAAATGTAAAGTGCTGCGGAATATGTCGGCGCTATAGAAATAAAATTTATCATTATTATTATTATTATTATTATTATATGATCGTTGCTCTCCCACTGGCCAGCACGCATCGCTGCGTGTGGCAGGCAGGAGACCAGCGATCAGCAAGCTGGAGCTGGTAACCAAGGTGAACATCTGGTTTCTAAGCGCCGCACGGTGCTTAGAAACCCAATGTTTACGTTAGATACCAGCGCGCTGGTGCAGGGAGCTGGTAACCGAGGTAAACATCGGGTTTCTAAGCGCCGTGCGCTTACACAGCTGGACGCTCCTCATACAGTACCATCTCTCTGCTGGTATTTTTGGTACATTTTCCCAAACATGAGGAAGAATGGTGGAAGAGGCTGCGGATGTGGGCAGGGGGGCCCAGCTGGTACTGATGGTGGTGGTGCATCGGCTGGTTCTGGCAAAAGCACAATAGCAGGGTAGGAGGTGTTGAGCCTGCATCATCATCTTGCCCAAGAAGGCCTGTAAGGTTGCCTTTTCTTGGAGTAGGAAAACCACTTTTAAAGCCAGAGCATCAGGAACAGGTTTTGGCGTACATTGCCAAAACAGCCACCAGCTCTATTGCCTCCTCTTCTGAACGTTCGAAACCTGCAAGCACGGAGTCATCAGTGCAGGGTTCTGGTCAGGAAAAACACCATTCCTTGTGTCCTTCACCCCCACCAAAAATTAAGGATGTGGCAGCCCACACTTCAGATTCCTCTATGGAGCTCTTTTCACATACCATGCCTGGGTTATCCAGTCAAATCCAGAATTTCCCAGTCCAAGATGAATCTCACATGGAGTGCACTGATGCACAGCCACTGCTAGATGATTCTGCTGGTACATTGACCCAGAGTACTACATTGCCCTTGCAGTCTACAGAGCCAGAATCTGACCCTGATGAAACTCAGGTGCCCCTTCCCGCATACTATACCACCTTACACAGTGACACAGAGGAAGGTAAAGAGGAAGGTGCAGATGACTTTGAAGAGGAGGTGATGGATGACCCAGTTCTTGACCCGGCTTGGCATCCATTGGGGGAGGAAGGTGGCGCTGGCAATAGTTCAGATAAGGAGAAGGATCCGCAGCAGGCACTGACATCGCAGCAGCGGTTATCTGCCAGGTCCGTAGCTGTCCAAAAACGTGGAATAAAAACTAAAAGAGTTGCAGGACAGCTTGGCCAGACAGTCAACTTAGCATAGCGTGCAAGGCCAGAAAATGTATACCATAGTAGGAAGAGTGCAGTGTGGCACTTCTTTGTCCAAAATCTTACTGATGAGGCAAAGGTTACCTGTAAGAAGTGCGGAAGGACCTTTAGCTGATGTAAATAACTCAGAAATTTGAATACCAGTTGCATGCTTAGATATTTAATCAACATACTCTTGCAAGCGTGGATGGACGGCAAAACCTCAGGTAGCACATGTGCACCTGCTCCAACTGAAGGTAGCCAGCAACACTCCATCGCTTCCCCCACTGTAAGACCACCGCCACCGTTAAGCACACCACCTGCACTAAATGTGAAGGTGTCGTCGCAAGGCTAAAGCACTCAGGGAATCACAATGGATTTGCAACACAAAACTGAATCTAGGTTATCACCACCAATACTCGACTTTCCGTCTGTACTTGTATCCATGTAGTTTCCAGTAGTGGAGTGTCTGGACTGGCTTACTGAGATTGAAATATATATGAAGATTTAAAAGTACCACAACATACTGTTGTATGCTTCGACTACCTTTCCATTTTTTCTACTTGTTAAATTCTGGTGTAATACATACTGAGCCTGTGAGTGTCTGTATCTGACTCCGGAAGTATAGATGGAAATTTACAATTACCCCTAGACTGGATACACCTAGTATGTGCTGATACAGTACCTTTGTTCAAAATTTTGTATTACGGTATCATCCATAGCGAGTGAGCGTGTGTGATTTACACCTTCTATATATACGGTGAATCGGAGAACCCAATTTTTACCCTATACTCGCTACAGCTTGTAGCATTAGAAATGGGGCCCATTATATATGGAGCATTATTAGGGCCCATAAAACACTGGAGCATCATCCATGAGGCCCATCATATACTGGAGCATTCCAAATGGGGGACATCAGACACTGGAGCAGCATTTATGGGGTCCATTAGACACTGGAGCATTAGAAATGGAGCCCGTTATATATGGAGCATTATTAGGGCCCAACATACACTGGAGCATTGTCCATGAGGCCCATCATATACTGGAGCATTCCAAATGGGGCAGATCAGACAATGGAGCAGCGTCTATGGGGCACATGATACACTGGAGAATTAGAAATGGGGCCCATTATATATGGAGCATTATTAGGGCCCATAAGACACTGGAGCATCATCCATGAGGCCCATCATATACTGGAGCATTCCAAATGGGGGATATCAGACACTGGAGCAGCATGTACGGGGCCCTTTATACACTGGAGCATTATAAATGGAGCCCATTATATGTGGAGCATTATTTGGGCCCATAACACACTGGAGCATCGTCCATGGGGACCATCATATACTGTGGCATTATGTGGAGTTCATCATATACTGTATGGAACATTATATGTGGCCAATTATTCTGTATGGAGAAATATATGGGGCTCATCATTCTGTATGGCACACAATGTGGTGGCCATAATACTGTATGGAGTAATATACTGTCCTTTTTTTGAGCTATTGTACAATTTAAAATAGATCTGTCATGTCATGTAAGCAGTGAAGTATTTTTCATTGTACTATACCTATATTTCTGTGCCTTATCGGAGCATCATGAATTGTGGTATATGTTAAAGGGGCGCACTGACACTCTTTGGCCCAGGGCACACGAAAAACTGGAGCCAGCTCTACCCGCCCACAACTTGCCAAATAACCCCCTGTTTTCAATGCTTAACTATTATTATAAAGTAAATTAAGGTTGACAAGCTTCTGAAATAAGAATTGATGTTTTTGGCATTGAAATGGGCACTGTAGGTGTGTTTACTGTCCTCCACTCCCTGCCGACTTTGCTTCCCCATTGACTTGCACTGGGTCTCGTGTTTCAGTCGGCCTCCGACTTTTCCCTATAGTCGGCCGATTTCGTTCGACCCGACTTTTCAGAAAGTTGGGTTTCATGAATCCCGACTCGTCCCTAAAAAAGGCAAAGTCGCTCATCTCTACTCTCCAGCGATCATGTAGCGACACACTAGCGATCCTGACAAGTTCATATCATTGTCACGATCGCTGGTGAGTCGCTATGTGTGACGGGGCCCTAAGGGCTCATTCACGAGGCCACGTTCACGCACGTAGTATTTGGTCAGTATTTGCAAGCCAAAACCAGGAGTGAGACAGTCAGGGGAAAAGTATAATGGAAGCATGTCACCATGTCTGCATGTTTCTCCCGGCCCTGGTTTTGGCTTACAAATATTGATGTAAAATGCTGACCGAATACTGATAGCGTGAACATGGCCTATCTCAAATTCTAGAGAAGAGCTCGCATTCCTGAAAAGTGGGCAGCACGTTGGTTTAGTGGTCAGCACTGTAGTCAAAAGGCAAATAGACCCTAACTAAAGATGTTATAATAAAATTAAAATGTAACTTATTTCAAATTGCTTAACTAGAGAATGCTGTTTTAAATCACGGTGTTTGTGTGGTCACTAGATAAGCAATTGTCTTGAGCTAATAGTAGGATTCAATTTTGTGGTCCCTTGGTGGAACCACTAGTAAGATTTATTGGGAAACATCTCCCTTATTAAAAGTCAATTGTACCAATTTATACCCACTGTCTATTGTGGGATCGAGCACTGCTGTGTGTTAGGAGGAGTCCCCTGCAATGCTATCTTCATACAGCGGATTTGGTACAATCAGCCCAAGCCTATTGTTGCCATATGGAATACCACAACTGATATGAAGTCCTCTGGGACTTATTTGCTTATTATTCATTCATATATCTTTTTGCATAAAGTGGCCGTGGACCACTATTAATGGTTATGATTACCACGTTAGATTTCTGCCTTTAAAATATATGACCAACTGCCTCCCTGACATGTTTCACCATTTCTGGCTTCTTCAGGGAAGTGAAGCTACACAGGAAAATGATCTCTTCTCTAGGATCTGATTTAGGCCATGTTCACACTATCAGTATTTGGTCAGCATTTTACATCAGTATTTGTAAGCCAAAGTCAGGAATGGAACAGTCAGAGGAAAAGTATAATAGAAACATGTGCACCAATTCTACATATTTCACCCACTTCTGATTTCGGCTTACATATACTGGTGTAAAAAATGTCGCCAAATAGTCAACATGTGCACATGGCTTTAGATAAAGGTCCTGGCTCTAATACACAGCCATGATTTGCCAGGTAAGGGACGGCCTCACCTCGTAAGCCCGCCCCATATACGTGTTTCCAACTTGAGCTGTACATGTACGGCGCATGTCGTACTCAACATATAAACTGCTTCACGAGAGAGAACAATACGCTTGATCACTGCTATACAGTCATAAAAGGGGCCTACAGGGCAGTGAGGAGAGCAGCAGTGGGCTTTTCAGATCATTGTCTAATTCATTTAATTCCAGCCTACAGGCAAAGGTTGAAAACATCCAAACCTACAGTTTATACAAAGAAGACATGGTCTGAGGAGGCAAAATTGCAACTACAAGCATGCTTTGAATGCACGGACTTGGAGGTATTCCAGGAAACATGCTCGGGTCTGGATGAATGGGTTGATGCAGTGTCCTCATATATCCATTTTTGTGAAGACACGTTTATTCCATCCAAATCTGTCCACTTTCGGGGAAACAACAAGCCGTGGTTTACAAATAAAGTCAGGTTGATCCGTAAGAGAAAAGAGGAGGCTTATAAAGCAGGCGATATTACTGAATTCAAGAAACTTAGGAACTCGCTATCTAAAGAGATCAAGTTAGCCAAACACGAGAATGCAAAGATTCTGGAGGAAAGGTTCTCATCAAAAGATACTAGATCTGCATGGAGAGGATTAAGAGAGGTCACCAATTATAAAAGCCACCCCACTATAGTGAACCCCAGCAGAAGTCTGGCAGCAGAGTTAAATGAATTCTACTGCAGATTTGAGGCAAGCTCTACACACAGTGGCTATTCATCTCTAAGCTCCTCAGTCTGTTCATATAAAGATCATTCATTGTGCAACACCCAAGTAGTGATCTCCGAGGCAGAGGTGATACGCATCCTGAAGGGACTTAAGGTCAAAAAGGCACCTGGCCCTGATGGTGTATCTCCAATGTGTCTGAAAGTATGTGCTACCCAGCTTGCCCCTATACTGACAAATATATACAATGTGTCACTGAAAGAGTGCGTTGTACCTCAGTGTTGGAAAAGTTCCACAATTATCCCTGTCCCCAAGAAAGTGGGATCCTCTGACTTGAACGACTATAGACCAGTAGCACTCACATCTGTAGCTATGAAAGTCTTCGAAAGAATTATGATGTCCCACCTGATAAAATTCACGCAGAAGCTATGGGACCCGCTTCAGTTTGCCTATAAGGAGAATCGTTCGTCAAACGACACTGTCAATCTGGCACTGAAGTACATTTTGGATCATACAGATGAACTGCACTCATATGTCCGGATTCTTTTCATGGACTTTAGCTCAGCGTTCAATACCATTGATCCGAATTTACTTAATAAGAAAATGGTAGCTCTTGGAGTCCCTCTCAACTTATGCTTGTGGATTTATAACTTCCTGACAGCCAGGATACACAGTGTAAAAGTTGGACCATTCACTTCGGACACCTTGGTCACAAACATCGGGGCACCTCAGGGGTGTGTTTTGTCCCCGTTACTGTTTTCTCTCTATACGAATGATTGCATCTCTTCAGCAGACTCAGTAAAAATCTTGAAATTTGCCGATGATATGACACTGATTGGTCTCATCAGGTGAAATGCTGAAGACTTGTATCGGAGTGAGGTGGAAAGAATATGTGACTGGTGTAAAGCCAATAATCTTGTACTCAACACTAAAAAAACTGCTGAGATGGTGGTGGATTTTAGGAAAGATCAACATGAGATACTTCCAATCTACATCCATGACAAAGTGGTTCTTAGGGTCACAGAGACCAAATTCCTTGGTTTTATCATCTCTCATGATCTTAAATGGGGGAAAAACGTGGATGCTGTTATAAGAAAAGCACAACAGAGGATGTTCTTCCTATATCAGCTGAAAAGATATGGTTTGTCTAAGAATCTGCTGATCTTATTCTTTAATGCTGTCATCAGATCTGTGATTTGTTCCTCTCTGATAGTCTGGTATGGGGGAGCCACTGCGCATGACAAACTCCGCTTACAAAGGACTTTCAGAACAGCAGAGAGAATTATAGGTTCCCCCCTGCCTAAAATCCAGGATCTTTATGATAAGAGTATTCGATCCCACGCATTGAAAATTTCATCCGATCCCTCTCACCCGGGACACTCCTCATTCCAACTACTCCCTTCAGGACGTCGCTTCAGAGTCCCCAAATGCAGCACCAACCGCCATATGAACAGCTTCTATCCACTCTCTGTTCAACAATTAAATCGTCATGTGTAGACTATATACTGTATCTGTCTTGTTAGATGTTACTTGTTGTATCTGTTGTTATATATTATGTTGCCTCTTTGCCACAAAGAATTCCTTGTATATATGTAATATGTACTTGGCGATAATAAATTTGATTGATTTGATTGATTGATTGAACCAGTTAAATCGTTGTAATTTGCTGAATTTACAGCAAATTACCAGAACTGTCCTGTTTCTGACTCATTTTTCCATACATTACTATAGAATTGCATCAATTTTGCACAAATCATTTGAAAAACTCAAATGGAACTGGTGCAAAATATTTTGATGACATCATAGTCATATGATAAAGGCCCTGCATTGCAAGGCAGTGTGTCATTAAGGAGGGGTGTGTGTAATTAAGAAGGGATCCTGTCATGACCTCTTTAGCATGTAAACTGTCCCAGGTCATTGTTAGTGAGGCAATGTACATCACTAACACATTTTTTTCATTAAATACGGGGATCTAATCATGTGCAAAATGCACTTTATATAGTTAAAACGTACCTGCTCATTCAGTCATAACTCAAATCAATTTTGAAAAATTCCATGCTTGCAAAGTGTTGATCGGGGAGCCATGCATGCCCCATGACGAGCAGCTCCCAGCGCTTGCGTCATGACGAGCCGCACAGTCAATGAAGCTGGGTACTACACACAGCTTCAGTGCACATGCACTGGGAGCCGCTCGTCACCATACGTGCGTGGCTCCCAGATCGATACTTCCCAAGCGCGGCTCTACGACACCCTGTGCAAGCACGGGACTTTTCATAGTGGATTTGAGTGATGTCAGCCCAACCCAGGGAACATCATTCAAATTGCATGGGTGGCACCAACTGTGACTGAATGAAATGAAGCACACCTCTATGACTGAATGAGCAGGTATATATACCCATGTAAAGATTACCGATAGCTGCTACTCCGCAGGTGGCACCATCTTGGAGGAGGAAATTTTTTTCTAGCAACATGGCGCTGCCGACGCCTGCACAATAGCAGCTATCAGATCACCTCTATATAGACCAAAAGCTGCTACTGCGCAGGTCTGGTGGGTGCCATTTTAAAATTGATTTTTTATACTCCTAAGGATAACCTCAAGCTCATTTATTAACAACACAGTAAAAAGGATTATGCTGCAGGAAAGGTGCCATGGCTGGCACCTGCCTGCAGAAAGTTTTTATTCAGCAGTATGTACATATATTCACTATGTATACTAAGGGGCAGATCAGTGAGGTATCAGTGACCTGTCTCCAGTCTGCATTATGAATAGCTAATGAGAGCACTACATGAAGATGCCCCACAGGCCGCCCCAGGACATGAACATAACATTAACTTAAAACTGAAAATAAAGATTAAACAACAGCCACAAGATGGATTTCATCAACCAAAGTATGATTTTAATCAGTATAATGGCGCCGACCTGACACTGTCTGTAGGTTACTCAGCACAATCTTGCTGACAGATTCCCTTTAATTGATTCATAGTCGCATCACTGTGAAGTCCAATCTTACTCATTTTTAGATATCTCATATTGAAGACATTATTCACGAAGGTGTTTACACCCGTTTTTGACATTAAACACCATCAAATCTTGAATACAAATTTCACAACTCAGAAGGTGGTACACAATAATATTATTTTTTGCATTTCCATGTCAGTTCCAGTCAGCTACACCAATATGGACAGAGCATCAGTGGGATGGGGCATAGCTAAGCCCGCCCATTAAATTCATGAAAAGATATTCAACTTTAGTAACTTATTTTTGAACTGTATTAAAGCCTCTAAGCAAATTTCTAATAAAGCCATGTGGCAGTTCTAAAATGCACCTAATAACATTAAGTGGTGTGAGCCTCTTGATGAATCAGGTGCACCTTACTCCAGGGGTCCTGTTCATGGAGTCTTGCATGCATAACACCAGTCTTATGAATCTTGGCCTGAGTGTTAGTTGCATATTAACGAAAAATACAGAAGTAAACCAACTGCCCTAATAGTACATCAATAGTGCTAATAGTGCTATCAATAGTTAATATTCAAAAGCTTAAACATTTAATCCTTTTCATTCCAGTGTCATGACTTCTGTTGTCCCCGATGGTCCTCTGTTTGCCTAGCTGCAATCAGGACCTCAGGAGGATACTTCATGTGACCTCTGAGGCCAATCATTGGCTGTTGGGTTGTCAATTGAGGTTATTTTGGGTATTTGAGACATGATTGCTGCATCCAGGTAAACAGAAATTTGGCAGTGAGAACTGGAGGTGTGGGAAATGAAGAGATTAGGTGATTAAATACATACTGCAAAAGTAGTTGATAAAAGTATTTATGGCTTTCGCAAGTTTTTTGCTTAAACTCATGTATTTATATATTTTTAGCTTTATATTATTTTTGTAATTAGGTTCCATTAAGAACTTTACACATTTTGGCTTTAAAGACTTTGTGTTTACTTCCACATTTTTGACTGAAGAATGAGATTAGCTAACTGATATTAGTGATTTACGGCTAAAGACCACAACACAAGTCGCCCAAATATTCATGTGGTCATAAATCAGCTAAAAGACACAGATAAAAAGACTGAGAAGAAAGGTACAAATCCTTGTCAGAACCAGGTTCTTATTTAACTTATTCTACAGTCTCTGAAATATGCAAAATATTAGATGAATCCAGATTATGAAAATAGTTTTAGGTCAAAATACATCAACATAAGTAAAAGAAAAAAATTAACCTGAAGGTGTCAATATGCTATAGTTACCTCTACTATTAGAAAGGACTTTTCATATTTTTTAATGTATTGTTCCTCATTTATTCATCCTGCTAATATGTGACTAAATTGACAACTGGACATCATCATTCTCTTTGCCCATAAATATACACAATATAGCACTCTCCACTAAGTACTGACAATACCAAATTCCGTTGTCAATTTTCATATACAGTTTTGAGAAAAAATGCCCCAGAATTGGCACATATATTCAGCACCATGGGTCTGCTCCAGATGTAGTTGGCTCCATCTATTTCAAAATCCATATTTCAAAGTACAGATTTCTAAGTACAATAATCTGAATTAGACTAGAATTGGACTGGAATTGACTGTAAGGTAACGGACTATAACACCACTACAATGTTTTGCCTTCTTTTTACTATCACCCCCATGCTACTCTATTTCTCCCTAACTCCTGCAATCCCTCCACCCAGTAAGGATCTTGCCATTTCCCCCTCCATCCTTCCCAGCCATCTCACCTCTTCGCCACAACTGCTCCTCCACATACAATCCTTTTTCTCCAGACACACACGGCCACATCATGTCCTATCCTGCTCCCACCATCTAACACTCTGTCTACTACTCCTCATTGCTGGCGATGTATCCCCACATGCTGGCCCTCCTCAACACATCCCTACCCTCATTTCTAACGCCCTACCACAATCCTCTACACGTCTTCACAACCATGATAACCTCATACCCATTCATCCAGCCCCCACTCCCCCAACCCCCTTACCTGGAGCCCTATGGAACGCACGCTCTGTCTGCAACCAGCTGTCATTTATCCGTGACCTCTTTATCACCAACAAACTCTCCTTCCTTGCCATCACTGAAACCTGGCTCACTCCCTCTGACTCAGCCTCTCCAGCTGGGCTTTCCTATGGCGGATTCCATCTCTCGCACACCCCTCGCCCCAGCAACAAACGTGGTGGAGGAGTTGGCTTGCTCCTGTCTGATACCTGCTCCTTTACCCCAATTCCTCTGCCACCCTCTGCTACTCTTCCCTCGTTTGAGGTGCACTCCATCCGCATCTATTCTATCAGGATCTTGACAGCGCCGGCGTACAGCCTCTGCTGAGCAGGGACTCACCCGCACTGTAGGGACCCCTGGGGACCAGAATAGCCAGAAAGTATAGGTGCACAGGACCTTAGTGATGCAGTTTAGTAAGCCGGCACGGGACCTACGGTCATGTGACTGCAAGGGGGCGGGGCTTAGCTTCCTGCTTTCACAGAAGACAGCAAACTCAGAGTCAGGCAAAACGGAGGTCGTTCACAGTACGGACAGCGAGGTACAGAAGGGGTAAACAGACGGGAGGTCAGACAAAGCCAAGGTCAACTAACTCAGCCGAGGGCAGGAGTATAACTGACACCGGACCTAGGTCCAGGGAGCATTAAATAGCCGCCCTCTGCCAGGGAGAGGCGGAATAATTAACCCCCAATCAGACCAGGACGGGCCAAAGAGAAACTCCATCCTGGATCTTGACAGTACCCTCCTCTCAATGGGGGGCCACTGGACCCCCAGGTCTCTCAGGGTACTTGGCATGAAAGGCCCGGACCAACCGATCTGCATGAACCGATCGAGCCGGAACCCACGAGCGTTCTTCAGGACTGTAGCCTTTCCAATGTACCAGATATTGAAGGGCATGACGGACCAACCTGGAGTCGACAATTCGTTCCACCTCGTACTCTGACTGCCCGTCTACCAAAACTGGTGTTGGGGAAGCTGATGATCCCTCCCCAGCGGACCTCACAGGTTTCAAAAGGGCCTTATGGAAAACATTTGGGATCCGCAGAGATGGCGGGAGACGCAACCAAAAAGCCACCGGGTTAACTGCCTCGGTAATTTCATAAGGACCGATAAACTTGGGTCCAAGCTTCGCAGAGGGGACCTTGAGTCTTATATTCTTGGTGGACAACCATACCATATCCCCAATCTGAAACACCGGTCCCGCGGATCGTTTTTGTCAGCAAAAAATTTAAACTTGTCCTGGGCCTTCGTAATATTACTCTGGACCTCTCGCCATACCTCCCCCAACCACTGGATCGTCTCATCCGCCCCAAGACACCCAGAATTCAAATGGGAAAATTCTCCAAAATGAGGATGAAACCCATAATTGCAAAAAAAAGGAGATGTACCCGTAGACTGGTTAACATGGTTATTAAATGCACACTCAGCCACCGGTAACACAGAACACCAATCATCTTGTCGGTCTGCAGTCAAGCAACGCAGAATTTGCTCCAGAGACTGATTGGTATGCTCGGTCTGCCCATTAGTATCTGGATGATAAGCGGATGAAAAGGACAGACCAATACCCAACCTTTTACAAAAAGCCCTCCAAAATCTGGAAACAAATTGCACTCCTCTATCAGACACCACATTCAAGGGTACCCCATGCAACCGCACCACATGCTCAGCAAACAATCTGGACAATGTTTCCACCTTAGGTAGAGCTGCCAAAGGTACAAAATGTGCCTGTTTACTAAACATGTCCACCACAACCCCCAGACGATGGTATTACCCTTGGAGCGGGGAAGGTTGGTGATGAAATCTATGGACAAATGCGTCCATGGTCTCTCAGGAATTGGCAGTGGTACCAATTCCCCAGCCGGCCGGTTATGGGGGGTTTTTGCACGGGCACAAACATCACACGCAGACACATATTCCCCAACATCAGAGGCTAAAGCAGACCACCAGAATACTCTAGCAATGGCCTTCCGGGTAGCTGAGATCCCTGGATGGCCACCCAGAACTGAGTCATGGAACTCCCGGAGGACCTTAAGGCGAAGCTGAGCTGGCACAAAAAGTTTGTCCACCGGCTTAGCCGGTGGTGCAAGAGACTGGGCTTCCCGAATCTCTTGTTCCAACATATTCGAAATACCTGCCACCACCACCCCAGGCTGAAGAATGGAGGATGGAGGTTCCGGGGGGGACACCGGATCTAGACTGCGTCACAAGGCATCTGCTCTGACATTTTTAGATCCTGGCCGAAAAGTGATCGAGAAGTAGAATCGGGAAAAAAAGTGACCATCTAGCCTGTCTAGGAGTCAACCTCTTAGCTGACTCAATATAAGCTAGGTTTTTGTGGTCCGTAATTATGGTTATCGGATGGACAGCCCCCTCCAAAAAATGCCTCCATTCTTCAAAGGCCAACTTAACGGCCAGAAGTTCTCGATTTCCCACATTATAGTTTCTCTCCGCAGGAGAGAATTTATTTGAGAAAAAGGCGCAAGGTCTTAAATTGGTCAGAGTGGAGGGTCCTTAGGACAATACCGCCCCCACCCCCACCTCTGAGGCATCTACCTCAACAATAAATGGTTCAGACGGGTCCGGTTGAACAAGAACCGGGGCCGACATGAAACATGTTTTCAAAAACTGAAATGCCGCTACCGCTGCGGTTGACCAATTCTTGATATCGGCCCCCTTTTGAGTCATGTCTGTGAGGGGTTTAACCACCTGTGAGAACCCCTTTATGAATTTGCGATAGTAATTGGCAAATCCTAGGAAACGCTGCAGAGCCTTCAAATCACAAGGTTGAACCCACTCGACAATGGCCTGCACCTTATTAGGATCCATGCGATACCCTTCAGCAGACACGATGAACCCCAGCAATGACAGTTCCTGAACAAAAGACAAACATTTTTCCAGTTTAGCAAAGAGACAGTTCTCCCGGAGCCTTTGGAGAACTGCCGGAACATGACCAATGTGAGTCTGTTTATCAGGAGAATAGATTAATATGTCATCCAAATATACCACCAAAAAACGTCCAATAAAATCAGAGAACACGTGATTTATGAAGTGTTGGAAGACCGCTGGAGCATTCGTCAAGCCGAAAGGCATGACCAGATTTTCAAACAACCCTTCAGTAGTGAGAAAAGCGGTTTTCCATTCATCTCCGTCTCGGACTCGGATAAGGTTATACGCTCCCCGTAGATCTAATTTTGAAAACCACTTAGCTCTGGACAATTGGTTGTATAAATCAGGAATAAGTGGAAGGGGATACGTATTCCTCACAGTTATCTTATTTAACTCACGAAAATCGAGGCATGGGCGTAAACCACCGTCTTTTTTCTTTACAAAAAAGAACCCCGCCGCCACAGGAGAAACAGAAGGACAAGTGTCCCTTACGGAGGCTCTCGGAAATATACTCCTTCATCGCAGCCCATTCTGGACCCGAAAGGTTATACAAGCGGGCCTTGGGCAATTTAGCACCTAGAACCAGGACAATGGCACAATCAAATGGGCGGTGTGGTGGTAAAACCTCAGCCTCTCTTTCGGAGAAAATGTCCGTGTAGTCTATCAGGCACTCCAGAATACCTTTCAGACCCACGGACGACACAGACACAGTATCAAGACATTTCTCAGAACAATAAGGACCCCATTTAACAATGTCCCGACATTCCCAATTAATTACAGGATTATGCAATTGTAACCAGGGGAACCCCAACACCAGTCCCGCTGGCAGGTTGTCCATCACAAAACATGAATTACGTTCCTGGTGCAAGGAACTCACTTTAAGGAGAAACTCTTCAGTACGAAACATAATGTCATTTTTTACCAGTGGTGTTTTGTCAATGGCCACAAGGTGAATAGGAGTCTCCAACCTAACTGTCCCTAACTTACACCTGGATACCAAATCAGAGTCAATAAAGTTAAATGTTGATCCGCAATCCACGAAGGCAAGAGTGGATGTGGAGACACTCCCACAACAAAGTTCCACCTGCAACAACATTTTAGAGAAGGCAGAAAAGGGTACCTGAGAGCCTGGGTGACCTCCACGACAATCACCAGGGCTCAGTCGCTTGGTTAGTGGACTGGAGGGGCAATCCTTTCTCCAATGTCCAGAATCGCCACAGTGAAAACAGTCTTTTCCCATGCGCCGTGGTCTCCTTTCATTTTCCTTGAGGTCGATGGTTCCCATCTCTGCGATCTCCGAAATAGGACTGGGTCCCCTTCCTTGGGAGAATAACGGTCTTTCACTTTGCATCACTCCCCTCGCACGCAGCCAGCTATCCATTCGGATGGCCTGTGTCATAGCCTCCTCCAGGGAATCAGGCGGAGGGTGGAGAGTCAAGGCGTCTTTCAGATGTTCAGACAGGCCTCTACGGAACAAACCCCGAAGGGCGGCATCATTCCAACAGACCTCCGCTGCCCAGAGTCTGAATTCTGTACAAAACCACTCAGCTGAGTGCTTTCCCTGGCACACACTCATCACCATGTCCTCAGCCATACGCATACGATCAGGCTCATCATAAATATGCCCCAGGGCCTTAAAAAATGCATCTACCGTCATACGCTCAGGGGCCGTGGTTGGAAGGGAGAAAGCCCAAGCTTGGGGGGCTCCCCTTAACAGAGACATAATGACCCCCACTCTCTGACTTTCATCCCCAGAAGAGTGTGGTCTTAAGGAAAAAAAAAGCTTACAGCCCTCCTTGAAAACTCTGAACTCTTTTTTATTTCCAGAACAGGTATCTGGTAACTTCACTGGAGACTCAGGGGAAACTAATGTAATATCCCGAGCCACCGATGAAAAAACCCCCTGCACAGTGTCAGCGATCAGCTGCTGAGACTGAGCCAGGACTCGTTGTTCTCCAAGGAGTTTCTGAGACATCTGGGTTAGGTGTTTAACCTGCTCAGAAAGAGTGTGCATAGGATCCATCACACACACAGGTGAATGGAAGCAGAGAGGAAAAAAAATGGTATCGGTCAGTTATAATATCAGGATCCTGACAGCGCCGGCGTACAGCCTCCGCTGAGCAGGGACTCACCCGCACTGTAGGGACCCCTGGGGACCAGAATAGCCAGAAAGTATAGGTGCACAGGACCTTAGTGATGCAGTTTAGTAAGCCAGCACGGGACCTACAGTCATGTGACTGCAAGGGGGCGGGGCTTAGCGTCCTGCTTTCACAGAAGACAGCAAACTCAGAGTCAGGCAAAACGGAGGTCGTTCACAGTACGGACAGCGAGGTACAGAAGGGGTAAACAGACGGGAGGTCAGACAAAGCCAAAGGTCATACACAAGAGGGCCACACAGTACCAAGGGGACGAGCAGAGAGAAGTCAGGTCACACGCGGAAAGTCATACACGAGAGGTAGCGCAGTACAAGAGGGACAGGCAGAACTTGTAACAGGGACAGAACCGAATCAAAACCGAACAAACAAGCAAGATATCAGGCACAAGGCACACGTATGCACAAGGTCAACTAACTCAGCCGAGGGCAGGAGTATAACTGACACTGGACCTAGGTCCAGTGAGCATTAAATAGCCGCCCTCTGCCAGGGAGAGGCGGAATAATTAACCCCCAATCAGACCAGGATGGGGCAAAGCGAAACCCCGTCCTGGATCATGACATATTCCCCCTCCAACCTCCAACTGGCTGTCATCTACCGCCCCCCAGAACTAGCCATCTCCACCTTTCTCGACCACTTCACCACCTGGCTACTCCATTTCCTTTCTGCTGACATCCCCACCATCATCATGGGCAACTTCAACATCCCCATTGACACTTCCACCCCGGCTGCCTCTAAACTTCTATCACTCACAGCTTCCCTCGGCCTCACTCAATGGTCCTCTGCGGCCACTCACAAAGATGGTCACAGGCTGGACCTTATCTTCACCCATCTCTGTTCCCTCACTAATCTCAATAACTCACCCCTCCCCCTGTCTGATCACAACCTACTGACATTCTCTTCCCTCTCCTCTCCTACTGCACAACCCCCGCTCCATAAACTCGCTCACCCTCGCAGGAATCTCAAACACTTCAATTTACAATCACTCTCTGAGTCCCTTCTCCCTCTTACAGACATAGCTTCCCTTCATGACACAGATGCTGCTGCCACTTTTTATAACACCACAATAACAGCAACACTTGATTCGGCTGCCCCCTCACACAGAGCAAAACTCGAACAATCAACAGGCAGCCCTGACTGACTAGCATGACCAAAGAACTGAGATGGGTTTCCAGAGCCGCTGAGCGGAGATGGAAGAGAACCCATTCTACTGAGCACTTCAGCGCATACAAGCAGTCCCTTGCCAGCTTTAAGTCCACGCTCTCTGCCGCAAAACAAGCTTACTTCACATCTCTCATATCCTCCCTGTCTCACAACCCTAAACAGCTCTTCAACACTTTCTATTCTCTTCTCCATCCCACAGCACCTCCTCCCTCGCCGCTCATTTCTGCTGAAGACTTTGCCTCTTTCTTTAAGCAGAAGATCGACACGATCAGACAAAACTTTGGCCTGCAGCCCCCAATGCCCCTGTTAGCCGCTCAGCCCTGTTCTACAAAAGCCAGCTTCTCCACCATGACAGAAGATCAGCTCTCCATCCTTCTGTCAAGATCACACCTCACCACTTGTGCCCTTGACCCACTCCCGTCTCACCTCATCCCTAACTTGGCCACAGTCTTCATCCAAACTCTAACGCACCTCTTCAACCTTTCACTTACAAATGGTGTCTTTCCCTCATCTTTCAAACATGCCCTCCCTTGACCCATCCTCTGTGTCTAACTATCACCCGATATCTCTTCTCCCTTATGCCTCAAAACTACTGGAACAGCATGTATATCTTGAACTGTCCTCCCACCTCTCCTCCTGTTCCCTCTTTAACCGGTTGCAACCTGGCTTCTGACCGCATCACTCAACTGAAACTGCCCAACTAAAGTCGCTAACGACTTACTAACCACCAAGAGCAAGTGACACTACTCTGTCCTCCTTCTCCTGGACCTGTCCTCTGCCTTCGACACCGTAGACCATTCCCTTCTGCTACAGACTCTCTCATCTCTTGGCATCACAGACTTGGCCCTATCCTGGATCTCATCATACCTAACAGACCGAACATTTAGTGTTTCCCTCTCACACACCACCTCACCTCGCCCCCTGTCTGTCAGTGTTCCTCAAGGCTCTGTCCTAGGACCCCTACTAGTCTCCATCTACACCTTTGGCTTGGGACAGCTCATAGAATCCATCGGTTTGCAGTATCACCTCTACGCCGATGACACGCAGATCTACCTATCTGGACCCAACCTTGCCTCCTTACTGACTGAAATCCCACAATGTCTGTCTGCTATCTCAGCCTTCTTTTCTTCTCGCTTTCTCAAACTGAACATGGACAAAACAGAATTCATCATCTTTCCCCATCTCACTGTACCCCTCCACCAGACCTATCCATCAATGTCAATGGCTGCTCTCTTTCCCTAGTCCCGCACGCTCGGTGCCTTGGGGTGATCCTCATCTCTGTGCTCTCTTTCAAACCACATATCCAAGCCCTCGCCTCTTCCTGCTGCCTCAAACTCAAAAATATTTCCCGGATCCGCTCATTCCTCAACCATGAAACCACAAAAACACTAGTGCATGCTCTTATCATCTCCCGACTTGACTTCTGCAACCTCCTACTCTCTGGCCTCCCCTCTAGCACTCTGGTACCACTTCAGTCCATCCTACACTCTGCTGCCTGACTAATCCACCTGTCTCCCCACTATTCCCCAACCTCCCCCTATGCCAGGTCCTTCACTGGCTTCCTGTTGCCCAGAGGCTCCAATTCAAAACCCTAACCATGACATAAAAAGCCATCCACAACCTGTCTCCTCCATACATCTGTTACATGGTCTCCAGGTACCTACCCGCACGCAACCTTCGATCATCTCAAGATCTCCTTTCCGGGCGTGGCCTGGGCTCTGAGCATGTAGGCAGCAAGAGCTCTAAGCTCCCACAGTCACAGTCTAAAGCTACAAAATAAGCGTGCATAGGGTTAACCAAAATAACCTTGCTGGACCCTATTTTATTTCTGAAGTTTGGGTGCCCATTTTGAGGCAAAAAGCAGGACTCTGGTCCAAAGAGGACTGAAGAAATAAGCTTTTACAAGTCTGGATGGCTGCGGTGCAGCAGAAGCTGAGGGACATCACCCCACATCATCTGCCCTCCTGTGAAGTGACCGGAGAGCCAGCGCAGGCTTTACTGAAGCCAGGATTGATCTGGAGGATCATTATTAGAATCATAGAATCATAGAATCATAGAATCGTCGAGTTGGAAGGGACCTCCTGGGCCATCTGGTCCAACCCCCTGCTCAAAGCAGGATTCGCTAAATCATCCCAGTCAGATGTCTGTCCAGCCTCTGTTTGAAGACTTCCATTGAAGGAGAACTCACCACTTCTCATGGCAGCCTGTTCCACTCATCGATCACTCTAACTGTCAAAAAGTTTTTTCTAATATCTAATCTGTGTCTCCTCCCATTCAGTTTCATCCCATTGCTTCTAGTCTTTCCTTGTGCAAATGAGAATAAAGTTGATCCTTCTACAATGTGACAGCCCTTTAGATATTTGTAGACAGCTATTAAGTCTCCTCTCAGTCTTCTCTTTTGCAAACTAAACATTCCCAAATCCTGCAACCTTTCCTCATAAGACAGGGTTTGCAGACCGGTCACCATTCTGGTCGCTCTTTTCTGAACTTGCTCCAGTTTGTTGATGTCTTTTTTAAAATGTGGTGCCCAAAACTGGACACAATATTCCAGAACCAAAGAGGAGTAGAGGGAAATAATGACTTCACGTGATCTAGACTGTATGCTTCTGTATGCTTCATTATTGGTACTGAGGACTTTATTTGGACCCCCCCAGTAAGGCACAACATAAATCCAGCTGTCTGCACGGATTTCTGTCTGTGGTATGTGGAGGATAACAGTGTGGCTGTGGCGGAGGGATACAGACTCCTGCATGTTCATCCCTGACACCAAAGAACCCACACAGGGCAGAAGCCTTTTTCATGTTAAGAATGTGGAAAATGTTTTGGGAATAAATCATCTCTTCTTAGTCACCAGAAAACTCACACAGGGTAGAAGCCTTTTTTATTTAAGGACTCCTCTTCCCACTCCGGTGCCAATACTGCCTCACCTCAAAGTGGAAAAAGAAGCAATCTTATCCCTCATGATGCCTGACAGCTCACGCCTGTAAGTTCTGCACCATCTTCTCCTCTCAATGTCGGCCTCACAAGAAAACAGCTCCACCAATCTCCCATGTACTGTCTCTGAAGCCCACATACTGAGCAGTGCTTGCTTCACAGGGAAATTTAACCCCCCCAAGCAACCGGAGTTTCTGATATGGGGTACGCCATAATTGATTTGAAACATCATATTGTGTGTTTCCGTACTAATCAAGACATTGAGAAATATATACAGAGGATGGAGACCACATAAACTTGCTACACTTGTAAGGAGAGCTTTAAACTAGAACAACATGGGAAGGGAAGCAAAAGACCAGAAAAAGCCATACACCTGACAAATGCTATTGAGAACTCTGCTATTAGAAGTGGAAAGGAAGAACAAAGACAAAAGAATCTAATTAATAAAAATATTGGAGAAAGAGAAACCAATCACAAACTAAAATGTTTCTATACTAATGCACAAAGCATGGGCAACAAACAAGGAGAATTGGAACTACTAATGCAGGAGAAGAAATATGATGTCATTGGAATCACTGAAACTTGGTGGGACAATACACATGATTGGAATACAAGACTAGAAGGATACAACTTATTTGCAAGAAACAGACTTGATAAACAAGGAGGAGGTGTCGCATTGTATGTTAGAAACGCGTATATCTGCACAGAAATTGAAGCTTCAGAGACTGGGAGTTCTGTGGAAACTGTTTGGGTAAGAATACAAGGACAGAACAATGGAAAGGACACCATTGTAGGCATTTACTACAGGCCGCCTGTGCAACCTGAAGATATGGATGAACTCTTTATGCATCAAATGGCCAAGTTCTCCCAAAAATATGACATAGTTGTCATGGGAGATTTCAACTATCCAGACATTTGTTGGGAATCTCTCTCAGGCAAAACTAACAGGTCAAGGAAATTCTTATCCTCTCTGGCTGACAACTTTATCTTCCAAAAGGTAGGGGAGAAAACAAGGGGAACTGCTACCTTGGATCTAATCCTTATAAACAGGGAGGAAATGGTTGAGGAGGTAAAAGTGGCTGGGACCCTAGGAGGTAGCGACCATGCTATTTTAGAATTTTGGATAACTAGAAGCGGAAGACCTGTGAAGACTCAGACGTCAAGGTTAGATTTCAGAAAGGCAGATTTTAAGGGATTCAAAAAGAGAATTGGAGGGATCCAATGGCTGGATATCATTAAAGACAAAAATGTCCAGGAAGGATGGGAAATCTTGAAAAATGAAATTCTCAAAGCACAATTGTTAACAATTCCGAAAAGAGGGAAGAATAGGAAGCATTTAAGGAAGCCAGGATGGATGAACACAGTACTTAAGCATATGCTAAAAAGGAAGAAAAAAATGTTTATAAAATGGAAAGAGGGAGGCATATCTAAAGAAGAATATAATGCTGTCTGCAGAACCTGCAGGGCACAAATCAGATTAGCTAAAGCTGACAATGAATTGAGGCTTGCAAGAGATGTCAAAAGCAATAATAAAGGATTTTGGGGATATGTCAAAAGTAAAAGAAAAGTCAAAGATGCTATAGGATTTTTACAGGATGAAAATGATGAAATGGTAAGACAGGATGTTGAGAAGGCCGAACTTTTAAATTCCTATTTTGCATCTGTTTTCTCTCAGAAAGGAATTGTGACATCAACTGTTCTTCACTGTCCTATTAAGGGAATAGAAGAATCCAGGATATCTATAAACAGAAAGATAGTGAGGAAACACTTAGCTAACCTAAATGAATTCAAGTCTCCAGGTCCAGATGAATTACACCCCAGAGTACTGAAGGAGATAGCAGAAGAAATTTTTGAACCCCTCTCCATAATCTTTGAAAATTCTTGGAAAACAGGAGAAGTCCCAGAAGACTGGAGAAGAGCAAATGTTGTTCCTATCTTCAAAAAGGGGAAGAAGGTGGACCCAGGCAACTATAGGCCGGTGAGTCTGACTTCTATACCAGGAAAGATCTTTGAACAAATTATTAAACAACATGTATGTCAGTACCTGGATAAGAATGAAGTTATTAAACAGAGTCAGCATGGGTTTGTAACTAGTAAGTCATGTCAGACTAACTTAATTTCCTTCTATGACGGAATCACTGATTGGGTGGATCAAGGAAATGCTGTAGATATAGTATATCTTGACTTCAGCAAAGCATTTGACAAAGTATCTCATACAATCCTTATTGAAAAAATGACAAAGTGTGGAATGGACAAGGCAACTGTTAGGTGGATTCATAACTGGCTTAGTGATCGGACCCAAAGAGTGGTCATAAATGGCTGCACATCCAGTTGGAAGTATGTCTCAAGTGGGGTACCACAGGGCTCTTTCCTGGGCCCTGTATTGTTCAACATCTTTATCAACGATTTAGGAATTGAGGGTAAACTGATTAAATTTGCTGATGACACAAAGCTAGGAGGGATAGCTAATACTAGAGAAGAGAGAGAGAGGATTCAAAAAGATATAAATAAACTGGAGAAGTGGGCAGCAACTAACAGAATGGTTTTTAACAGGGAAAAATGCAAAGTACTACATCTGGGCAATAAAAATGAAAAAAGCATATACAGAATGGGAGGAATAGGCCTAAGCAACAGCACATGTGAAAAAGACTTGGGTATACTAATAGATCACAGACTGAATATGAGTTAACAGTGTGATGCAGCAGCAAAAAAAGCAAATGCAATTCTAGGATGTATTAACAGAAGCATACAGTCTAGATAACGTGAAGTCATTATTTCCCTCTACTCCTCTTTGGTCAGACCTCATCTGGAATATTGTGTCCAGTTTTGGGCACCACATTTTAAAAAAGACATCAACAAACAGGAGCAAGTTCAGAAAAGAGCAACCAGAATGGTGACCGGTCTGCAAACCCTGTCTTATGAGGAAAGGTTGCAGGATTTGGGATTGTTTAGTTTGCAAAAGAGAAGACTGAGAGGAGACTTAATAGCTGTCTACAAATATCTAAAGGGCTGTCATATTGTAGAAGGATCAACTTTATTCTCATTTGCACAAGGAAAGACTAGAAGCAATGGGATGAAACTGAATGGGAGGAGACACAGATTAGATATTAGAAAAAACTTTTTGACAGTGAGGCTGAGTTCACACGTTGCATTTTTTTCGCGTTTCCGCGGCGGTTTTAACCGCGCGATTTTGCCGCGAAAACGCGAAAAATAAGCATCCCATGCATTCCTATGGGATTCCGCAATGCTGTGCTAATGCTGTGGTTTTTACCGCGGCAGAATCGCTTCGCGGTAAAAACCGCAGCATGCTCATTAATTTGCGGAATCGCGGCGATCCCGCACCCATAGGAATGCATTGTTCCTCTTGCTTCCCGCATGTGGCTGTGCACACCATGCGGAAAGTAAGCAGAACAATTGCGGATGGTACCCACAGTCCGGAGGAGAGGAGACTGTCCTCCGGGCTTTGGGTACCATATCCCTGTAAAAAATAGAATTTAAAATAAAAAATATTGTTATTCTCACCCTCCGTCGTCCCGCGCAGCCTTCCCGTCTCTCTCCACGCTCCGGTCCCAGTAGTCCTTTGCGAAAATGCTCGCGATGACGTCCGTTCTCGCGGGATCGCGAAGTCTCGCGGTCATTCGTGCGACGTCATCGCGAATGACCGTGAGACGTCGCGATCCCGCGAGAACTGATGTCATCGCGGGCATTTTCGCAAAGGATTACTGGGAACGGCTGCGCGGGACGTCGGAGGGTAAGAATAACACCGTTTTTTATTTTTTTTTTACATTCTATCTTTTACTACTGATGCTGCATAGGCGGCCTCAGTAGTAAAAAGTTGGTCACACTCGTCAAACACTATGTTTGACGAGTGTAACCAACCTGTCAATCAGTTCTCCAAGTGATGCTACAGATCGCTTGGAAAACGCTAGCATTTTGCAAGCTAAATACGCTCGCAAAATGCTAGCTTTTCCGCGGGAAAATCGCGGGAATTTAAAATGCGATTTTCCCGCGGACTGGAATTCCGGAATTCTCGCGGTAATTTCCGCGAGAATTCCGGTACGTGTGAACTTAGCCTTAGAGTGATCAATGAGTGGAACAAGCTGCCACGAGAAGTGGTGAGTTCTCCTTCAATGGATGTCTTCAAACAGAGGCTGGACAGACATCTGACTGGGATGATTTAGCGAATCCTGCTTTGAGCAGGGGGTTGGACCAGATGGCCCAGGAGGTCCCTTCCAACTCTACGATTCTATGATTCTATAAACTGAAATATGTTCCCTCACTTCTAGCCTGTCACAGCTGACATGGTACATAGATTACAGAATGATGTCGTACAAGTCTTGGGCCATCAAAATGTTCATAAACAGTAGATCTTCACAGCTAGCAAATAAGCAGTCTGTATAATATGGTTGAAGACAAAGAAAATCACAATAATATTCGGATAAGGGGTATACCTGAAAGCATCAATGCACAAGCGGTTATGCAAACACTGTGGTCATTATTCAATAATATCTCAAAGAGATATCTTGTCCAAAAGACATTATCTGTCACACATTTTTTTTTTCAATGTAAAAGAACCCATTATGAGGAAATCAAGGGAGTTTGGTCTGTGTTGATTGAAATGGAAAACGCATACAATTGCTCACAGATCTATCCTGAATGACACTTCCTAACAAAGCGGTATTGAAGCCAATACTTGATGCCATCTGAGAAAAAGGCCTGATGTATTCCTGGGGGAACAATGTATACTTTTAAAGATCCAAGCGAAACCATTCTATGATACCCTGGACATTCCCAGAATCCATATATGACTGGCCACCTGCTCCACCACTGCCACAGAAAGTTGCAGCACGTTGCAGAAAAAGATTAATGGATCAGGAACTTTATGATGATGCACCCAGATGGGAAAGGAACCTACCAACACCCACCTTTCGTGTCTCCCCTTTTTCCTCATAGATTGTAAGCTTGCAAGCAGGGCCCTCATTCCTCTTGGTATTTGTTATAATCTATGTGATTATTGTTAAGCTGTAATGTCTATTGTCTGTACAAATCCCCTCCGAAATGTAAAGTGCTGCGGAATATGTCGGCGCTGTAGAAATAAAATTTATTATTATTATTATCCCTGCTGATTACACCTGAGTGCCGCTGAATTCTGACTGCTGTAACATCAGGGTGAGGTTAGAGGGGACAGAGGAGCTTCCCTTGACACATTCTAGCGTAGCATGCTGAAGAGGAAAGCAAAGACACCGGCGGGGACTCTTTCTTTGCCAAGGAGCTGAAGGGCAGAGGGATACCACCAGAATTCTAGGACCAGACCCCAGAATCGACCAAGAACAGCGCTATTCAGCCTCATAAAGGACCGGATCAGAGGCGACTAGCACCGGGGGAGCCGCTAAAAACTGCTCAGGTGAGGCACAACTGAAATCCGGTCACTAGAACCGGACGCTGCACACTGATCACAGCCGCAATAGAACTCAATGGGAAGTAGTTCCGGCTGTGTCCAGCCTGTCAGCATTGCAGAAACCTGACATCACAGGCCCCGCAGCCCACAGCAAGAGGCCCCTCGTACTACAGGCTCAGCTATACCCCAGAACTGTGCGGCGCAGCAGGTAGTCATTCCCAAGAGTACTGAGGAGAAGGATATAGATTGTGGGGTGGGCCCTCAGTATCTCCACACAATAAAGAAATACTGACTATTCTGCACTTACCAGCAGCACAGACTTATAACACAATAGTGACCGCAGTTTCTGGCTGGTGACCCCGGTGCCCTATACTCATATGGGCAGTGTACCATAATAGAGGATTATCCACTCTTCAAGCAAGGATCAGAGCTACAGTGGACTGCTTGCATTATTATTGAGGAATTGTGTGACTTTTGGCGCTCTTACTGAGGGTTTCTCAGTTTACTCCTTTTCTGAAACTTGTTTTTAGACCATTTTACTTAACTTGTCTGATTGATCAAGCTAAAAGGGTCATAGATCTGAGGCCAGGGAAGGCTGCGTGGCAAATTAAGATGCAATCAGGCAGGGGCAGAATTAATAATAGTCCACACAGGGTGACGAGGCACATTTTGGGGGCATATTCAAAATCCTATGAGGATATCGCTAATGTGTTAAGCCCCACAAAATCTAGGTCACCTTTGAAAAGAGGTGAGCCCAAAACGCCTTATATAAAACAATCCCATAACCCTGCACCTGTCAAAGATGCAAAAGGGGGATCAGGTATCAATAACTCATTGGCCAAAACACTGCCTAAACACAACCTGAAACACTTAAGAAAAAAGAAAAATTTTGGGGGACACATTAAAACTCCTCCAAATCAGCTCCTCACAGAGGAAATGGACACTTCCAAATCAAACAAAAGGAAGGGCCCAGACGATCAGGAAAACACCGAGAGTCTTTCTTCTGAGAACTCCGACAGTGTCTCAGCTGACTATACCCCAAACACAAGCCCTGAAAGGCAGAGGACTAGAAGGGACACTGGAGGTCCATTTCCTTCATTTGAGGTTCCTCCTCCATCCATCAACCTGGGAGAATACAAGGGGTCCAATAAACAAGCCACCGAAGGATTCATGGCGGATCGTTACATTGATGATGTTTTGATGATATGGAGGGGTGACGAGACCAGCCTATCCAAATTCATACGGTCCCTCAATGTCAATCCATTTAATCTCAGATTTACATTCAATTATCATGCAAAATGTATTGATTTTCTGGATATCACACTGTGTGTGGCGGAGGATGGGTCCATTGAGACCGATTTATTTCGTAAAGAGACGGCAGTGAATTCTCTTTTACACGCCTCCTCAGCACACAATTTTCCTGTGATTAAAGCCATCCCAGTTGGACAATTCTTGAGGAACAGGCGGACCTGCTCGACTATGGCCCGATTTGAACTGCAATCTGTCTGCCTTACAGAGCGGTTTCGAGATAGGGGATACAGCAATCGCTGTATTAGGGAGGGCTATAGACGTGCTAAACGCACTAAAAGGGAGGAACTACTTGTGTCCTCCAAAAGGAAGGCCCCGATTGATTCTAATGAGGTGAGATTTATTTCTACTTCTAGCTGCCGCTGGGATCTGATTCGTGACGCATTGAATAGACACTGGCCAGTCTTACATACGGACAAGTTTTTGGCTGGGAATTTACCACAGCATCCTTTGATGGTACAACGCAGGGGGAGGAATCTAAAAGACCACCTTGTTAAAAGTCATTATACGACTAAGTCACAGTTCATTTTTAATATGAGCAATCCCTGAGTTGGGTGCTTCCCCTGTGGGGCATGTGTTGCGTGTCCTAATATCCTTAGGAGTGGGACCTTCAGTACTTCTGATGGGAGCAGGGAGTATAAAATATGCGATTATATCTCATGTAATACAACTTATGTGATATATTACGCAACGTGTCCCTGCTCCCTAATCTATGTGGGTCTCACCTCGAGGGAATTGAAGGTTCAGACGCGCGAACACGTTCGTGATATCTTAGTCGCGAAGGACGCTGTGGACCCAACTGTGCTTAAGACTTTACCAAGACATTTTTTGTTGTGTCATGGTTCTGATCCCAGCGGCCTTAGGGTGAGGGGCATTGACAGGGTTCATGGCGGTGTCGGGGGTGGCAATTTGGCCCGCCTCTTGGCACAACGTGAATGTAGGTGGATTGTCACTCTTGACACCGTCACCCCAAAAGGACTAAATGAAAAGCTCACTTTTGTTCCCTTCCTTTGATGGGTTTTCCTACTTCCACCCATCTCCGTCTTAGTCTCTGTGGTAGCGTCCCCCCCTTTTTTATATATATAAAGGAGGTTGGTGTGTAATATATGTTTGAAGATTGAATTTGCATCATCGTCCCACGTTTTTATGTATTATTATTTTTAATTTTGTCATTTTTCCTAGTTTTTCTTATAGTCCTTGTCTTGCTGGGTCTTGATCTCTTGGAACTTGTGTTTGATATGACATTACATCAGTCAATAGAGCCGAAAATCCTTCATGTGGGACACCATTGAATATTTGATCAGAACCAAGGGATCTTTTCCAACTGGATAAGAAGACTATTTTTGTCTTTTTCTTTTTTGTTATTATTTTTTGTGCCCGTATATATTTTTTTCTTTCACCTTTTTAGTTATCTCCCCCTTTCCTTATTATTATTTTGTTATTATTGTCTCTGTTTATTAGTATTGATTTTTTGTATTATATATACATTCTTAATATCGCAGTATTCTGTGAAATGAGTATAGGATTATGCACTGTCACTTTTAAGATGCACTTTTGCACTTTATGTATCGTTATCTGAGATATTATTAATGCTTTGTCAATATTTTCTTGTGTTCTGTTGAGCACTTGATCACTGCATCCCTCTTTTGTAGTACTATATGTATTTTATGGGCCGATTTTTATCCTCTCTAAGATGGCTGCTGCTATGGTCTTCATTGTAATGGCGGTTGGGATGCGCACGCGCACTTTACTCCACGCCCCTCCTACTCTCCTCTGTGGTTATCTATATTAGCTTGGCGTGCATGTTTATGACGTCAGCAGGTGGAGTTCCACCTACATGCGCGCCGCTTGTTGACGGCCACGGAGGTGGGAGGCAACATTCTTCGGTGTGTGATGTCATTGGCGCGTGCGCCCAGTATACCGGCATTAATTGACACCATTATATAACTATAGGGATATGGCATCTGCTTATACCCCTTTTGAGAAAGCATTCAGCGCAAAACGCGCGTCAGGGGGTCACAGGAGAGCACACTGGTGTACTGGTGATTGTGGGTAAGCGATATTCACTTTGATACAGATGGAAACATTGATTTGTTTACTATTCTGGACAATGTTATTTATATTTGTTCATATCTTCTTGATGGATTTTTTGTCTAGGATTTACTCTGCTGTTATGCATATTGTATAACCCCTGATCTCAGTACCACCAAGTGTACCCCTGTGTTGGCCGTGGTATTCCTCTTTTCCTCTTCATTGTTATAAGCCTTTATATTGGTTTTTACATATTTTTAAAATTATTTGAATTAATAAAATACAAAAATCTTCTTAGTGGATGGTGTTTCTTTGCTCCGTTTTTCTCGTGTTTATCCTTCCATTGGGAGCATTTCCATTTTTTATTTTTAGGCATTATGCCTCTGTCTTGGGGGTGAAGTTATTTCTTCAACATTTATTATACTTACTTTATGCTTATTTTGACTTTTTGTTTTCACAAGCTATTAGTCTGGTATAATGACAAAAACTACACCATCTACACTCCATACGAGGGTCAGAAGTTCCTTAAATTTCTGATGGATGACCCAGCATTTAGGGATAGGGATTAGGACTGATTTTTATCTTATGTTCGAATTTACATGATGTATACTATTGACTTCCTTTTCATGAATATGAATATCTTATGACCCATATTTATGGTTTATGGATGTCACTGTGGAAACTTGCCAATTAATTTTTTCTCACTTTTTCCCCCACACTAAGGTGAGACACCAACCGATTTGGAGTCCTCCAGGACAACGCTCAAGTTACTAATTTTTTTTTCTGTATTTCACTGTTTTGCTTGTTTCCATTTTTCTGTTTTGATATTGCACTCTAACGATGAAAATCTTATCATACAATGTTATGGGGCTCAACAGTCCGAATAAGAGGTATGCGGTATGGAAGGAGATCAACCGAACCCGTGCCGAATGGGTATGCCTCCAGGAGGTTAAACTGGCCTCCGATCAACATCCGATCTTCCAGCACAAGAACTTTCCACACATGTACAAGTCACTGTCCACAAAGAAAAAGGCTGGAGTCATTAACTGGTAGGTGGCACCGTTCCTTTTCAGCTCATCAAAGAGATACCAGACTTGTTGGGCAGGTTTATATACTCATATGCTTACTCCATGAAAGGCCATGCACAATAATGAATGTATACGCACCTAACAAGGGACACATTCATTTCTTGAACAAGCTAATCAAAAAAATAGACAAAGTCAAAACAGGTGATCTGATCTTAGTAGGCGATTTTAATATTGTCCCAGATAGTAGCATGGATTCATCCTCATTAGTTCACCACAAGGTTCCAGCTTTGAAAAACTGGTTAATTCAAAATGAGCTTTATGATGCTTTTCGTTGCTTGAACACATCGTCTTGTGAGTATTCTCACTTTTCATATGTACATAAGACAGCATCTAGAATCGATTTACTACTTACTAATATATTTACTTTAACCAAAATTAAAGATATACGGTTCATGCAAAAGACCATCTCGGATCATACCCCGGTTCTCGCTGAGTTCCTCGTGGGTCCTCCCTCTGACAAGCCATTCTGCTGGAGACTTAACCCAGCCTTGTTATATATACCAGAGTACAAGCAAGAGATAGAAAACGTTCTCTTAAACTACTTCAAGGAAAATGTATCTGGGGAAGGTAGATCAGTTCACGGTCTGGAATGCCCATAAGGCGGTCCTGAGGGGATGCCTTATGGAGATCCTCTCTAAACGTAAGAAGAGAAATAGGGAAAAAATTACAAACCTACAGGCCCAAATTAATGATCTAGAAAAAAACAAACCAACTCGAAAGTTCCTTCACAAACCATCCAGACTGAGATTTTGAGACTCAGACAGAGTCTGAGATCTGAAATCCACCAGGAATACGATGCAGCCATCAAAGCATCTAGGTATAAATCATATACATCTCTCAACAAGCCTACCAAGTTTATGATGAGGAAATTAAAAAGTGAAAGAATCAAAAAAAGGATAATTAAGATTGTATCTCCCTCGGGTGATCCCAAAATTCACCCTAGGGACATTGTCAACTCGTTTGCAGATTTCTTTAAAAATCTTTATAACCTGAAAGATAACCCCCAAACACCGGTGGTTAACTCGAATTTTGTGGATTCTTTTCTACAGAGTATCGATTTACCAAGAGTTGATGAGCTGGACTTGAATTATGTCAATAGCCCTTTTACAGAGAGTGAAATAGTTGATGTTATCAAGAAACTGCAGTCCCAAAAATCACCAGGGCAGGATGGCTTCTCTGGGGAATACTATAAATCCTTTTAAAAAATTCTGGCTCCACAGTTGGCTTCCGTCTTTGGTCTGGCATCGTCTCGGGGTTCCTTCCAAAAGGAGATGTTAGGCTGGTTTCACATTAGCGCTTTTTAAGCGCATGCACGGCCGGGGGTAGCTCCGCCCCCGAGCCGGCTCTCTGCCCGGCGTGCCCGCCCCTTGCTTGTAGCGCCGCCTCCTAGCGCACAGCGGCGCCTGCGATCGGCGCACCCTATCTTTAGCATAGTGTGCGCAGATCGTGCGCAGGCCGTGCGCTAGTTGCGCTTTGACCTGCGCTGCGCACTTTTGACGGTGCGCCATGTGCACCAAAATCAAACTTTTCGGATTTCGGCGTGCTCGGCGCACCGTCAAAAGTGCGCAGCGCAGGTCAAAGCGCAACTAGCGCACGGCCTGCGCACGATCTGCGCACCCTATGCTAAAGATAGGGTGCGCCGATCGCAGGCGCCGCTGTGCGCTAGGAGGCGGCGCTACAAGCAAGGGGCGGGCACGCCGGGCAGAGAGCCGGCTCGGGGGCGGAGCTACCCCCGGCCGTGCGTGCGCTTAAAAAGCGCTAATGTGAAACCAGCCTTAGAGGCAACAATTGTCACGATTCCAAAGGAGAGGGGAGACCCCGAGAGGATACACAACTATAGACCAATCTCGCTCGTAAACAGCGATATTAAAATCTAATCAAAGATCATTGCAAACTGACTAAAAAACATCCTTCCACGTCTGTTGGTGGATGATCAAATAGGGTTCACAGAGGGTCGCCAGGCCTCAGATGGGACTGGAAGGGTGTTGAATCTGATAAATTTAGCTAACAATTCGAGAACCGAAACTGCCTTTCTGGCACTGGACGCCGAGAAGGCATTCGATAGACTAAACTGGCTATATTTAAAATCAACTCTCGCTAGATTTGGCTTTGACGAGAAGTTTCTATCAACAGTCTTCGCCCTATACTCGGGTCCTAGTGCCAGGATCTATGCAAACAACTTCCTTTCTAACTCGTTTGACATTACTAATGGCACAAGACAGGGGTGCCCCCTGTCTCCCATTCTATTTCTGCTTGCCATAGAGCCCCTAGCCGAAAAAATTAGATTAAACAATGATATTAAAGGCTTTAAACTGCCATCACAAAATTTTAAAATCGGGTTATTCGCAGATGATCTCTTCCTCACACTTCTTGATCCCACAAATTCCATTAAAGCCTTTTCAGATGAACTAGAAAAATTCTCTATTGCATCCTATTTTAAGATAAACCCACACAAATCCAAATTTATAACTCTAAACATGAAACAATCTGAAATTAATGAAATAAAGACTCAAACCCAGTTCATTTGGGAGGAGAAAGAGATTGTCTATCTAGGGATTAGAATAGCAGGATCAATCCAAGCCACAGTTAGGGCCAATTCAGACAGCATTATAAAGACTATTACAGGCAATCTATCCTTTTTGGCTCAGTTAGAGGCTTCCATTTTTTGGAAGATACTGCCAGTCAAGGCCTTTATCCTTCCCAAAATTTTTATACATATCTAGGACTTTGCCAGTTAGCTTTCCACGCCAATCCATTGATAAAATTCAAGAGCTCATCCGACTATTTATTTGGAAAGGTAAGAAAGCAAGAATATCTGCAGGCTTACTTTATAAAAATAAAAAACATGGGGGCGCAGGACTGCCCAACATATACGCTTATTATCAGGCCTTACTTATTAAACAGAGCTGGCACAGGTTTATGGAAAACATGACACATCCAGCTTGGTATGGCTTGGAGAGAGATGCTAGTGATAGAGGTTCACACGAAAGCTTTTCTTTTACTTCCTTCTGCAAAAGCACAGTGCGAACTCATCACACCCTATATTTTGGTCGATAATCTCACCCTGGAATGAACTCATTAAGCCGACTAAAAATATCAAAAAAGCAGAGCAAATCTTAAAACTACCCCTATCTTCATTTGCACTGATGTATAATCTCCCGATGCCGGAGGTATGGGGGAAATCTGGAATCAAAAAGGTGGGGGATGTTTTTAGTGGAGTGGAGTTCTTGAAATTCAGTGAGATCAAGGCTAAATATAATATAACATCATCTGAACTGGTCTTTTACACCATGTTGAAAGACAGAATTTTGAAAATCATAAAAGGGAAGACTTTAAATTATGAAATGCTAACTTCACTGTTGTGCAACCTTAAAAATAAAAACCTCTGGAGTCTGCGTAATTTGTATAGATCTGTCGTCAAGGACCTAACGAGCCACAAAAACATATACATGAAGAGATGGGAGTCCGATTTAGGTGCTGATATCCGTCTCGAGAATTGGAACGATGCCATTAAATTCACTTACAATTCCAACATATCAATGGGTCTTCACGAGGGTTATTTTAAACTGTTAAATAGGTGGTACTATACCCCGACAAGGTTATCACATTTTAACACAGAATTATCTTCCTTGTGCTGGAGAGGCTGTGGACATCAAGGGAACATCTACTATATATTTTGGGGTTGTTCAAAGATCAAAAACCTCTGGTTCCAGGTCACACAGCACATTAACCTCATTGCTAAGGACTTCACAATTACGCCTGAAAGAGCACTTCTTTCATTAGACATGGAACAATTTGATGATTCGGTAAGATACATTATCACACACATCCTCTTTGTGACTAAGACCATGTTAGCACAATGGTGGAAGAAAGTGGAGGTTCCTAAATTTTCGGACATACTTGATAAAATAGGCCAACATAGTGATTTAGAACTCAGATTTGTGATTAACAACAATCACATCCACAAATATACAAAAAAATGGAAGACTTGGAACAACAAATTCCATATCAAATAGACCTATTAAGAGGTATTAAATTTTGAGGCCTAAACATGGCCGTTGTAGTACCGGGATGTTGTATCTCCTTCCAAGAATGTTACCCCATAATAAGGATTGGCGATTTTCTTTTCCTTTTATATTGTTATTTGCTATATATTATTTAATGCCTATTTGTGGGTTCTCTAGTTTTATATTTTTTCCGTACCTGTACAAGGTTCTTTACTTCCCATTCCCTTTCCTCCCTTCCAACCTTCCTTCCCTTACCCTGTTTAATTACTGAAAACCAATAAAA
The DNA here is from genome assembly GCF_039654945.1 of Dendrobates tinctorius. NCBI lineage: Eukaryota > Metazoa > Chordata > Amphibia > Anura > Dendrobatidae > Dendrobates > Dendrobates tinctorius. The sequence goes on along the minus strand of NW_027361694.1, from coordinate 3,393,404 downwards.
CTATTTGAAAAGATCTCCTTCTCTACTCTCCCCTTATCTCTTCTTCCCACAACCGCATACAAGTATTCTCCTGTGCTTCCCCCATACTCTGGAACTCTCTGCCGCAACACATCAGACTCTCACCATCAACGGAAACCTTCAAGAAGAACCTGAAGACCCACCTGTTCCGACAAGCCTGCAGCCTGCAATGATCCTCGGTCTACTGAACCACCGCACGACCTGCTCTACCCTCTCCTACTGTATCCTCATCCATCCCTGTAGACTGTGAGCCCTCGTGGGCAGGGTCCCCTCTCCTTATGTACTTGTGTGTTCCTTGTCTTACACATGTTTATTATACTTGTCTATATTTCCCCCTTTCACATGTAAAGCGCCATGGAATAAATGGCGCTATATAAATGCATAATAATAATAATAATTGTTCCTATTTCATGTGGAATACAAGGACTTCTTTCAACCGACATGGTATAAGTACCCATCAATCATCTTTAATGCAATCATTTTAGACTGCAATTTACAACTGCATATTGCTATGGCTAGAGGAGTGCAAAATCAAGTATAAGAAGGCAACATATTTGACCTTGACCTTTGATTATTATTACCTAAAGATTATGAATGGGGTTTTATTCTGTATTTTCACTGACCTGTAGCTAATTTGCAATATGTATTTCTAAAACACCAATAGATCTGGACTACTAATCTGACCACATATCAAGGGACACATCATAACAATTGTGTTCTGTTTTCCAACCTTCTGGCTAGGTCAAATGAATCTGTAGGCATTTATTCCCTATTCTTTCTTAGCATTCATTTTAAAATTGCACAGCTTCTCAAATAACCACTCTGTTGCAAAGATTTATTGATCACAGAACTCTTTGAAGGACACAAAGGAAAATTGCCCTTGTAATACAGTTAGCAGAGATATTTTTTCCCTATAGTCCATTGCATGTAGAACAGCAGGGTATGCATATGCATGTGTTAGTAGAAAATAACAAGATCTATTACAAAATATGATTATTATCACCATAATGAATCATTTCTTGTTAGCAAAGATGTTCTGCAGAGCTTTTACTCTTTTTTTCACTCTAAATGATCTCCAAATCTACCTATTTGAAAGCTTTATACAATTAGGAATTATTTATATGAAATATCTAATTTAAAGTGAACCCATCTGCAGTATTTTGCTAAATAAACTACAGGCATTGTCATGTTGCCGCTGTTATACTGATTAAAATGATAAACAGATCAAGAAAAAAGGAGTAATGAAAATACCACTGAATTATAAAATATAATAATAAACTTTATTAAATTGATAAAAAAGATCAAGTGAGACATAATGCAGTAAAGGGGAAGGAGGAGATATGCACATAAACTAAGGGAAGGATGCAGTTCCATTATTAGACTAGGGCAAGCAGAAAGAGTATGTATTCACATTAGAATGTTAACAAAGTTGCATAGATGTTATTACTTAGTGAAGAAATCTGATGATGTTCTATGGTATATCTATGCTTTGCCCAAACATGTACAGCTCAAATAGAGTAACTGCTTACCCATCATAAGCCTGGACCTTACACAGCCCTCCTGCAATCCCTGATGCGTGTTTCGCGTGCTCGCTTTGCTAACTAAACTACAGGCGTTGTCATGTTGCCGCTGTTGTACTGTTTAAAATGATACCTGGGGTGAAGAAATCGATATTGTATTTCTTGTGTAATGAGTGTAAGAAGTTTTCAGATAAGGATATGCTTCGGGGCGGGACTGTAGGCAGGGTCTTATTTTTCTTCTCTACAGCAGAGAAACCAAGGAAAGACCTGGTAAGCATAAACATGTTCCGCATCATAGAGACAGACTGCTTGTGCTTTTGGGTAGCTTGTGGGCAGGTATTTCCTTGGTTCCTCTGCCTTAGAGTAGGAAGATAAGACTCTGCAAACTTTTAACACGGATTACACAAGAACCACAAGACTGTCAAGGTGTTATTTTAATCAGTATAACAGCGGCAACATGACAATGTCTACTTTACTTAGCAACATTCAGCTGACACGTTTGCTTCAAAAAAATATTTGGAACTCTTGCATCATACTATAGCCTATTTAATTTCCCATAAAAACCTATAGATATTGGATGATTAATTGAACCTGGTGATACAAATCACCTAGCTGTGTATATAGGCAGAGACTTGTCAATCCACTGCAGCGGGCAGGAGGAAATCAACAGGGATCCGCCTGTCCAACTAGTCTACAGTGCAGTCTCATCCCTCGGCAGCATTTAAAGTATGTCTCTCTCTGAAATGCAGCTGCATTTCAGAGTCACACATACCTCACTGGAATCATACAGCTAGTGCCTGATGCACTGATGCATGCAGCCTGTGGATTGGGCAGCATGTATCCACAGTCAAGTTTACTTTAAAGTTACTATTTTTTAATGTGCATAGTATGTTATACACTACCATCCAAAATTGAGCTTTACATTTATGTTTCATCAAAATGAGGGAATCATTGAAAGAATGCATCCAGGTGAGGTTGACTTGCCGTATGAGGAAGAAAAATTCTGTATATCGAATTAAAAAGAGACCTGTCAAAAGAATTCAGTTTTGCTCATATTTTATTTCTGATGGTCTCCTAAGTATTAAATTCATAAAATTTCAAAGTGGTTCTTTTTATTTACTGCCAATTTTTATTACCTATACCAAATGAGTGTGGCTCACAGGATTCCCTGGGGTGTGTATTCAGGCTGCTCTGCATAATTATTCTTGTAAGCCACACCCCCTTTGTGAAGACCATAACAATTAGCGCTAACTAAAAAGGGTCTACATCTCTGTAACTCTATGTCAAAGTTTGAAAACTGAAAAAACAAACAAACTGAGAAATCTGCTGTGCAGCAGGAATAAAAGATGAGCAAAAATTGGGAACAGCTGCCCTGGTGACAGGTCCTCCTTAAATAATGGTGCTATAATATGTGTTGTTCTTAGCAATTAGAATTGTTTGTAAATATACAAAAAATACAATTTAGTCAATGCCATCTATTATGCAGAATTGCTAAATATTGTATGTGGACAACAGAGGTTAATTTATTCATTAAAGCAGTTTTACAAGATTTGAAAAAATATGGCTGATTTATTTGAAAGACAGTTCAACACATGTCCACATTTGCAGCATAGCTGCAATATCAGACACTAACCTTATGTGATTTGTGGAAGAAAGCATCCATAATTTTCTAATCTTAGATAAACCCTTAAGGCTACATTCCCATCATGAGATTTTGATGAATTTTTGACGTTGCAGAATTTCTGTATCTATTGAGTAAATTAGGTTACTTGTGTTTTTGTGTGCGTTTTCTTGCATGCATTTTTATCGCATTTTTGATGCTGCGGTTTTTGCCTCTTGTTGGAATGTCATGTTTTAAATGATGCTGCTTTGTTTTTGATACTTCCTGGCATTTGGTTTAGACAAAACTTTACTGATATAGTCATGTAAGGATTACATGCATTTTTGTATGCGTTTCCACTGCAGAAATGCGCTAAAACCGACTGTGTTTTAAATCTGCGGATTTTCTGCATTTGATGCAAGTATTTGGGAAAAATCTGCACATAAAACTCAATGCACCCGCAAGAGAAATTATCATACTATAAATCATATATATCATACTATAAATATATATCATACTAGAAATGTGAAAGGTCATTTTACACTGAAATGAAAAGTATAGGGTGCATGAGATTTCTATAACTCCCTTCCACATTGCTGGAACTGTAAGATGCTGAGTTTTTGATGCAGCATCAAAAACTCACCAAAACTCATCGTGGGCACACGGCCTAAATTATCCAATACCATAAATTTCTGTAATGCATTGCAAGCTTCAAGATTGCCAAATCAATTCTACACTGTCTAGCTACCAGTCTCATAGGAACACTACACTGACTGAAAAATAGCTTATTGTGCTACATGTAGAGAAGCACCCGAGAGCGAAGTTTATACCTTGTACCCATTGAGTCCGGCACTAGACTTAAATGGATTATACAGGTGTTTCTCACAAAATTGGAATATCATCAAAAAGTTAATTTATTTCAGTACTTCAATACAAAAAGTGAAACTCGTATATTATATGGAGTCATTACAGACAGAGTGATCTATTTCAAGTGTTTATTTCTGCTAATGTTGATGATTATGGCTTATAGCCATTGAAAACCCAAAAGTCATTATCTCAGTAAATTAGAATACCAGAACACCAGCTTGAAAAGTGATTTCAAAATGCAAAATGTTGGCCTACTGAAATGTGTGTTCAGTAAATGCACTCAGTACTTGGTCGGGGCCCTTTTTGCATCAATTACTGCATCAATGCGGCGTGGCTTCGAGGCAATCAGCCTGTGGCACTGCTGAGGTCTTATGGAATCCCAGGTTGCTATGTTGGGTCTGGTGTCTCTCATCTTCCTCTTGACAATACCCCATAGATTCTCTATGGGTTTAAGGTCACGTGAGTTGCTAGCCAATCAAGCAGAGTGATTGTGATGTTTTTAAAACAGGTATTGGTACTTTTGCCAGTGTGGAAAGGCACCAAGTCCTGCTGGAGAATGAAATTTCCATCTCCAAAAAGCTTGTCAGCAGAGGGAAGGATAAAGTGGTCTAAAATTTCCTGGTAGATGGCTTCATTGACTTTGGTCTTGACAAAACACAGTGGAACTACTCCAGCAGATGACATGGCTCCCCAAACTATCACTGATTGTGGAAGCTTCACACTAGACCTCAAGCAGCTTGGATTGTGTGCCTCTCCACTCTTCCTCCAGACTCTGGGACCTTGATGTCCAAATGAAATACAAAATTTACTACCACTGAGCAACAGTCCAGTTCTTTTTCTCCTTGGCCCTGGTAAGACGCTTCTAGTGTTGTCCATTGGTCATGAGTGGCTTGACACAAGGAATGCGACACTTGTAGCCCATATCCTGAATATGTCTGTGTGTGGTGGCTCTTGAAGCAATGACTCCAAGATCAGTCCAATCCTTGTGAATCTCCCCCAATCCTTTCAAGGCTGTGGTTATCCCAGTTGCTTGTGCATCCTTTTTCTACCACACTTTTTCCTCCTTCCACTCAACTTTCCAATAATGTGCTTGGATTCAGCACTCTGTGAACAGCCAGCTCTTTAGCAATGAACTTTTGTGGCTTATCGTCCTTGAGGAGTGTGTCAATGACTGCCTTCAGGACATCTGTCAAGTCAGCAGTCTTCCCCATGAGTGTGGAGCATACTGAAACAGACTAAGGTAACTTTTTAATTGCTTAGGAAGCCTTTGAAGGTTTTTTTGTTAATTATTCTTATTTACTGAGAAAATGACTTTTAGGTTTTCATTGGCTGTAGCCATAATCATCAATATTAACAGAAATAAAAACTTGAAATAGATCACTCTGCTTGTAATGACTCTATATAATATATGAGTTTCACATTTTGTAATGAAGAATTGAAATAAATTATTGTTTTGATGATATTCTAATTTTATGAGAAGCACTTGTATCACAAAGTTTTTGCTACCCCATCTGCGAGTGTCATGAAATAGGGGATGGATCAGTGCTGTGTGACTTACTGGACTGCCTCCTATTAATTTTATAAAATCCTGGGTCTACTATTTCTCTAAAAGCTGAGCTCTATATAACTCCACCCACACCACTGATTGGCAGCTTTCTGAGTATACTGTGCATAGGCAGAAAGTTGCCAATCAGTGATGGGGGCATAGATGAATATAGAGAATTACATGGCAGCAAGTTTACTAGTCTTCTAGTGATAACCTCCTACTGATAAAGCAGTGATTTTATCAACACTACTATCATCAGTAAGTGGTGCATTGCTGGAATCATGGATTCTATCCTTACGTTAGGGTATCGTTACACTTAGCGATGCACCAGTGATCCCGACAACGATACGACCTGGTAAGGATCACTGGTGCGTCGCTAAATGGTTGCTAGTAAGCTGCCAAACAGGCAGATTTACCCAATGATGCAGCAATGATCCAGCGATCCATATAACGACCTCGGCGGTCATTGGGACCTTGTCACACAGCAGCGATTCTGACGGCTCCCGCCTGTGTCCATGATTTCTGAGTCGCTAACGAGGTCGCTCGTCAGTGTCAAACACAGCGATGCACGCTGCCAGCAGGACACCAGAGATCAGAAAATGGCCTAGGACATTCGAGCATGATCAGCGATATCCAGCGGGGGACTGGTCGCCGCTACGTGTCACACGTAACGAGATCGCTGGCGAGATCGCTGTTGCATCACAAAATCGATGATGCTTCAGCGATCTCGCTAACTATCTCGCTATGTGAGACGAGGCCTTTATGCTGCTTTCAGATAAGCAATTTTGGTACATTTTTCTCCAAAAAGTGACAAATCTGATGTGACATTTATTAACAATTCAGGACCACTATGCCAAACACGTTAGTAAAATTGAAGTGTAGAAATGGGTATGACTTACTCCTTTGGAAATATACAGTCATATGTTAAAGTTTGGGCACCCCTATTAATGTTAACCTTTTTTCTTTATAACAATTTTGGTTTTTGCAACAGCTATTTCAGTTTCATATATCTAATAACTGATGGACTCAGTTATATTTCTGGATTCAAATGAGGTTTATTGTACTAACAGAAAATGTGCAATCTGCATTTAAACAAAATTTGACTGGTGCAAAAGTATGGGCACCCTTATCATTTTCTTGATTTGAACACTCCTAACTACTTTTTACGGACTTCCTGAAGCACTAAATTGGTTTTGTAACCTCATTGAGCTTTGAACTTCATAGCCAGGTGTATCAAATCATGAGAAAAGGTATTTAAGGAGGCCACTTGCAAGTAGTTCTCCTATTTGATTCTCCTATGAAGAGTGGCATCATGGGCTCCTCAAAACAACTCTCAAATGATCTGAAAACAAAGATTATTCAACATAGCTTTTCAGGGGAAGGATACAAAAAGTTGTCTCAGAGATTTAACCTGTCAGTTTCCACTGTGAGGAACATAGTAAGGAAATGGAAGAACACAGGTACAGTTCTTGTTAAGCCAGAAGTGGCAGGCCAAGAAAAATATCAGAAAGGCAGAGAAGAAGAATGGTGAGAACAGTCAAGGACAATCCACAGACCACCTCCAAAGACCTGCAGCATCATCTTGCTGCAGATGGTGTCACTGTGCATCGGTCAACAATACAGTGCACTTTGCACAAGGAGAAGCTGTATGGGAGAGTAATGCAAAAGAAGCCGTTTCTGCAAGCACGCCGCAACCATAGTCGCCTGAGGTATGCAAAAGCACATTTAGACAAGCCAGTTACATTTTGGAAGAAGGTCCTGTGGACTGATGAAACAAAGATTGAGTTGTTTGGTCATACAAAAAGGCGTTATGCATGGAGGCTAAAAAACACAGCATTCCAAGAAAAACACTTGCTACCCACAGTCAAATTTGGTGGAGGTTCCATCATGCTTTGGGGCTGTGTGGCCAATGCCGGCACCGGGAATCTTGTTAAAGTTGAGGATCACATGGATTCAACTAAGTATGAGCAGATTCTTGACAATAATGTGCAAGAATCAGTGACGAAGTTGAAGTTACGCAGGGGATGCATATTTCAGCAAGACAATGATCCAAAACACCGCTCCAAATCTACTCAGGCATTCATGCAAAGGAACAATTACAATGTTCTGGAATGGCCATCCCAGTCCCCAGACCTGAATATCATTGAACATCTGTGGGATGATTTGAAGCGGGTTGTCCATGCTCGGCGACCATCAAACTTAACTGAACTGGAATTGTTTTGTAAACAGGAATGGTCACAAATACCTTCATCCAGGATCCAGGAACTCATTAATAGCTACAGGAAGCAATTAGATGCTGTTATTTTTGCAAAAGGAGGATCTACAAAATATTAATGTCACTTTTATGTTGAGGTGCCCATACTTTTGCACCGGTCAAATTTTGTTTAAATGCAGATTGCACATTTTCTGTTAGTACAATAAACCTCATTTGAATCCAGAAATATAACTGAGTCCATCAGTTATTAGATATATGAAACTGAAATAGCTGTTGCAAAAACCAAAATTGTTATAAAGAAAAAAGTTTAACATTAATAGGGGTGCCCAAACTTTAACATATGACTGTAAAGTAACTTTTATGAAATGCAACTTTTTTACAGTCACAAATGAAAAAAAAATACATCAAACAGAGGCAGGCAAATATGAGGTAATAAAAGACAAAATATTACATAAAATTCAACAAAGCCTGTGGCTAATATGTTGCAATTTTTCATGAATTAATATTTGGGAGCTGCTGCTAACACTTATACATAATCAACCCATTCAGTCTTTATGTCCTTACTACCACAATACTGGTTTATTAGAATACGAGATCTGTTACCTTTTCTATTCTGCATTGTATTTTGCTGAATATTTGCTACAATTTCATCCTATACTGAATACGCCAAAGTAATTTGTTTTTAATTAATACTGAGTTGATACATTATATCAGTTGTATATGTGGTATGTAAGTGATATGAAAAAAACTGCAGTCATCTTTTAATTACAGGGGAGCACTATTAGTATAGAAAATAATGCCATGTGCATGTCAAGCTATGTCCCGAAAGAAGTTCCATTAAATTGTCATGCATAATAATAAAAGAACAAGATAATATTTTTTTTGCTACACATTCAGAGAAAAATGTGTTGAAATTGGCTGACATTCTAATTTCTGTAGCAATTACAGCAAAAAAGTATGTAACTACAATGTGTGTCACATTTTGAGAGGAAGTCCAATGACTGCATGTGTATTTTATGATAGCTGTACTTTTTAACCCCTGTATTTATAATAGTACAAAAAAATATAATATTCTGACTGTACTACTTTTTCCACTGTATTGCATACTAACAAGCTAGCTGACTTGGTAGAATCCTGCATTTGCATTTCCTATTTATTCATTTCAATTAGAGATGATAGATTTATTTCAAATTTAAATATTATTATTATTATGCATTGATATAGCGCCATTTATTCCATGGCGCTTTACATGTGAAAAGGGGAAATATAGACAAGTATAATAAACATGTGTAAGACAAGGGACACACAAGTACATAAGGAAAGGGGACCCTGCCCACGAGGGCTCACAGTCTACAGGGATGGATGAGGATACAGTAGGAGAGGGTAGAGTAGGTCGTGCGGTGGTTCAGTAGACCGAGGATCATTGCAGGATGTAGGCTTGTCAGAACAGGTGGGTCTTCAGGTTCTTCTTGAAGGTTTCCGTTGATGGTGAGAGTCTGATGTGTTGCGGCAGAGAGTTCCAGAGTATGGGGGAAACACGGGAGAAATCTTGTATGCGGTTGTGGGAAGAAGAGATAAGGGGGGAGTAGAGAAGGAGATCTTGAGATGATCGAAGGTTGCGTGCGGGTAGGTACCTAGAGACCATGTCACAGATGTATGGAGGAGACAGGTTGTGGATGTCATGGTTAGGGTTTTGAATTGGAGCCACTGGGCAATAGGAAGCCAGCGAAGGGCCTGGCATAGGGGGGAGGCTGGGGAATAGCGGAGAGACAGGTGGATTAGTCAGGCAGCAGAGTGTAGGATGGACTGAAGCGGAGCCAGAGTGCTAGAGGGGAGGCCAGAGAGTAGGAGGTTGCAGTAGTCGAGGCGGAAGATGATAAGAGCATGCACTAGTGTTTTTGTGTTTTCGAGGTTGAGGACTGAGCCGATCCGGGAAATATTTTTGAGATTGAGGCGGCAGGAGGAGGCGAGGGCTTGGATATGTGGTTTGAAAGAGAGTGCAGAGTCGAGGATCACCCCAAGGCACCGAGCGTGCGGGACTGGGGAAAGAAAGCAGCCACTGACATTGATGGATAGGTCTGGTGGAGGGGTAGGGTGAGATGGGGGAAAGATGATAAATTCTGTTTTGTCCATGTTCAGTTTGAGAAAGAGAGCAGAGAAGAAGGCTGAGATAGCAGACAGACATTGTGGGATTTCAGTCAGTAAGGAGGCGAGGTTGGGTCCAGATAGGTAGATCTGCGTGTTATTGGCATAGAGGTGATACTGCAAACCGTAGGATTCTATGAGCTGTCCCAAGCCAAAGGTGTAGATGGAGAATAGTAGGGGACCTAGGACAGAGCCTTGAGGAGCACCAACAGACAGGGGGCGAGGTGAGGAGGTGGTGAGTGAGAGGGAGACACTAAATGTTCGGTCTGTTAGGTATGATGAGATCCAGGATAGGGCCCAGTCTGTGATGCCAAGAGATGAGAGAGTCTGTAGTAGGACTGAATGGTCTACGGTGTCAAAGGCAGAGGACAGGTCCAGGAGAAGGAGGACAGAGTAGTGTCAATTGCTCTTGGCGGTTAGTAAGTCATTAGTGACTTTAGTTAGGGCAGTTTCAGTTGAGTGATGCGGTCAGAAGCCAGATTGTAACTGGTCATAGAGGGAACAGGAGGAGAGGTGGGACGACAGTTCAAGATATACATGCCAGATTCTAAAAATTTTTTAAAAACTCCAGCAAATAGCAATATTGCAAAGCCCCTAGCTACTTCAAAAATAAAGTGCCATATTTTTCTGATTATAATACGCACTTTTTTCCCAAAAAATTTTGGTGGAAAATAGGAGTTTGTCTTATAATGCGAATTGCAGCTGCAGTGGAGCTTAACTGCTCTGGTGGAGTGGGGTCCCAGGGTCGCTGCTGCCAGAGGCTTCTGGCGGCAATGTATGTATGAATAGGGCGATGACTGCGGGCCCCAGGCTGGTATAATCAAGAGTTCAGCAGTGCGGGGGGCTCCTCCAACATTTTGTGACAGCCCAGAGCCCCAAGATCAATAACACTAAAAATGACACAGCTGTCTCGTCTGCAAACATCATTGGAGATTCATGACTTGTTTTCTTTTATGAAAGTTAAGCGGTCTACACTTTCAGGGGACAGAGGGCTGAAGTTAACCATCAGTAAATCACCAGCAGCAATGAGTACATGTTCTGAGAGAACGGTGGCTGCCGGGCATGACAAAACTTCTACTACCTTTTGCCCATGCCTGCTGTCGCTGGTAATAGAGAGAGCAGACTTCACTGATGGGAGTATTCATTAGGTAGCACCTGTGCTAAAAATAAATAAATAAACAAAAATAAATAACACTGGGTCTCTTATTTTTGATAACCTGCACAGGCAAAACTGACAGCTGCTGGCTGCAACCATCAGCTCACAGCTTTGTCATGGCTGGGTTTCAAGAATTTAAAAATAATAGCATGGGGTCCACCTAATTTTGACAACCAGCCAAGCTAAAGCAGACAGCTGGGGTCTTGCATTCTCAGTCTGGTAAAGGGCCATAGATATTGTGCCCCCGGCCTAAAAATAGCAGCCCGCAGCCAGCAAAGAAAAGGCATTTCTATTAGATGCACCAATTCTGTCTCTTTGCCCGGCTCTTTTCACTTGCACTGGTGCACTGGCAAGAGGGGCAATGGTTGTGGTGATGATGTCAGCTGTATTATGGGTTCTGACATCAAGCCCACAGGTTAGTAGAGGCATCTGTAAGATGCCCTTATTACTAACAGCAAAGTCAGATTGTAAAATAGGCACAGCAAGAATAAAGTCCTTTAATTGAAAGAAAGATTCAGACTTCTTTATTTGAAATAAAATTATAAAAGCACAGTTATACTCACCTTACACCTAATCCATCGATGCCATCGACGCCCATGTCCCCTGTTAAAAACACAAAAATAATAAACAACCATATCCCTCACCTGTCCGAAATAAAGATTAGCAATACTATCACATGCAGTAATCCATCTTGGCTAGAGGTGGTTTACAGCATGAATGGTGTCATGCAACTATCAAGGCTGAAAACCAGGACACAATGCGAGCTTTAGGGTATGTTTCTGCGGGCACAAACCAGCAGTGCTTTGTATGCAGCACATGTCCACTCTGTCCAAAGCGATGCCGGCTTTTGTATGCGGGGTGATTCCGCATGTGTTCAATGAATCATGTGGAATCACTGCATCATATACATTGGACTGTGATATTTATCTTGCGGAGACTGAGCATCTCCGCAAGATAAGTAGACATGCTGCAGTCTATAAAGATGCGCCGCATGTGCGTATACACAGGGAAGCCGGAGGTGCCCCTGCATGCATAGTGGAGATGGGATTTCATAAAATCCCATCCACTATGCTGTAACATCTGGCCGCTGAGGAATGGATGCTGCGGCTGTACGCAGCATCCAATCCGCAGAATTTGCTGACCGTGGAAGCATACCCTTGTAGTTCTAGTAATACTGCAACCAGATGTAGCAGAGTTGGGGATCATAGTGGGACATCAGCATTATGGATTATCGGCAGACAGGTGAGCATACCTTTAGATTTTTCATTTTACATTAATAAATGGGTAAAAGAGGATTATTGTGGGGTAGTTTTCTATTCAATTAGAGGACTTTTTCTGTGTGTCTTTCTTACTATAGGTTACAGGGTTAGCAATAAGGGTGTCTTATAGACAGCTTCCCATTTACTAACAACTAGACTTAACTAACTCCTTTGCCCACGCACCTGAGCAAGTGGGAAGAGCGGAGCAAAGTGTCACTATTGGCGCATATAATAGATGAGCCTTTTCTGGGGTGGCCGCAAGATGCTATTTTTATGCTGGGGAGGGTCAATATCCATGGCCCCTTCCCATCCTGAGAATACTAGCTCCAAGCTGTGTGCTTTAGCTTGGCTGGTTATCAACAATGAGGAGACCCTATGCCGTTTTTTTAAATTATTTTTTTAATTATTTAAAAAAAGGTATAGAGACCCCTCTTTTTTTGATAACCAGCCAACATAATGCTGACAACTGAGTGCTGTAGCCTGCAGCTGTCAGTTTTACTTGCTCTTGGTAATAGAGGAGACAGCAAGATTTTTTTATTTTAATTTATTTTTAGTTTTTTTACATGGTGCCCCGGCCATTCACAGCCATGCCAATACTTGATTGAAGTGCCCACATAGGAAAAGTTTGTTGATTGGCTGCGCTGCAGCCTGTAAACAAGCTTTGTTTGTGATGCTGAACATAAACAGTAACTTGGATATCCCGGAGAAAACCATGTTCTTGGTCCATGCACAGATATCAGTGTCCGGAAATTTACTGTTTGGATTCATAGAATCGTAGAGTTGGAAGGGACCTCCTGGGCCATCTGGTCCAACCCCTTGCTCAAACCAGGATTCGCTAAATCATCCCAGTCAGATGTCTGTCCAGCCTCTGCTTGAAGACTTCCATTGAAGGAGAACTCACCACTTCTCGTGGCAGCTTGTTCCACTCATTGATCACTCTAACTGTCAAAAAGTTTTTTCTAATATCTAATCTGTGTCTCCTCCCATTCAGTTTCATCCCATTGCTTCTAGTCTTTCCTTGTGCAAATGAGAATAAAGTTGATCCTTCTACAATGTGACAGCCCTTTAGATATTTGTAGACAGCTATTCAGTCTCCTCTCAGTCTTCTCTTTTGCAAACTAAACAATCCCAAATCCTGCAACCTTTCCTCATAAGACAGGGTTTGCAGACCGGTCACCATTCTGGTTGCTCTTTTCTGAACTTGCTCCAGTTTGTTGATGTCTTTTTTAAAATGTGGTGCCCAAAACTGGACACAATATTCCAGATGAGGTCTGACCAAAGAGGAGTAGAGGGAAATAATGACTTCACGTTATCTAGACTGTATGCTTCTGTTAATACATCCTAGAATTGCATTTGCCTTTTTTGCTGCTGCATCACAGTGTTGACTCATATTCAGTCTGTGATCTATTAGTATACCCAAGTCTTTTTCACATGTGCTGTTGCTTAGCCCTATTCCTCCCATTCTGTATATGCTTTTTCATTTTTATTGCCCAGATGTAGTACTTTGCATTTTTTCCTGTTAAAAACCATTCTGTTAGTTGCTGCCCACTTCTCCAGTTTATTTATATCTTTTTGAATCCTCTCTCTCTTCTCTAGTATTAGCTATCCCTCCTAGCTTTGTGTCATCAGCAAATTTAATCAGTTTACCCTCAATTCCTTCATCTAAATCGTTGATAAAGATGTTGAACAATACAGGGCCCAGGACAGAGCCCTGTGGTACCCCACTTGAGACATTCTTCCAACTGGATGTGCAGCCATTTACGACCACTCTTTAGGTCCGATCACTAAACCAGTTATGAATCCACCTAACAGTTGCCTTGTCTATTCCATACTTAGTCATTTTTTCAATTAATATTGTATGAGATACTTTGTCAAATGCTTTGCTGAAGTCAAGATATACTATATCTACAGCATTTCCTTGATCCACCCAATCAGTGATTCCATCATAGAAGGAAATTAAGTTAGTCTGACATGACTTATTAGTTACAAACCCATGCTGACTCTGTTTAATAACTTCATTCTTATCCAGGTACTGACATACATGTTGTTTAATAATTTTTTCAAAGATCTTTCCTGGTATAGAAGTCAGACTCACCGGCCTATAGTTGCCTGGGTCCACCTTCTTCCCCTTTTTAAAGATAGGAACAACATTTGCATCCTGTCTTCTGGGACTTCTCCTGTTCTCCAAGAATTTTCAAAGATTATGGAGAGGGGTTCAAAAATTTCTTCTGCTATCTCCTTCAGTACTCTGGGGTGTAATTCATATGGACCTGGAGACTTGAATTCAATTAGGTTAGTTAACTGTTTCCTCACTATCTTTCTGTTTATAGATATCCTGGATTCTTCTATTCCCTTAATAGGACAGTGAAGAACAGTTGATGTTACATTTCCTTTCTGAGAGAAAACAGATGCAAAATAGGAATTTAAAAGTTCGGCCTTCTCAACATCCTGTCTTACCATTTCATCATTTTCATCCTGTAAAAATCCTATAGCATCTTTGACTTTTCTTTTACTTTTTACATATCCCCAAAATCCTTTATTATTGCTTTTGACATCTCTTGCAAGTCTCAATTCATTGTCAGCTTTAGATAATCTGATTTGTGCCCTGCAGGTTCTGCAGACAGCATTGTATTCTTCTTTAGATATGTCTCCCTCTTTCCATTTTATAAACATTTTTTTCTTCCTTTTTAGCATGTGCTTAAGTTCTGTGTTCATCCATCCTGGCTTCCTTAAATGCTTCCTATTCTTCCCTCTTTTCGGAATTGTTAATAATTGTGCTTTGAGAATTTCATTTTTCAAGATTTCCCATCCTTCCTGGACATTTTTGTCTTTAAGGATATCCAGCCATTGGATCCCTCCAATTCTCTTTCTGAATCCCTTAAAATCTGCCTTTCTGAAATCTAACCTTGACGTCTGAGTCTTCACAGGTCTTCCTCCTCTAGTTATCCAAAATTCTAAAATAGCATGGTCGCTACCTCCTAGGGTCCCAGCCACTTTTACCTCCTCAACCATTTCCTCCCTGTTTATAAGGATTAGATCAAAGGTAGCAGTTCCCCTTGTTTTCTCCCCTACCTTCTGGAAGATAACGTTGTCAGCAAGAGAGGATAAGAATTTCCTTGACATGTTAGTTTTGCCTGAGAGAGATTCCCAACAAATGTCTGGATAGTTGAAATCTCCAATGACAACTATGTCATATTTTTTGGAGAACTTGGCCATTTGATGCATAAAGAGTTCATCCATATCTTCAGGTTGCACAGGCGGCCTGTAGTAAATGCCTACAATGGTGCCCTTTCCATTGTTCTGTCCTTGTATTCTTACCCAAACAGTTTCCACAGAACTCCCAGTCTCTGAAGCTTCAATCTCTGTGCAGATATATGCGTTTCTAACATACAATGTGACACCTCCTCCTCGTTTATCAAGTCTGTTTCTTGCAAATAAGTTGTATCCTTCTAGCCTTGTATTCCAATCATGTGTATCGTCCCACCAAGTTTCAGTGATTGCAATGACATCATATTTCTTTTCACCCATTCTTCAATCACCCATTTCTAATCACAATGCAATTTTGCAGATTAGGTGATGGCTCAGTTATACTGCTATGTTGCTGCAAGTCCTTTCACTCATTCCTTGCCAAAAAACAATGATTGAAGTTTTCACACATTCTTCTGCCTTTTTCCAGTTGGTATAGTTTTTTTTAAAAAAGTTACACAATCAATTTGACATCATGTGTCATGCAGCGAGCATTTGTTTTTGTCTATTTGAAAGTCAATCACAATATTTCATTGTCGTTTATTGGTCTTTAACTGACCAGTTTTTGTTAATTTAACTACTAAAATATTTTGACAAAAAGTTAAATGTGTGAAAAGCTTTTTTCCATTTTTTTCATTTGTAATACTATCCAACCCTCCTTGACAGAAGGCAATATTCAAAAATGAGAGGTGTAGCTAGGGTTTTGGTTCAGAAAGGGGGGCAAACTTCTGAATTGGCCATTAACCCCTTTACCCCAAGGGAGATTTGCATGTTAATGACCAGGCCAATTTTTACAATTCTGACCATTGTCCCTTTATGAGGTAATAACTCTGGAACGCTTTCATGGATCCTGGTGATTCTGACACTGTTGTCTCATGACTTATTGTACTTCATGATAGTGGTAAAATTTCTTTTATATGAAATGCATTTATTTTTGAAAAAAACAGAAATTTGGCTAAAATTTTGAAAATTTTGCAGTTTTCCAACTTTGAATTTTCATGACCTTAAAACAGAGAAATATGTCACACAAAATGGTTAATAAGTAACATTTTCCACAT
The DNA here is from genome assembly GCF_039654945.1 of Dendrobates tinctorius. Taxonomy (NCBI): domain Eukaryota; kingdom Metazoa; phylum Chordata; class Amphibia; order Anura; family Dendrobatidae; genus Dendrobates; species Dendrobates tinctorius. The sequence goes on along the minus strand of NW_027361694.1, from coordinate 3,376,774 downwards.
GTCTGCTTTAGATCAGCACAATTTTAGAACCAAAATTTTTTTTGTTAGGAAGTTATAAGGGTTAAAAGTTGACCAGCGATTTCTCATTTTAACACCATTTTTTTAGGGACCACATCACATTTGAAGTCACTTTGAGCGGTCTATATGATAGAAAATACCCAAAAGTGACAACATTCTAAAAACTGCACCCCTCAAGGTGCTCAAAACCATATTCAAGAAGTTAATTAATCCTTCAGGTGCTTGACAGGAATTTTTGGAATGTTTAAAAAAATGAACATTTAACTTTTTTTCACAAAAAATGTATTTCAGATCCAATTTGTTTTATTTTGCCAAGGGTAACAGGAGAAATTGGACCCCAAAAGTTGTTGAACAATTTGTCCTGATCACGCTGATACCCTATATATGCAGGTACACCACTGATTGTGTGCATGGCAGAGCTCAGAAGGGAAGGCGCACCGTTTGACTTTTCAATGCAAAATTGGCTGGAATTGAGATCGGACGCCAGGTCGCATTTGGAGAGCCCCTGATGTACATAAACAGTGGAAATCCCCAAGTGACACCATTTTGGAAAGTAAACTCCCTAAGGAACTTACCTAGATGTATGGTGAGCACTTTGAACCCCAAAGTGCTTCACAGAAGTTTTTAATGTAGAGCCGTAAAAATAAAAAATCTTATATTTACTATATATATTTATACCCAATCAGGTGACTATCAATATATACAGCTCTGGCAAAAATTAAGAGACCACTTCCAAATGTTCTTTTTGTCTGATTTTTCTCTTTATAGGTACCGTATTTTCCGCTTTGTAAGATGCACTTTTTTCCCCCAAATTTGGGGGGAAATGGGGGTGCGTATTACAATGCAGATATACCGATAACTGCTTACCCATAAGTAGCTGCAGGCTGGGATGAGGGGGTGTATGCTGCTTCCACGCTGCTGCTGCCCACCGCCGCTGCCTGGGATGTCCACTGCTGCTGCCCAGGGGGTCCGCGTTCGCTGCTGCTGCCCGTGATGTCCGCCACTGCAGGTGGCTCTGCCAACATTTCGTGAAAGGCCAGAGCCCCGGCAGTTCTGTGGTTTCCTCCTGTGCGGTGGACTCCAGTAACATGGCCGCCGGGAGGCGGCGCAAGCGCAGACAAAAATCTCGGGAGATGAGATTTCAGTGCTGAGATCTCATCTCCCGAGATCTCCATGCTGAGGTCTCCATCTGCGCATGTGTCGGTGGCCATTTTACTGGAGTCCACATGCACAAGCTGAAACTATGGAACTTCCAGGGGGCTCCGATCTTTCAAGAAATGTCGGCAGAGCACCCACAGCGGCGGACATCCCGGGCAGCGGCGGCGGGTAGCAGCAGCCAAAATCCCAGGCAGTGGCAGCCTCGGATACCCTGGGCAGCGGCAACGGGCAGCATCAGACACCCTGAGCAGCAGCAGTAGAGACCCCTGGCAGCAGCAGCAGAGACCCATGGCAGCAGCAGCAGAGACCCCTGGCAGCAGCAGTAGCAGAGACCCCTGGCAGCAGCAGCAGAGACCCCTGGCAGCAGCAGCAGAGACCCTAGGCAGCAGCAGCAGCTGAGACCCCTGGCAGCAGCAGCAGAGACCCTTGGCAGCAGCAGAGACCCCAGGCAGCATCAGCAGCAGAGACCCCTGGCAGCACCCCAGCCACCATCTCTGATAAGCAATAAGAAGATGCATGGATTATAAGAAGCACCGCCATTTTATTAAAAAAAAAAATTCTTTTTTTCTCCTCAAAATTTGGTGTGTCTTATAATCCGGAGCGTCTTATAAAGCGAAAAATGTATTTTTGAGTGAAATGTAAATTGTTATTTTAGTCTACAAACTTTTGACAACATGTCTCCAAATTTCCAAGCAATAAATTTTGTTTTTTTTTCCTGAAAAAGAGAAATGGTCAAAATGTAAAAAAAACCAGGGCTTTCAGACCTCAAATAATGCAAAGAAAACAAGTTCATTATAATTTAAAAACAACAATACTAATGTTTTAACTCAGTTCAGAAATCAATATTTTGTGGAATAACCATTATTTTTAAAAACAGCTTTCATGAGTTTTGGAATGCTTGCCACCAGTCTTTCACACTGCTCCTGGTGCAAAAATTTAGAGCAGTTCTTTGTTTGATGGCTTGTAACTATCCATCATTCTCTTGATTACATTCCAGTGGTTGTCAATGGGGTTCAGGTCTGGAGAATGGGCTGCCCATGACAGGGTTTTGATGTGGTGGTCTCTTAATTTTTGCCAGAGCTGTATATATAAACTCATAAAATAAAATCACCACGATATCACACAGTAAAAACCCACAATTAATTGCCCGAATAACCCAAATCACACATGCACTATCATCCCTTCCACCTATTGCCCACTATCAATAAGGCCTAAGAGGTTACAGATTATACTTAGCCATGAGTGTCCATTATCATCCCAGGAGGCAAGAGAGGGAAAAACCACGTGTCTCTTGGTTTTTATGTCCAGCTAAAAGAGGAGTGTCGAGCCCCACGTGTGGGGAATGATGTCACCAGTATTCGAGCCCCACGTGTGGGGAATGATGTCACCAGTAAATTGTCTACTGGCTAAGATACACATCCTCAATAAACCTGTTTGACTAGCACATGACAGAATACAGCAGGCTGGAGGAGGGGTTTCTGAGCACATGTGGGGAAATTATATATACAGTGATTGACATTTTTATAGGAAACACCTAAATAAAATGGCAATGGTTGGTGATATCAACTTCCTGTTTGTGGAACATTAGTACAAGGGAGGGGGAAACTTTTCAAGATGGGTGGTGACTAGAGTTGAGCGAAACGGGTCGAAAAAATTCAAAAGTCGCCGACTTTTGGCAAAGTCGGGTTTCATGAAACGAAACCTAGGATAAGGTCGGCCACGAGGTCGGCGACTTACGCGCCAAAGTCGCGTTTCAAAAGTTTGTTTTGCGCTCTTTTTCAGCCAATCAGGATCCACGGACACTGTGGGCAACGTGATGACATAGGCACGGGTCACCACCATCTTTCAGAAGGGCATGCAAGTGATTGGCTTGCTTTGGTGGGCGTCACAGGGGGTATAAAAGGGCGTGCACGCCGACCGCCATCTTACTTCTGCCGATCTTAGTATAGGGAGAGGTTGCTGCTGATTCTGTAGGGAGAGCGTTAGGCAGGGAAGAAGACAAAAAAACTGCTTCTGCTGCTAGCGATTTGGCCTGCACAACACACAAGTCACTGTGTGTGCAGTGCAAGGGGAGGCTATATTGTGGTGTATCAGTGGTGTTGGTTGTTGGGCTGCCTTCTAAGGCTTCCTGACACGCTGGCATTGCTGTTTACCCACTGCTCCGCAAACTGCTTTTTTAAAAGCAATCCAATCTCCCTTATCCTCTCGTCACTTTGGTCACAGGCAGCTGTGCCATCGAGCGTGTCAGATAGCGCTCAGATATCAGTGGGCCGCACACAATCCACAAGTGTCCACTGTCCACAAGTGTACGCAGAGATTCAAAATCTCCATTAGCCTCTCGTCACTTTGGTCACAGGCAGCTGTGCCATCGAGCGTGTCACATAGCGCTCAGATATCAGTGGGCCGCACACAATCCACAAGTGTCCACTGTCCACAAGTGTACGCAGAGATTCAAAATCTCCATTATCCTCTCGTCATTTTGGTCACAGGCAGCAGTGCCATCGAGCGTGTCACATAGCGCTCAGATATCAGTGGGCCGCACAATCTACAAGTGTCCAGTGTCCAAAAGTGTACGCAGAGATTCAAAATCTCCATTATCCTCTCGTCACTTTGGTCACAGGCAGCTGTGCCACCAAGCGTGTCAGATAGCGCTCAGATATCAGTGGGCCGCACACAATCCACAAGTGTCCACTGTCCACAAGTGTACGCAGAGATTCAAAATCTCCATTATCCTCTCGTCACTTTGGTCACAGGCAGCTGTGCCATCGAGCGTGTCACATAGCGCTCAGATATCAGTGGGCCGCACACAATCCACAAGTGTCCACTGTCCACAAGTGTACGCAGAGATTCAAAATCTCCATTATCCTCTCGTCACTTTGGTCACAGGCAGCTGTGCCATCGAGCGTGTCACATAGCGCTCAGATATCAGTGGGCCGCACACAATCCACAAGTGTCCACTGTCCACAAGTGTACGCAGAGATTCAAAATCTCCATTATCCTCTCGTCACTTTGGTCACAGGCAACTGTGCCATCGAGCGTGTCACATAGCGCTCAGATATCAGTGGGCCGCACACAATCCACAAGTGTCCACTGTCCACAAGTGTACGCAGAGATTCAAAATCTCCATTATCCTCTCGTCACTTTGGTCACAGGCAGCTGTGCCATCGAGCGTGTCACATAGCGCTCAGATATCAGTGGGCCGCACACAATCCACAAGTGTCCAGTGTCCACAAGTGTACGCAGAGATTCAAAATCTCCATTATCCTCTCGTCACTTTGGTCACAGGCAGCTGTGCCATCGAGCGTGTCAGATAGCGCTCAGATATCAGTGGGCCGCACACAATCCACAAGTGTCCACTGTCCACAAGTGTACGCAGAGATTCAAAATCTCCATTATCCTCTCGTCACTTTGGTCACAGGCAGCTGTGCCATCGAGCGTGTCAGATAGCGCTCAGATATCAGTGGGCCGCACACAATCCACAAGTGTCCACTGTCCACAAGTGTACGCAGAGATTCAAAATCTCCATTATCCTCTCGTCACTTTGGTCACAGGCAGCTGTGCCATTGAGCGTGTCACATAGCGCTCAGATATCAGTGGGCCGCACACAATCCACAAGTGTCCACTGTCCACAAGTGTACGCAGAGATTCAAAATCTCCATTATCCTCTTGTCACTTTGGTCACAGGCAGCTGTGCCATCGAGCGTGTCACATAGCGCTCAGATATCAGTGGGCCGCACACAATCCACAAGTGTCCACTGTCCACAAGTGTACGCAGAGATTCAAAATCTCCATTATCCTCTCGTCACTTTGGTCACAGGCAGCTGTGCCATCGAGCGTGTCACATAGCGCTCAGATATCAGTGGGCCGCACACCATCCACAAGTGTCCAGTGTCCACAAGTGTACGCAGAGATTCAAAATCTCCATTATCCTCTCGTCACTTTGGTCACAGGCAGCTGTGCCATCGAGCGTGTCACATAGCGCTCAGATATCAGTGGGCCGCACACAATCCACAAGTGTCCACTGTCCACAAGTGTACGCAGAGATTCAAAATCTCCATTATCCTCTCGTCACTTTGGTCACAGGCAGCTGTGCCATCGAGCGTGTCACATAGCGCTCAGATATCAGTGGGCCGCACACAATCCACAAGTGTCCACTGTCCACAAGTGTACGCAGAGATTCAAAATCTCCATTATCCTCTCGTCACTTTGGTCACAGGCAGCTGTGCCATCGAGCGTGTCACATAGCGCTCAGATATCAGTGGGCCGCACACAATCCACAAGTGTCCAGTGTCCAAAAGTGTACGCAGAGATTCAAAATCTCCATTATCCTCTCGTCACTTTGGTCACAGGCAGCTGTGCCATCGAGCGTGTCACATAGCGCTCAGATATCAGTGGGCCGCACACATTCCACAAGTGTCCAGTGTCCAAAAGTGTACGCAGAGATTCAAAATCTCCATTATCCTCTCGTCACTTTGGTCACAGGCAGCTGTGCCATCGAGCGTGTCACATAGCGCTCAGATATCAGTGGGCCGCACACCATCCACAAGTGTCCAGTGTCCAAAAGTGTACGCAGAGATTCAAAATCTCCATTATCCTCTCGTCACTTTGGTCACAGGCAGCTGTGCCATCGAGCGTGTCACATAGCGCTCAGATATCAGTGGGCCGCACACAATCCACAAGTGTCCAGTGTCCAAAAGTGTACGCAGAGATTCAAAATCTCCATTATCCTCTCGTCACTTTGGTCACAGGCAGCTGTGCCATCGAGCGTGTCAGATAGCGCTCAGATATCAGTGGGCCGCACACAATCCACAAGTGTCCACTGTCCACAAGTGTACGCAGAGATTCAAAATCTCCATTATCCTCTCGTCACTTTGGTCACAGGCAGCTGTGCCATCGAGCGTGTCACATAGCGCTCAGATATCAGTGGGCCGCACACAATCCACAAGTGTCCACTGTCCACAAGTGTACGCAGAGATTCAAAATCTCCATTATCCTCTCGTCACTTTGGTCACAGGCAGCTGTGCCATCGAGCGTGTCACATAGCGCTCAGATATCAGTGGGCCGCACACAATCCACAAGTGTCCAGTGTCCAAAAGTGTACGCAGAGATTCAAAATCTCCATTATCCTCTCGTCACTTTGGTCACAGGCAGCTGTGCCATCGAGCGTGTCAGATAGCGCTCAGATATCAGTGGGCCGCACACAATCCACAAGTGTCCACTGTCCACAAGTGTACGCAGAGATTCAAAATCTCCATTATCCTCTCGTCACTTTGGTCACAGGCAGCTGTGCCATCGAGCGTGTCACATAGCGCTCAGATATCAGTGGGCCACACACAATCCACAAGTGTCCAGTGTCCAAAAGTGTACGCAGAGATTCAAAATCTCCATTATCCTCTCGTCACTTTGGTCACAGGCAGCTGTGCCATCGAGCGTGTCACATAGCGCTCAGATATCAGTGGGCCGCACACAATCCACAAGTGTCCAGTGTCCAAAAGTGTACGCAGAGATTCAAAATCTCCATTATCCTCTCGTCACTTTGGTCACAGGCAGCTGTGCCATCGAGCGTGTCAGATAGCGCTCAGATATCAGTGGGCCGCACACAATCCACAAGTGTCCACTGTCCACAAGTGTACGCAGAGATTCAAAATCTCCATTATCCTCTCGTCACTTTGGTCACAGGCAGCAGTGCCATCGAGCGTGTCAGATAGCGCTCAGATATCAGTGGGCCGCACACAATCCACAAGTGTCTACTGTCCACAAGTGTACGCAGAGATTCAAAATTTCCATTATCCTCTCGTCACTTTGGTCACAGGCAGCTGTGCCATCGAGCGTGTCACATAGCGCTCAGATATCAGTGGGCCGCACACAATCCACAAGTGTCCAGTGTCCACAAGTGTACGCAGAGATTCAAAATCTCCATTATCCTCTCGTCACTTTGGTCACAGGCAGCTGTGCCATCGAGCGTGTCACATAGCGCTCAGATATCAGTGGGCCGCACACAATCCACAAGTGTCCACTGTCCACAAGTGTACGCAGAGATTCAAAATCTCCATTATCCTCTCGTCACTTTGGTCACAGGCAGCTGTGCCATCGAGCGTGTCACATAGCGCTCAGATATCAGTGGGCCGCACACAATCCACAAGTGTCCAGTGTCCAAAAGTGTACGCAGAGATTCAAAATCTCCATTATCCTCTCGTCACTTTGGTCACAGGCAGCTGTGCCATCGAGCGTGTCACATAGCGCTCAGATATCAGTGGGCCGCACACCATCCACAAGTGTCCAGTGTCCAAAAGTGTACGCAGAGATTCAAAATCTCCATTATCCTCTCGTCACTTTGGTCACAGGCAGCTGTGCCATCGAGCGTGTCACATAGCGCCCAGATATCAGTGGGCCGCACACATTCCACAAGTGTCCAGTGTCCAAAAGTGTACGCAGAGATTCAAAATCTCCATTATCCTCTCGTCACTTTGGTCACAGGCAGCTGTGCCATCGAGCGTGTCACATAGCGCTCAGATATCAGTGGGCCGCACACAATCCACAAGTGTCCACTGTCCACAAGTGTACGCAGAGATTCAAAATCTCCATTATCCTCTCGTCACTTTGGTCACAGGCAGCTGTGCCATCGAGCGTGTCACATAGCGCTCAGATATCAGTGGGCCGCACACAATCCACAAGTGTCCAGTGTCCAAAAGTGTACGCAGAGATTCAAAATCTCCATTATCCTCTCGTCACTTTGGTCACAGGCAGCTGTGCCATCGAGCGTGTCAGATAGCGCTCAGATATCAGTGGGCCGCACACAATCCACAAGTGTCCACTGTCCACAAGTGTACGCAGAGATTCAAAATCTCCATTATCCTCTCGTCACTTTGGTCACAGGTAGCTGTGCCATCGAGCGTGTCACATAGCGCTCAGATATCAGTGGGCCGCACACAATCCACAAGTGTCCACTGTCCACAAGTGTACGCAGAGATTCAAAATCTCCATTATCCTCTCGTCACTTTGGTCACAGGCAGCTGTGCCATCGAGCGTGTCACATAGCGCTCAGATATCAGTGGGCCGCACACAATCCACAAGTGTCCAGTGTCCAAAAGTGTACGCAGAGATTCAAAATCTCCATTATCCTCTCGTCACTTTGGTCACAGGCAGCTGTGCCATCGAGCGTGTCAGATAGCGCTCAGATATCAGTGGGCCGCACACAATCCACAAGTGTCCACTGTCCACAAGTGTACGCAGAGATTCAAAATCTCCATTATCCTCTCGTCACTTTGGTCACAGGCAGCTGTGCCATCGAGCGTGTCACATAGCGCTCAGATATCAGTGGGCCGCACACAATCCACAAGTGTCCAGTGTCCAAAAGTGTACGCAGAGATTCAAAATCTCCATTATCCTCTCGTCACTTTGGTCACAGGCAGCTGTGCCATCGAGCGTGTCACATAGCGCCCAGATATCAGTGGGCCGCACACAATCCACAAGTGTCCAGTGTCCAAAAGTGTACGCAGAGATTCAAAATCTCCATTATCCTCTCGTCACTTTGGTCACAGGCAGCTGTGCCATCGGGTCAGATAGCGCTCAGATATCAGTGGGCCGCACACAATCCACAAGTGTCCACTGTCCACAAGTGTACGCAGAGATTCAAAATCTCCATTATCCTCTCGTCACTTTGGTCACAGGCAGCTGTGCCATCGAGCGTGTCACATAGCGCTCAGATATCAGTGGGCCGCACACAATCCACAAGTGTCCAGTGTCCAAAAGTGTACGCAGAGATTCAAAATCTCCATTATCCTCTCGTCACTTTGGTCACAGGCAGCTGTGCCATCGAGCGTGTCACATAGCGCTCAGATATCAGTGGGCCGCACACAATCCACAAGTGTCCACTGTCCACAAGTGTACGCAGAGATTCAAAATCTCCATTATCCTCTCGTCACTTTGGTCACAGGCAACTGTGCCATCGAGCGTGTCACATAGCGCTCAGATATCAGTGGGCCGCACACAATCCACAAGTGTCCAGTGTCCAAAAGTGTACGCAGAGATTCAAAATCTCCATTATCCTCTCGTCAATTTGGTCACAGGCAGCTGTGCCATCGAGCGTGTCACATAGCGCTCAGATATCAGTGGGCCGCACACAATCCACAAGTGTCCAGTGTCCAAAAGTGTACGCAGAGATTCAAAATCTCCATTATCCTCTCGTCACTTTGGTCACAGGCAGCTGTGCCATCGAGCGTGTCACATAGCGCTCAGATATCAGTGGGCCGCACACAATCCACAAGTGTCCACTGTCCACAAGTGTGTGCAGAAATTCTAAAACTCCCCTGTCCTATAGACACCTTGTACCTTGTTTTACATTACTATATAGTTTGTTGGATTTTGTCTACATTTCTACCAAAAATGAGGAAGGCTGTTGGAAGAGGCCGTGGAATTGGGCGGGGGTTGGCAGCTGGTAATGATGGTGTTGGTGGTGGATCTGATGGTAGTGGCAAGAGCAAAATAGGACCAAATGCAGGAGGTGCTGACCCTGCGTCATCGTCTGTCTACATAAGGCCTCGAACGCTTAGTTTTCTAGGAGTTGGCAAACCGCTTTTAAAGGCAGAGCATCAGGAAAAAGTTTTGTCTTACATTGCTGACTCAGCCTCCAGCTCTATCGCCTCCTCTTCTTCAGTTGTAAAAAGTAAAAGCACTGAGTCATCATTGGAGGCTCATGTTCATGAAACACACCTTTCCTTGTGTCCTTCACCCCAACCAAGATTGAAGGATGACGCAGGCCATACTACTGATTACTCCATGGAGCTGTTTTCACATACCATGCCTGGATTATCAAGTCAAATGGTGAATTACCCAGGCCAAGATGAATCTGACATGGAGTGCACTGATGCACAGCCGCTGATGGATGATTCTGCTGGTACATTCACTCAGAGCACTACATTGTCCTCGCAGTGTACAGAGCCAGATTTTGACCCTGATGAGACTCAGGTGCCCCTTCCCGCACACTATACCACCATACACGGTGACACAGAGAAAGGTGCACATGACATAGAAGAGGAGGTGATGGATGACCCAGTTGTTGACCCAGATTGGCATCCATTGGGGGAAGAGGGTGCTGCTTCCAATAGCTCAGATGATGAGCATCCACAGCAGACATCGACATCGCAACAGCTGTTATCTGGCAGGCCCGGAGCACTCCAAAGACAGGTTCCAAACATCAAAAGAGTTGCTGGACAGCTTGTCCAGAGGGTCAAAAGATCACAGCGTGCTAGGCCGCAAAATGTCTGCCAAAGTAGGAAGAGTGCAGTGTGGCAGTTTTTTGAACAAAATCCTCATGATCAGGCCAAGGTTATCTGTAAGAAGTGCGCAAAGACCTTTAGCCGAGGGAAAAATCTGAAAAATTTGAATACCAGTTGCATGCTTAGACATTTAACCAGCATGCACTTGCAAGCATGGACACAACACCAAACCTCAAGTGCCACATGTGCAACTGATCACAACGAAGGTAGTCAGCAACGCTACATTGTTTCCCCCACTGTAAGCCCACCGGTTAGCACAGCAGCAAATGTTGAGGTGTCGTTGCAAGGCCACAGCAGTCAGGGAATCCCACTGTTATATCAATGAAAGACTGATTCTAGGCCATCAGAAAGAACACCAACTCCATCACCATCATCAACCCTCTCTCAGTCCGCCCTGTCCACCGCTACTTCCACCATATGCAGCTCTCAAGTCCAGCTCACCCTCCCAGACACTATGAGTAGGTCAAGAAAGTACTCAGTCTCTCATCTGCGTACACTGGGTTTGAACGCCCACATTGCCAAACTAATCTCGTTTGAGATGATGCCCTTTCGGTTGGTGGAAAGCACAGCTTTCCGCGAACTCATGGCCTATGCAGTACCACGCTATGACCTACCCAGTCGCCACTTCTTCTCTCGCAAAGCCATCCCAGCCCTCCACCATCATGTGAAAGACCGCATTGTCCATGCACTCAAGCAGTCAGTGAGCGGAAAGGTGCACCTCACAACTGATGCATGGTCCAGTCGGCATGGCCAGGGCCGTTACGTGTCCATCACTGCGCACTGGGTTAATGTGGTGGATGCAGGGTCCAGAGGGGACAGCGGTGGTGGGACAGTGCTGCCTAGCCCACGGTCTAGGAAACAGTTGGCTGTAGGTGTTCGACCCTCCTCCTCCTCCTCCTCCAGAAGCGACAGCTCGTCCACAGAGCGCAGTCGTACGAGCACTCCATCTGCAGCTGCCACTGTTGCACACGATGTGTCCCCCTATCGAGCAGCTAGTGGAAAGCGTCAGCAGGCTGTGTTGCAGATGATGTGTTTGGGCGACAGACACACCGCCGAGGTGCTGGCCGAGTACTTGAAGCGACAAACTGAGTCATGGCTGGGCAGTGTACATCTTGAGGCAGGCAAGGTAGTTAGTGATAACGGCCGTAATTTTGTGGCAGCCATAGCCCTTTCAAAACTCAGCCACATACCTTGCTTGGCTCACACCTTGAACCTGGTGGTGCAGTGCTTCCTCAAAAATTATCCGGAGTTAACAGCCCTGCTCCAGAAGGTGCGAAGACTGTGCGCGCACATCCGCCGGCCGCCTGTACACTCTGTTCGTATGCAGAAGCTGCAGCGATTGCTCCACCTTCCCAACCACCGCCTCATTATCGACATTGCAACAAGGTGGAACTCCACCCTGCACATGGTGGAGCGGCTGTGCGAGCAGAGGCAGGCCATAATGCATTTGTGGGAGGATACACGGCCAGGCACTTTGAGAGCAGACATGGAGTTGACAGGCGTGCAGTGGTCGAAGCTGAAAGACCTTTGTAAAGTCCTTCAGTGTTTTGAGGAATGCACACGGCTGGTAAGCGCAGACGACGCCATCCTAAGCATGAGCATCCCACTTATGCGTCTGCTCATGCAAACTTTGACGCACCTTAAGGAGCAGGCGTCTGCAGCCAATGTTGATGAGGAGGAAGAGGAGGAGGGAATCCTTGATGACATTCAGCCATTGTCTGCTCAGGGACCTCTCCTGGAGGAGGTGGAGAAAGAAGAGGAGGAGGAGGAGGAGGATGATGGGGATGATTACTTAGGGGAGGAGGATGCATCTCGTGGGGCAAGTGAAAATGTTGGCGTGGCAAGGTCTGGTACAGGGTTTGTGCGTGACTGGAGGGATGTGGATTTGCCAGAAAGTGCTCCTCCACCCAGCACTCGCAGTGCATCATTGACACCGGGAACATTGGCCTACATGTCAGATTATGCCTTGCGGATCCTAAAAAGGGACCCCCGCATTGCCAAAATGATGAACGATGACGACTACTGGCTGGCCAGCATCCTGGATCCACGCTATAAAGGCAAATTACAAAACATCATGCCACAGGAGAACCTTGACCTAATATTGGCTAATAAACAAGCAACTCTGGTAAATCGGTTGCTTGAGGCATTCCCAGCACACAGCAGCGGTGATTGTTCTCACACGAGCAGTACGGGCCGGGGGCAGCTTGGCAGAGGTGTTCGTGGTGCACACAGCAGAAGTGGCGTTGGAGACAGGGGTTTCATGACAATGTTGTGGACTGATTTTTCAAATACCGCTCACACAACTGGTAATACTGCATCGATGGAAAGTGACAGGAGACAGCAGTTGTCAACTATGGTTACAAACTACTTTTCCTCCCATATCGATGTTCTCCCACACAGGTCATTCCCCTTTGACTATTGGGCCGCTAAACTGGACACCTGGCCTGAATTGGCCCAATATGCCTTACAGGAGCTCGCTTGCCCAGCTGCAAGTGTGCTATCGGAAAGAGTCTTCAGTGCAGCTGGATCAATCCTGACAGAAAAAAGGACCCGTCTGTCAACCCAAAATGTGGATGATCTAACCTTCATTAAAATGAACCACTCATGGGTTTCCAAGGATTTTGTCCCACCTTCCCCTGATGACACATAGGGTGACAGAAAAATGGCTTGCTTTGGTCCACCTCTTCCTGGTACTTCACCTATTTCGCCTTTTGCATCAGTTGAATGTCCAACATCAACATATGCCACTTTCTAAAACTCCCTAACTGTGCTGCCTCCCCCCCCATGGCTGTGGTCACCACCTAGCGCACGACACCGTGCGAGTGCCGTTGCCCTGGACAGGTGGGTAGGCCGACTCTTGGGCGCGGGCACTGGCACAGGGTCCCTCATAGTGCAATCAAGTGTCTCTGACGGTGGTGGTGCACACCCGCCGTCAGACACACCGCTGTACTATGAGTGGCCCAGTGCCAGTACCGACGCCCACAAGTGGGCCCCCCTTGCTTGGCCACGGCCCCAGCATTTGCAATCTTTACCTCTCCCTGCTCCTCCGCTGTGTAATCTGGGACGTCAAATCCATACTGTGCCTGACACCGTCTGAGCCTGCCTCCTGATGTATAGACATATATTTTGAATGTGTACGCTATCCATACATGTTATCCGGGGATACGGTACCCCTTCTAACCTTTGTGCAATGACATGCAATCCATACTGGGCCTAACACCGTCTGAGCCTGCCTCATGCTGTATAGACATATATTTTGAATGTGTACGCTATCCATACATGTTATCCGGGGATACGGTACCCCTTCTAACCTTTGTGCAATGACGTGCAATCCATACTGGGCCTAACACCGTCTGAGCCTGCCTCATGCTGTATAGACATATATTTTGAATGTGTACGCTATCCATACATGTTATCCAGGGATACGGTACCCTTTCTAACCTTTGTGCAATGACGTGCAATCCATACTGGGCCTAACACCGTCTGAGCCTGCCTCATGCTGTATAGACATATATTTTGAATGTGTACGCTATCCATACATGTTATCCGGGGATACGGTACCCTTTCTAACCTTTGTGCAATGACGTGCAATCCATACTGGGCCTAACACCGTCTGAGCCTGCCTCATGCTGTATAGACATATATTTTGAATGTGTACGCTATCCATTCATGTTATCCAGGGATACGGTACCCTTTCTAACCTTTGTGCAATGACGTGCAATCCATACTGGGCCTAACACCGTCTGAGCCTGCCTCATGCTGTATAGACATATATTTTGAATGTGTACGCTATCCATACATGTTATCCAGGGATACGGTACCCTTTCTAACCTTTGTGCAATGACGTGCAATCCATACTGGGCCTAACACCGTCTGAGCCTTCCTCATGCTGTATAGACATATATTTTGAATGTGTACGCTATCCATACATGTTATCCAGGGATACGGTACCCTTTCTAACCTTTGTGCAATGACGTGCAATCCATACTGGGCCTAACACCGTCTGAGCCTACCTCATGCTGTATAGACATATATTTTGAATGTGTACGCTATCCATACATGTTATCCGGGGATACGGTACCCCTTCTAACCTTTGTGCAATGACGTGCAATCCATACTGGGCCTAACACCGTCTGAGCCTGCCTCATGCTGTATAGACATATATTTTGAATGTGTACGCTATCCATACATGTTATCCAGGGATACGGTACCCTTTCTAACCTTTGTGCAATGACGAGCAATCCATACTGGGCCTAACACCGTCTGAGCCTGCCTCATGCTGTATAGACATATATTTTGAATGTGTACGCTATCCATACATGTTATCCGGGGATACGGTACCCCTTCTAACCTTTGTGCAATGACGTGCAATCCATACTGGGCCTAACACCGTCTGAGCCTGCCTCATGCTGTATAGACATATATTTTGAATGTGTACGCTATCCATACATGTTATCCGGGGATACGGTACCCTTTCTAACCTTTGTGCAATGACGTGCAATCCATACTGGGCCTAATACCGTCTGAGCCTGCCTCATGCTGTATAGACATATATTTTGAATGTGTACGCTATCCATACATGTTATCCGGGGATACGGTACCCTTTCTAACCTTTGTGCAATGATGTGCAATCCATACTGGGCCTAACACCGTCTGAGCCTGCCTCATGCTGTATAGACATATATTTTGAATGTGTACGCTATCCATACATGTTATCCGGGGATACGGTACCCCTTCTAACCTTTGTGCAATGACGTGCAATCCATACTGGGCCTAACATCGTCTGAGCCTGCCTCATGCTGTATAGACATATATTTTGAATGTGTACGCTATCCATACATGTTATCCGGGGATACGGTACCCTTTCTAACCTTTGTGCAATGACGTGCAATCCATACTGGGCCTACCACCATCTGAGCCTGCCTCATGCTGTATAGACATATATTTTGAATGTGTACGCTATCCATACATGTTATCCGGGGATACGGTACCCCTTCTAACCTTTGTGCAATGACGTGCAATCCATACTGGGCCTAACACCGTCTGAGCCTGCCTCATGCTGTATAGACATATATTTTGAATGTGTACGCTATCCATACATGTTATCCAGGGATACGGTACCCTTTCTAACCTTTGTGCAATGACGTGCAATCCATACTGGGCCTAACACCGTCTGAGCCTGCCTCATGCTGTATAGACATATATTTTGAATGTGTACGCTATCCATACATGTTATCCGGGGATACGGTACCCCTTCTAACCTTTGTGCAATGACGTGCAATCCATACTGGGCCTAACACCGTCTGAGCCTGCCTCATGCTGTATAGACATATATTTTGAATGTGTACGCTATCCATACATGTTATCCAGGGATACGGTACCCTTTCTAACCTTTGTGCAATCACGTGCAATCCATACTGGGCGTGAGAACGGCTGGCGAGCTGTTAAGCAAGCTACAGCACCTGTCCAGACAAGTACAGGGATTCCCTAGTGAGGAGACTTATTTGATTGTTTTCTATGTTGGGACAGCAATTTTTGGGGAGCACTATACTCTGGAGAATGTTAGATGGGGCCCAGCATACACTGGAACATTCCAAAGGTGGACATCAGACACTGGAGCAGCATTTACAGGGCCCATTATACACTAGAGCATTAGAAATGGGGCCCATTATGTTTGGAGCATTCTTTGGGCCCATAAGACAGTGGAGCTTCATCCATGGGGACCAACATATACTGTAGCATTATGTGGAGCTCATCATATACTGTTTCAAACATGATATGGGACCAATGATTTTGTATGGAGAAATAGATGGGCCTCGTCATGAGATGTAAAAAGTGAGGTATTTTTCATTGTACTATACCGCTATTTCTCTGCCGTATCGGAGCATGATGAGTTGTGGTATGTGTTAAAGGGGCGCTCTTTCGCCCAGGGCACATGAAAACCTGCAGCCAGCCCTCCCCCCCACAAATTTAGCCAAATAACCCCCATTTTTCAGTGCGTAACTTGTATTATGAAGTTAATTAAGGTTGACAAGCTTAAGTAAGAAGAATTGATGCTTTTGGCATTCAAATGGGCACTGTAGGTGTGTTTCCTGTCCCCCTCTCACTGCCGACTTTTATTCCCCATTGACTTACATTGGGTTTCGTGTTTCGGGACGACCCCGACTTTTCCCTATAAGCGGACGATCTTGCTCCACCCGACTTTTGGAAAAGTCGGGTTTCACGAAACGAAACGCGACCCTAAAAAAGCAAAAGTCGCTCAAC
This sequence comes from Dendrobates tinctorius, assembly GCF_039654945.1. Classification (NCBI taxonomy): domain Eukaryota; kingdom Metazoa; phylum Chordata; class Amphibia; order Anura; family Dendrobatidae; genus Dendrobates; species Dendrobates tinctorius. The sequence goes on along the minus strand of NW_027361694.1, from coordinate 3,360,056 downwards.
TCTAGTGGTGACCATGGTGGCCATTTTGAAGTTGGCTATTTTGGATCCAAATTTATTTTTTCCAATGGGAAGAGGGTCATGTGACACATCAAATTTATTGAGAATTTCACAAGAAAACAATGGTGTGTGTTGTGAATTTGCTTTCTGGCCTACCTCTGGTTACTAGTGAAGGTAGTGGAGCTGGTTATATTGACAGAGGGGTTGCGAGTTCTCTTTCCGGGCTCCCTCTGGTGGTTACCGGAGTAGTGGAGCTGATCTAATTAGCAGAGGCCTGTCACCTGATAATGAGGAGGATGACTGGAGATCTGGAGTTTCTGACTGGATTTAAGACAGCCGACTCCCTCTTACACTGCTGGTGATTTTTCCTGCCTCCTGAGGTCTTAGTTTCCAGCTCAGTCCCTGCATGCTCAGCTAAGTGTTCTTTTGCTATTGTTCACATTTGATCTGGTTTTGCCTATTTCAGTTTTGTATGATCAGCCAGCTTCGGCTGGGGCTGTGCTGAATTTCTATCCTTATGTTACTGCTTGTGCCAGTTTGTTTTTTCCCTTATTAGATTGGCCTCTTTTTGCTCTGCTTTCAGAATATACCAGAGTGATGATATATTGGACGAAGTCTAGTGACTTCAGAATTTTTTTATCAGACGTGTTGGGCTTTTTTTGCAGGGTTTTTTGCGTGATTGCAGACAGAGTCTTTCCTTTCCTGTCCTGTCTAGTTAGTGTGGGCCCCATCGTTTGCTCAGTCTATTTTCCTACCTGTGTTTGTGTCTTCGTCTTGTCTCACCGACAATATAGGTTTGGGGGCTATCTATTCCTTTGGGGTCTGCTCTGGGGCAGTTTAGATTTCCCCTTTCTTGCTTTAGGCTTATTTAGTTCTCCGGCTGTTTCGAGGCATCTAGGATCATCGTAGGTACGCTCTACGGCTACTGCTAGTTGTGTGGATAGGATCAGGGGTCTGCAATCCACTTAGTTACCAACCCCTCTGATTTTTTGTGGCTTAGCTTGGCTTTGCTTTCCTCCTCGGTGATGCAATCATAACAGAATCACCAGCTTAAACCACAGATTCTAGGGAACTCAAAAGCATTAGAGAATTTAAACAAAAAAGTGTCAGAGATTTTTTTTTATATATATATTTTCCTCTTTTTCTCTGGTGCCGTAGGAGGATTTTTCTTTCTTTAATGGAGATTAAGCAATTGTCTGATCGTGTGAAGCAGCTCGCTGCTGAAGTGCGGGGAATTTCAGCCTATTTCGCTCAATTATCTGCTGTTGAACCAAAAATCCCTACTCCTGATGTGTTTTCTGGGGACCGGTCTAAATTTTTGAATTTTAAGAATAATTGTAAACTATTTCTTGCCTTGAAGCTTAACTCAACGGGGAGCTCTGCGCAGCAGGTTAAAATTGTCAACTCCTTGCTGCGCGGCAATCCCCAGGATTGGGCTTTTTCTCTGACACCCGGAGATCCTATTCTGACTAATGTGGACGCACTTTTTCAAGCCTTGGGGTTGTTGTATGATGAACCTAATGCTATTGATCAAGCTGAGAAAGCCCTATTGGCATTGAACCAGGGTCAGGATTCTGCAGAGCTATACTGTGAAAAATTCTGAAAGTGGGCGGTTCTTACTAAATGGAATGACGATGCCCTAGCAGTGCTCTTTCGGAAGGGATTGGCAGAAACCGTAAAATATAATATGTTGGGATTTCCTGTTCCCTCTGGTCTTGATGATTCTATGTCATTAGCCATTCAAGTTGATCGGCGTTTACGTGAACGTAAAACTACATGAGAGGCGTTGCCGCCTTTTGAACGAACGTCTGAACCCATGCAATGTGACAGGGTTTTGTCTAGGGCACAACGTCAGGAGTTTAGAAGGTGTAATAAGCTGTGTTTTTTCTGTGGAGACTCCTCTCATACTATTTCTGTCTGCCCTAAACGAGAAAAATGTTTTGCGCACACATTTGCTGTGAGCAGTGTACAACCTAAGTTCCTTTTGGCAATTACTCTGATCTGCTCCTTGTCTACATTTTCCGCTAAGGCTTTTGTAGATTCAGGAGCAGCTTTGAATCTGATGGATTTAGACTTTTGCTAAACGTTGTGGTTTTCCCATGACACCCCTGTGGACGCCTATCCCTTTGAGGGGTATTGATGCTACTCCTTTGGGGGAGAATAAATCCCAGTTTTAGACCCAGGTGAAAATATGGGTCGCCCCGGACCACCAAGAAAATTGTAAATTTTTGGTGTTGCACAATTGGCATGATAATATTGTTCTGGGTTTTCCCTGGTTGCAAACTTAAAATCCTGTTTGGATTGGAAATCTGTGTCTGTGGTGAGTTGGGGTTGTCAGTGTGTTCTTAGTGACACTCCTGTTTTCTCCACCTCTCCCCAGTATCATGATATTCCTGATTATTTGGCTGATTTTTCTTATGTATTTAGTGAGAGTAAGTCTGCGTCTTTGCCTCCTCATAGGAGTAATGACTGTGCAATTGAGTTAATGCCCTGGTGTAAATTTCCAAGGGTCAGCTTTTCAACTTATTGGTACCCAAACATGATGCTATGTGATCTTATATCAAGGAGTCGTTGGCGAAGGGTCATATTAGATCATCCTCTTCAACTTTAGGTGCTGGGGTTTTTTTTGTGTCCAAGAAAGATGGTTCATTAAGGCCTTGTATTGACTATCGTTCCCTTAACAAAATCACTGTTAAATATCAGTACCTGTTACCCCTGATTTCTAATTTATTTTCCAGAGTTAAAAGTGCCTGCTGGTTTACCAAGCTTGACCTCAGGGGGGCTTATAATCTTTTTGGCATCAAGCACGGGGATGAATGGAAGACAGCGTTTAATACTCCTGAGGGACATTTTGAGTACCTGGTGATGCCTTTTGGGCTCACTAACGCCCCTTCTGTCTTCCAATCTTTTATGAACGATATTTTCCAGGACTTTGTGGATAAGTTTTTGATCATTTATCTGGATGATATTTTGATCTCTTCCAGTGATTGGAATTCTCATGTGGAACATGTCCGGACTGTGTTCCGGATTTTGAGGGAAAATTCCCTGTATGTTAAGGGATCGAAGTGCATCTTTGGTGTACAGAGGATTTCATTTTTGGGATTTATTTTGTCCCCGTCGGCTATTGAAATGGACCCAGCGAAGGTAAAGGCCATTTATGATCGGGTTCAGCCCACTTCTTTGAAGGCTCTCCAGAAGTTTTTTCGTTTTGCTAATTTCTATCCTAAATTTCTAAGTAATTTTTCTGGTATTGTCAAACCACTGACTGATCTGACCAAAAAGGGCGCTGATGTGGTGAATTGGTCTCCAGAGGCAGTTTCGGCATTTCAGGAGATTAAGCAGAGATTCACTTCGGCTCCGGTTCTACGGCAACCAGATGTCTCACTCCCATTTCAGATGGAGGTACATGCTTCTGAGATTGGTGCAGGAGCCGTTTTCTCCCCAAAAGATCCGGTGACTTCTAAAATGATTCCCTGCGCCTTCTTTTCTCGAAAATTCTCCCCATCTGAATGTAACTATGACATGGGGAATCGGGAATTGTTGGCCATGAAACGGGCATTTAAAGAGTGGAGACATGGGTTAGAGGGAGCTAGACATCAAGTTGTGGTAATCACCGACCGCAAGAATTTGATTTATCTTGAATCAGCCAAACGCTTGAATCCTAGACAGGCTAGATGGGCCTTGTTTTTTACGCGTTTTAATTTTGTTGTCTCTTTTCTTCCGGGCACTAAGAATGTTAAGGCAGATGCCCTTTCTAGGAGTTTCTTTGCGAATTCTCTTATTGTGACCGAGCCTACTACCATTATAAATGAGGGGGTAGTTCTTTCCACCATCTCACCTGATTTGAGACGTGCCCTGGAAGAATTTCAGGAGGACAAACCTGAACGTTGCCCTATGGGAAAATTGTATGTTCCTGACCAGTGGAGGAAGAGAGTAATGTCTGAAATTCATTGCTCCGCGTTGGCTGGTCATCCAGGTATTTTTGGTACCAGAGATTTGGTGAGTCGGTCTTTTTGGTGGCCTGCCTTATCTCGTGATATCAGGAATTTTGTGCAGTCCTGTGGGACTTGTTTTTGGTCTAAACCCTGTTCTCGTTCTAGTGGGTTGTTGATGCCCCTGCCGGTGCCCAAGAGGCCATGGACCCATATCTCAATGGATTTTATTTCTGATCTTCCTGTCTCTCAGAGAATGACTGTTATCTGGGTGATTTGTGATAGATTTTCTAAGATGATCCATCTTGTACCGTTCCCAAAGTTGCCATCTTCTTCAGAGTTGGTGCCCTTGTTTTTACAACAGGTGGCTCGGTGGCATGGGATTTCTGAGAACATTGTGTCGGACAGAGGAGTCCAGTTTGTTTCCAGATTTTGGAGAGCTTTTTGTTCCAAACTGGGAATTCAGTTATCTTTCTCCTCTGCATTTCATCCTCAGACCAATGGGCAGACTGAGAGAACAAACCAGACTTTGGAGTCCTATTTGAGATGTTTTATATCTGCTGATCAGGATGACTGGGTCTCATTTTTGCCCATGGCTGAATTCGGGCTAAACAATAGAGCTAGTTCTGCCACTTTGATGTCACCCTTTTTCTGTAACTTTGGGTTTCATCCTCGATTTTCTTCAGGGCAAGTGGAATCTTCGACCTGCCCAAGTGTGGACACTGTGGTAGAGAGAATACAGCAGATTTGGGACCAAGTGGTGGATAAGTTGTCCCTCTCTCAGGAAAAAGCCCAACGGTTTTCCAACTGGCATAGGACCATTGGTCCCCAGTTTAAAGTGGGTGATATGGTTTGGTTGTCATCAAAGAATATTCCTATGAAGTTTGCGTCTCCAAAGTTCAAGCCATGATTCATCGGATTTATAAGATTTTGGAGATTCTTAATCCTCTTTCTTTTCGATTGGCTCTTCCAGTTATGTTTAAGATCCATAACGTGTTTCATAAACTCTGTTGATGAGGTTTGTGGAGCCAGTAGTTCCTATGGCGGTGCCTCCTGACCCTGTACTGGTTAAAGGCAATGTGGAATATGAGGTAGAGAAAATATTGGATTCTCATTTGGCTAGATGGAGACTCCAGTACTTGGTCAAATGGAAGGGTTATGGCAGGAGGATAATTCTTGGGTCTCTGCTTCTGACATTCATGCCGATAGATTGGTTCATGCTTTTCACCAGGCCCATCCTGATGGCCTGTTGGCATGAATTAAGGTTCGGTAATCCCTCCTCCAGGGGGGGTACTGTTGTGAATTTGCTTTCTGGCCTACCTCTGGTTACTAGTGAAGGTAGTGGAGCTGGTTATATAGACAGAGGGGTCGCGAGTTCTCTTTCCGGGCTCCCTCTGGTGGTTACTGGAGGAAGTGGAGCTGATCTAATTAACAAAGGCCTGCCACCTCATAATGAGGAGGATTACTAGAGATCTGGAGTTTCTGACTGGATTTAAGACAGCCAACTAGAGATGAGTGACTTTGACTTTTTTAGGGTCGAGTCGGGTTTCATGAAACCCGACTTTCTCAAGAGTCGGGTAGAACGAAATCGGCCGACGGTAGGGAAAAGTCGGGGGTCCGACTGGAACACGAAACCCAATGCAAGTCAATGGGGAAGCAAAGTCGGCAGGGAGTGGAGGACAGTAAACACACCTACAGTGCCCATTTCAATGCCAAAAACATCAACTCTTAATAACGAAGCTTGTCAACGTTAATTTACTTTATAATAATAGTTACGCACTGAAAACTGGGGGGTTATTTGGATAAAGTTGTGGGGGGTAGGGCTGGCTCCAGGTTTTCATGTGCCCTGGGTCAAAGAGTGCCCCTTTAACACATACCACAACTCATGATGCTCTTATACGGCACAGAAATATAGGTATAGTACAATGACAAATACTTCACTGCTTACATGACATGACTGATCTATTTTAAATTCTACAATAGCTCAAAAAAAGGACAGTATATTACTCCATACAGTATACAGTATAATGTCCACCACATTGTGCGCCATACAGAATAATGAGCCCCATATATTTCTCCACACAGAATAATTGGTCACATATAATGTTCCATACATTATATGATGAGCTCCACATAATGCTACAGTATATGATGGTCCCCAAGGACGATGCTCCAGTGTGTTATGGGCACAAATAATGCTCTATATATAATGGGCCCCATTTCTAATGCTCCAGTGTATAATGTGCCCCATAGATGCTGCTCCAGTGTCTGATCTGCCCCATTTAGAATGCTCCAGTATATGATGGGCCCCATGGATGATGCTCCAGTGTCTTATGGGCCCAAATAATGCTCCATATATAATATGCACCATTTCTAATGCTCCAGTGTATAATGGGCCCCGTAAATGTTGCTCCAGTGTCTGATGTCCCCCGTTTGGAATGCTCCAGTATATGATGGGCCTCATGGATGATGCTCCAGTGTCTTATGGGCCCTAATAATGCTCAATATATAATGGGCCCCATTTCTAATGCTCCAGTGTATCATGTGCCCCATAGATGCTGCTCCAGTGTCTGATCTGCCCCATTTGGAATGCTCCAGTATATAATGGGCCTTATGGATGATGCTCCAGTGTCAGATGTCCCCCATTTGGAATGCTCCCATATATGATGGGCCTCATGGATGATGCTCCAAAGTCAGATGTCCCCCATTTTGAATGCTCCAGTATATGATGGGCCCCATTTTTAACCCCTTTCTGTCATGTGACGTACTATCCCGTCCATGTGCCCTGGGACTTAATCCCCAGGGACGGGATAGTACGTCACAGCGATCAGCGGCACCCACGTGGTGAGCACTGCTGATCGCGGCCAGGTGTCAGCTGATTATCACAGCTGACACCCGGCACTATGTGTCAGGGGCAGTCACTGACCGCCCCCTACACGTCAACCCCTTGCACACCATGATCAAACACGATCACGGTGTACCAGGGGTTAAATGGAAGCATCGGCAGGGAGGAAGCTCCCTCCGTGCTTCCCTGAGCCCCCCACAGCAGCGCAATGTGCAGCGCTGCTGCGAGGGGCTCCATCCCTGCAGGTCCCCGAATCCAAGATGGTGACAGGGACCTACAGGGCCTGCAGGGAGCTGGCTTCCTCATGCCTGCAAAGCGCAGACAAGGAGGAAGCCTTGTGCAGTGCCTGTGACAGATCGCTGATCTGTCACAGTGATCTGTGATGTGACAGATCAGCGATCTGTCACATGAGAGCTACGTCCCCCCTGGGACAATGTAACAAAGTTAAAAAAAGTGTAAAAATAATTTTAAAAAAATCGCTAAATAAATTAAAAAAAAAAATATTCCCTAATAAATTCATTTTTTGGAAATAAAAAAAAACAAACAATTAAAGTACACATATTTGGTATCGCCGAGTCCGTAACGACCCGCCCTATAAAACTGTCCCATTAGTTAACCCCTTTAGCGAACCCCTTAAAAAATAAAAATAAAAAACGAATCAAAAAATAACGATTTATTATCATACCGCCGAACAAAAAGTGCAATAACGCGCGATCAAAAAGACGCATATAAATATTCATGGTACCGCTGAAAACGTCATCTTGTCACAGAAAAAATGAGCCATGATACAGAATCATCAGCAAAAAGATAAAAAAGTTATAGCTCGCAGAATAAAGCGATGCAAAAATAATTATTTTTTATATAAAATTGTTTTCCTTGCATAAAAGCGCCAAAACATAATAAACTGCCTAAATGAGGTATCTCTGTAACCGTACTGACCCAAAGAATAAAAGCGCATTATCAATTTTACCGCAGGCAGAACGGTGTAAACGCACCCCCCAAAAGAAATTCATGAAACGCTGGTTTTTGTTCATTCTGCGTCCCAAAAATCGGAATAAAAAGCGATCAAAAGATGTCACATGCCCGAAAATGATACTACTAAAAACATCAACTCGTCCTGCAAAAAATAAGACCTCACATGACTCTTTGCGTCAAAATATGGAAAAATTATAGCTCTCAATATGTGGTGATGCAAAAACTATTTTTACCATAAAAAGCGTCCTTTAGTATGCGACAGCTGCCAAAAATAAAAACCCGCTATAAATAGTAAATCAAACCCCCCAGTTATCACCCCCTTAGTTAGGGAAAAATAATAAAATTAAAAGAAAATGTATTTATTTTCATTTTCCCATTAGGGTTAGGGTTAGGGCTAGGGTTAGGGCTAGGGTTAGGGCTAGAGTTAGGGCTGAGATTAGGGTTAGGGATGTGTTGGGGTTAGGGTTGGAGCTAGAATTGGGGAGTTTCCACTGTTTGGGCACATCAGGGGCTCTCCAAATGCAACATGGCGCCTGATCTCAATTCCAGCCAATTCTGCGTTGAAAAAGTCAAATGGTGCTCCTTCCCTTCCAAGCTCTGCCAAGCGCCCAAACAGTATTTTACCCCCACATATAGGGTATCAGCCTACTCAGGACAAATTGAAAAACAACTTTTGGGGTCCAATTTCTCCTGTTACCCTTAGGAAAATAAAAAATTGGGGGCAAAAATATCATTTTTGTGGAAAAAAATGATTTTTTTATTTTCACGCCCGGGCTTCCATTCTGAGCCCCGACGTGTGCCCATACAGTAGTTTTCTCCCACATATGAGGTATCAGCATACTCAGGACAAATTGGACAACAACTTTTGTGGTTCAATTTCTCCTGTTACCCTTGGGAAAATAAAAAAAATTGGGGACTAAATGATCATGTTTGTGGAAGAAAAACAATTTTTTTATTTTCATGCCCAGGCATTATAAACTTCTGTGAAGCCCTTGGGGGTTCAAAGTGCTCACCACACATCTAGATAAGTTCCTTAGGGGGTCTAGTTTCCAAAATGGTGTCATTTGAGGGGGGTTTCCACTGTTTAGGTACATTAGGGGCTCTCCAAAGGCAACATGACACCCGCAGACCATTCCATCAAAGTCTGCATTCCAAAACGTCACTACTTCCCTTCCGAGCCCCGACGTGTGCCCATACAGTAGCTTTCTCCCACATATGGGGTATCAGCGTACTCAGGACAAATTGCACAACAACTTTTGTGGTCCAATTTGTCCTGGTACCCTTGGGAAAATAAAAAAATGGGGACTAAAAGATCATGTTTGTGGAAAAAATACGATTTTTTTATTTTCACGCCCGGGCGTTATAGACTTCTGTGAAGCACTGGGGGGTTCAAAGTGCTCACCAAACATCTAGATAAGTTCCTTGGGGGGTCTAGTTTCCAAAATGGTGTCACTTGTGGGGGGTTTTCACTGTTTTGGTACATCAGGGGCTTTCCAAACACGACATGTCCGATCTCAATTCCAGCCAAAAACGTCAAATGGCGCTGCTTCCCTTCCAATCTCTGCCATGCGCCCAAATAGTGGTTTACCCCCACATGTTGGGTATCAGGATAAATTTCACAATACCTTTAAGGGTCCTGATGTTACCCTTGGAAAAATAAGAATTGAGGGTGAAAAAATCATTTTTGTGGAAAAAATATGATTTTTTAATTGTACGGCTGTACTTTATAAACTTCTGTGAAGCCCTTGTCAAATTTCTCACCACATATCTAGATAAGTTCCTAGGGGGGGTCTAGTTTCCAAAATGGGATCAATTGTGGGAGGTTTCTACTGTTTAGGTACATCAGGGGCTCTCCAAATGTGACATGGTGTCCTATCTGAATTCCAGCCAATTTTGCATTGAAGAAGTCAAACTGCGCTCCTTCCCTTCTGAGCTCTGCCATGCACCGAAACAGTGGTTCCCCCCACATATCAGGTATCAGCGTACTCAGTCCAATTTCTCCTGTTACCCTTGGTAAAATAAAAAAATTGAACCTGAAATATTTTTTTTGTGAAAAAAAGTTAAATGTTCATTTTTTTTTAAATATTCAAAAAATTCCTGTGACGCACCTAAAGGGTTAATAAACTTCTTGAATGTGGTTTTGAGCACCTTAAGGGGTGCAGTTTTTAGAATAGTGTCACTTTTGGTAATTTTCTATCATATAGACCCCTCAAAGTGGCTTCAAATGTGATGTGGTCCGTAAAAATAAAATGGTGTTGCAAAAATGAGAAATCGCTGGTCAAATTTTAACCCTTATAACTTCCTAAGTAAAAAAAATTTTGGTTCCAAAATTGTGCTGATGTAAAGTAAACATGTGGGAAATGTTACTTATTAAGTTTTTTGTGTGCCGTATCTCTGTGATTTAAGGGCATAAAAATTCAAAGTTGGAAAATTGCGAAATTTTTAAAGTTTTTTTCACAAATAAACGCAAGTTATATGAATGAAATTTTACCACTGGCATGAAGTACAATATGTCATGAGAATAGAATGTCAGAATCACCGGGATGTATGGAAGCGTTTCAGAGTTATTACCTCATAAAGGGACAGTGGTCTGAATTGTAACGTGAACATGGAAACCACCCTTGGGAGTTAAGGGGTTAATTAACCCGGGCATGGTATTTTGAAAAAAGGTCCATGGAGTAATCTGAAGTGTGTGCTGCCGCATCCTTCACTTTTGGTGTGGGTGAAGGACACAAGGAATGTGGTTGCTCCTGACCAGAAGCCTGCACTTACGACTCAGTGCTTGCATTTTTATAAACTTAAGAAGAGGAGGCGATAGAGCTGGAGGCTGTTTCAGCAATGTAAGCCAGAGCTACACCATGATGCAGGCTCAACACCTCCTGCCTTAGCTGCTATTGTGTTTTTGGCACTACCAGCAGATGAACCACCACCACCATCAGTACCAGGTGGCCCCCCACATCCACATCCGCATCTTCTTCCACCATACTTCCTCATGTTTTAGAAAATTGACCCAAAATACCAGCAGATATATGGTACTGTATCAGAAGCGTACAGCTCTATACAGTCTAGGGATAACAGTAAATCTCCGTTTATATTTCATGAGTCATACACAGACGCTCACATGCTCAGTATGGATTACCCAATAAAATTAAAAGGTGAAAAAGGGTACAGTATCACCAGATACAAGGTATATATAGTATAGTGTAAACATTCTGAATCTCAGTATACATTTCAGGAGGCAGACACAAACGCTCTCAGGCCCAGTATGGAGTACACAAGAATATGAAAAGCTGTAAATGGGTAATGTAACACAAACATACACCTGTATACAGTGTTGGGCAAATTTGAAAATTTGAAATCTTGGTATATATTTCCGGAGTCACCCTCAGACGCTCACTCAGTCTGAGTTTGACCATAATAAAAAATGTTGTAAAAAAGGTACTGGATAGCAAGATAGCAAGTATATATTTTATAGGGTACAATTGAAATCTCCTTAAACATAGTCCCGTAGTCAGACTCAAACACTTACTCAGTATGGATTTGACTGTAATACTAAATGTCGAACAAAGGTACTGTATAACAAGATACAAGCTGTATCGAGTATAGGGTAAAAATCGGTATCTCCGATTCACCGTATATATAGAAGGCGTAAACCACACACGCACACATGCTCACTCACTATGGATGATACCGTAATACAAAATTTGGTACAATGGTACTGTATCAGCACATACCAAGTGTATCCAGTCTAGGGGTAATTGTAAATTTTTGTCTCTACTTCCGGAGTCAGACACAGACACTCACAGGCTCAGTATGTATTACACCAGAATTTAACAAGTAGAAAAAGGGAAAGGTAGTCAAAGGGTACAAGAGTATACAGTGTTGTGGTACTTTTAAATCTTCGTATATATTTCAATCTCAGTAAGCCAGTCCAGACTCTCCGCTACTGGAAACTACATGGATACAAGTACAGATGGAAATTCGAGTGTTATCAGAAATTTGTGAATTACTCATTGCGGGAAAACCTTCCGGTAGATGTTGCAGAGGCGATGCAGACCCTCAATTACTGTGTCTGTGGAGACAGCGAAAATGTTTTTTTGTGAAGAAAGGATTACTTTATCACAGTAGCGTGGATCACATCACCTTTACTCGTCTCCATCAAACTGTGATCACAGGGAGAGATGTACACATGGTCCTCACTGCCTATCATGATGTGTCTGGTCATTTTGGAGTGCCAAAGACAGAAGCCACAGGCCGTAGGTGATTCTATTGGTTTGGCATGAGAGGAGAAGTTGAAAAATGGTGGCAGGAATGTCACACGTCTGTGACTATCACAAATGTGAAAGGTGATCATAAAGCACCATTGCATCCACTTATAAGTTGATGTCCAATACAAATGGTAACCATTGATCATCTGAAGGTAGAGGCCAGCAGGACATGGCATAGCTACATCTTAACCATCATCAATCAATACACCAAATTTCTAGTGGCCGCCCCTGTGAAGAATTTAACTGCCCAGATTACACAGCAGTGGAGCAGGGAGAGGTAAGTATTGCAACTTGCAAGTTCTGTGGCCATGACCAAGCATCGGGGGCACACTCGTGGTCGACAGTACTGGCACAGGGCCTCTCATAGTATGCTGGTGTGTCTGACAGTGAGTTGCCCCCCCACCATCAGAGACACTGTATTGTACTATGAGGGGCCCTGTGCCAGTGCCGCCGGCCATCTGTGGGCCCATCCACCTGTTCAGAGCAACGGCACTTGCCCGGGTGCGCCAGGTGTTGACCCCAGCCATTGGGGTGTGGGCAGCCCACTTAGTGAGGTTTAAAATATGGCATATGTTGATGTGTTGGCTGGACATTCAGCTGCTGCAAAGGGCGGAATTGGGCAAGTCCGAGGAAGAGGAGGACAAAAGTGAGGCAGTTTTCTGGCAACCTATGTGTCATCAGGGGAAGGTGGGACAAAATCCTTTGCAACTCATGCATGGTTCATTTTAATGAAGGTTAGATCATCAACATTTTGGGTAGACAGAAGGGTCCTTTTTTCTGTCAGGATTGATCCAGCAGCACTGAAGACTCTTTCAGATAACACACTAGCAGCAGGGCAAGCGAGCTCCTGTAAGGCATATTTTACAAATTCAGGCCAGGTGTCCTGTTTAGAGGCCCAATAGTCAAAGGGGAATGACTTGTGAGGGAGAACATCGATATGGGAGGAGAAGTAGTTTGTAACCATATTTGACAACTGCTGTTTCCTGTCACTTTAAATCGATGCAATATTAGCAGTCGTGTGAGCGGTACTTGAGAAATCATTCCACAACATGGTCATTAAACCCCTGTCTCCAACGCCACTTCAGCTGTGTGCACCACGAACACCTCTTCCATTGTGCCCACTATGGCTTGTGGGAGAAACAGCACCGCTGCTGTGTGCTGGGAAAGCCTCAAACAACCTGTTTACTAGAGTTGCTTGTTTGTTGGCCAATATTATCTCTAGGGTCTCCTGTGGCATGATGTTGTGTAATTTGCCTTTGTAGCGTGGATCGAGGATGCTGGCCAGCCAGTAGTCATCATCTCTCATCATTTTGGAAATGTGGGGGTCCTTTTTAGGATCCACAAGGCATAATCACACATATGGGCCAATGTTCCAGGTGTCAATGATGCACTGCCAGTGGTGGGTGGAGGAGCACTTTCTGGCAAATCCACATCCCTACAGTCACGCACAAACACTGTACCTGACCTTGGAATGCCAACATTTTCTCTTGCCCCTGAGAAGTATCCTCCTGCCCAAAATAATCATCCCCCTCATCCTCCTACTCCTCTTCCTCTTCTTCCTCCACCTCGTCCAGGACAGTTCCCTGACCAGACAATGGCTGACTGTCATCAAGGCTTCTCTCCTCCTCCTCCAATGCAGACGCCTGATCCTTAATGTGCGTCAAACTTTGCATGAGCAGACACATAAGTGGGATGTTCATGCTTTTGATGGCATTGTCTGCATTTAACAGCTGTGTGCATTCCTCAAAACACTTAAGGACTTTACAGAGGTCTTTCAGCTTTGACCACTGCACACCCGACAATTCCATATCTTCCCTCAAACTGCCTGCCTATGAATCCTCCCGCAAATGCATTACAGCCTGCCTCTTTTTGCACAGCCTCTCAACCATGTGCAGGGTGGAGTTCCACCTTGTTGCAACGTCTATGATTAGGCGGTGCTTGGGGAGGTTGAGCAGTCGCTGCAGCTTCTGCATATGACTGGAGTGTACGGCCGAGCGATGGATGTGCGAGCACAGTCTTCACACGTTATGGAGCAGGGATGTTAACTCCGGATAATTATTAAGGAAGCACTGCACCACCAGGTTCAAAGTGTGAGCCAGGCAAGGTATGTGTGTGAGTTTTGCATGGGCTATGGCTGAAACAAAATTACGGCCGTTATCACTGACTACCTTGCCTGCCTCAAGATGTAGACTGCCCAGCCATGACTCTGTTTGTTGCTGCAAGTAGTCGGCCAGTACCTTCGCAGTGTGTCTGTTGTCTCCCAAAGACATCATCTTTACCACAGCCTGATGACACTTACCACTAGCTGTTAGATAGTGGGACACCTCGTGTGCAACACTGCCAGCTGCGGATGCAGTGCTCGTGCGACTGCGCTCTGTGGACGAGCTTTCGCTGATGGAGGAGGAGAGAAAGTCTACAGCCAACTTTTTCCTATACCGTGGGCTAGGCAGCAGTGTTCCACCCCCACTGTCCCCAGTGGAGCATGCATCCACCACATTAATCCAGTGCGCAGTGATTGACACGTAACTGCCCTGGCCATGCCTACTGGTCCATGCATCTGTTGTGAGGTGCACCTTTCCACTCACTGACTGTTTTAGTGCATGGACAATGCAGTCTTTCACATGCCGGTGGAGGCAGGGATGGATTTTCGAGAAAAGATGTGCCGACTGGGTAGGTCATAGTTTGGAACAGCGTAGGCCATGAGGTCATGGAAAGCTTTGCTTTCAACCAAACGGTAGAGCATCATCTCTAATGAGATTAGTTTGGCAATGTAGGCGTTCAAACAAAGTGTACGCGAATGAGACGATGAGTACTTTCTTGTCCTACTCAGTGTGTCTGGTAGGGTGAGCTGAACTGGAGAGCTGCATATGGGGGAAGTAGCGGTGGACCGGACGGAGTGAGAGGGGGTTGATGATGGTATAGGTGGTGATGGCCTAGATTCTGTTGCAAAACCATTGTGATTCCCTGAGTGCTTTGTCCTTGCGACGACATCTCCACATTTAGTGCTGGTGGTGTGCTTAACGGTGGCGATGGTCTTACAGTGGAGGAAGTGATGGAGCGTTGCTGGCTACCTTCAGTCGGAGCAGGTGCGCACGTGCTACCTGAGGTTTTGTAGTCCGTCCACGCTTGCAAGTGCATGTTGATTAAATGTCTAAGCATGCAACTGGTATTCAAAATTCTGAGTTGTTTACCTTGGCTAAAGTTCCTTCCGCACTTCTTACAGGTAACCTTTGCCTCATCAGTAGGATTTTGGACAAAGAAGTGCCACACTGCACTTTTCCTACTATGGTATAAATTTTCAGGGCTTGCACGCTGTGCTAAGTTGACCGTCTGGCCAAGCTGTCCTGCAACTCTTTTAGTTTTTGTTCCACACTTTTGGACAGCTACGGGCCTGCCAGATAACTGCTGCTGCGATGTCAATGCCTGCTGCGGATCCTTCTCCTTATCTGAATTATTGCCAGCGCCACCCTCCCCCCAATGGATGCCAATCCGGGTCAAGAACTGAGTCATCCATCACCTCCTCTTCAAAGTCATCTGCACCTTCCTCTTTACCTTCCTCTGTGTCACCGCATAAGGTGGTATAGTATGCGGGAAGGGGCACCTGAGTTTCATCAGGGTCACATTCTGGCTCAATAGACTGCGAGGGCAATGTAGTGCTCTGGGTCGATGTACCAGCAGAATCATATAGCAGTGGCTGTGCATCAGTGCACTCCATGTCAGATTCATCTTGGAGTGGGGAATTCTGGATTTGACTGGATAACCCAGTCATAGTATGTGAAAAGAGCTCCATAGAGTAATCTGAAGTGTGGGCTGCTGCATCCTTAACTTTTGGTGGGGTTGAAGGACCCAAGGAAAGGTGTTTTTCCTGGCCAGAACCCTGCACTGACGACTCCGTGCTTGGAGGTTTTGAACGTTCAGAAGAGGAGGCAATAGAGCTGGTGGCTGTTTCGGCAATATAAGCCAAAATCTGTTCCTGATGATCCGGCTTCAAAAGCGGTTTTCCTATCCCAAGAAAAGGCAACCTTACAGGCCTTCTTGATTTCTATAAGGACTGCCACACGCTGTCACTGTCTAGTTTTCACCGTAAGCAAACAACAGATCTACGAAACTGTTTGAAAAGCAGACAGCACTCTAAGGTGTAGGTCTGGAAAAATGGAAAAACTCCTCGGCTTTTTTTTTCCAGAGTAACACACAGATAGCTTATATTTGTCCGTGATACCAGCAAGTACATGGTAGTGTGTGAGGATCATACACTGCTATACGGTGTCTGTATGGAAAATTGTCAATCTCCGTCTATTTCTATAGGGACTGACGCATGCTGTCTCTGACTAGTTTTCAACATAATCAAACAGCAGATCTACGAAACTGTTTGAAAAGCGGACAGCACTCTAAGGTGTAGGTCTGGACAAACGGAAAAACTCCTCGGCTTTTTTTTCCAGAGTAACACACAGACAGCTTCTATTTGTCCGTGATACCAGCCGGTACATGGTAGTGTGTGAGGCTCGCAAACCGATATACGGTGTCTGTATGGAAAATTGTCAATCTCCGTCTATTTGTAAAGGGACTGACACACGCTGTCTCTGTCTAATTTTCACCGTAATCAAACAGCAGATATTTGAAACTGTTTGAAAAGCGGACAGCATTCTAAGGTGTAGGTCTGGAAAAGTGGAAAAACTCCTCGGCTTTTTTTTCCGGAGTAACACACAGATAGATTCCATTTGTCCACGATACCACCCGGTACACAGTAGCGTGTGAGGATCGTACACTGCTAAACGGTGTCTGTATGGAAAATTGTCAATTTCCATCTATTTGTATAGGGGCTGACACAAGCTGTCTTTGTCTAGTTTTCACTGTAATCAAACAGCAGATCTACGAAACTGTTTGAAAAGCGGACAGCACTCTAAGGTGTAGGTCTAGAAAAACGGAAAAACTCTTTGGCTTTTTTTTCCAGAGTAACACACAGATAGCTTTGATTTGTCCGTGATACCAGCCGGTACACGGTAGTGTGTGAGGATCATACACCGCTATACGGTGTCTGTGTAGATAATTGTCAATCGCCGTCTATTTGTAAAGGGACTGACACATGCTGTCTCTGTCTAGTTTTCACCGTACTCAAACAGCAGATATATGAAACTGTTTAAAAAGCGGACAGCACTCTAAGGTGTAGGTCTGGAAAAACAGTAAAACTCAGCATTTTTCCAGAGTAATATACAGATAGCTTCTATTTGTCCATGATACCAGCCGGTACACGGTAGTGTGTGAGGATCGTACACCGCTATATGTTGTCTGTATGTAAAATTGTCAATCTCCGTCTATTTGTATAGGGACTGACAAACGCTGTCTCTGTCTAGCTTTCACCATAGTCGAACAGCAGATCCACAAAACTGTTTGAAAAGCAGACAGCACTCTAAGGTGTAGGTCAGGAAAATGGACAAACTCCTCAGCTTTTTCTTCCAGAGTCTCACCCATATAGTTTTTATTTGTCTGTGATACCAGCCGGTACCCGGTAGTGTGTGAGGAGCGTACACCGCTATACGGTCTGTGAAAAAATGAACGCTCAGTAACTCACCAGGACTAAATAATAAAAGTTGGAGTGCTTTGAAAAAAGCAGTTTGAACACCAGTCTGCACACAGCAATGCAGCTAGCAGGTAGCCTTACAATGCAGCCTAATCACCACCAGCGCTGCTGCACAAAAGCAAAAATTCTCCCCTTTCACTGCACACTAACTGTACAGTGAAAAGCGCTATGAGCAGAAGCAGTTTTTTTTTTCTTCTTCCCTACCTAACGCTCTCCCTATTCAGAATCAGCTGGTAGTGCAATAAGAGACTGCGCTGCTGTGGTAGAATTCAAGATATCTTTATCAGAATATACCAGAGTGCTGATATAGTAGGTGAAGTCTAGTGACTTCAGTATTTTTCTATCAGACGTGTTGGGCTTTTTTTGCAGGGTTTTTTGCATGATTGTAGACAGAGTCTTTCTTTTCCTGTCCTGTCTAGTTAGTGTGGGCCCCATTGTTTGCTCAGTCTATTTTCCTACCTGCGTTTGTGTTTTCATCTTGTCTCACCAACAATATATGTTTGGGGGCTATCTATTCCTTTGGGGTCTGCTCTGGGGCAGTTTAGATTTCCCCTTTCTTGCGCTTTAGTCTTATTTAGTTCTCCAGCTGTCGAGGCATCTAGGATCATCGTAGGTACGCTCCACGGCTAGTGCTAGTTGTGTGGATAGGATCAAGGGTCTGCAATCTGCTTAGTTACCAACCTCTCTGATTTTCTGTCGCTTAGCTTGGTTTTGCTTTCCTCCTCAGTGACCCAATCATAACAGGTGTGCTTGGTTTTAACGTAACTTTATTCTTTCATGAGTTATTTGCAAGCTTATAACCACTTATAAAATGTGTTCAAAGTGCTGTCCATTGTGTTAGATTGTCAATGCAACCGTCTTCTCCCACTCTTGACACACTGATAGCAACACCGCAGAAGAAATGCTAGTCTAAGGGTATCAGATTCCTTGCAGGAATGCTCGGACCTGACACCCATAATGTGGTGGTGCACCATCTTGTTGAAAAAACTCAGGGAACGTGCCATCTTCAGTGCATAAAGAGGGCAACACATAATCATGTTGCAATTTCAGATATCCAGTGGCATTGAGGTTTCCATTGATGAAGAATGGCCCCAGTATCTTTGTACCCCTTATACCACACCATACCATCAATTATGGGTGTCAGGTCTGAGCATTCATACATGAACAGTTTCTTGGAAAGTGAATTGGTCATCATGAGCCAGTTGATTGGCCATCAAGGTCTCCCAATCTGACACCCTTAGACTTTCATCTTTGGGGTCATTTGAAGGCAACTGTCTATGCTGGGAAGATACGAGATGTGCAGCATCTGAAACAACGGATACTGGAAGCCTGTGCTAGCATTTCTTTTGCGGTGTTGCTATCAGTGTGTCAAGAGTGGGAGAAGAGGGTTGCATTGACAATCCAATACTATGGGCAGCACTTTGAACACATTTTATAAGTGGTCATAAACTTGTAAACAACTCATGAAAGAATAGAGTTATGTTAAAACCAAGCACACCATTGTTTTTCTTGTGAAATTTTCAGTAAGTTTGACGTGTCAATTGACCCTCTTCCCATTGAAAAAAATAAAGTTGGATCCAAAATGGCCAACTTCAAAATGGCCACCACCCATCTTGAAAATTTCCCCCCTCCCATATACTAGTGTGCCACAAACTGGAAGTTGATATCACCAACCATTCCCATTTTATTTAGGTATATCCATATAAATGGCCCACCCTGTATATATATATATATATATATATACATACACCGTGTGCCCGTGTGCAGAATTATTAGGCAAGTTGTATTTGAGAGAATTCTTTTTATTATTGAATAACAACTATGTTCTCAATCAACCCAAAAGACTCATAGATATCAAAGCTTAATATTTTTGGAAGTTGGAGTGTTTTTTTAGATTTGGCTATCTTAGGAGGATATCTGTTTGTGCAGGTAACTATTACAGCAGCTTAATAAAAACCAAATATATACCCATCTCACTTGTTTGTTTTCACCAGGTAAACCAATAGAGCAACACAAAATTTAGAAATAAACATTTCTGACATTCAAAAACAAAACAAAAATAATCAGTGACCAATATAGCCACCTTTCTTTACGATGACACTCAAAAGCCTTCCATCCATAGATACTGTCAGTTGCTTGATCTGTTTTCGATCAACATTGCGTGCCGCAGCCACCACAGCCTCCCATACACTGTTCGGAGAGATGTAATGTTTTCACTCCCTGTAGATCTCACACTTTATGAGGTACCACAGGTTCTCTATGGGGTTCAGATCAGGTGAACAAGGGGGCCATGTCATTATTTTTTATTCTTTTAGACCTTTACTGGCCAGCCGCGCTGTGGAGTATTTGGATGCATGTGATGGAGCATTGTCCTGCATGAACATCATGTTTTTCTTGAACGATACCGACTTCTTCCTGTACCACAGCTTGAAGAAGGTGTCTTCCAGAAACTGCCAGTAGGTCTGGGAGTTGAGCTTCACTCCATCCTCAACTCGAAAAGGTCCCACAAGTTCATCTTTGATGATACCAGCCCATAACAGTACCCCACCTCCATCTTGCTGGCATCTGAGTCAGAGTGGAGCTCTCTGTCCTTTACTGATCCAGTCTTGGGCCCATTGATCTGGCCAATCAAGAGTTGCTCTCATTTCATCAGTCCATAAAACCTTAGAAAAATCAGTCTTCAGATATTTCTTGGCACAGTCTTGACATTTTATCTTATGTTTCTTGTTGATCTTGTTGAAAGGTGGTCGTTTTTCAGCCTTCCTTAACTTGGCCATGTCCCTGAGTATAGCACACCTTGAGCTTTTTGATACTCCAGTAACGTTGCAGCTCTGAAATATGGCAAAACTGGTAGCAAATGGCATCTTGGCAGCTTCACGTTTGATTTTCCTCAATTCATGGGCAGTTATTTTGCGCCTTTTTTTATCAACACGCTTCTTGCGACCCTGTTGGATATTTGTCATTAAACACTTGATTGTTCAGAATTACGCTTCAAAAGTTTGGCAATTTCAAGACTGCTACATCCCTCTGCAAGACATCTCACAATTTTTGACTTTTCAGAGTCAGTCAAATGTTTCTTCGGACCCATTTTGCCAATGGAAAGAAAGTTGCCTAATAATTAAGCACACCTTATATAGAGTGTTGATGTTATTAGACCACACCCCTCCTCATTACAGAGATGCAAATCACCTGATTTACATAATTGGCAGTTGGCTTTCAAGCCTATACAGCTTGGAGTAGGACAACATGTATAAGGCCGGGGTCACACTAGCGATTAAAACGGTTGAATGCAATGCGATAAAAAATCGCATTGCATTCGAACCCATGTTATTCTATGGGGCAGCTCACATCATGCGATTTTTTATCGCATCCGATCCTCGGACCGAGACAATCGCAGCATGCTGCGATTGTCACCGATTTTCGGATCGGATTCCCCAATGCAAGTCTATGGATGTGATAAAAAAATGCATGGAAAACGCACCAAACGTGTGACTTGCGATTAAATCGCACAACTTCTCCAGGTCTACAGGATAGGGCATCAGGCATTGGCATTGGATGTCAATTTGATGCTTAGATGCGATTAAAATTGGTTCCTTGCCGGAAAATGGGATGACAGACGGATATCTGGCCAAAAATTCTTTGTGCGATTTCGTACCGTTAAAATGGGACCGATTTTTTAATGGTTGTGTGTGACTCCAGCCTTAAAAGGATGATGTGATCAAAATACTAACTTGCCTAATAATTCTGCACACAGTGTATATATATAAAACATGCACTATACACATCTCTATATAAAGATGTACATTTTGGATGCAGCAGGCAACTGCATCCCTTTGGTGTGTTTAGGTGAAATATTGGTGCACATTTGTATTTAGATATTTAGAATGTTAGGAATTTTATTTTGTCTTAAAAAAATAAAAACCTTTACAAAAATAAATGCAAAAGTAATGCAAAAGAATGTTACTGATACTAATGCTTTGCAGTCATCAAGACAGGAAAAACACTTTCCTAAGCACATTTGCGGATGGCCGATTTGCGGAAGGCTGTGGACTTCCTCCATGAAGCTCCGCCCACTGCCACACTGCCTCTGGTCAGGTCCGCCTATGTCTGAATGCGGCCCGCATACCTATCTGTAACATTAGGTACGCAGGTGGAGTGGATGTATGCGAATGCCTCAGCATGCGTTGTTTTGACTATGCGGCGACAGCATCAAATTCCAACATGTTGCGTTTGACGCGGGTCCCCGCATCGTCAAAATAACGCATGCGGACCCATCTGCATACATCAGAATGACCTGCATGCCCAATGATAAAGATAGGTACGCAGGTCGCATGCAGACGTAGGCGGAGCTGACGGGAGGAGGTGCGGCAGTGGACGGAGCTTCACGGAGGAACTACGCAGCCTTCCGCTGCTCGGCCATCCGAAAATGTGAACCTAGCCTAAGACTATCCTTGGTTTTAGTATTTTTCTTCATTATGAAAAATAACACTGAATGTCAAAGGACATATACTGCTCTCTTGATTTGCAGTACCTCAAGAATGAAAAATAAATTTTGTAATTAAATTCACATGCAACTAGAAAAGGTGTCGTAATGAAGTATATCACAGATCAATTAATTTATAGTCATACAAACTATGCAGGTTCTGCACCTCCATCTCAATTGAACCTATGTATTGTGGCTCTGGTAGTCCCCCCTGATTGACTGGACTAGATCATGTAATGAAATAGCTACATCATGTGAGCTGATCCTCTAGATGATATAATCTTCAGCAATGCATAAAATGGCCTTGGGAATTTATTTTTAGCATCCAGGCAAATCAAATCTCAAATTGTTAAAATATGCCAGGACTGCAAATTTCATTGAATTTGACTTTTGTTGTATTCACTATGGATCAATTTGAATCATCACTAACTACAATTAATTTTAAAATATTCCATATCTAATAACAGAATTTTCAAATTAGGGTATTTACAAAGTTATTTTTTAGTAAATTTGCACCATTTACAAAACTCTTTATATAAATGATTAGAATTTCCTGTTATTATAAGATTATTCAACAGTCAACATGTGTAGGGTTGGTGGGGCGAGCTGGGGGGTGGTCCCTCTCTTTACCGCACAGAGATAAAAACAGAGACACGATGGAGGCAGGTACTGGGTACAACAGGTATTGTTCACCGTCCGACTGACGGCCCTCGCAGCACACCACAATATCTCTCTCTCTCGCAGCCCTCCGTATCCAGGGCCACTTCCAACACCGCACGTTACACTAGGGACGTATTTATACGTACCGTCCCTTCTCACACTGTGACAATCCTGACAGCTCAGTCACTGTGGCCGCCTTAGGCCCGTACACCATCAGCACTTTACTGGCCAGTTTCGTCGTTACACATACGGTGTCCTTCACCCAGAGCCTCGTCTCTGCTGCGGTCCTTTCCTGTCAGGACCACTCCCCTGACGTTCTCTCTCCTCAGTCCCCCTGGTAAGATTCTCCTCAGAGCGCAAAGACTGTCACAGTCCTCCTGTCACCTGAGCTCCCCCTGGGGACTGGAACTTTCTGGAACCCTCCCTCAGAATTTATAGCTCACCCGGTTCCTTGAAACTGTCACTCCAACCACGCCCCCCCATGACCAATGGTTTCTAAAGCCCTAAGCTGCTGTCAAGTCCTTTGCTCACACTCCTCCCTGCCATCTAATGGTCAACCCAAGGTACTGCACGTCCACTACACTTTCCTAGCTGTTTCCCCACTGTACACCTACCTACACTGTGCATCCCTTTCCTTCTTCACTCAGACTAGTCCGTCCGTCCGTCAGGTCACCTTCCCTACACTCTCCCTTCCTTTGTCAATTGTCGTCCTCGACAATCGTCATCCCTGCCTTCATCATTCTGAAGCTACACCTACATTCTGTTGTCGGACCAGCTGTTGAGCCAAACCCACCATCTGCGGGGGCCGAACCATACTGGGAGCACTATGCTCTGAGCAGCCTACTGCTACTCACCAGCGCGCACGCCACATGACAACGTCTTTCAAACTGGGCAAGGTACACCCATATTCTCTCTACGGCGTGTATCTTTCCCCTACTCTCCCCTTCTGTTACCTTTCAGTATTCGGTACGCCATGATCGAGGTCTCTTACCTTCCAGATCATTACCAGTGCCCGCCTTCCTCCTTCAGGGGTGTCCGTGGTGTTGGGGACCTGACCTAGGACGGCTGTCTTTCTCACGTCTTCCAACTCATTTTCCCTTCTTTCAATTACATGTCATGGTCGGCGTCCCAGTCTCCCAGACCTCCTCAACTCTTAGATCCCTACCGGATCTCACACTTTCCTTTGGTCCCGCAGACCTTCCCTTACCCGGACCTGTTGCATTTTACTTGTGCATATTGTACACCAAAACAACTTTACAATATCACAAGTACCCATTTTTATAATTTTTTTTCATTTTCTCTTGCTTTTAAAACCAAAATATAACATAACGTTGCATGTCTTCTTTCCTCCTCCCCCCTTCCTTGGACCTGGACACTCCTCCGCTTTCCGTATCCCCGTTCTGTCAGGTAAACATATTTTCATATATAAAGAACATAGAAAGAAGAAAGAAAGAGAGAGAAAATAGTTGCATCAGTTAAACAACAACAAAACTTTTTTTCTAAATGCAACTGTCCTTATAATCTGCACAACGGTGCATCGAACGCCTGACAGTCTATACCACTCTCAATGGACAGAGGTGAGGGCTCCACAGCTGTGGAGCCCTCAGGGATACTGAGGGTGTCCATTCAAGTCCTCTTCTTTTCCATGACGGCCTCTCCTTGAGTGTGGAGCAGGTTCCACACTTCCTGCTCCCGGGCCTTTTTCTTCCTGATCACCTCCGCTTCCAACACGGAGGGAACAGCACGGGCCCTGGAGTCCGGTGGGCGGGACTCCACTGAAAAAGACCGCAAGACAGAAACGGCCGAAGATTTCTGTGGCCCAGCAGCCGCTGGGGTCAGGTGGCAAATGGGGACAACCGGGTCCTCGGGGGCTGGAATCACAGGGCCCGCTAAGTCGGTCGCAGCCGACTCCAGCAGCGGCATAACCGCGGCCTCAAGACAGGCCGCATCCACTACTTCCAACGGAGTCGGAGTAACGGCCGATTTCAATGATGCAGCTGCTATTAGCAGGGAAGGCGCAGCAGCGTCTTCTTTGGGTGAGCTCTGCACTGGTGACTCCGGGTGGGGTAGTTCGGGGACATGAGCGGGGACCTCGCTCAGCTCCGCATACACCACGGGGCCCGTGGTAACTAGGCCTTCCGGTGTGCAGGGGGCCGCGTGCTGCAGCAGAATGGTGGGGGCCGCTTGCGGAGGCACCGGTAGGGCCGGGGGTACTCTCACCTTCCCCGGTGCTGCGGCATCCGTTCCATCATCACGCAGTTTCCCCTGCAGCCTCCGTTCCTTGCTCCACTGTCCTGCGGGCCTTCCCTCCAGACTCGGGGGCTCCGCTGAGAAGTCCTCTGCTGGTATTGGTGGTGGCCGTTCTCGCTGACTCCGCTCAGGCTTCGCACCCCGGCTCAGCATCCCGCTGCCTGCCCGTGGTTCTACAGATGACTTCTGGTGCAGCTCCATCTCCTGCCGCCATTGCCACTCTAGTCGGCCGATGCCCCGACACCCGCAGCGTCTCATACCGTCCGTTGGGCAGCACTCGAATGGCATCAGACAGCCGCAGCCAAGTTTTTCTTCTGTGCCACTACCTCTGTGAGGTGGGGTGTCGGCAGGCCTCTCCACCCACCTGTCAGGGTCCAATATATGGAAGCGTCGATCTCCAGGCACATACTGCTTCCTTTTGGGGTACGTTGGAGGGGGTCCCAGGCCATTCTGATCAACTGCAAACACCCGGACCTCTCCTCTGCGCTGAAGCAGCACCGCCATACTGCACAGTCCCTGGTACCGCCCCGGATCCTCTGCTGGCCACACAGATCCGCCACAGCGCTCCCCTTTTGTATTCCACAGGTAGGTAATTTGTAATCCACAGGTATTAATAATCCAAGCAGCACAGTCCAAGTCCTTTTCCATTCTTTGAGGCAGGTCTGCCGCAGAAGATGATGTATTAGCGGCGGCGATCCTGCTGACTACGCCAAATGTAGGGTTGGTGGGGCGAGCTGGGGGGGTGGTCCCTCTCTTTACCGCGCAGAGATAAAAACAGAGACACGATGGAGGCAGGTACTGGGTACAACAGGTATTGTTCACCGTCCGACTGACGGCCCTCGCAGCACACCGCAATATCTCTCTCTCTCGCAGCCCTCCGTATCCAGGGCCACTTCCAACACCGCACGTTACACTAGGGACGTATTTATACGTACCGTCCCTTCTCACACTGTGACAATCCTGACAGCTCAGTCACTGTGGCCGCCTTAGGCCCGTACACCATCAGCACTTTACTGGCCAGTTTCGTCGTTACACATACGGTGTCCTTCACCCAGAGCCTCGTCTCTGCTGCGGTCCTTTCCTGTCAGGACCACCCCCCTGACGTTCTCTCTCCTCAGTCCCCCTGGTAAGATTCTCCTCAGAGCGCAAAGACTGTCACAGTCCTCCGGTCACCTGAGCTCCCCCTGGGGACTGGAACTTTCTGGAACCCTCCCTCAGAATTTATAGCTCACCTGGTTCCTTGAAACTGTCACTCCAACCACGCCCCCCATGACCAACGGTTTCTAAAGCCCTAAGCTGCTGTCAAGTCCTTTGCTCACACTCCTCCCTGCCATCTAATGGTCAACCCAAGGTACTGCACGTCCACTACACTTTCCTAGCTGTTTCCCCATTGTACACCTACCTACACTGTGCATCCCTTTCCTTCTTCACTCAGACTAGTCCGTCCGTCCGTCAGGTCACCTTCCCTACACATGCTGGAATTTTTACAATTAATTTAGGAGAAAAGGAGAGAACTGAACAGAGCCTTCATTTGCCCTAAATTTTACATCACTCCCCCAAATTATAATTTTTGACAGCAAATAATTCTCATTTAACTATAACATCTAGACATTTATTTTTCATTAGTATTCCTACTAAGCTCTATATATTTTTGGACTTTTAGATCAATTATTTGCTCAACTAAACATTTTAGAAACTGCTGATAATTTGTCACTCCAGGTTTCCAAGTGCATTGATGGAGAAGAAGTGAATTATTATGATAATATCAACCTTTGAACGTCCTCTGTGAAATAAGAAAAGCCAGGTTATGGCTGGGAAACTTAGGCCTAGAAGAAGGTAGTAATCAGTCTCTCTGGATGCAACTATCGCAGATGATGTAAATACTAGAGATCATTTTAATATAGTATACAGAAGTAGAATTTAACAAATAACAGATCTGTCCTAGTAATCAATAGTACATTATGAATGTTGACTACTAGTGATGAGCAAGTGTACTTGTCACTACTCGCTTGAGCATCAGTGTTATCGGGATACTTGTTACTTGGCGAGTATTTCATTAATACTCGAGCTGGAGCTCATGTCCCCGCCCCACATGTTTGCTGATTTTTTAGATAGCCAATGAATATGTGGCATTGTTTGCTAGTCACTGTGATGGCGTAGCCATTTTGGTTGTGGCATTTCTGTGATTGGCTGGCCACATAGAGTCCTCAGGTCTATATAAGACACACAGCACTATGCTCATCACACTGTACCCCGGAAACAGGCAGTGTAGTGGGAGGTGCTGGTGAGAGAGGGACAGAATTGTAGTTGTGTATTAGCAAAGGATTTCACCACATTTATATTTCTTTCAAGTACAACAACAGCCCTTCTTAGGGCAATTTAAAATAAATAGTAATTCTGATGTTGTTAGGAACGGCAGAACGCACTAATAAATAAATAATGAAGTGCGTTCGCCGCTCAAGGTCCACCGTGCAGTAAATGTTAAAACCGCTGCTAGACAATGGCAGATGCACTATATGGCGGTATAATGTGCAAGAGTTCAACGTCGCCCAATGTGCGCAGAGCGGACTCTGTTTTCTCACAGAGGCGCTGTAACATAAACATAAACACTGAGCCTGTTAGACTCACAGGTCTCAGCGAAATTGCATGCACAGTTTCAGGTCACAGGACAGGGTCCAAGACAGGGGACAGTGTCCGTCTAAACCTACCGTGCGTGCGGTGTCACAACTGCGGATGCCGGTAAGTGCTGCTGAATGCAGCGCGGTGGCAGACACAGCCGCTATGCGCCATGAAAGACGTGACACCACCGGACGCTAGTGTAGAGGTGCCGTGTGCACAGTGGCCTATGGCTTGCCACTGACTGGTGCTGACTCTTTCTATAGTTCCCTATCCACATGCGTAATATCAGAGGGAGGGGAATCTTAATAAGTCAGTCACCAGAATCATACATCCATCACATTCACACATCTAGCAAGAAGAGTCTATACTAGCGCATGGCTGAGCGGCCATGCAGGCCTTTTATAGTCGTGCGCTGCCAGGACCTCCCAAATCTCTGAGATGGACCAATCAGATCTGGAGAAGGACCTGAGCATGTGACTCCCGATCTCCAATGGGAGATCGTCTTGTGAGCATGCTCAGTGGAGCGGCAGAGGAACTTAGCCTCAGGAATGACTTGCTGCAGAGCAGCATGTGAGGCTCTGGATTCCTGTTGTGTAGCTGCAGGAATCCGAAGCCTAACAGATGTTAGCAGCACTAAGGTAGAGATTGTGCTGAAGGGATTGAGTAGAGTATGGTACGGTGAATTGCATATCCTTTATGCTGCAGCCTGCAACTCCTACCAAAATGTCTGCTCAGGGCTAACATTCTTTTTGCTCTTAATTCTACTAATTGTTCAGAGCAAGGAAATATTTTGCTCCATTTTTACTGAGGCAGTTGTGTATCAAAAGCATACACTCAGACTTGATTGGATCTCAACAGCATTGCTACATTGATACTGCAGTCTTATATGTCCATCTGAGGTGTGCAAATTTGATTGGCATTGCAATACAGCCTTTTTTTGAGCAGTGTAATTTTATGCAGCATTTATGTGCTACAGTTAAGAATCATCCCCTGTCCCCCCAAAAAAATTGTTTGTTGAAAAATCGCATTGCTATATTGATACTGCAAGTCCATCTGTAGTGGGCAAATCTTGCTGGAATTGTAATACTATCTGCAACGTTTCTCAAAAGAGATGTATCATACATAATGTAAAATGGGCAATGCATGTCGAAGTGGATGTGATGCTGTTGTTGAGCACAGAAGCCGAGGCCATGGTCAAGGTGAAACTGTGCCTGCCGCGCGAACACACACACGAACACACACATAATGTCGATCTAGCTTCCAGTCACACTTTCTAGGGAGTGTAGAACACCACTCTTTAAGCCAGACCAGTGTGAAAAGGTTGTTGGGTGAATAGCAGATAATGCTTCCAGTCACTTTGTCAGCACCATCCTGTCTACCACACGGTCCAGTCTCAGTAGCCATGATTCTAGGCCCTATAATATTCACCCTGATCCTCCTTCCTCCCACTAAGCCGAGTGCATGGAGACAAGTGATCCCACACTTCGATTCTCTGAAGAGCTGTTAACATTTCCATTTACAGATTCTGAAGATGCCTCCCACCCAGCACCTTTCGTTGCACACTTGCAACCACGCCCACATCATTGTCCCAGCACAGCATTCAGTTGTCCCTACCCCAGTTCTTGGAAAGCAAGCCTAAATATGCAGCCACCCACCCACAAGCTACAATACTAATCGGGCACATTTCCAGACCGCGGTGGGACAGCTTTATGCTTTTTTTTTTAATCAAAAAACAGTGTTTTTTACTAAATACCCTATGTTAATTATTTAATTCACTTGCTTTTTAACTTATTTTTTTTTTCATTAGGGTATATGCACACATTGTATTTTCTTTTTTTGCTTGCTTTTATGGCCAGTGTGAACATGCCTTTACATCATGTATGTTTTTAAGTCACACTCCCGCTCAGTTTTCTGTTTGTTTCTTCAGTAATTTTGTATTCAGTACAAATAGAGTGTGGCCCCCTTTTCACTGAGCTGGGTAGTTCATATATAGTCCTTCCAAAGCTGGGTGTCCTGTTGGGACCTGGTGATTCTCTGCCATTATTCACACTAGGTAGGTTTTAACATTAGAGAGTGTAGTTACCGTCCCAATTGGGTATACCTTGTCGTGGTGGGACAGCTTTATGCTTTTTTGATCAAAAAACAGTGTTTACTAAATACCCTATGTTAATTATTTAATTCACTTGCTTTTTTACTTATTTTTTTTCATTAGGGCATATGCAAACATTGTCTTTTCTTTGGTTTTGCTTGCTTTTATGGCCAGTGTGAACATGCCTTTACATCATGCAAGTTTTCAAGTCATACTCCAGTTTTCTGTTTTTTATTTGCGAAGATGTATATTGATAGATGTTTTGGAATTTCCCTGGACTGTTTCCAAGCTATTTAATTTGATCAGTACCTGCTCTGACCGGTTTTTGTTTATCATGCTGCATTAACTTCATCAACCGTAATACTGCAAGCTATCACAGAGTCTTTAGTTACCCTGGGAATAAGACCTGGTGATTATCTGGACAAAGTCAATTTCCACCCTGAAGTCTGTTTGTGGTTACATTCACATTGAGATTTAGTAAGTTGGGAAATGTGCTGCTGATTTGCAAGAGGATCCACAACAGCAATCTAATGCCCCTCATACTTTAGATAGATGACAGGTGAACAATGGTTCTTCTGATCCCTCATTTGGCAGACTATTCCGCCTGTGTCTTTCATACACGCCATTGAAGTGCTTGTTCTGCCAAGCAATACTGTGATCTTTAGGAGAGATCCGCTGCCTAAGGGTACATTCCCATGATGAAGAAGTAGCAGTAGCAGTCTGGACCACATAATCTTCACCTTGATCCTCCTTCCTCCCACCATGCTGAGTTCCAGAAGACCAGTAACCCTGTACTTGGACATTCCTAGCAGCTTTCTCCTTTTCCATTTATGGCTTCTTCTAGCTAGTCAACATGCAAGTTTTAAGAGGGACAAGAGGAAGTTGTGTGCACTGATGTTCAAGTATTTGAGCAGCCACGGTCAAAAGAAGACGGCAGTGGTGATGTCAGCGTGACCCTATATCTGTGACTGTAATAAGCTTACTGCAGGTCACAGGCATTGGGTGATGAGACTTCTACTCCCATCAGGCTATAAAACCTATAGAGAATACAGAAGTAAAAATGCCCCAAAAAGAGACTAGTTTGTACTAGAAATATAACTTTTTACTCACAAAGATAAAAAACAATTATTTTATTGAAAATTACAAATAACACAATACAAAGTTAATCCATGGTGGAAAGACCTAAGCAAAAAGCATCAGGTTTAAATCTTATCCATAAACAGCACAACTTAATATATGGCAATCATGTACAATTGCCTGTGGTTCAGTAATTATATTTAAGAAATAGGGAATAAGGAGTTTTCAAAAGATGATCCTGACGCAGTGACCCCAGATATAGATCGCAAAGTTACAAGTGCATTCATAGTATATATAGTAATCCCTCCCTGCAATCTAATAGTCAGGGGACACCAACCCTACACAGTGGCAGGGAGGAAGAGTTTCAGGGTTTCCAATTGCAACTGCCAACCCTGAAGCCCCAGCTCACTGACCCGCCCAATAAAGTGCCATTGATAGTGCCATTTTAATATGAGCATCCTCACCCATGTGGAGTCCTGATGCACCTCCCCAATGCCTGCTGTCACTGATGACAGCCGCCGGAGCAGGCGATGGCTGATGGGAGTAGTCATCAGTTGGAACCTGTACTCAAAGTAAAAAAAAAAAGTTAAAATAAAGAAATACACTGTGTCCGTAAAGTCATGGTGCACTTTTGACCAGTCACTGGAAAGCAACAAAAGATGATAAAAATGTGAAATCTGCTCCAAATAAAAGAAAAACTCTCCCAGTTTAATACCTATTCAGTGCAGTTCGATGTGGGCTTCATTTGTCGCCCTACACACATCTAAACTTGTGTTTGCATGATGTCACAGACCTGGCAGTGTATTAATCAGAGTTCAGTTTATCATGGGTTAATCTGACTGGGGGCTCAGCAACAGCTTATATGAGTTTGTGTTGTTTGATTGGTTCTTGTTATCTCTCCTCATGAACAGGTCTGATATGATTGGGCCAGAGAAAAGGCGCCAAAATGTAAACTATAAAAGTGCACAATGACTTTTTGGACACACTGAATTGAAATAAAAAAAAACACAGTATATACTCTCCTTCACCTAATCCCCGATGCCCATGTCACCTGGAAAAGAGAAGTAATATTAAACCACTGTATCTCTCACCTATCTGCCATAATCCATACTGTCCCATGATAATTTGGATCACTTGCAGAGAAGTCGCATCAACACTGTAATCACTCCTGCAGTGTGTAGCGCTGTGCTGTGGTAACAGTTCACTGGAATTCATTGGTTGATGAGCCCTGATGATGTCACTTACAGCACCGCTGCAGTGGAAAATTCTTATGCAGCAGAGATGCCATAACTGAGATCACAGGGGCTCATCAGCTGATGAACTCCAGTGAATGTTCTCACCGCCGCTCAGGGTTACACAGTGCAAGAGTGATTACACAATACTGTCAGTGTGTCTCCAGCTGCCAGGTAGAGCCAGGTAAAGTCATCAGAATCATTGTGGGATGATGACGTGAGTATGGTTTAATTTAGAGTCAATAAAGGAGTCTGTCATTATTTCAAACAAAGGACTTTGTTCTGGGGGGTTTCTTTTTACAATATCACTATGGGGTTAGTAATGGGGGTGTCTACCCATGCTATACGCAATTTGGGCACCACCTATTACTGGTCATTTACCCTTATCAATCCATGCTACAAGAAATTCCTGCAATGGAGGGGGCTACTAAATTTTTTTTGTCTATACATGTAACATTGTTGGATTCATTAAATATTGAGGAGTTCTTTGCAAAAACGTCTACTACTGTTCCTTCTACGCTCGCTAGATATCTCCTTTTTTTGCTTGGATACAGCTGTGCTTAGTCTGGACTGAACTACTTCCATGCTGAAGCGTCTGAAATGGCAATCACAGTGGTGAGCTGAAATTATTTACCTTTTTCTCTCAGGCTACTAAAAATGGTGCAATATCAGAAGAACTTATTAGAAAAATTGGTCAAAATTTTCTTATCTGACAATGCTGGAGGCAGAGGTCAGAGTTCTTTGAGCAACCAAAGAGTAGAGAGGATGGAGACACACAACAGGTCCAACAGAGGTCTGAGACAATTTCATTAGACCCTCTCACTACTCAGGCCATGATTTTCAGTGTATTCTGACAATGATGGAGAATGAAGATGTTGAAGGAATACCTATCCATCCGTACCAGTGTCCTCTGTGCCATACAAAAATTGGGTGTCCAAGCTGGAAACGTGGCATGAACTGTCCCTCTATGACTAGGAGGTGTTGACCTGCCCTGCCTCTAACATTTTGTCAGAGCGAGTTTTTAGTAATAAAATAATAGGCACATCCACCTGTCAACTGAAAATGCTGACGGGCTGACTCCCATCAAAATGAACAAGGCCTGGATTGGCCAAGACTTTGCAACTCCAAATGATGAGTGCAGCAGAACATAAAGTCAAATAACATATTTCTTTTTTAATAGTGTATTACCATGCACCCTTCTCACCTAAACAAGGATATACTGTACATTTCTTATTTTGTAATTTTTAGTGTCCTCCTCCTCCTTCTTTTCCTCAATCATACCTAGAGTCATGATCCGACTCTTGCACTATTTGTTTGTTCAAGGGTGTGTATGATGCCCTACTATATAATTTTCAAAGGCATTCCTGTAAAATTATCTTACATATATGTGCAGTCCCAGGTATACATGTTTTCAGCCCTTGCACATAGTGCATTGGCTTTACCTGTGTACGAGTCCCACTCCTTCCAAATGATAAAAATAATTTTTCAGAGGCACTTCTCTCCAAGGGTGTATTGCAGTGCCTCCCTCTAATTTGTGTCAGGCTTTGCACATGCTGCTTCCATTTTACCACTTTAAGAGTCCCACTCATTACCAATGTTAAAATAATGTTTTTGAGGCCCTCCACTACATCTCTTCCAGGGTGTACTGCCATTAATATTTATATATTTTCTAGGACTTGCACTAAATGCACATGCTTTAGTAGTGTAGGAGTCCCACTGTTTTTAAAATTTTCACTACTAATTTTTGGAGGTCAAGCTTAAGGGGGTTTTACACTAAGCGATATCACTAGCAATATCGCTAAAATGTCACCGGTTTTGTGACGTTATAGCGATATTGCTAGCGATATCGCTATGTGTGATACTTACCTCTGACCAGCTCCCCCGCTGTTCATCGCTGATCGCGCGAGATCGGGCAGCTCCATTTCTCGTCGTCTGCTTCCTGCTGGGGCTTCCTGCTGTGACGACGAGCGACGTGTGGAGGCGGGCGGGAGGACATCAGGATCGCTGTGTGTGAAAGGTGAGTATTGTGCGCTGCATCGCTCCTGCATCGCTGTGAGATCTTTTTGTGTGAAAGCTCACTAGCGATCATTTAGCAATGCAACAGCGATCCTGACCGGGTCGGATCGCTGGTGCATCGCTAAATGTAAAAGGGCCTTTAACCATTGAATCACAGGTAGCTCCATCATTCTGCTCCGACTACCATTGGGACAGGACAGAGCTTGAGTGAGGGGCTGTGTCAAGTTCTGTGGGTATCAATGAAAAACAGCCTCTAAGTCGGCACTGTGCACCAGGCTGTGCGGGTGAACCTTTCAAAATGCAGTGTTGCTTCTTTCCAAAGCTTTAGTGAAGGTGTTTCAAGGATTTTAAAGAATCTATTTCAAGAGCTATTTGCAAAAATATTTAATTTTGGCCTCAGAAATCCTGAAGTGTTAGCAGCATCATCATTGTAACAGATGCAAATTCTGTGCCTCTTTTTTTATTTGGGTAGTTGTTCTTGTTAACTCTATATGAATTTTTATTTGAAGCATTACATATGGATCTAGTAAAGAATGAGGTCAGTTTCCCGACTTGAGAAAATATTCTTTTACAGGCAAGTCCTACCACCTACTTTGTTTTGAACTCTTCCACAATCAACAGTATGAGGACGTTTTTCCATGCGTTCATTTGCCGATTTTGATTCTTTATGGTCATGTGTAGACACAAATTCCCAAAAGAATGCAATCCAATTCACAATCTTTTTCAAATTGGCAAAAAATGTATTCATTATCCAATCCAATTGGGAATCTCTATAAAATTCTCATAAAATGTATTACTAATTACATAGTTACATAGTTTGAAAAAAGTCTTAGGTCCATCAAGTTCAACATTCCTCCACCAATTGTACATTTCGTCACTAATTTAACTATAACTTCGAATGTTATGTGTATCAAGGAAATCATCCAGCCTTTCTTAGAAGCTCTTATGGTGTCTGCCATTACTACATCTTGCTTGAATCGCCTTTCTCCCACCTATAATGAGTGCCCACTGGTCCTTAGTATGGTCTTTGGAAGGAATTACTCATGTGCCAGTGTTTTGTACTGGCCACACATATATTTATACATATAAATGAGATCTTCTCTGAGGCATGTTTTATTCTAAGCTAAACAAGCCCAACTTTTCCAACCTTTCACCATGTAAGAGGTCTTCCATCCCTAGTAATGATCTAGTTGCCCGTATTTGAACGTATTTTAACTTCGGAATATCTTTCTTAAAATGTGGAGGGAAAAACTGGAATAATGATACTTAGAAATTGTAGGATTTTATCTCTCTTTTTATTCATCCTAAAATCTTGCTTTTGCGGGTGCTGTTTGACATTGAGTACTGCTGCTCAGCTTACTTGTAACCAGAATACCCAAATCCTTTTCAGGTTCTGTAGTTCCGAGTACACTCCCATTTAATGCATATGCACCAACAGGATTACTCTGCCCTAGATGGATTACTCTAGATTTAACTACATTAAATCTCATTATTTATCCAATCCAATTGACAATCTTCTTAAAATTGTCAAAAAATGTATTCAGAATCCCCTTCTATGTGACTTGTTAGCTGTATTGCAATGCCTTCTTGTAAGTTTAGCAAGTCCTCAAAAGTGACTGCATAGCCTTTACCAGTTTTGGAGTCAGAATCTTATTAAAATAGTACCTGAATTGAATCATATGTGTCTATGCATCTGAGGCCCTCACCTGCAAGTCCTTCAGGGTGTATTGGAGAGATTCCTTCTCAGTTTTGTTTGCCCTTGCACATAGTATATTGGCTTTATGAGTGTAGGAGTCACGGTACATAAGAATTTTAACAGAATGTGTATGAGGTCCTCCTTTATGTCTAATACTGGTAGTATTGGAGTCCCTTCTCCTTCTAATTTTTGTCATTTCTTGTATTGGCTGCATGGACTTGATGGCATATCACAGTCCCTTCTTTAAAAAGTAAACAGGATGTGTTTCACCATGTCCGACACACCACATGCCCAGGTAACGTAGTAATGAGAAAAAATGCTTCAGAAACACATCAAAAAAACAACTTTTTTCTATTTTTATTTTGCCTTATACAGTGGGAAAAATAAGTATTTTATACACTGCCGATTTTGCAAGTTTTCCCACCTCCAAAAAGTGGAGAGGTCTGTCATTTTTATTGTAGCTACACTTCAGCTGTGAGAGACAGAATCTTAAAAAAATATTATTTTTCAAATACTTATTTTCCTCTCTATATACAAGTCATTATACAGGAAAGAATGTTTCATAATCCATATTTGCTTTGGGTTTGTCTGTTTTATTGCCAGTCCATAAAAGTTCGCAGACGCAACCTAGGAGTCAAAGATGTGTCCAAGCATCTTCCTCATGATGTTCCCATTTCATTTGAGTGTTTGAGTACTTTTTCCATCCATTTCAGCAATTTTAATGCCCGCCAGACCTTCTGGGAGGGTCAACAGGAAAAATGTGTGAGTTCTTCATTAACTTCCATTGTACTCGTTACTCGAGGCGAGCACTGAAGTGGTACAATGTGCTCCATATGACATTTTTGTGCTCGCTCATCACTACTTAACAGCATTACTTATCAACTGTGTCTCATCATCATCAACTCTAACTGATGTAGCACACTGTCTTCTTCTCTCCTTGGTTACACAAATATTTGGCCATCACTACATGTGATCTCTTCATGTCCTTTTTGAAATGTCCAGGATGAACTACTGCCCATTGCTGCTCATAAAGTCTTGCCATGGACATATTTAATGTTGAGTTCCAGCATGTTGGCAGGTCGCAAGCTAGTCGGTGAGCTCGCACTTGTAAGTGCTGTTGCAGCACTGCCAGACAACAGTTGGCCGCCATGTCCCACTGAACACCCCACTGACTTTGATGACCCTCTAAAAATTGAGTGAGTGTCACATGATGACTCTGGATATGGTGAATGAGGAGGACAAAAAAACATGAATTGTAAACCATTTTTTTAGGTGAGAAGGGGTGTATAGGAATATGAATTCACCAGCAAAAAATAAACACTTAAACCTTGATGAGAGAAATTGCCAGTGTGGTTGCTCTTAGGAACAGCTATCATCCATCTCTCTCTAATCACCCCACTACCTCTGATGGCCCTATAAAAATTATTACCCATGGGAAGGATGACACCACAGCTACAGAGGGGACCAGCTGATAGCCCAGCTCAACTATCCACCTCTACTGAAGACTGTTTTAGCTTTTTGAGAGTTCTGTATAGGATAGCATCTTGCAAATAGGTTCCCATAGCTGCACCCCAACAGTTTGAGCAGAACTCTTAGAAGAGTCAATACCATGAAACCACAGAGGGGCGCATAGCCCCTCACTTTGTCACTGAGGATGATTTTATTCTCCAGGGATCATTTTGGAGAGGTTCTTGTTGTGGTATGCAGGTCTAGACAGCTGTCGTCTTCCTATTAGATAGATAAGAATTAATGTATTTGTGTGTGAGTATGCTTTATTAAAGACTAGCTAAAGAGCCCGGCACATCCCGGGCATAGTAACTAACTACGGTTAGTTATAACAAATTATAATGATTATATCTATATATAAAGCTGAGTGTATAGCCCTGCCCACTCCACATAGCCACATTCACTATAATATCTCACATCATCCCACCAGCCAGAGCTACCGGACTACTACCCCTAATATCCCACATCTTCTCATCAGCCAGAGCCACCGGACTACTATCCCTAATATCCCACATCATCCCATCAGCCATACCGGAGATCACTTTAAGAGATGCAAAGTGCAGAGTGGATTTGCCCTCACTTCCAAACTGGGGATCCCTTTAAGAGAGACTGGGGTTAGAAACAGAGCGCTGAGTGGAATTGCCCTAACTTCCATACCAGGGATCCCTTTAAGAGAGCCTGGGATCAGAACCAGAGCACTGGGTGGATTTGCCCTGACCTGCATACCAATGATCCCTTTAATAGAATCCTGGCGTCAGAATCAGAGCGCTGAGGGATTTGCCCTAACTTCCATACAGGAGATCCCTTTAAGAGAGCCTGGGGTCAGTACCAGAGCATTTGAAGGCAATTGCCCTGACTTACATACCGGGGATCCCTTTAAGAGAGCCTGGGGTCAGAACAGAACACTGAGTGGAATTGCCCTAACTTCCATACTGGAGATGCCTTTAAGAGAGGCCTGGCATCAGAACCAAAGCGCTGGATGAATTTGCCCTGACTTCCATACCAATGATCTCTTTAAGAGACCCTGGGGTCAAAACCACAGCGCTGAGTGGAATGGTCCTAACTTCTATACCGGGGATCCCTTTAAGCGAGGCCTGGGGGTCAAAACCAAAACGCTGGATGGATTTGCCCTGACTTCCATACCAATGATCCCTTTAAGAGGGAAGATGTGCCTAAGAGTCTATAGGATTGAGGATGTGTGATGGGGATATGGGCACGGGAGGTGGTGAATCATTTCTGTCATGTGCTCTCTGCTCCTTTTTGGGGGGCAGACAATGGCTGGGAGCTTATGTTCCCGGGGATGCTAGATTTCTCCCACCATGTCAGTGTCTGCTGAGGTGTTGTCGTGAAGTGGGAAAACTGTTGCTCATAGCAACCAATCACAGCTCAGCTTCTTTTAAACAGCTCTGGTGAAATGAAAGATGCTCAGTGATTAGTTGCAAGGAAAACTGTTGTTCTTAGCAACCAATCACAGCTCAGCTTCTTTTAAGCAGCTCTGGTGAAAAGAAAGATGCTTTGTGATTGGTTGGTGACACACACATACATACACACATACATTCAATTTTATATATATATATATATATACACTCACTGGCCACTTTATTAGGTACACCATGCTAGTAAGGGGTTGGACCCCCTTTTGCCTTCAGAACTGCCTCAATTCTTCGTGGCAGAGATTCAACAAGGTGCTGGAAGCATTCCTCAGAGATTTTGGACCATATTGACATGATGGCATCACACAGTTGGCGCAGATTTGTCGGCTGCACATCCCTGATGCGAATCTCCCGTTCCACCACATCCCAAAGATGCTCTATTGGATTGAGATCTGGTGACTGAGGAGGCCATTTGAGTACAGTAAACTCATTGTCATGTTCAAGAAACCAATCTGAGATGATTCGAGCTTTATGACATGGCGCATTATCCTGCTGAAAGTAGCCATCAGATGTTGGGTACATTGTGGTCATAAAGGGATGGACATGGTCAGCAACAATACTCAGGTAGGCTGTGGCGTTGCAACGATGCTCAATTGGTACCAAGGGGCCCAAAGAGTGCCCAGAAAAAATTCCCCACACCATGACACCACCACCACCAGCCTGAACCGTTGATACAAGGCAGGATGGATCCATGCTTTCATGTTGTTTACGCCAAATTCTGACCCTACCATCCGAATGTCGCAGCAGAAATCGAGACTCATCAGACCAGGCAACGTTTTTCCAATCTTCTACTGTCCAATTTCGATGAGCTTGTGCAAATTGTAGCCTCAGTTTCCTGTTCTTAGCTGAGAGGAGTGGTACCCAGTGTGGTCTTCTGCTGCTGTAGCCCATCTGCCTCAAAGTTCGACGCACTGTGCGTTCAGAGATGCTCTTCTGCCTACCTTGGTTGTAACGGGTGGCAATTTGAGTCACTGTTGCCTTTCTATCAGCTCGAACCAGTCTGCCCATTCTCCTCTGACCTCTGGCATCAACATGGCATTTCCGGCCACAGAACTGCCGCTCACTGGATTTTTTTTCTTTTTCGGACCATTCTCTGTAAACCCTAGAGATGGTTGTGCGTGAAAATCCCAGTAGATCAGCAGTTTCTGAAATTCTCAGACCAGCCCTTCTGGCACCAACAATCATGCCACGTTCAAAGGCACTCAAATCACCTTTCTTCCCCATACTGATGCTCGTTTTGAACTGCAGGAGATTGTCTTGACCATGTCTACATGCCTAAATGCACTGAGTTGCCGCCATGTGATTGGCTGATTAGAAATTAAGTCTTAACACACAGTTGGACAGGTGTACCTAATAAAGTGGCCAGTGAGTGTATATAGATGGTGTTATGCGAACAAGTTAATCTACTTGGTAGCGGCTCACGCCGAACCAGCAAATGTGCCGTCACAGGTGCACTTAGCGCAAGCCACCTGCTAGGCAGGTAGAAAGGGTCAGGATATTCTCCACCCACTACCAAAGCTGGAGTCTGGTGATGTGGACAATTCTAGAGTTAGAGGACAACAGACTAAGTCCTAAGCTAGCAGCATTAAACCAAAATGAAAAGCAAAAGGAAACCCAAGAACAAAAGCTAATGAAAAAGAACCAGAAAAGACCTTTAGCAAATGCTGAACTTGATCAGGAAGAAATCCCCCACCACTCCACAAGGCAACTTAATATACAGCACTATACTGGAAAGGGCACAGGTTTAAATAGCCAGCCCAATACTAAAGATAAAAACTCAGGTGATGCATTCCTCCTAGTCATATCCAGGGAGGCACTCCCTGCTCACATGAACTACAGGGTGAAAACATTCTCACCATTGGCTTACATCAGACAAGGCAGCATCCTTCATTGCCTGGCAACCAGGAGACACAGCGTCCCATGTTTCTCACCCCGCTAAACAAGTGGTAAGCATGGGGTCTCAAGTGCCAACATCACTCACTAATTCCACACACAAGAAACCACCATGTATGCATAATTGCCCATCCGAGTGTACAATAGCTTCTACCCCCAGCACGGACAGATTGACAGGGAAGTCTAGAATCCAGAGGAGGGTAATTGCATCCACAGCAAATATTCCTAACAGATGGAGTAAATGCTTAGCCAAAGGAGTGAAGGAGGTTTTTTTTCCTCTTTTTTTATTTTGCCTTATATACATGTCATTATACAGAAAAGAATGTTTCCTAAAATTTTTTCTGTAAAATCCATATTTGCTTTGGATTTGTCTGTTTTATTACCAGTGGTGTAACAGTCTGACAACATTGTTCACAGAAGCAACCTGGGAGTCAGATGTGTTCAGGCATCTTCTCCATGCTGTTCCTATTTCATTTGAGCACTGCTTCCATCCATTTCAGCAGTTTTAATGCCCTCTTGACCTCTCGCAAAGATCCACTGGAAGTATGCTCGAGTTCCCCATTGACTTCTACTATACTCGTTACTCAAGACGAGCACTCGAGAATTATAGAAAGCTCGTTACGAGTAACGAGTACCTGAGCATTTAAGTGCTCACTCATCACTAGTAATAATGAGAAATGAAACAAGAAAAAAGTATTGAACACTTTTTTTCACTCCACTGTCTGAAACCTTATTGGGAGCACCTGGTCATTGTTGGTTTTTGGTGAAATAATTGTTTTTCCACTTCCTAATTATGGCCCCAACAGTGCTCACTGCCTAGTACCTTTAGTAGTTTACAATTTTTTTGTAACTAATACCATTAGTATGTTTGGCAACAATAAGGTTCATAAGGTCTTGAAGCTGCTCACTGGATTTACCTATCATAAGATGTTTCTTGTGTGGCTGATATTATTTTTCACTAAGTGGCAAGATTGTTTTCTAATTACTGATTTCAGCTGCTGTCATTAATTTCCATGGCTTTTTGAACCTCTTTTTCTTCATGTGGTCAATACTTTTTCCATGGACATGGTTGTGTGAGCTACAAAGGCACAGGAAACTTGGTCAAAGTTGAGGGAAAGATGAATGCAGCACATTATCAGCAAATACTGGAGACAAATTTGCAATCATCAGCCCGGAAGCTGCATATGGGATGTACTTGGATGTTCCAACATGGCAACGATCCAAAACACAAGGCTAAGTCGACCTATCATTGGCTACAGCAGAACAAAGTGAAGGTTCTGGAGTGGTCATCTCAGTCTCCTGACCTCAATATCATTAAGCCACTCTGGGGAGATCTCAAGCGCTCAGTTCATGCTAGACAACCCAGGAATTTACAGGAACTGAGGAACTGGACAGCTTTACCATCTGAGAAAATAAAGAAACTCATATACAAATACCATAAAATA
The DNA here is from genome assembly GCF_039654945.1 of Dendrobates tinctorius. Taxonomy (NCBI): domain Eukaryota; kingdom Metazoa; phylum Chordata; class Amphibia; order Anura; family Dendrobatidae; genus Dendrobates; species Dendrobates tinctorius. The sequence goes on along the minus strand of NW_027361694.1, from coordinate 3,318,062 downwards.
CTTCAAGCTGTCACTGATGTTAGAGGGGGCAATACATGGTATTAAGAAATGGGGTATGTGAACTTTTTATCATGGTCCTTTGGATGTTTTGGATTGTCATTATGATTTAAAAAGAGAAACACAGTAGTTTGACAATAAATGGCTTCACCCAACCACTAACCATGAGTGGGGAAAAAGTTTTTGGTGTTATCATTCATATTCTCAGAAAAGGCCAAGAAAGCAAAAATTCTGCCGTGGTATGTAAACTTTTGAGCACAACTGTATTCTATTATTAAAAACACAAAATTCCTGCAAGATTTATTGATAAAGAAACAGAAACAGACAAGAATCTCTTGTGGGAAAGTTGCACATTTCGCAATAGATTGTAGTGCATTATTATGCCTTCAATCCACCTAAGGCCTCTTTCACATGTCAGTGTCTCTGGAACCTGTAGTGACAGTTTTCACATGTACCAGAGACACTTACACAGATAGACCCATTCACTTGGGTCTGCGCACATTTCAGTGTGTTTCCACCAACTATGGGAAAACACGCTGACATGTTCAATTTTTATTAGCAGCATGGGCCGCAAAACATCACCCAAACGTGCACAATGATGACATACGGATGACATCCGTGTGTCATCAGTGTGATATGTACTGGTGCCTGGGAATCAGCAATACTGTTCGAGCTGATCCCCAGCACCAGGTGGGAAGACTAGATTCAGGCATACTTTACACAGTGGCAAAAGGGCTAGAGATGAACCAGCCAGGCAATTTTCGCACCAACCTTCTAGTGGCACAAGATCCCTGATACAACATGAACACAGAGAGACCTAGGGTCACCTGCTACAACTGTAGCAACGTAGAACACCTGAAAAGGAGATTCAGATAAACTCCCCAGATAAGGAAACCAGGACAGCAGTGGCAGCCACAGAATTGATTATGTTGGCCTTGATTCTATGGTATGCAGCTCTATGCATTAAGAAAATGGTGATGAAAACTATGGAAAACTCGGTTATGACTATGTCTCAGCCCATCTTGCCCAAACACATTGCACAAAAAAAACTTCTTACAATTCCAATAACTACTTGCTCTTTATCTTCGTACTCCCGGTCCACCATCCCCCAACCTCAACCCCTACTCTACTTCATATCAAAACCATACTAATCTTATTACTTGCAATCACTCATCTCCCTCTTTCAATTGTGCCCTCTGGAATCCATGGTCTGTATGTAACAACCTTCCTTTCCTGCACAATTACTTTCTGAACAACTCTCTTAATCTGTTGGCCCTCACTGAAAACCTGAATCCCCTGCTGCCATTTCCCATGGTGACTTACAATTCTCCCTTTCCCCGAGACCCACAAACAGACTTGGTGGTGGAGTCAGCATACTCCTGCCCCCACAATGCACTTTCCAGGTCATCCCCCAATTCCTTCACTCTCATTTCCTTCTTTTGAGGTCCACACCATCAGGCTCTTCCATCCCCTCCCCCTCATAGTAATGGTCATATACTGGCCCCCAGGCTCACCCACCCACTTCCTTGACCACTTCTCAGCCTGGCTGCCGCACTTCATGTCCTCAGAACTCCCAACCCTTATCCTGGGAGACTTCAACATCCCCATTAACAGCCCCACTTTCACATCTGCATCCCAGATTTTATCACTAACCACTTTTCTTGGCTTCTCACAGCTCTCAACCTCTGAGACACACAAGGACAGTAACACCCTTGACCTGGTCTTTGTCTGGCTCTGTTCAATCTCCTACCTAAATAACTCACCGATTCCCCTCTCTGACCACAACATTCTCTCCTTCATGCTCACAAATCCTTGCTCACCCCAGCACACTCCTACCTACCACACATTCAGAAATTTACAAGCCATTAACCCTCACACACTCATCACTGTCCCCAACCTACTCTTTTTCCTGTCCTGATCTAGCTGTTCATCACTACAATGACACTCTCAGAAGCACCCTTGACCAAGTAGTACCCCTCACCCTCAGAACCTCCAAACACAGAGTAAAACAACCCTGGCTCACAGTGCAAACTCGACTGCTCCAGTGATACTCTAGGGGTGCAGAATGCTTATGGAGGAAAACCTGCACACCAGAAGACTTCATCCACTTCAAATTTATGTTAAGAACCTATAACTCTGCCTTTCACCTTGCCAAAAAGACCTACTTCTCCACCCTGATTTCCTCACTATCCAACAACCCCAAGAAACTTTTTGACACCTTTCACTCCCTCCTCAGGCCAAAAGTACAAGCCCCTATCACATACATTTGTGCTGATGACCTGGCCTCCCACTTTATAGAGAAAATAGATAACATTCCTCAGGAAATCCGCTCCTAACCAAAAAGTGCTGTGACTCCCATCCCTGCCTGCATTTCCCCTGGCTCACTCTCCACATTTGATCCCATCACAGAAGAAGTCTCCAGCCTCCTCTCTTCTTCTCATCCAACTACATGCACTACCGACTCCATTCCCTCACATCTCCTGCAGTGTCTCTCTCCAGTCATCACAACTCACCTAACTACAATATTTAATCTCTCCCTCTCCTCAGGCATTTTCCCATCCTCCTTCAAACACTCTATTGTTACCCCATTATTAAAGAAACCTGCTCTAGACCCATCCTGCAAAAACAACTACAGACCAGTCTCAGACACTGCTCTCTCCTGGTTCTCTTCCTATCTTTCTGACTGCTCCTTCAGTGTTTTGTTCGCTGGCTCCACTTCATCTCCTTTTCCTCTCACTGTCAGGGTACCTCAGGGCTCAGTCCTTGGCACCCTTCTCTTCTCTCTCTACATGGTCCCAATTAGACAGACCATCAGCAGATTTGTCTTTCAGTACCATCTTTATGCTGATGACACACAACTATACACATCATCCCCTGACCTTACCCCCCGCTGTACTACAGAACCCCAGTGACTATTCGCAGTCTCCAACATCATGTCCGCCCTGTATCTGAAACTCAACTTCTCCAAAACTGAACTTTTTCTGCTCCCGCCATCTAATAACCTCGCTAAACCTGACATTTCCTTCTCTCCTTAACATCCCATATACCATCTCTTGCCTGCTCTTGCTGCCTACACCTAAAGAACATCTCTAGAATCTGCACTTTCTCACCATGGAAGCAACAAAAACCCCTACTGTCTCCTTGATCCACTCCTGCCTAGACTACTGCAACGCTCTGTAACTGGCCTCCATGTTACTCGACTTTCCCCTCTCCAGTCCATACTTAATGCAGCTGCCAAGGTCACCCATCTGGTTATTCGGTACTTGGATGCATCCGCTTTCGCCAATCATTGCACTAGCTGCTCATTCATTATAGGATCCAATTCAAAGTACTTGTTCTCACCCACAAAGCTCTCCACAGTGTGGCACCCCCTACATCTCCTCCCTCACTCCTGTCTATTGGCCTAACCGACCACTGCGCTCTGAAAATGACTTTCAACTCACCTCCGCACTAATCCATACCTCCCACTCCCGACTCCAAGACTTCTCCCACACTGCGCCAATCATCTGAAATGCTCTACCCCAAGATATTAGGACTATTCACAATTTGCATAGTTTTAGGCACTCCCTCAAAACACATTTACTCAGAGCAGCCTATCACGCTCACTAATCAAAGTCATTTTATGTGAAAGTATGTGTGTGTAGCCCATTCACTATCCCCATCTATCCCCCACTCCCTCAAGACGGCTGGACCATCATTGTAAATACACCATTGTAAATACACACCTGTACTTTGTATCTCCCCCACCTCATTGTAGATTGTAAGCTCTCACAAGCAGGGTTATCTAATTTTGCTCTAATTATTGTATTATTAATGTTGTTACTTATGACTTGTGTTTTGAAACTGTTAAACTGTAAAGCGCTGCGGAATATGTTGGTGCTATATAAATAAAGATTATTATTATTGTTATTATTATGCATGCAGACTTCAAAGATCCATTTGATGAAAGATGCTGCTGCGATACCATGAGAGGACTGCCAAATCTACCTTCCCCAAAGTATGCCTGCCTGAGACATGGTGATTAGGGACTTGCACAAGTCCATTAAGAGTGCGTCCATCTACTAGGGATGTGTCATCTCCTAAGTGGTGAAACAACCATCGATGCACTAGGACAGATCCATAGGCTCGATGAGAATAGGGTTTGATTTTCAATATCTCCACCGGGGGGACTGTTAAGGATATAAGGAAATCACTGAAAATATTCGAAATGGATGCATATATGAATGTGAATCAAGATGGTGATTATGTGCTAAGTCATACCTATTATTGAATTAGATCACTTCTGTGAACTTTGACATGGCATGGTGTTCTTTTTGCTAATAAAGTATGAGTAATGCTTAGGTAAAAATAGAATCGTAAAATGGTAATCAATATTGATTACGCCCCTCTTGAGGGAGGAGAAATTACAGGTTTTAACATTGATCAATCTGATCACAAGTAGTTTTTCTCCGTATACACGTAAATCTGTTTGATATATAATTTGGCAAGCAGACAATTAAGATGATCACTCAACTTTAGTGTGACCGTAAAAGAGGGCCCTTCCAGCTCTAAAATTCTATGATTCTAGAAATTCAGTTCTGCTTAAGTCTGCACATGGTCAACCAAACACGCAACCATGTGCAACATACTGTACAGATCACTCATACAATGGACAGAGAAACTTTTCCCAAAATATAGAAAATGTTTTTAATAAGCATACTGTAAAGACATATTATTCTGCAACAATAAGTATTTTATATAAAAAGCTAACTCCTGGGTAACCCTATTAAAACCTGACTGCAGTAATGAGAACAGATTTCCATATATTCCAAAAGAAGTTAAATTTCCATTTGCCTTACAAACCAACTCCTCATTTGGCATTTTCTGCCAACAAACACCTGCATATATACAAGGATAAAAAATGTTCTCAAAGCGAAAGTACATCTATATCAGTAATCCTTGTTAGCATCAACGTATCTTGGCCATAAATTATGCATTTCTTGCAAACCCAAAGAAATTGTACAGAACAGCCCCATACTGTGCTACAATAATATTAGTAAGTAGGGAAAATAGAAGCAAAATATATGCTTAAACCATGCTTGAATTGTAGTTCCTCTAAAGCACATTGAACTCACCTTACTAAAAGTAAAAACCGCAAAGACAAATGGTGACAAATGTAGTAAAATATAATATTCACTTTAATACAAAATGTGAGTGGTTATTTATAATAAAAAAAGGGTGATTTACAATCATATTTTCCAAACCAAAGTCACCTTTGTACTTAATAGCAAATTGGCACCAAGTGTCTTGACTAGTGGTTATTAAATATGACTACTGTACTAGAGTTTGAGTTAGTACACCGTTTTCAAAGATCAGAAATATCTTTGAAGGGCTTATTGTCCACCTGAGCATGCAATTTTAAAATGCCTTGTTCTATTATATCAACCCTATTAAATTCATTCTTTCAGAAATTTCCGTGTAAAATTAGATTTGCGCTTGCTTCCTCTTTGAATCAATGAAGCAGGGAACTTTGATAATCTCCACAGCCTTTCATGCCATATTTAACCTGAAAATACACATATTAAAAATGCATTATCATCTCTGAGATGCTTGTATTGAGTAAAATTTACAGTGCCAGAGTTTGTCAAAAAATCAATACACATTTCATGGTAAAAAATACTGAAGGGATATGTTCAATCAGTCTCCTTATGTGCTCTGCAAATCTTTACTGGAGAGTTTATCTTGTGCATTGACTTGACAAGCACCGTTATGTAATGTTCCTTTCTATGTAGACACAATACGGCACCCTTATAACATTGGTTCATGGGAAACTATGGAAAAAGGACACTGGAATTTAATCTTTTCATTCAAGTATTTACTCTTATTCATTTTTTATATCATTTACACTGCAAATAGCTACCAGTTGGTAGTGGTGGAGGTTGCAGGCTCCAGAGACCACTGCCATGCGATCTACAGGCCACTCTGAATTGTTCTATTCGTCAATACAATGCATTAACAGAGAGGTGTACAACCACATTTATAACTTAATGGGTCTATACAGCATACTGTGTGCACTGGATAAAAGAGCAGCACTCTTCTGAGTATCGTTTAGGACAATGGGTGGTTGTCTCAGGACCAGGTCTCTCACCAATCAGCAGTTTTGGCAGTTTTTATTATGAGCATGTTTTCAGTCCGAGCGTGATCTGACAAAACATTTGATCACACTCAGACCAATATTATTTTATGGGGCCATGTACATATCCAATTTTTTCATCAGATAGTCTTTTTTAGGAAAGAAATCACAGCACGCTCGATCTACATCAGATATTCTGATCGCACTTGACCATGAAACTAAATGAGTCTGTGAACAAAATTGGACTCCAATCGGATGACATCTCAGTGCAGCCTTATTTTCACGGACTGACAAAATGGAGAAGTTGTAGAATTTTTTTTCTATCTTCTCCTCCTCCTAGAAAATCAAATCACACTATGATCACACTCGGATCAAACTCTGATCAGTCTGTGATTAGCATAATAGGCCCAATATCTCTCCTATAAGAGAAAATACGGTGGTGTGACCCTAGCTTAATACATATAAGTAGGTAAATAAAAAATATACAGACTGGCAGTTGCACTTTAAAATGTAAGTTGCATGCTAATTGATATCTAGGGCGGCACGGTGGCTCAGTGGTTAGCGCTGCAGCCTTGCAGCGCTGGGGTCCTGGGTTCAAATCCCACCAAGGACAACATCTGCAAGGAGTTTGTATGTTCTCCCCGTGTTTGCGTGGGTTTCCTCCGGGCACTCCGGTTTCCTCCCACATTCTAAAGACATACTAATAGGGAATTTAGATTGTGAGCCCCATCGGGGACAGTGATGATGATGTGTGCAAAATGTAAAGCGCTGCGGAATATGTTAGCGCTATATAAAAATAAAGATTATTATTATATCTAGGAGGAAAATTTAGAACAAGAAGGAAAGATTTGCTTCACAGTATCATATTTTATTATCTGGTCATTATAAAAACTATACACTCGCTTTAGGCTATTTTCTGCTGACAATCAGAAGTTCAATCACCACTCCAGCACTTTTTATTTCACCACCGGATGGTACCTCTAATGCATGTTCCCTACTCCTGGTAATATACTTACCAGATGCCATCTTCTGCTTTTCCCAATGCTGCTCCAGTCTTGTTCTGCCATCTTGAGAATGCAACTTCTGACTGAAAGAAACACAGCGTTAACATGTTCTCAATGTAAGTCAATGATAGCCTCGTTTTGTCTTTCATAGACTTACAGGTGCTTCTCACAAAATTAGAATATCATAAAAAAGTTAATTTATTTTAGTTCTTCAGTACAAAAAGTGAAACTCATATGTTATATAGAGTCATTACAAACAGAGTGATCTGTTTCTCGTGTTTATTTCTGTTAATGTTGAAAGTCATTATCTTAGTAAATTTGAATACTTTATAACACCAGCTTGAAAAATGATTTTAAAATCCAAAATCTTGGCCTACTTAAATGTATGTTCAGTAAATGCGCTCAGTACTTGGTCGGGGCTCCTTTTGCATCAATTACGGCATCAATGTGGCATGGCATGGAGGCGATCAGCCTGTGGCGCTGCTGAGGTGCTATGGAAGCCCAGGTTGCTTTGATAGTAGCCTTGTGACACTTGTAGCCCATGCCCTGGATATGTCTGTGTGAGGTGGCTCTTGAAGCAATGATTCCAGCAGCAATCCACTCCTTGTGAATCTCCCCCAGATTTTTGAATGGCCTTTCCTTAACAATCCTTTCAAGGCTGCCGTTATCCTTGCTGCTTGTGCACCTTTTTATACCACACTTTTTTCCTTCCACTCAAATTTAAATTATTATGCCTGGATACAACACTCTGTGAACAGCCAGCTTCTTTAGCAATGACCTTTTGTGGCTTACCCTCCTTGTGGAGTGTGTCAATCACTGCCTTCTGGAAATCTTTCAAATCAGCAGTCTTCCCCATAATTGTGAAGCCTACTAAAATAGACTAAGGGACCTTTTCAGCGTTTCAGGTGTTTTTGTTAATTACTCTAACTTACTGAGATATTGACTTCTAAGTTTTCATTGGCTATCAGCCATAATCATCAACATTAACAGAAATAAACACTTGATATAGATCACTCTATTTGTATTGACTTTATATAATATATGAGTTTCACTTTTTGTACTGAAGAACTGAAATGAATTATCTTTTTGATAATATTCTAATTTTGTGAGAAGCACCTGTACATTGAATTATGACTTGTGGATTGCCCACCAAACACTGGAGAGATCCAACTTGTCACAATTAGCAGAAAAAGACTCGAGCAATGCTAGGAATGTCAGGAAAGTGCACTAGTGATACCACCTTGGAGATGAAATAAATAAAAACACCAGAGTGGTGTTTTAATATGGCAAGCTTAGATTAAATCAGATACAGCATATGTAAACAAAAAAAGCGCTTGAATTTTTATGAGTTATTGTCGAGTGCAGTTACTGAAAATAGTTGAAAAGTTATTAATGCCCCAGCTACAAGAGAAGCCTGTAATTGACATCATAGATAGACCACAACTATAAGAGACAAAATCAGAAAACAAATCCAGAAAATCACCTTGTCTGATTTGGCAAGATTTATTTTGCAAATTATGGTGGAAAATAAGTATTTGGTCGCCTAAAAACATGCAAGATTTGTGGCTGTCACAGACCTGTAACTTCTTCTTTAAGAGGCTCCTCTGTCCTCCACTCTTTACCTGAGTTCCTGACCAGAGGAGGAAGACATCATCTATGTACCTCCACGGCGTCAATACAAATTGGAAGAGGTGGGTACATAGATAAGGTCCTCCTCCAATGTGCCATAACTATATTCGCATATGAAGAGGCCATAATGGCCCTCATAGCTGTACCGCACAATTGCTGATAGTAGTTATCCCCAAATAGAAAATAATTTTTCCTCAAAATAATACCCAACATTTTCAAAACAAAATTCCTCCCTTCCCTTGACAAATCCCCAGGTCTCAAACTTTTTCCACTGCTTGTAATCCATATGTATGGTCTATTGATGTATACAGGAAAGTCACATTAAAAGATGCTAAAAGTACTTCCCTTTCTAAGCAAACTGTTTACAATTTATTTAAAAAGTCATTGGTATCTTGAATATATGATTTCATATTTTTAGCAAGTGGATTCAACATCTTATCCAGAAACATCCCCATTCTACTAAAAATAGAATTCACCCCTGACACAATTGGGCATCCTGGTGGATTATCAAGGGATTTATGGACCTTGGGGATAATCTACAATAGTGGGGTTCTTGGATTTTCTAATAATAAAAAATCATATAGATCTTGATCAATGACATGTTGATCTAATGCCATTTTTAAACATTCTTTGATCTCCCTCATAATTTCAAATTTAGGGTCCCCATTTAGTTTCAAGTACAGTGGGGAAAAAAAGTATTTAGTCAGTCAGCAATAGTGCAAGTTCCACCACTTAAAAAGATGAGAGGCGTCTGTAATTTACATCATAGGTAGACCTCAACTATGGGAGACAAACTGAGAAAAAAAATCCAGAAAATCACATTGTCTGTTTTTTTTTTCATTTTATTTGCATATTATGGTGGAAAATAAGTATTTGGTCAGAAACAAGCAATCAAGATTTCTGGATCTCACAGACCTGTAACTTCTTCTTTAAGAGTCTCCTCTTTCCTCCACTCATTACCTGTAGTAATGGCACCTGTTTAAACTTGTTATCAGTATAAAAAGACACCTGTGCACACCCTCAAACAGTCTGACTCCAAACTCCACTATGGTGAAGACCAAAGAGCTGTCAAAGGACACCAGAAACAAAATTGTAGCCCTGCACCAGGCTGGGAAGACTGAATCTGCAATAGCCAATCAGCTTGGAGTGAAGAAATCAACTGTGGGAGCAATAATTAGAAAATGGAAGACATACAAGACCACTGATAATCTCCCTCGATCTGGTGCTCCACGCAAAATCCCACCCCGTAGGGTCAGAATGATCACAAGAATGGTGAGCAAAAATCCCAGAACCACGCGGGGGGACCTAGTGAATGAACTGCAGAGAGCTGGGACCAATGTAACAAGGCCTACCATAAGTAACACACTACGCCACCATGGACTCAGATCCTGCAGTGCCAGACGTGTCCCACTGCTTAAGCCTGTACATGTCCGGGCCCGTCTGAAGTTTGCTAGAGAGCATTTGGATGATCCAGAGGAGTTTTGGGAGAATGTCCTATGGTCTGATGAAACCAAACTGGAACTGTTTGGTAGAAACACAACTTGTCGTGTTTGGAGGAAAAAGAATACTGAGTTGCATCCATCAAACACCATACCTACTGTAAAGCATGGTGGTGGAAACATCATGCTTTGGGGCTGTTTCTCTGCAAAGGGGCCAGGACGACTGATCCGGGTACATGAAAGAATGAATGGGGCCATGTATCGTGAGATTTTGAGTGCAAACCTCCTTCCATCAGCAAGGGCATTGAAGATGAAACGTGGCTGGGTCTTTCAACATGACAATGATCCAAAGCACACCGCCAGGGCAACGAAGGAGTGGCTTCGTAAGAAGCATTTCAAGGTCCTGGAGTGGCCTAGCCAGTCTCCAGATCTCAACCCTATAGAAAACCTTTGGAGGAAGTTGAAAGTCCGTGTTGCCAAGCGAAAAGCCAAAAACATCACTGCTCTAGAGGAGATCTGCATGGAGGAATGGGCCAACATACCAACAACAGTGTGTGGCAACCTTGTGAAGACTTACAGAAAACGTTTGACCTCTGTCATTACCAACAAAGGATATATCACAAAGTATTGAGATGAAATTTTGTTTCTGACCAAATACTTATTTTCCACCATAATATGCAAATAAAATGAAAAAAAAAAACAGACAATGTGATTTTCTGGATTTTTTTTTCTCAGTTTGTCTCCCATAGTTGAGGTCTACCTATGATGTAAATTACAGACCCCTCTCATCTTTTTAAGTGGTGGAACTTGCACTATTGCTGACTGACTAAATACTTTTTTTCCCCACTGTAAACTTCTCCCTCATCAAGTTACCTATCGATTTCTATGACATACTTATCCTTGTCCATGATGATGACAGCACCACCCTTGACAGCTGGTTTGATGATGATGTCGCCATGATGGACAAGTTCTTGCAGTGCCAGATGTTCTTCCTTAATAATATTTGTATGTTTAAAATTCCTTAATGAATATTCTTTTAATTTTTCAACATCCATCTTCACAGCCTGGACAAATGCGTCTATTGCTAATGAATTTGTTGGTGAATTAAAATTGCTCTTATTTCTCAAACCACCAACATTCAAATCCAATTCACTTAAACTATTTTTTTTAGATACATTAACATTGTTAAACCACTCTTTAATTTTTAAAGCCCTGAAAAATTTTTCCAGATCTACCTGGGGCTACATAGAGAAATAATAATATATGGGGCCATACAGATGGAAATTATTTATGTATAGGGCCACAAAGTGGCACATTATTAGTATCTGAGGGCAGAAAGTGAGACAAAATTAGTCTATGGGGCCACAACATTAACTTGTGTGGGGCACAATAGGTGGACAATACCACAGTGACACAGTAGGGGAACATCTACTGTATTTGAGTCTAAAAGGTACATAAGCATAACTACTGTATGTGGGGATACAACTTATAGGGGAACATCACTTCTGTATTGTATATTATTCTTGGAGATACTGGGACAAAAGGGCAAAAGGAAGGTACTGTTACTGTAGAATTGGGTAAAATTTGGAGAGGGTGCTATAGAAATGATCAGCAATAGAGGTCTGTGTTACATTTTGTTAAGACATGACATGTTGAGTGATGACTGGAAGAAGTCACAGCATTGTATGAAGATGAAAACTGAAATATAATTGCTTTTTCTGGAGTGGTCACTGCTGAGTCTCTGGAGTTACTGTATGGTGTATACTGTTATCTTTCATTATTCGGAAATGGTGACCCGTTGAAGCGCAAGTGCGTGAAACGGCCGTCGTCGACTCTCTGTACGTTCCTCCAGTGCCAATGCCTTTTAATCAATAAAGAATTTTCACAACAGAATGGTGAGTGCCATCACTTTTTTTCTCTTTTGTACCTAATCTGTACGCAAATTGCCTCATCAGAGAGAATGAGGACTTGAACTCTAAAGCTACCTATTGGTAGTAGCAATCCTAAAAGTCAATATCAACCATTTAGTGAGCCTGGCAATAAGACTTGACTGAGTGTTGTTCCTCATCAGTGCAGAGTATGAGATTTAATTTGGTTGTATGAGAGGCTTTAGACTGGGATCTAAGGGGTAATGTTTCTCTATGTGGAGAGTGATATGCCAGGCCTGGCTTGTAAGAGTGAGGAGATTTATACTTCATGCATTCTGCTCTGGAAAATTAAACATGCACATACAGCATGCAGGCTAGTTAAAGGGTCAATATTGACTTTTAGGATTGCTACTTTCAATCAGTGCCACTAAAATTCAAGTCATCTTCCTCTCTGAAGAGGCAATTTGCATATTTGTTTCCCAGAGGAGCCTGCATGGTGTATAAGTCTACTCACTCTGACAAGGGGGTAAGGTTTAGATGCAAATACTATTCTAATCATTGTTAATAAACTGATGCTCATTATTCTCAAGCTTATTAACTGTTCTCTTGCATCAGGACACTGCTTTACGAAATATTTGTGGTATCCCACAAAGTGGCCCTTTATATGGTATACCAGATATATAGTGTGATTTCATATAAATGCTGTGAATTATGTGGACTGTGCATTTTAAACACATTGTGAGACCTGCTGACAGGCAGCACAAAAAGGGTTAATCTTCCCCTCACAGGCTTGATCAGGTGACCCACCTCTGCCTGAATATGCAGAAGGTTCTGGAAAAGTGCCTCAGGGCAGTCAGCCAATGACTGCAGCTCCACAGTCACATGGAAGGGGAGGAGCCAAGTCCTGGGAGTTTTAATTTGAAGTGGCAGTTGGTGGTCGGACATCTTGAGAAGAGGTAGCCATTTTGTAGGTGAAGGAATTACCTACTTTCTCCCTGCTGGCTTTGGTTAAAAAGGTGACCGGACACGATAAGGTGCGTTAATAGTCTTCATATGATTAAGACTACCATTGCACCTCTAGGAGTTAAAATTACCTCAGGGCAGAAACAGAGCACAGTGCTGGCTGAAGAAGAAATATTCAGACTTAATAAAACCAGAGGTTACTAAGATCAGCCTGTCTGCAGGGACACAGCAATCATCAACCATGAGTGCAATTCAATAGTCAAGTCCGGTGTTGTCACAAAATTGGTAGTAGGCAAATCCAGTGTTTCATTCACAATTTCTTCTTCAGATACAGCAACTACTTGTTCTTTCTCCCGGTCATCTTCCAGGGGCACAGCAGTTGCACACACATCTTCAACATCATTTCTTCCTGCAGGTTCTCCCCATTGCGAGGTAGTCGCATCCTGCCGACTACGCCAAATGCAAGGGGAGGACAGGACTGTAGTCGTGACCTGAATTACTGAAATATCTATGTCCAGTCCTTCCCCTACAGAAAACTGTATTCTTCTCTTCAGCATACCTGCATCTCCAAATCCAGATTCCCCCAGGGCACTTCCCAGGCGGCGATGGTCCCTCTTTCAGGTGAAACCCCAGCAATGGAGACACAGTCCAAGATAACTTTAACATTCTCTTTACTGAATACTTCACACATTACATCCACAGTTGGTACATCATGGAATTCACTTGTTTGCTCATCTTTCCATGCGTTGCTGTTGCTTCTGTGCAGTACACACCCAGACCTGACCATACTAGACTGGTCCCCAGTACCTTTCTGGCCTAACCTCACCATGATGTCAATTCCTTCTGCCTGTTTCATTCCAGACTTGAAATCATCAGTCACCAGGTTTGGATGCCTCTGTTAAAGCATCCGGCCCATCTGTACCGATCTCTTCGAAGCGCCAACTTCCTTCATCTCAGTCCTACTGAGTCCTGCCCTTAAGGCATCCACCCAGGCAATGAGTCGCCACATCTTTCCTTCCCTTTTCTGGCCCACTGCTATGATGCACAGTGACCGTGGGTAACGTGGGCTGCAGCCCTTTAATATTATGTGGCTGCCAAGCTGTTCGGGCCTATAGCCTATGTGGAAACTTTGGGCACCCTGGTCCTGTCTGACCTAACTTCCTAGAAAACTCCTGTCTTACCACCCAGCAGCCCCTCCTACACTTAACTCTCTATAACCATCCTATAAACTATACCAACAGTGGACACTAATATGCCCCCATCTAGTGGTCCACAAATTAACTACACTTACCCTTGTCTATGAGAACTGTAATAATATGCCCTCCCCTAATGCCCCAAAAGGATGCACCTTACTTTCCCTAAACTGTATATGAACATTAGTCCACATCACATATATTATATACAGTATTACACTAAAGGAACATAACACAATGAAATGCAGTTCTCTAAAGAATGGTAACAGATGTATGAATGAGGCAGTATCATAAAATGTGAGCGATAATACATCTTACTATGTAGCAGTACCGCAAATATTTATCATAGACATTATCAACATTAGCATATGTAAATATCAACAAATGGAAAACAATTAGAGGAGGGGAAGCAAGGAGTTAATTCTATCTCACCCCCGTACAAGAACGCCACATATTTACAGGTCAGTATTTGGTCAGTGTTTTGCATCAGCTTTTACAAGAGAAAACCAGCAGTGAAACGTAAAGAAAAACTGTAATTGAAAGATTGACAGCTGTTCTGTGCTTTTGAGACACTCTTGGCTTTTGCAAACAAATACTAGTGAAATGCTGATAAATACTGGGAATAATGCCTTAGATCGCTAATGACAGTAATTCACACAGAAGCCTGACATAGCTACAGACTAAACTGAGTAATCTTACATTTTACATATGGTAATATATGATATGGAGTATGGACTCTGGTATATTATCAACCAATCTGATGTCTCCTGTAATTTCTTACGTGCTCTAAAAACATTAAAATTGGATGGTAATAGATTGCTCAAAAACAGTGTCCCCATAACTCACAGGTTAAAAATTAAGATTCAGATTTCATCAAATTTCAGAACCTGATTACATGGTCAGTGTTTTTTTTCAGCAAAATTTTGCATAAATGAATAATACAAGCAAATAGAAGAAACTTTGCAATACAGAATATCTGAGGAATAATGTTTTTTTACGCTTATAACCACATTTTTCTATATCCCCTGTCTGCAGACCTCATCGTTAACTCTGAAAAACAACGCTCTCCATTTTCTCTAAAACAAATTAGGCTGCAAGTGTACTAAACTGTCAAATTACAGATGCACTTTAAAGTCTATGGAAAGGGAAAGAGGAGAGAGTGAGTAGTAACCCTTTCCTTACCGGGCTGTTTTCTATTTTTAATTTTTTTTTGCTTTTGATTTTTTTTCTCCCATTCTTCAAAAGACAGCATGAGGGCTTATTTTTTGAAGGACGAGTTGAACTTTTGAATGACACCATTTATTTTATAAAGTGATGCATTGGAAAGTGGGAGAAAAATTTCTAGTGCATTGAAATTGCAAAAAAAAAGTTATTACAATGTTCACTATATGATAAAATTAACCTGGCGAAATAATTCTCCAGGTCAGTATGATTATGCAGATGCCAAACATATATAGTTTTTGTTTGTTTGTTTGTTTTTTTTTAAGTGGTGAAAATGCAATTGGAAATCTGTAAAAATAATAAAATAAATAAAATGTTTACTTCTGTCGCCATTTTCTGAGACCCCTAGCATTTTTAATTTTTGGAATATAGAGCTGTGTGATTGCTTGTTTTTACGCACACAGCTGTATTTTTACTGCTTTAATTTTGGGGTAGATAACTTGATACGATGTTTTGATTATCTCTTATTTCATTTTATTTCAATGTTGTCAATGTTTCAGTGGCCAAAAAATGTAATTCTATAATTCCAATATTTTTCTTGTTCGATCATTTACCAATCTTATTAATTTATTTTATATTTTGATAGACTTGACTTCTACAAACGCAGCGATGCAAAATATATGTTTTTTCTTTTGATTGTCTTATTTGCAATGTTTCAAAAGAAAGGTGATTTGAACTTTCTTTTGTTGTTTTTACTATTTTTTCATATTTTTAAAAACTTTTTTTTACTTTTTTACTGTATTATCAGATGACATGTACTATAGACAGCAATGTATTAGCTTCACCCATGGCTGATTATAGCTGTGGTGTCTCTATGGACACCACTGAAAACCCTCAGGGTCTAAACAGATTCAAGCAAAGAGGGTTACCTCAATAAGGAACTCCTAAAACATAACTTTTATTCCTTAAAATTAATACAACCCTAGACAATAGACATCAACATTTAAAGTGCTTGTGCTCAACCGTGCTCTTTAAAAAAATGATGCAATCTCACCCATTTAACGATACCTTTCAGTAGCCAGGTTCGTATGTCGATCGCCCACTGGTGTTTGGATGACCAAAGAAGACAGGAGCTTTAGCATTACAATAACAATTATGTAAAGGAACAGGGGGAAAGGACAAGGGGAGGGTTCTGTTCTGTCACTCCCTGTTGTGCCCCTGTAAAGCTCCAGTCCTTACAAAGATGGTACCCAAGTCTGTCCTGCTACTGACATCCCACCAAGATCTGAAAATTCATAACACTTCCCAATGCCTTTCTTCCCCGATTATGGGGATTGATCAGGGTATTAAGAAATATTATTAAATGATGGGTGTAAAGGGACCCTGCAGTGCCGAGTATCCCAGATCAACATGCATTAATATGCCAAATAACCCGTGTGGGTGGACGATGAGCCCGATTGAGCAAGAGCACTTTATATATTGATGTCACCCATGGCTGTCAGAGTCAGAGGATGGCTTAAAAATTCAGCCATCACCTGCCTGAAAAAATGCAGGTTTGGATTGCAAGCCCACATCAAAGTCAGGGAGCCTACATAGAAAGTATCAGTACATTACAGGTGCTTCTCACAAAATTAGAATATTATCACAAAGTTAATTTATTTAAGTTATTCAATACAAAAAGTGAAATTTGTATATTAGATATAGAGTCATTGCAATCAGAGTCATCTGACTCCAAGCATAATAATGATACAGAGTCAACCCAAAGGTAATAACTCTATATAATACTTGAGTTTCACTTTTTGTATTGAAGAACTGAAATAAATTAACTTTTTGATAATATTCTAATTTTGTGAGAAGCACCTGTATATGTTGGTAAGGAGATAAAAAGCGGAGTGAAAAATAGAATCATGGATACAGATAGGTTTTATTGCTGCTTTGTTGTGTTTTTGCTCATCCACCCCCACACCCACTGAAGTTAGATTTACAGGTACATTGTTCAGCAGTGGACTATAATATATAATGGAAAGTGTGCTGCATAGGCACAGGGAGAATAGGAATCCCTCAGTACTTTCTGTGTGCACTGTGTATGGGAGATAGACTTCATAGCAGCTATTAGCTCAGATGAAAATGATACATAGAGCTAGCAGAGAGGCAACCTAAAATAAAATGCAGGGTACAAGTCATATAATGGTCAGAAATTGTGCTATTCATTATTCTATGTTTAACCCCTTCACTCTGAAGCCTGTTTTTACCTTCCTGAGGCCATTTTTTCAATTCTGACCACTGTCTTTTTATGAGGTCATAACTCAGGAATGCTTCAATGGATCCCACTGATTCTGAGACTTTTTTTGAGACATATTGTACTTTATGATAGTGGTAAAATTTATTTGATATGACTTACATTTATTTGTGAAAAAATTGGAAATTTGGCAAAAATGTTTAAAAGTTTGCAATTTTCAAAATTTAATTTTTATGCCCCTAAATCAGAGAGATGTGTCACACAAAATAGTTAATAAATAACATTACACACATGTCTACTTTACATCAGCACAATTTTTGAAACATATTTTTTGTTAGGACGTTATAAGGGTTAAAATTTGACCAGCAGCTTCTCATTTAGCAAAATTAGCAAAACCATTTTTTTAGGGACCACCTCAAATTTGAAGTCACTTTGAGGGGCCTATATGATAGAAAATGCCCAAAATTGACACCATTCTAAAAACTGAACCACTCAAGGTGCTCAAAACCACATTCAAGAAGTTTATTAACCCTTTAGGTGCTTCACATGAATTAAAGAAATGCAGAAGGATAAAGCAAACATTTAACTTTCTTTCACAAAAATTTTCCTTTAAACCTACATTTTTTTCTACTTTTGCAAAGGTAACAGGATAACATAGACCAAAAAATGTGTTGTGCATTTTCTGCTGAGCATGCTGATACCAAATATGTGGGAGAAAACCACTGTTTGGGCACACGGTGGAGCTCAGAAAGGAAGAAGTACCATTTCACTTTCTGAATGCAAAATTTGCTGGCATAATTAGTGAACATCATGTCGCGTTTGGAGAGCCCCTGATGTGGCTAAACAGCAGAAACCCCCCACAAGTTACACCATTTTGGAAACTAGACCCCTTTGGGAACTTATTTAGTTGTGTATTGAACACCTTAAACCCCCAGATACTTCACAGAAATTTATAACATTGAGCCGTGAAAGTAAAAAAAAATCGGATTTTTCCTCCAAAAATATATTTTGCTCCAAATTTTGTATTTTCACAAGGGTGACAATATAAAATTGACTCCAAAGTTTGCTCTGCAATTTCTTCTGTGTTCACCAATGCACAGTGCAAAGATCAGAAGGGAAGAAGACCCATATTAGGCCGGGATCACATATGCGAGGAATACGGCCAAGTCTCGTATGTTTATACCCTGCACTGTCGTTGACACTCTGGAGTGGAGCGTGCAGCTCCATGTATTGCTATGCGGCCACACGCTCCACTCCAAGTGCCGGTGGCAGTGCCAGGTATTAGCATGTGAGACTTGGTCGTGTTTCTCGCATGTGTGATCCCAGCCTTACAGTGCAGATTTTGCTGCACTGGTTTCAGGGTGCCATGTTACAATGGCAGAGCCCCTGAGGTTCCAGAACAGCAGAACCACCCATAAGTGACCCCATTTTACAAACTAAACCTCTCAATTAATTCTTCTAGGGGTGCAGTGATTTTATTGACAACACAGGTGTTACAGATTTTAAACCACTGGGCAGAAAAGAAAAAATAATTTACATTTTTAACACCAAGATTGCGTGTTAGTCCAAGTTATGCATTTTCACACTGGGAAATGGGTAAAAACGGCACCAAAATTTGTCACACAGTTTCTGCTGAATGTAGAAAAACTCCATATGTGTCTGTAGAGTACTGCTTAGCCACACAGCGAGATTCGGGAGGGACGGAGTGCTATTTGCTTCCTGGAGCACAGATTTTCTTAGGAAAGCAGAATCCTCCCCCTTTAAATGACCCCATAATGTAAATTGTACCCCTTTTTGAATTTATCTACAGGTGTAGTGATGATTTTGACTCCATGGGTGTTTTCCAGATTCAAGCAGCAGCCGATGTTGCTGAGTCAAAATTGCAAACTGCCATTGTAGTGACCAGTACATTATGCCCAGATCATGCTTCTGGAGACACGAACTTGTAAATTAGGCGGGCTCTCATCACTACAGAAATGATGAACATGTGGGCACTAAATGGGCATTAGGGAACTAGGGGGTCTGCAATACCAAGACAGGTTATTACACTTGGGGTTATTTAGTTTGGAGAATCGAAGGCTTAGGGGTGATCTTATTACAATGTATAAATATATGTGGGGACAATACAAAGACCTTTCTAATGATCTTTTTACTCTTAGACCTGTGACGGGGACAAGGGGGCATCCTCTACATCTGGAGGAAAGAAGGTTTAAGCATACTCACAGACGCGGATTCTTTACTGTAAGAGCAGTGAGACTATGGAACTCTCTGCCATATGATGTTGTAATGAGTGATTCACTACTAAAATTTAAGAAGGGACTGGATGCCTTTCTTGAAAAGTATAATATTACAGGGTATATACACTAGTCTCCTTAATATTGCGTTGATCCAGGGAGCTAGTCTGATTGCCGTATGTGGAGTCGGGAAGGAATTTTTTTCCCCAATGTGAAGCTTACTGTTGCCACATGGGTTTTTTTTGCCTTCCTCTGGATCAACATGTTAGGGCAAGTTAGGATAGGATATGGGTTGAACTAGATGGACTTAAAGTCTCCCTTCAACCTTAATAACTATGTTACTATCTTACTATGTTACTAAATGGCGCTAAATGTGGTTTAGGCACACTGCGGGGCTCAGAAAGGAGGGGGAATTTGGATTTGGGAGCACAGAATTAGCTGAATTTTTTTGGGGGGAGTGAGGAGCCATTTCGCTTGTCAAGAGTTTTTGTGCTTTGTGCTACCATTAATGTGTAAGCCCCCTATGTTTCCTTTAACAGATAACAAACCTGAGTGGGGATTTGTTTTTTTTTAAATTAAGTTGAAGCCTTTTTGGGGAACATTTTACGTAACATTTATGATCACATTTATCTGGTGCTCTATGCTGAGCATTTACTTTGGGGTTTCTCTGAGTGACGTGGCAAATGAAACATATGAGGGATCATTTCACTATAATGAGGAAGTAGAGTTAATGTGGACTCCATCTGGCCTCTGTTCAGCATTGTCCTTATTTTCAGAAATGCACAAAACTGTGGTCGACCGCGCATTTATACTTGTCTAAAAAGATGGACACTGCCAGATCATGGGCCACAGTGCCTCCATCTACCTCATTATAGGTACTCTTCTGCTGGGGGTTCTATTTGAGTATTTTAGGGATTCAAAGAGGTGTAAGCGCTCAGCGCAGAGCGCAGGATGTTTGTATGCCAAGCCTTACTTTGATCTTTGGGAGGCAGAATGAAAAAATCAACAGCAGGTGAAGAATTGGTTTAATTTATCTTTTATGCCGTACTTTGCATGGTATAAGTGATAAGGCAACTTTATTCTTCGAGTTGGTGTGATTACAGCCATACCAGATTTATATTGGATTTTTATGTTTGGCAGCTGTCACACAACAAAAGACTCTTCTTATTGCAAAAACTAGTTTTTGCATCCCCATATTTTGAGAGATATTATTTCTCCATATTTCAGCCGACAGTCTTGTGAGGTCTTGTTTTTGCGAGCAAAGTTGATGCTTTCATTGTTACCATTTTTTGGGCACATTACATTTTTTCATCACTTTATATTCTGATTTTTGGAGATAGAATGACTAAAAAACAGTAAGTCGAGAATTTTTTTATATATATATATCGTTCCACATGTGATAAAATTGATAAGGCAGCTTTATTCTTCAGGTCAGTACAATTACAGCAATTCCCCATTTATATATTTTTTTATGTTTTGACGCCTTTACACAATAAAAACTATTTTATAGAAAAAATAATTATTTTTGCATCGCTCTATTCTGAGAGCTATAACTTTTTTAGCTTTCTGCTGATAGGGCTGTATGATGGCTTGTTTTCTGCGGGACATGATTATGGTTTGAGAGGTAGCATGTTTATTTATATTCATCTTTTTGATCGCATTTTATTGCACTTTTTGTTCAGTGGTATGTTGATAAAGCATAGTTTTTTGACTCGTTTTTCATTTATTTTTTTACAGTGTTCAATGAAAGGGTTAGCTAGTGGGACATTTTTTGCAGAACAGGTCATTCCTGAAGTGCTGATACCAAATATGTGTATTTTTGTTTTACTTAAATAAATGTATTTGTTGGATTAATATATTTATCTTTTTGTGTTCTTTATTTGGGTATTTTTTTTATATGCACTTTTAATATTTTTTTTTGCTAGTCTACATTGTCACAGGATGGGACATCACTGTACAGTACCAGATCGCCAATCTGATACTTTGCTATGCTTCTGCTCTTAGCAGACACATGTTGTGGCCATGTTGTGGATAGGGGACCTCCATGGAGACCATGAGGATAATGTGATGCAATATGGCGCATGTCAATAAAGGGATTATATATATATATATATACATACAGGGCAGCTCAGTGGATAGCACTGCAGCCTTGCAGCTCTGGAGTCCTGGGTTCGAATCCCAAGGACAACATCTGCAAGGAGTTGGTATGTTCTCCCTGTGTTTGCGGGTCACCTCAGGTCAAGCGGGGCCTTTGGGCATCCTCAGTGACTAGCGCTGACTTCACTGAGGCTGTGCAGACTCCATGCCTGACCCGCGGTGAACTCGGCAGTGTGGGAAAAAGTACAGAAACTTTTGCACGCTACTGAGTTCATGTCTGGGGAGGCTGTGCTGGCAACTTTTCATTTTTTCCTCAGTGGTTCACAGCCAGGGTGGTCGCATTAGCACCGCTCCCGGTTGTAAAATATTTAACCCCTTGAGATGGATTGCAGTGTGGGACTTGATTGCACAGAGGATAGGTATGGGAAATTGTTGCTTTTTTATTTTTGATTTTTTTTTTTACAGGAGAACAAGGGCTTTGATTGGATTGGGAGTTTAATAAAGATGGCAAATCTGTGTGTTTAATTATTTAATTAAAAGACTTTATTTTAAATGTGTGTGTTTTTTTAACCCTTTCATACTATTGGATTAATAATGGATGGGTGTCTTATTGACACCTCTCCATTATTAACCAGGATTAATGTCACCTTACAATAGCAAGGTGACATTAACCCCTTATTACCCCATATGCCACCTGCTACAGGGCAATGGAAAGAGAGAGGCTAAGTGCCGGAATTCTTTCTGGGGTGGCTGGGGGCAGTTGTTTTTAGTCAGGGGGGTCAATAACCATGATCCCTCTCTACGCTATTAATATCTGCCCTCAGTTACTGGTTTTCCTTCTCTGGTGGAGAAAATTGCATGGGAGCCCATGCCAGTTTTTTCCATGATTTATTTCTTTAATTTAACACCTACAGCTCCAATATTTTGCACACACACACACACTAATAACATTATTAGTGAGGGACATACATAAATCTAACAGATATGCGATGGTTTACTGTATGTAAACCATGTCTCATATCCTGTCGGGTTCTGTAATGATTTTACAGAAGCCGAAAATTGAATTATCCGCTATTCTGCTATCTAGCTCTGTATGAAAGATATATATACACTCACTGGCCACTTTATTAGGTACACCTGTCCAACTGTGTGTTAAGACTTAATTTCTAATCAGCCAATCACATGGCGGCAACTCAGTGCATTTAGGCATGTAGACATGGTCAAGACAATCTCCTGCAGTTCAAACCGAGCATCAGTATGGGGAAGAAAGGTGATTTGAGTGCCTTTGAACGTGGCATGATTGTTGGTGCCAGAAGGGCTGGTCTGAGAATTTCAGAAACTGCTGATCTACTAGGATTTTCACGCACAACCATCTCTAGGGTTTACAGAGAATGGTCCGAAAAAGAAAAAAAATCCAGTGAGCGGCAGTTCTGTGGCCGGAAATGCCATGTTGATGCCAGAGGTCAGAGGAGAATGGGCAGACTGGTTCGAGCTGATAGAAAGGCAACAGTGACTCAAATTGCCACCCGTTACAACCAAGGTAGGCAGAAGAGCATCTCTGAACGCACAGTGCGTCGAACTTTGAGGCAGATGGGCTACAGCAGCAGAAGACCACACTGGGTACCACTCCTCTCAGCTAAGAACAGGAAACTGAGGCTACAATTTGCACAAGCTCATCGAAATTGGACAGTAGAAGATTGGAAAAACGTTGCCTGGTCTGATGAGTCTCGATTTCTGCTGCGACATTCGGATGGTAGGGTCAGAATTTGGCGTAAACAACATGAAAGCATGGATCCATCCTGCCTTGTATCAACGGTTCAGGCTGGTGGTGGTGGTGTCATGGTGTGGGGAATTTTTTCTGGGCACTCTTTGGGCCCCTTGGTACCAATTGAGCATCGTTGCAACGCCACAGCCTACCTGAGTATTGTTGCTGACCATGTCCATCCCTTTATGACCACAATGTACCCAACATCTGATGGCTACTTTCAGCAGGATAATGCGCCATGTCATAAAGCTCGAATCATCTCAGATTGGTTTCTTGAACATGACAATGAGTTTACTGTATTCAAATGGCCTCCTCAGTCACCAGATCTCAATCCAATAGAGCATCTTTGGGATGTGGTGGAACGGGAGATTCGCATCAGGGATGTGCAGCCGACAAATCTGCGCCAACTGTGTGATGCCATCATGTCAATATGGTCCAAAATCTCTGAGGAATGCTTCCAGCACCTTGTTGAATCTCTGCCACGAAGAATTGAGGCAGTTCTGAAGGCAAAAGGGGGTCCAACCCCTTACTAGCATGGTGTACCTAATAAAGTGGCCAGTGAGTGTATATATATATATGTCTCACTGACATATATATGTATACTGCATTTATGTTTTTATGAATATTTGAGGATCAATTAAATGTCCATTTTGCAAGGCTACGAGAATATCTCGCCATACAGATGCCATTCGGATGTCACACGGATGTCACATGGATGCTTAGATGTGAGAAAATTGCATGCTCGCATTGCACACAGATGACATGGATCACTGCTCAGGGAACATTTCTACTATTATCGTCCTTGTAAATCGGACCAATTTTTTTATACAATTTGTGTGACTCCAGCCATATTCCCAAAATGTCAGCAAGTGATTTCTCCATTCATTGGCAGTAGCGTGACTGGTTCCAGCATGACATCATTCCTTACGTCACTTGTAAAATCCTCCTTTCTTCCAATGTCGGATCGTTCCTTCCTCCCTTGAACTAATCCCTGTATAATGAAATGGACAGAATGAAAACATCAGCTAGGTGTTATACTGTATTCAGTTCATAGCGCTCAAATATTTTTTTTCTTATGTTTCCTGTCTTTGATCAGGTAAGAGATGCAGAAATTTGAGTTATCTTATCTGTATAGGAAAACAAAAGCAAGTATTAATTTGATTGCTATAACAATATAAGTGTGCCACATAAGAAAACCTTTCCTCCTCCAAAGATAATTTCTTGACTGTTGTCATCATGTAATACAAAGGGCTGGGTGCCTGTCTCGGTGGAAGACCAGAATGTGGTCTTGGCTGTTCATGGAGAAGCTGCTGTCAGCTCTATTACACAAAAGTAGGACATAAGAATGCAGCTCAAGCCCTTTCCATAATGCTCATCCCTGTCTTCAGCAAACACTATTTAATAGGTGCAGCTCCTTTAAAACAGCGTGTGCCTTTGAATATCTTTCTTCCATGATATTTTTCTGTGTTAAATTAAAAAAAGAGAGAAAAAGGAGAAGTAAAAAAAGAGAAAAACTAATAAAATTTGAGTGAAAAATGATAGATGGGATTATCACTCATAGGATAAGCATGGCAAGCTGAGGACAGATTTCATAAACAATAAGCTACAGTGGGATTTAATAATAGAACAAAGCATCACTTAAATTCTGCTAGTTTTTCTTCCCCTCCGCTGTAATTCGAGCATATACATATCCAATCTGTGGAGCCATTCTCTAAAGCACCCCAGCAACATTAACTCCCTGATACAGGAATCCGACAAATCAGAAGATTTAGTGAATAAGGCTGTTTTGAATTACATTTTTATTTAACTCTTCCAGCTCCGTTTCCCAACCCACGTCACTAAATACAAAATAAGAACTTAGCTTAATTAGGGTTTAAATGAAAGCTCCTATTTTGGCAGTGCTGCTGGGTGCCTGCGCGGAGTAATTAGCTGAGCGTGTGAAATTAAAGCCCTTACAGCAGTGTAATTATGCACAAGGAAAAGTGTATACTCTGCTTTATCTTCAATTTTGGCCAGCCTTTACGGCTTCATGATAGCTAGAGAAACATCTTTACTAAATTGATAACAGCTGTCTGAGTGATTTTCTTGTGAGCTTTTATCAAACTCTTTTTGATGCTTTTTGGTTTCATACAAGCATCTTAATTAAAAAAGGGAGTTGTCATCTCTGGTTTCTGCAGATCAATGAATGTATTTTTCATCTGGTTTGCTGCCTAGATTGTGAAATCTGAATATTCACATTTACCTCTACTCCCAAGAACATATGCAAGCAATTTGTGGCTTCCCAGCTGTTACAGAACTACAAGCCCCATCATGTAATGCCAGTCTCACTTCAAGATATTTTGTAATCAGCATCCCACAGCACCTGAGATGCCAAAGACTGCTGAGATCTCACAGTGACAACGTTATCTTAGAAGATCAAATCCCATCTTTCCTGAAAAAGACAAACGCAAGATGTTGGTCCAATGAGTGGATATATTAAGCCATAGTGCGAACTTAGTCCATCATTTCCCTATGAGAAATGACTGTATACTGTTAAAGGGGAAAAATGTCAAGCTTAATATCAGCGAAATAACCAAATAAAGTTACTGACCTTTCAAAGAAATCTGTCACCAGATTTCACAATATGAGGACCGGTGCTGATGGTCGTAGATTCTTTCATGCTAGCGAATCGGGACAATTATGTAAATGACACTCTGATCAAAGTCTGACCAGGTGAGAGAATCTGAGCACACTGTGCGGAGAATATGGAGAACAAAATGTCTCCATTGTGCATGAAAATGTCATCCAAGAGCAGTTCAATGACTTCCACGCACTCACTTACGTGTATGGCCAAGTGCGATAGCAAAATATGTGATCAAACTTTTAAAGGTTTGTACGGTATGTTATGCAACACACCTCAAAAACAATAAATAAATGTTAAATTGAATGAAAATATGCATTGCAATGTAAAAACAATTGTGCATATGTTTAGACTTTTGAGCTTCTTTTAACTACTACAGGTTTCTAAAAACGCTAAGCAGCTAAAACAATTGACATATTGGCAAATGTTACTGAAAAGATGTCAAAAAAGACTTTCTGAAAAAAGGCACTAGGATTAGAGATGGGCGGACACCTGTATGTTCGTGTCAGGTGGGTTCGGCCAAACAGTTACAAAAAGTAAGGGTCCGGGTACCAGAACAGTACCACAACCTGAACGAGAACTTGGACCCCATTGGAATGGGGAGCCTGAACATCCAGTGTTTGTCACGCTGTCATGTGCTTGACAGTGCGGCAAACACCGCTTCTGATCAGCGGTAAAATCGTCACCGCCAATAAGACAGCTGCTGTTCCTATGGTGTCAAATGACAGAGTGAGCACACAGGAATGATTGGAGTTATAAAGTTTAC
The DNA here is from genome assembly GCF_039654945.1 of Dendrobates tinctorius. Lineage (NCBI taxonomy): Eukaryota > Metazoa > Chordata > Amphibia > Anura > Dendrobatidae > Dendrobates > Dendrobates tinctorius. The sequence continues at coordinate 3,290,975 of NW_027361694.1, read as the reverse complement.
CTCCGGTCACTGGTTTCAGTTGACGGGACTACTGCTCCCATCTGACGATGCCTGCTGCCGCTAATAACAGTGAAGGAAAGAGCAACTGATAAGAGTATTCATCAGCTGGCTCCTGCGCTGTAAATAAATAATAATAAAAAGATGATGTGGGTTCCCCTGTATTTTGATAACAAACCAGGAAAAACTCACACCTTCAGCAAGATTGGTTTTCAAGAAAAGAAGGGTCCCCTGTTGTGAGTTCATTTTTCCCTTCACCATTGAGGTCTGATGAACTCCCTCCTCTGGTGAAGGAAGGTAGTGAGACTGATTACCAAACACCTGGGCAGCTAGATGATAACTGGGTGGCTGGAATTGAGGACTGGGTATAAGGCTGCCGACGCCCTTCTTCCTGGCTGGTGATTTTCCTGCTGGATTCTTGGAGACCAGTGTGATTCCTGCATCTCAAAGCTAAGTTTTTCTGCTCTGCTTTGTACTCTTCAGTTTTGTTTTTGTTTTGCCTTGTTTTTTGGGAGTTCTGCCATCCCCGGCCGGGGGTGAGCTGAATTCCATTTTTGTCTCTGATCTGTTGATCTTTTGCTCTGTCTTCAGAATATACCTGAGTGCTGATATAGTCTTTTGAAGCCTAGCGACTTCAGGGCCTGTTTTTCCTATCAGTCGGTTGGCTCATTTTGATAGGGTTTTTGCGGATGGCAGACAGCAGCTTTCCTATCCTGTCCTATGTAGTTAGCTTGGGCCCCATCATTTGCTCAACCTATCTTTCTATCTTTGTTAGTGTTTTCATCTTGCTTCACCGTCATTATATGTTGGGGGCTGCCTATTGCTTTGGGGTCTGCTCTGGGGCAGTTCTAGGGCACCGTAGGAACCCCCCACGGCTACTGCTAGTTGTTGTGGATAGGTTCAGGGGTCTGCAATCCGATAGCTGCCAACCTCTCTGGTTTTTCTGGACTTAGCTGGTATTTTGTTTTTTCCTCCTTCGGTGACTCATCATAACAGAATCACCAGCCAGGAAGAAGGGCGTCGGCAGCTTTATATCCAGCCCTCAATTCCAGCCACCCAGTTATCATCTAGCTGCCCAGGTGTTTGGTAATCAGTCTCACTACCTTCCTTCACCAGAGGAGGGAGTTCATCAGACCTCAATGGTGAAGGGAAAAATGAACTCACAACAGTGATAATGTGAACGCATTTTTTCAAGCCTTGGGGTTGTTGTATGATGAACCTAATGCTATTGATCAGGCTGAAAAGACCCTGTTGGCATTAAGCCAGGGTTGGGATTTGGCAGAGTTGTACTGTCAAAAATTCCGAAAGTGGGCGGTCCTTACTACCTGGAATGATGGTGGCTTGGCAGCCCTCTTTCAGAAGGGTTTGTCACAAACTGTAAAAGATACTATGGTGGGATTTCCTGTTCCCTCTGGTCTTGACGATTCTATGTCATTAGCCATTCAGGTGGATCGGCGTTTACGTGAACGCAAAACTACACAAGAGATGTTGCCAACTGTTGAACAAATGTCTGAACCTATGCAATGTGATAGAGTTTTGTCTAGGGTGCAACGTCAGGAGTTCAGAAGGCGTAATAAGCTGTGTTTTTTTTGTGGAGATGCCTCGCATATTATTTCTGTCTGCCCTAAACGAGAGAAACGTTGTGCACACACGTTTTCTGTGGGTGGTGTTCAACCTAAGTTTCTTCTGGCAATTATTCTGATCTGCTCCCTGTCCACATTTTCCGCCAAGGCTTTTGTGGATTCAGGAGCAGCTCTGAACCTGATGGACTTGGATTTTGCTAAACGTTGTGGATTTCCTATGACACCTCTGCGGACGCCTATCCTTTTGAGGGGTATTGATGCTACTCCTTTGGCAAAGAATAAACCTCAGTTTTGGACCCAGGTGGTAATGCGGGTCGCCCCAGACCATCAAGAAAATTGCAGATTTTTGGTGTTGCATAATTTGCATGATACCATTGTTCTGGGGTTTCCCTGGTTGCAAATCCATAATCCAGTTCTGGATTGGAAATCTTTGTCTGTGGTGAGTTGGGGTTGTCGGTGTGCCCTTAGTGATGCTCCTGTTTTCTCCACCTCTCCCCAGTCGCATGATGTTCCTGACTATTTGGCTGACTTTTATGATGTATATAGTGATAATGAGTCTGTGTCTTTGCCTCCTCATAGGAGTTATGACTGTGCAATTGAGCTGAACCTGGGGTGTAAATTCCCCAAGGGTCGGCTTTTCAATTTATCTGTACCCGAGCACGAGGCTATGCAATCCTATATTAAGGAGGCATTGGAGAAGGGTCATATTAGACCATCCTCTTCACCCTTAGGTGCTAGTTTTTTTTTTCGTGGCTAAAAAGGATGGTTCATTAAGGCCTTGTATTGACTATCGTGCCCTCAACAAAATTACTGTTAAATATCAGTATCCGTTACCCCTGATTTCTGATCTATTCTCCAGAGTTAAAGGTGCTTGCTGGTTTACCAAGCTTGACCTCAGGGGGCGTATAATCTTATTCGCATTAAGCATGGGGATGAATGGAAGATGGCGTTTAATACTCCGGAGGGACATTTTGAGTACCTGGTGATGCCTTTTGGGCTCACTAATGCCCCTTCTGTCTTCCAGTGCTTCATGAACGATATATTCCGAGACTTTGTGGATACATTTTTGATTATCTATCTGGATGATATTTTGATCTTCTCCAAGAATTGGGACTCTCATGTGGAACATGTTCGGACTGTGTTCCAGATTTTGAGGGAGAATTCCCTGTATGTCAAGGGATCGAAATGCTTTTTTGGGGTACAGAGGGTTTCATTTTTGGGATTTATTTTGTCTCCGTCAACTATTGAAATGGGCCCGGCCAAGGTACAGGCCATTTATGATTGGGTTCAGCCCACTTCTTTGAAGGCCCTCCAGAAGTTTTTGGGTTTTGCTAATTTTTATCGGAAATTTATAGCTAATTTTTCTGGTATTGCCAAGCCATTGACGGATTTGACTTGGAAGGGTGCTGATGTGCTGAATTGGTCTCCGGAAGCTGTTTCTTCCTTTCAGGAGCTGAAGCGAAGATTCACTTCTGCTCCGGTTTTGCGGCAACCTGATGTCTCACTCCCGTTTCAGGTGGAGGTGGACGCTTCTGAGATTGGTGCAGGAGCGGTGTTGTCCCAAAAAGATCCTGTGACATCTAAAATGAATCCTTGTGCTTTCTTTTCCCGAAAGTTCTCCCCATCCGAACGTAACTATGATGTGGGGAATCGGGAACTGTTGGCCATGAAATGGGCATTTGAGGAGTGGAGACATTGGTTGGAGGGAGCCAAACACCAAGTCGTGGTCCTTACTGACCACAAGAATTTGATTTACCTGGAGTCGGCCAAGCGCTTGAATCCTAAACAGGTTAGGTGGGCCTTGTTTTTCACACATTTTGATTTTGTGGTCTCTTTTCTTCCGGGCACTAAGAATGTCAAGGCAGACGCCCTCTCTAGGAGTTTCCTTACTGATTCTCCTGTTGTGACTAAGCCTGCTACCATCTTAGGTGAGGGGGTAGTTCTTTCTGCCATCTCGCCCGATTTGAGACGTGCTCTGGAAGAATTTCAGGAGGACAAACCTGAGCGTTGTCCCAGTGGAAAGTTGTATGTTCCTGACCAGTGGAGGAAGAGAGTGATGTCTGAAGTTCGTTGCTCTGCATTGGCTGGTCATCCAGGTATTTTTGGTACTAGAGATCTGGTGAGTCGGTCTTTTTGGTGGCCCGCATTGTCTCGTGATGTCAGGAATTTTGTGCAGTCCTGTGGGACTTGCTCCTGGTCTAAACCTTGTTCTCGCTCTAGTGGCTTGTTGATGCCTTTGCCAGTGCCCAGGAGGCCATGGACCCATATTTCAATGGATTTTATCTCTGATATGCCTGTCTCTCAGAGAATGACTGTTATTTGGGTGATTTGTGATAGATTCTCTAAGATGGTCCATCTTGTACCACTCCCTAAGTTGCCATCTTCCTCTGAGTTGGTGCCCTTGTTTTTGCAACAGGTGGTTCGCTTGCACGGGATTCCTGAGAACATTGTATCTGACAGAGGAGTTCAGTTTGTGTCTAGATTTTGGAGGACTTTCTGTTCCAAGCTGGGAATTCAGTTGTCTTTCTCTTCTGCGTTTCACCCTCAGACCAATGGGCAGACGGAGAGAACAAACCAGACTTTGTAGTCGTATTTGAGATGTTTTATTTCTGCCGATCAGGATGATTGGGTTTCATTTTTGCCCTTGGCCGAATTTGCTTTAAATAATAGAGCTAGTTCTGCCACTTTGATGTCACCTTTTTTTTGTAACTTTGGTTTTCATCCTCGATTTTTTTCAGGGCAGGTGGAGCCTTCTGCCTGTCCAGGTGTTGACACTGTGGTGGAGAGAATGCACCAGATCTGGGACCAAGTAGTGGATAAGTTGTCTCTCTCCCAGGAAAAGGCCCAGCGGTTTTCCAACCGGCGTAGGCCCTTGGTCCCCAGTTTAAGGTGGGTGATATGGTTTGGTTGTCATCAAAAAATATCGCTATGAAGGTGGCTTCTCCTAAGTTTAAGCCTAGATTTATTGGACCTTACAAGATTTTGGAGATTATTAATCCGGTCTCTTTTCGGTTGGCTCTTCCTGTCACATTTAAAATTCATAATGTGTTTCATAAGTCCTTGTTGAAGAGGTTTGTTGAACCAGTAGTTCCTGTGGTGGCACCTCCTGACCCTATATTGGTTGAAGGTAACATGGAATATGAGGTAGAGAAGATACTGGATTCCCGTCTGGCTAGACGGAGACTCCAGTATTTGGTTAAGTGGAAGGGTTATGGTCAGGAGGATAATTCCTGGGTCTCTGCCTCTGATATTCATGCCGAAAGATTGGTGCGTGCCTTTCATCGGGCTCACCCGGATCGCCCTGGTGGCATGGATGAGGGTTCGGTGACCCCTCCTCAAGGGGGAGGTACTGTTGTGAGTTCATTTTTCCTTCACCATTGAGGTCAGATGAACTCCCTCCTCTGGTGAAGGAAGGTAGTGAGACTGATTACCAAACACCTGGGCAGCTAGATGATAACTGGGTGGCTGGAATTGAGGACTGGATATAAGGCTGCCGACGCCCTTCTTCCTGGCTGGTGATTTTCCTGCTGGATTCTTGGAGACCAGTCTGATTCCTGCGTATCAAAGCTAAGTTTTTCTGCTCTGCTTTGTACTCTTCAGTTTTGTTTTTGTTTTGCCTTGTTTTTTGGGAATTCTGCCATCCCCGGCCGGGGGTGAGCTGAATTCCATTTTTGTCTCTGATCTGTTGATCTTTTGCTCTGTCTTCAGAATATACCTGAGTGCTGATATAGTCTTTTGAAGCCTAGCGACTTCAGGGCCTGTTTTTCCTATCAGTCGGTTGGCTCATTTTGATAGGGTTTTTGCGGATGACAGACAGCAGCTTTCCTATCCTGTCCTATGTAGTTAGCTTGGGCCCCATCATTTGCTCAACCTATCTTTCTATCTGTGTTAGTATTTTCATCTTGCTTCACCATCAATATATGTTGGGGGCTGCCTATTGCTTTGGGGTCTGCTCTGAGGCAGTTTAGTTTTTCCCCTTTCTGTCTTTAGGCTATGTAGCTCTCCGGCTGTGATCGAGGGGTCTAGGGCACCGTAGGAACCCCCCACGGCTACTGCTAGTTGTTGTGGATAGGTTCAGGGATCTGCAATCCGATAGCTGCCAACCTCTCTGTTTTTTCTGGACTTAGCTGGTATTTTGTTTTTTCCTCCTTCGGTGACTCATCATAACAGTCCCCATAATGAATAATTCAATAAATGAATAATTAAAAAAGAATGGTGTGTGGTTCCCCCATTTTTGACAACCAGACAAGCTAAAGCAGACAGCTGGGGGTTGGTATTCTCAGGCTAGTAAGGGGCCATGGATACTGCCCCCCCAGCCTAAAAATAGCAGCCGGCAGCCACCCAGAAATGGCAGATCTATTAGATGTGCCAATCCTGTCACTTTGCCTGGCTCTTCCCACTTGACCTATAGCAGTGGCAAGTAGGGTTCATATTTGTGAGGTTGATGTCACCTTTGTATTGTCAGGTGACATCAAGCCCTCAGATTAGTAATGGAGAGGCGTGTATAAAGCACTTATTTATACTAATCCTAGAGATATATGGTAAATAAAGACACAGCAAGAATTTATTTATTTTACTCACTTAAATAGCGCCATTAATTCCACAGCGCTTTACAGACATTATTAGCACTGTCCCTATTGGGGCTCACAATATAGATTCCCTATCACCCTATCAGTATGTCTTTGGAGTGTGGGAAGAAACTGGAGAACCCAGAGCAAACCTAGGACTCCAGCGTTGCAAGACTGCAGTGCTAACCACTTAGGCACCATGCAGCCCTTCAGAATGAAGTCTTTTATTTGAAAAAAAGCAAAAACACTTTTAATTTATATTTAAGAATAAGAAACACAGTTATACTCACCTAACGCCCATTTCACAGAAGCCCTTGTCTTCTGTAATAAAACAAAAATAAAAAAAAAGTCTTCAATCTGGACGGTGCCAAGATGTGACCTTGAGAAGCACTGGTGAATGAGTTGCTGCAAGCACAGCATCAGTGACTAGTAGTGTCATTGAGGTTACTGCTGGTTATTGAGGCTGTGTCCCCAGCTGGGCTGAACTTTGGTGGCCTGGGTGAGATCCCCGTTAGCACCTTGAGAAAGTCTCATGATGCAGATGTGAGTTCATCACAGTTCAAATTCACCACAGTGAAATTCTCCCAGTGACCTGCAGTGAACTCACCTGCACTAAAGAGATCAGAAGTACAATCTGCAAAAGACTGAGTTCAAGTCAATTTTACTGAAATTGCAGGAATTTTCCATACTGTTTAAAAATCAGAGCAGGCTGATATAATTTTATGTTGCTACGCTTGGCTCTCCATAATGCTCTGCAGCTATAACAGATGATGGATTATCATACTGTGTACAGTGGTGGACAGTACCTGTACCATCACAGATTGGAAGTTAATAGGGAGCATAAAAAAGAAAAATGGTAGTGCCGTTTTCCATCTCCAGAGTCACTGAGTAGGTCTCTTTTCTGTAGATAGTAAACTCTTATAGTCAGCAAGGTTCTCTCCCTATTTCTCTTGCCTATGGAGTGTATGTTCTTTTGATCAGCAGGGTCCTCTTTTGATCTTCTGTAGAGTGTGTTTATTGCACAAATAGAAGAAAATGGGCTAAAAAAAAGCCCTAGCCAGCTCACCAACCACAGCTACAGCACGGAACCTCGTCCGGACCCAACGATGGTTGAAAGTAGACAAAAACATGAGGGGTGTTCCAGCTGATAAAATTTCTTGCTTTATTGAAAAAATTAAAATAATACAGTGGCTTACTCCTCAAGAGAAAACAAAAAACACATTTTTTTTATCAAAATTATGTTTACTAAATACCCTTATTATTATTATTACCTTTATGCATTATTTGCAGAATATTTTTTACTTTTTAGTTCAGGATATTTGTGTTTTTTGTTTTCTCTGGTTAATGGTCATGTGTTAATATGCACTTACATTGTGCATACACATTAACTTACTTTTCTCAGTTCAGATTTGTTTTGTTTTTTTTTGTTTTTTTTATTCTTACTCCTCAAGAGTAGATGGATGTGCTAAGAGGCATTGAAATCAGCTACGCGTTTCGACCCTGCATGGGTCTTTATCACAGCTGCAAATTACTAACATAATGCAAACCTTATACTTAGTGCTGACCAATGAGAACTGCAATGTAGATCACATGAGCAAGCCAAAGGTCCTGTGAGCATTACTACAATGCCTATGCTCCATAGAGACCAATGATGCTATCACCTTCTATTACATGTTCTAATAGAAAGGTCCTGTGTGCAAAATTCCACATTCTCTAGGTTTGCAAAATAATACCACATAAAAACAAATTAATTAACATATATACAAATATTTAAATATAGCAATAACCATCAATAGTGATACATGATCTCTGTTCTCTTGTTTAACCCATTTGGATATCTGGACCCCAGACAGAAAAACCAAAAAGCCTCTCCGGTAAGAAGACGTCTTTTTCCATCCCCACCACGCTTTGAATTTTTAACCTATTCAATTCCTACAACTGACATCGCCTCCAAATCCCCATTATGCTGCATTAGAAAATGTTTGGACGCCATAGAAATATTGCGTGTATTGCTACTAATATTCTCTACATCCCTTATATGCTCAAGGATGCGAGTTTTTAGTTTCCTTGTTGTACAGCCTACATAAGATAAATTGCGCATTTTACAATGTATCTTATAGACCACATTTTCTGTATTGCAATTAATAAATTGTTTGATGTTATACCTCTGAATATTACCTGAGTCATCAAATGTTTTTGTTTTTTGTGCATATCTGCACATTTTGCATTTACTAGAACCGCATTTATAAAAAACAATGGTTTTTAGCTAATTTTCCGAAGATGCTACAGATGTAAAGAAGCTAGGGGATACTATATCACCAATAGTGGGAGCTCGTCTAGCAACAACATTAGTACCAGCATCTAATATTTTTGCTAATGTTTCATCCTCATAGAGGATTGGTAGGCATTTAAAAAAAACGCTCTTTATTTTGTCAAATTGCAGGCTATATTCAAGACTGACAAATATTTTTTTATTCACGTCTTTCCTTTTTTTAAGATTCACATTAGTTTTTGGTTCCAATAAATCTTTTCTATCCCTATTATCTGTCCTGATTTTAGCTCTTTCTAACATCCAATTTGCATAGCCTCGTTTTTTCAATTTTTTGTGCAGCGCATCAAATTCTTTATTTTTCACCTGTTACCTGTTCCTCCGTGCAGTTTCTTTTTAGCCTTATATGTTCTCCGATGAGAATAGATTTAGTTACATGCCTAGGATGTCCACTTCGGGCATGTAATATGGTGTTCCCTGTAATGGATTTACAGTAAGTATTAGACATAATTTCCTGTCCTATATTTCCCCGTAATTCTAGATCCAGAAATGATATTTGGGTTTTATTGGATTTATGAGTAAATCTGATATTATAGGTATTAGAGTTAATGTAATCCATAAATGCTGGTATGGTAGACACATCACCCTCCCAAATAATGAGAGTATCATCGATGTATCTACCATACCATTGGATACACTGCACATAGGGGTTATTCACTGAATAAATGAATTGTTTTTCCCAAAATGCCATTGTCAAATTAGCCAAGGATGGGGAGTATTTAGCTACCATTGGGACTTCAGACTTCTGTAAATAAATAGTACCATCAAATGCAAAGAAATTATGTTTAAGAAGAAAAAACACAACCTGCAACAAAAAATTGATCAGATCTTCTGAATATTCATTATAACTCCGTAAGAAATACTCCAGAGCTTCCATAGCCAAATTATGCGGGATGCATGTGTATAGCGATATAACATCGCAACTCAGCCATACAAAGTTTTCTCGCCATATTTTATCAGAAAAAGTGGCTAAAACATACCTAGAATCTTTAAGGTAGCCTGGTAGGCTCCGTACCATTGGCTGAAGAAGAGAATCAGCCCATTCACAAAGATGCTCAATTGAAGACCCAATACCCGATACAATTGGTCTCATAGGAGGAATATCTGCAATTTTGTGAATTTTGGGCAAGCCATATATGATTGGCAAAATCGTATTTTGAACTATCATATATTCAGCTTGTTTTTTGTTTAGTATGCCCATATTAAAACCTTCCATGACTATATCTTCAGCCATTTTATTATAGGTTTTTGTTGGATTAGAGATTAATTTCTCATAAACCTCATTGTCAGATAAAAGTTCTAACATATGATTTTTATAATCTTCAGTGTCAAGGACTACCACCATACCTCCCTTATCACTGTTTTTAATTACTATGTCTGTCATGCTTTTCAGGTCTGTCAATGCAGCTTTTTGTTTTTTGCTGACATTTTTTTTTGACACGAGTATCAGTAAAAATTTCATTTTTCTGTTGTTTTAGTTCTCTTTCTAGAACTTCCTGAAATTTATCCATACACTCCCCTCTACTTTGTATCGGATAAAAATAAGGATTTTTAAGGGAAAATCCGCAAAATTAATGAGCATGCTGCGTTTTTTACCGAGATGCGGTTTTTTCATGGTAAAAAACGCATCAATGTGCATAAAAGTGCAAAATGCATAGAAATGACTGTGCAGCTTATTTTTAGTGGTTTTATAGCGAAAACCGCGGTGAAAACAGCTAAAAAATGCTGTGTCTGAACACAGCCTTAAGTGTTGAGACTGATTAACCTTATCTGTATCACCTACACCATTTTCAGATTCTAAAGACTGTAAATTTAGGATAGATAACAGTTCTCTATAATCAAGTTTCAGATAAACATTTGTTTCCTGCGAAATTTCACATTCTTTTATTTCTTCTTTATCAGTCTCAGCAAAAAAAATGTTTTTTAATTGTCAGATTTCTAATAAATTTATTGAAATCTAAAATTGTCAAAAAAAGGTCAAAATTTTGATCAGGTGCATAATTTAATCCCAAGGCCAGAATGTCCAGATAATCTTGTGTAAGAGTCCGTGAAGATAAATTCAGCACATTTAATCCTTCACTTTTTTCTTCATGTGCCTGCTGATTGCTCCTTGCGCTTCTCCGGTGTTTCCTACCGGCACGCCTCCTACATTTTTTGAATGTCCCAAAAAATTCTTTTTATTTCTATTAGCACTGTTACCGAAGGAAAAATCAGAAGTATTGCAATTGGAGTCAGATGAATCAGGGTCCGATGAGATGGAAAAAGCAACATGCAGTTTTCTGGTTGGGGTACTATAAGTCTGGCTATGTTTTAAAACAGAGTGTGTTTATGCTCAGCAAAGTTCTCTCCTTTCTGTCTGTCTCTCATAGAGTATAAGCTCTTATGATTAGCAGGGTCTTTTCTCTCCTGAAGCATGTACATTTTTATGGTCAGTTGGGTTCACTCTCGTACTATTTCCTCAACAAACATGTATTTTCTGAGTAATTACAAGCTTTCCAGTATCGAGATACAAGCAAATTTATTTGCTGCAAGTTGATTTTTTGAGGGGAAAATTGGCCTAAATCGCTAAATTCAAATTTCTAAAGATCTGCAACTCTGTAATATTCTGTGATACATCATGATAACCCTTCCATATATCTCAAATCTTGTCACAGTTTAATATAGTTTTCTGTTCTTTATAGGCTCCAAATTCAAGCCTAATCATGAGATTCATTTTGTGAAGAGCTTGTACCAAGTTGGGAACATATATCTACAGTATTTATCAGCTATCAGTTTTCTAGCCAGGTACACGATATGGGCCAGGCAACATACCATGGGATAGAAACCAATCAACTTAGGTGTATCCCAATGTGAAATACAGAATAAATTTAAATAAACTTAGAAATACAGGAAGAATTTAAAGGAAAATATTTCAAAAACATGTGCAATATTTGCTGGTTCAGCTCCACTCACATGGCATTTTTCATCTGTACAGGCTTCATTTTTTTGGCAAAAACTGTAATTTTTCTATTAACTCTGTGCAGCATGTACAGGTGAGAAACCTCATGGGACTCACTTGGTGATAGCTGTTGAAGAAAGAAAAAATATTGAATCCCACTGCTCATCTGATATTGGAACCATATCAACAGGTCAATTCATCTTTACTATAACATCTGTCATCATTGGAAAGCCCATACTTATGTCATACTGTACAATTTATGGATCTGTAAAGCTTAGTTATTATATCAATATGCTATGTTATGTAAAATATATTTTAAAAACCTAAAAATATCATGCTATTGTATTCATTACAGTCTTCAGTGAAGAGCACGCAGTTCAAGACTGTAGGGTCCAAAAATGGTTACATTCAGCAGAATCTGCAATTTTTCAAGATTCAGCTAGAAGAGGGAACTTTGTCAGCAATGCTCTTTGACAAAAAGCAAGCAAATCGGTTCCACTCTGACGAGGAACAAGAAATCTACAAATGTTGATAACTATTCGCGTACTCTGTTTTGATGATAGTAAAGTTTCAAAGGCCTTTGCTTGCTCAGCTACTTATAGATGGCACTAGAGAGATATATATTTTTCCCATTTGTATATATATTATACCAATAAATAGGTATATTTATGTAAAAAAAAACAACTACACACATTTGATATCGCATTAGCCAGAACTATCCGACCTATAAAAATGTCACACTAGATAACCCCTTCAGTGAACACCATTAAAAAAAGTAGAAAAAAATTATGCTTTTTCATGATACTGCTGAACAAAAAGTAGAATAAAACGCGATAAAGAACGGAAATAAAAGTGGTATAGCTAAAAGCGTAATATTGTCCCACAAATGACAATCAGCGATATAGCTCCAGAAGCAAAGAAATAAAAAAGCAATAACTATCAGAATACAGCAATATAAAAACAATTCTTTTTTCAGCAAAATAGTTTTTGTAAAAGCGGCAAAACATAAAAAAAGATTTAAATGTGGTATAGCTGTAATCATACTGACCCAAAGAATAAAACTGTCTTATCACTTTTATCATACAGTGAACGATATAAAAAAAACCAAAACACTATTGCTGGGTTTTGTTCATTCTGCCTCCCAAAAATCATAATCGATAAAAATATCAACTTGTCCCACAAAAAAACATGCCTTTACATGTCAGCAGAAACATACAAAAATTACGGCTTTCAGCATATGGCGATGCAAAAACTTGTTGTTTGCAAAAAAAGCATTTTTTACTGTGTGATAGCAACCATACATAACAAAAGACCTACTGTAAATCTGGGATCACTATACTGCACAAGGAATGGCGTATAAAAACACAAATTGTTGAACTGATTTGTTAATTCTGCTTCCCAAAGATTGCAGTAAGGCTTGTCTCACATTAATCCTGTGCTCTATACTGAGCACTTACACCAAGCTTTCTGTGTCAATCTCTTAAATACATGATTCAGACAGAACCTCCGGCAGAAGTTTCCTTATAATGAGGCAGATTGAGACACTGTGGATGCCGTATGACCTGTGATCAGGTAGTGTCTGTCTTTTTAGGCATGCATAAAAGAGCGGTCCTCTACAGCTTTGTACACCCCTGAAAAGAAGGACCATGCTGAACAGAGGCCAGATGTAGACCAGAGTAAAACTACAGTCTCATTATAGAGATTGGATCCTTCAAGGGTTTCATCTGAATCAAGTCATTCAGAGATTTAGATGGTAAGCTACAGTGGGTATGAAAAGTATTCAGACCCCTTTAAATTTTTCACTATTTGTTTCATTGCAACCACTTGGTAAATTCAAAAAAGTTCATTTTTTTCTCATTAATGTACAGTCTGCTCCCCATCTTGACTGAAAAAAAGAGAAATGTAGAAATTTTTACAAGTTTATTAAAAAGAAAAGCTGAAATATCACATGGTCATAAGTGTTCAGACCCTTTACTCAGACACTCATATTTAAGTCACATGCTGTCCATTTCCTTGTGATCCTCCTTAAGATGATTCTATTTGTTCATTGGAGTCCAGCCGTGTTTAGTTAAACTGATAGGACTTAATTTATAAAGGCACACACCTGTCTGTATAAAACCTGACAGCTCACAGTGCATGTCAGACCAAATGAGAATCATGAGGTCAATGAATTGGCCAAGGAGCTTAGATGCAGAATTGTGGCAAGGCACAGATCTGGTCAAGGGTACTAAAGAATTTCTGCAGTACTCAAGGTTCCTAAGAGCACAGTGGCCTAAGGCCGGTTTCACACTAGCGCATTTTCAACGCGCGCACGGCCGGGGGTAGCTCCGCCCCCGATCCGGCTCTCTGCCCGGCGTGCCCGCCCCTTGCCTGTAGCGCCGCCTCCTAGCGGACAGCGGCGCCTGCGATCGGCGCACCCTATCTTTAGCATAGGGTGCGCCGATCGTGCGCAGGTCGTGCGCTAGTTGCGCTTTGACCTGCGCTGCGCACTTTTGACGGTGCGCCGTGCGCGCCAAAATCAAACTTTTCGGATTTTGGCGCGCACGGCGCACCGTCAAAAGTGCGCAGCGCAGGTCAAAGCGCAACTAGCGCACGGCCTGCGCACGATCGGCGCACCCTATGCTAAAGATAGGGTGCGCCGATCGCAGGCGCCGCTGTCCGCTAGGAGGCGGCGCTACAAGGAAGGGGCGGGCACGCCGGGCAGAGAGCCGGATCGGGGGCGGAGCTACCCCCGGCCGTGCGCGCGTTGAAAATGCGCTAGTGTGAAACCGGCCTAAATAATGCTTAAATGGAAGACATTTGGGACCACCAGGAGTCTTTCTAGACCAAGCCATCAAGCTAAACTGAGCAATCGTGGGAGAAGAACCTTATTGAGAGAGGGAAAGAAGAAGCCCAAGATCACTGTGGATGAGCTCCACAGATGCAGTAGGGATATGGGAGAACTTTCCACAAAGTCAACTATCACTGCAGCCCTCCACCAGTTGGGCCTTTATGGCAGAGTGGCCAGACAGAAGACTCTCCTCAATGCCAGACATATGAAAGCCCACATAGAGTTTGCTAAAAAACACATGAAGGACTCTCAGACAATGAGAAATAAGATTGTCTGGTCTGCTGAGACAAATATAGAACTTTTTGGGGATAAATCTAAGTGATATGTGTGGAGAAAACCAGACATTGCTCATCACCTGCCTAATACAATCCCAACAGTGAAACATGGTGGTGGCAGCCTCATGCTATGGGGGTGTTTTTCAGCTGCAGGGACAGGATGACTGGTTCAGATTGAAGAAAACATGAATGCGACCAAGTACAGAAATATCCAGGAAGAACATCTTTTCCAGAGTGCTCTGGACCTCAGACTTGGCCGAAAGTTCACCTTCTAACAAGACAATGATGCTAAACACACAGCTAAAATATCAAAGGAGTGGCTTCAGAACAACTCTGTGACCATTCTTGACTGGCCCAGCCAGAGCCCTGACCTAAACACAATTGAACATCTCTGGAGAGACCTTAAAATGGCTGTCAACCAACATTTACCATCCAACCTGACAGAACTGGAGAGGATCTGCAAGGAAGAATGGCAGAGGATCCCCAAATCCAGGTATGAAAAACTTGCTGCATCATTCCCAAAAAGACTCATGGCTGTACTAGTCCAAAAGAGTGCATCTACTCAATACAAAGAGTCTGAATTCTTATGACCATGTGATATTTAAGTTTTTCATTTTTAATAGATTTGCAAAAATTTCCTCATTTCTGTTTTTTTCAGTCAAGATGGGGTGCAGAGTATACATTAATGAGAAAAAAAACAAACTTTTTTGAATGTACCAAATGGCTGCAATGAAATAGGGTAAAAATATTAAAGGGGTCTGAATGCTTTTCGTACCCACTGTAACCCAAATATTAATGCCCAGAGTAGAGCGTAAGACAAATATGGTTCAAACAGTTATGTAAAATGTTCCCAATAAAAGTTTCAACTCGATCCACAAAATAAGCAAGTCCCACCTATGGCAGATTATCATCTGTAAAAAGAAATATAGGAGGCTTAAACGTTTCTGGTAGCACAAAGGCTCTGGAAAAGCAATATTGATTGTCACCCTCCAAAAGAAATTCAGTGAATTCTGCACTCCCAAATCCAAATACCCCCTCCCTTCTGAGCCCCACAGTGTGCCTAAATCACATTTAGCTTCCACATTTTTGGCATTTCTGTAGAGACGAGAGCCAGCTAAATTTACAGGGTGCATTTCTCCAGAAGTACAAGATGGGCACTGCAATGTACGGGCACTACAATGGCAGATTTGCAATTTTCACTCATCATCATCAACTGCAGTTTGTTTCTGGAAAACACTCATGGAGTCAAAATAGTCACTACACCTGTACAAAAATTCCCATAGGGGTGTAGGGGATAGGGGATTATGCTCTTTTGGCATTTAGGGGCTCTGTATATGGAGTCCACAAACTATTCTACAATAATTTATTCTGAGAGTCAACTGAAGCTCCATCCCTCCCGAGTCTCACTGTGTGACTAAGCAGTACTATATTGTCACATATAGGGTGTTTCCCCTCTCAGTAGAACCCATTTCCCTGTATGAAAATATACAATCTAGGGATAAAACTACCATATTTTTTGCATTATAAGAAGCTTCAAATTATAAGACGCACCTTAAATTTTGAGGAGAAAAATAGGATTTTTTTTTCTTACTAAAAAAACAATCTGATCAGTTTTTATGAAGAGGTAAGCTATAGACTGGATGAAGGTGAGTCATTGGATGTGGTATATCTTGATTTTTCCAAAGCGTTTGATACCGTGCCGCACAAGAAGTTGGTACACAAAATGAGAATGCTGGGTCTGGGAGAAAATGTGTGTAAATGGGTAAGTAACTGGCTTAGTGATAGAAAGCAGAGGGTGGTTATAAATGGTATATTCTCTAACTCAGTCGCTGTGACCAGTGGGGTACCGCAGGGGTCGGTGTTGGGACCGATTCTCTTCAACATATGTATTAACGATCTGGTAGAAGGTTTGCACAGTAAAATATCGATATTTGTAGATGATACAAAACTATGCAAAGCAGTCAATACAAGAGAAGATAGTATTCTGCTACAGATGGATCTGGATAAGTT
The DNA here is from genome assembly GCF_039654945.1 of Dendrobates tinctorius. NCBI lineage: Eukaryota > Metazoa > Chordata > Amphibia > Anura > Dendrobatidae > Dendrobates > Dendrobates tinctorius. The sequence continues at coordinate 3,274,445 of NW_027361694.1, read as the reverse complement.
GGGAACTTGGGCCGAAAGGTGGCAGATGCAGTTTAACAATGATAAATGTAAGGTTATACACATGGGAAGAAGGAATCAATATCACCATTACACACTGAATGGTAAACCACTGGGTAAATCTGACATGGAGAAGGACTTGGGGATCCTAGTTAATGATAAACTTACCTGGAGCAGCTAGTGCCAGGCAGCGGCTTCCAAGGCAAACAGGATAATGGGGTGCATTAAAAGAGGTCTGGATACACATGATGAGAGCATTATACTGCCTCTGTACAAATCTCTGGTTAGACCGCACATGGAGTACTGTGTAAAGTTTTGGGCACCGGTGCTCAGGAAGGATATAATGGAACTAAAGCGGGTACAAATGAGGGCAACAAAATTAATAAAGGGGATGGGGGAACTACAATACCCAGAGAGGTTAGCAAAATTAGGATTATTTATTCTAGAAAAAAGACGACTGAGCGGCGATCTAATAACCATATATAAGTATATAAGGGGACAATACAAATATCTCTCTGAGGATCTGTTTATATCAAGGAAGGTGATGGTCACAAGGGGGCATTCTCTGCGTCTGGAGGAGAAAAGGTTTTTCCACCAACATAGAAGAGGATTCTTTACAGTTAGGGCAGTGAGAATCTGGAATTCCCTGCCTGAGGAGGTGGTGATGGCGAACTCAGTCGAAGGGTTCAAGAGAAGCCTGGATGTCTTCCTGGAGCGTAACAATATTGTATATTACAGATATTGTTAGGTTCTTTAGAAGGACGTAGATCTGGGGATTTATTCTGACAGAAATTTATAGGCTGAACTGGATGGACTAATGTCTTTTTTCGGCTTTACTAACTATGTTACTATGTTAAAATGGTGGTGCTTCTTATAATCCATGCGTCTTATTGCTTACCGGGGTCGTGGCTGTGGTGAAGCGGGGTTCCAGGGTCGCTGCTGGTGGAGGCAAGATTGGGGTGATGCTGCAGGACACAGACTGGGATGAGGGGGTGTTCCGATGTGTGGCGCAATGCTGCGGGTGTCCAATGCTGCGGGGGGTGTTTGGCACTGCGGGGTGTCTGGTGGTGCTGCCTGTGTGGTGGACTCCGGGAAAATGACTGCCGGGGCGGCGCATGCGCAGATGGAGATCTTGGCAACAAGATCTCGGGAGATGAAATCACAGCGCTGACACCCCCTCTTCCCAGCCTGCGGCCTGCAGCAATGGTACCAGTAAGGTATATCCGCATTATAAGATGCACCACCATTTTCCCCCAAAATTTAGGTGAAAAAAGTGCTTCTTTTAATCCGAAAATTGAGGTATGTTGTGGTAAAAATATAATTATTTTATCTTTCCTGCCCAATGGTAAAAATTAGGAAACACACTCATCACAATGATCACTACATACTTGGATGAATTCATTGAGAGGTGCAGTTTGTAAAATGGGGTCACTTATGGGGGGTTCTATTGTTCTAGCACCTCAAGGGCTCTTCAAGTGGGTCATGGCACCTGCAAACCATAACAGCAAAATCTATACCACAATAATGAACTTCTTACCTTCTAAGCTCACCACTCAGAAGTAATTGAACAACAAACTGTGTGGACCATATTTTTCCTATTAGCTATACTATTAGCTTCCCTTACAAAAATTAAAAACTTGGAACCAAAACAACATTTTAATGGCAAAAATGTAATTACTCTTTCTTCACCGCCCAATAGTATAAAATTCTGTGAGGTACATGTGGTGTCAAATATGCTTACTGTACCCCTAGATTAATTCAATGAGAAGTGTAGTTTTTAAAATGGGGTTCCTTATGGAGGAATTCTGCTCTTATTGCACCTGAGGGGTTCTGCCAATGGTGACCTTGCATCCTCAAACCAAATCAGCAACATATGAACTCCAATATGGCACTCCTTCTCGTCTGAGATTTGCACTGTGCCTCAAAAGTAGTTTTTGACCATCTATGGGGAATTGGCACATTCAGAAGAAACTCAGTAACAAATTGTATGGTCCATTTTCTTTTATTATTCCTTTTAAAAACTGAAAATTTGGGGCAAAGCAACATTTTAGTGAAGAAATAGTAATTTTCCATTGACTCAGACCAATGTTGAACTAAATGAGAAGCTAGGTCTGAGCTGAAAAAGTAAATTCATTTTCTCTGTGTAAAGGTAATGTGTTTATATGCATTTACATTTTGCAAACAGATTAACTTACTTTCTCAGTTCAGACTCCAGTTTTTTATTCATTTCATTGTGCATTCTGTGCATATAAGGGTGTGACCGCCCTGTTTCTGAGTTGGGAAAACTATCCAGTCTGGCCTATGCTTTTACTAGTGGTTCAGTCCCTCAGTCTTTGTTCACATTTACGTTACTTGACAAGTGAAAAGTTTTTAAATACAAGAGTTAGGACTGTCCCACAAGGGTTGCCTTGACGTGGCGGGATGGCTTGTACATTCTTTTGATCAAAATTATGTTTACTAAATACCCTTATTATTATTACTACCTTCATGCAATTTTTGCAATTTATTTTTTACTTTTTTATTTTAGGATATTTGTTTTTTGTTTTGACTTAGATAACTTTGTATAGAGATGTAGTTTCCAAAATAAGGTCATTTGTGAGGGTTTCTGATGCTTTGTCATATCAGGGGGTCTTCAAATGTGACATGACATCTGCAATCTACTTCAGCCAAAATTGAGCTGCAGAATTCAATTGACACAACTTTCCATCTGAGCTCAGCTCAATGTTATCAAATTCTGTAAAGCAGGGAGCTCAACACACCTCTAGATACGTTCTTGATACGTTCCTTGGGGTGTGTAGTTTCCAAGATGAGGTAATTTGTGGTTGGCATGTGGGAGAAAAAACATGCTCTAACGGAGATCACCTGAAGTATAATACAAAAATACAAATTTTATTAGAATATACAGAGCCATCAAATTTAAAAACATTTAAAAACAATGATGCCCAATGAAGAGGGGTACCACCCAACAAACCTGAAAGCAATTGACAATATGCATATAAATGACAGTTTTGCACCTGACAGAGGACGACTGGACAGAAAAAAGTATTCTTACATAATCCCTTAATAAATAGGTGCAACAAAACAGCAGTCACATTATGAGTAAAACAATCAAATTATACATGTATCAGGGTAAAAAGAAATAATCTGCTAAGTTTGAGTGCACTGTGGCAAACAGTGAACTATGGCTGCTTTCTATGCAATTTAATACACCCTTGATGCAAGTTTAAGGGGTCAAGTATTGAAAGCTAAATACCATGAACACAACCCCAATTAGGAGAAACAGTGTGTACATTAATAAAAATGGTGCAGCCAAGTAACTATATCCAATGAAAGGTCATCCAAAACCATATTAGGTACAGATGAAGGAAAATTATCATCAGTAATAACAACTTGCTTACACCGTGATAAAATTATCACATATCATCAGATAAAGATCATCCTCACACTGAGGAGGCGACAATAATTACCCAAAGGTATTGCAGATAAAGATAAATGTCCTAATTGGCTGCTCTTAGTAGACACAAGTCATCCTAAGGGTACCGTTACACTTAGCGATGCACCAGCGATCCCGACAACGATATGGTTCGCTGGTGCATCGCTAAGTGGTCGCTAGTGAGCTGCCACACAGGCAGATCTCACCAGCGACATAGCAGGGGTTGGGGGTTGTTACTTACCTGTCAGACGCGGCGATCCTGACGTCATCCCGCCCGCAATCACGCGTCGCTCATTTCCACAGCAGGAAGCCCAGCAGGAAGCGCCCGACGAGAAATGATCCAGGACGTTCTCGCATGACCAGCGATGAGCAGCGGGGGAGCCGGTCGGAGGTAAGTATCAGACATAGCGATATCGCTAGCAATATCGCTGCTACGTCACAAAATCGGTGACGTTACAGCGATATTGCTAGCGATATCGCTATGTGTAACGGGGGCTTAACTTCAAAAGTGGAAAAAAGGTTCCAGCAATGCCTATTGAATATGACCAATGAAAATATCAAAGTGCCAAAGGTCCATGGGGCATGGGAGCCTAACGTGTGTCACCACACACGGTGGCTTCATCAGGGTCAAGTGTCAATTGACACAACTTTCCTTCTGAGCTCAGCTCAATGTTATCAAATTCTGTAAAGCAGAGAGCAGAGAGCAGGTGCTCAACACACCTCAAGACACGTTCTAGATACGTTCCTTGGGGTGTATAGTTTCCAAAATTTGGTAATTTGTGGTGGGTTTCCACTGTTTAGACACATAAAAAACTCCCTAAAAAATGGTTTTGTAAATTTTGTTGTAAAAATTTGTAATTGCTGATAAATTTGTAACACTTCCATCTTTCTAACAAAAAAGTTTCATAAATTATGCTGATGTGAAATAGACATGTGGTAAATGTTATTTATTACCTATTTTATGTATAACTATCTAGTTTAAGGGGAAGCAATTTAAAAATTGAAAATTGCTAAATTTTCTAATTTTGTGTCTGTTTTTTATATTTTCACTAATAAACACATAACGTATAAACTAAAAATTGCCACTAACATGAAGTAAAACTTGTTTCCAATAAACATTCTCAGAATCGCTGGGATATGTTTAAGTGTTCCAGACTTATTAGCTCATAAAGTGACAATGGTCAAAATTGACAAAAAATTGACATGGGCATGAATGTAAAACGGGTTGATGGGTTAAATTTTAATTTTTACTTTATTAATAGTACATGTGAAAATAAACAACTTTATTTTATATCTTATAAGAAAAATCTGCCTTTTTCTTTGACAGAACTGATCTCAAAATGCTAAAATCTGAGGTAAAATTACTTGTTTCTAATTACAAAGTTTCTTATTTTCTCATGTACAATTGATTAATGAAATTAAAATGATTGTTACCTTTAAAATCTTTCATTAACATTAGTGTGAAAGGCCATTTCCGCCTTTGTAATACTACTGCATAGAGAGCTTTTTGAATAGTTTTCGACTCATATTTTCTTTTTAGTTTTAAGCAAATATGACCTTTGGTGTGAGACTCTTGGGATCTACTTTTTCCGTCTTTAACAAAATGTTGTTTACAAACTAGAATATTTAAAAAGATATTTCATTTAATCACTAGCAATAAAGGAATACCTGGTGACCTGTTAGTATCATTCATCATCAATTATTTCTATTTTAGGAAACATTCAAAAAATATTCATTATGGAAATACTGAGCTAAAAGGCACACTCAAACACAAGTTAAGACTAATTTAACCATCTGGATGTCTCCGAGAAGGCATGAATGGTTTATTTGTTAAAAAATGCTATAAAAACCCTATATATAAACAGCACCTTAGGCCTTATTTACACATTAGTACTTTTGGGCAGTGTTTAATTGATATTTATAAGCCAAAAATAAGAGTGGCTCCACAACACAGAACAGGTGTGCAATGCTCAATTATAGATTTTGTCTATGTAGATTCCACTTCTGATTTTGGCTTACAAATTCTGATCAAATACTGATGCATGAATAAGGCTTTAGATTGTCTTGACTGTGGATTTTCCAGATTGGCAATAAAAATACCATTTTTTTGAAACTCATTAATTTCATAAAAAAATCCTAGAAACCCACACATGATGAGGAAAAGGTCAACATGGACACTTGATGCAGCAGGTACATAAGTGGTACAATGTACATAGACCTATAAACTATAGATGGGCAGATCGATATGCGGAGGATTGAGTTTGAGTAGAACTTCAAGCAAATTTGAACACTTTAATATTTGATTTGCTGTTCAGAAAAAAATTAATGAAATTTGTCTGGCATTATTTTCTACACTGCTGAAGCATCAGAGAGAAGAGCAAAATCATTTTGCATTGCTGTGCAGTTCTCCCTACAATGTCCTGTAGTTATGAAATTTTTAATGGTTTATCATACCTTGTACAGTCATGGTCAGTACCTCGGTCATCTGAGATCCCAGTCTGTATTTCTCCAGATACACCAAATAAGTGTCTCTCTCTTCTGTAGAGTGTAAGCTCTTATGGTCAATGGCTTCCTCTCTTTCTGTCTCCTGTTGAGTGCAAACTTTTATGGTCAGCAGAGTTCTCTCCTTCTTTCTCCTATAAAGTGTAAGCTCTTTTGGTCAGCAGGGTCCTCTCTTGCTCTCTCACCTGTGGAATGTAAGCTCTCATGGTCAGCGAGGTCCTCTCCCTCTTCTTTAGAATATAACTTCTTATGACGAGTGGGGTTCTCTCCCTCCTGTAGAATGTAAACTCTTGTGGTCAGTGGGGATTTCTCTCATTTCTCCCCCCATCTGTAGTTTTCAAGCATTTTCATTTGTGCTGGAGTTTTCCACGTTGAATTTCACCCTTTGAAATTGGTACGATGAAATCAGAAGCAAATCTACAACAAATCAGTATATAACTTATTTGAGTCTTTTCACAATTTTTTTCTGCCCTATGTACATCCTTTGTGGACTTGCATAGACTAGCTACATTTCAGGTAAATAAATTAAAATTAAAATAAAGAATTCAATACGCAAGAGAGAAAGTTACAAGCAAATAGTATTTATGTGTCATAGATCAGGGATATATGTTTTTGTGTACGATACAAAAAAATAATTTCAGCAAAGAAGTATTTAAAATCAACAAAAACATAAGTACCATACAATTAGCAAACTTATTTACATTTGATGCATCTTTTTTTAAAAAAAAAATAATAATAATTAAAAATAATTATTATAGTTCTAATATAAATTTCAATCCTTTGGGGAAGAAAATTCCCAGTGTGCAGGGACAGCAATCAAAAATGATTTGGAAACATGCAGAGACAGTGGTTATGAAGTGAGAGGAGCCCTCATAATCATGTTTTTGAGAATGAAGACAGGAATTAGTTTTCAAGTTGCCATTCTGAGAAAGAACTGTTTATTGAGATAAACGCTACTATGCCATGGCAACCACCATTCAAAGCAAAATATATCAAATTTGGGTCTCAGTTTCTCATTCAGTCAGCAAATTATGCCATACTGTAAGTTCAAAGTCAAAACCAAAACATCAATAACTTGATATTAAGATCTTGTGATATAAGAAATTGTGATCTTTTCAGAGAGAAACCACGTTCAAAATCTACATAAGCCATGGAATACAACCAGAGCGAAAGATGTGGCTTTTTTCCACCACTGTCTGGAAACCATGCTTACAGCATTACAAACTCTGTCTGCATCATTTACCACTCATGATTAATTATTTCCGGTGATCTCAAGTCATGATCACAATCATAACATAATAAGAGCTTAGTATTCACTACCAGTTGTTTATTTAGGAAATAACTTTGTCCATCTACAGAAACTATTGGTTAGTGTTCAAACTGAACTTGTCACTAGATTTCACAATAAAAATGTATATATTTCTAAAAAAATCTATTAAACGGAATCTGAAAGCAGTTTTTGCCATGTAATCTGAGAGCAGTATAACATAGGGCAAGAATCTGCTCCCTTATATAATCTGTTTACACACTCTCCATGCATTTAATAGCACCTTTGTACCTATACTTATACATATACTGACTGGTGATCAGTTTATGCAGCATTATTTCAATACCTTTTTCATTGTATTGTTGACTGGACCATACAAGCAAGCACTTTTACCATTTACTTTTTGTGCCCCCCACCTATTTCTTCATAGATTGTAAGCTTGCGAGCAATGTCCTCATTCCTCTTAGTGCTTAGTATCTGTAGAATTATGTGCTACTCTGTAATGGGTGGTAATAGTGAGCTCACCTAAAAACTACATAGTTGTCATTTGTTGCACTGTCACTTTGTATACATATCTGAATAGGGGCTTTGGTCCTTTGATTCCTTTTCCCCATATTTTTGTCTGTGGGGTTGACACCATAATTCTTGGTACACCCTGAACCGGATTTAAGTAGCTCTGTTTTTATATAATTGTTTTGTGACATATGTTATTGATTGTTTGTCATAATTTATTGTGATATTAAAATATACCTTTTAATCATTGCACATTTATTGTGATATTAAAAAAAACCTTTTAATCATTGCACTTCTTTTGGTGGTGGTATGCTCCACGGTTTTGTAGTTTAATGTTATCTGGGAGGTCCACAGGGTATTGCCCACATTGGTCCCGGTTGACAACCTTGGGACTAAACATATTCTTAATAATATGGTAAATGTAGCTGAGATTTTGTACCACTTCCCAACATTTGCAGTACATATACGTCATGATCGGGAAGGACTTGTCAGCTGTTTCTCTGAAATTTCTAAAATACTTGATTCAGATGGAACCCCCGGTTGAAGATTCCATATAATGAGGATGATGGAGGCACTGTGGAAGCCATCTGACTCCGGCAGTGTACGTCTTTTCACAATGAGTGCATAAAAGTGCCATTAGCCACAGTGTTCTGTACCTCTGGGAAAAAAAAGAACACCGCTGAACACAGACCAGAAGGAGTCAGGAGTAACACATCATATTAAGTGCCTCCCTCTGGGGTTTCATCTGAATTATGTCACTTGAAGATTTAAAGGGCAACCCCGATGCAAGTGCTCAATGTAGAGTGCTGGATAAATGTGTTTCAAATTATGAAAAATATTCCTAATAAAAGCTTCAATTCAATCCACCAAAAAAGCAAGTCCCCGCTCATGTCCATCATATAATGGAAATATAATGGGCTTCCATGCTACTGGTAGCACAAAGACTCTGGAAAAAGCAAAATACCCCTTGCCCACAAAAAGAAATTCAGCAAATTCTGTGCTCCCAAATTGCACATTGCATGTGCCCCCTTGCTTCTGAGCCCCAGTGTGCCTAATCTACATTTAGTGTCCACATGTTTGGCATTTCTCACAAACAAAAGGCAAATACAGTCAAAAGGTCAAACGCTACATAAAAGCAATTTTATTGGTATATATAAAAATATGTATACACATATATACAGACAAACATGCATGGAAAAGGGCTGAATGATGGAAAAAGGCTATAACAACCACATACAAAAAGCCCAGGTATGTATGTCACAGGGGAGTAGCAATGAACAGCAGAATATTGTGAATATATCAATCACTCATGATATTATGCCAACAGGTAAAAAATACACAGATTCAGCAAATTCTGTGCTCCCAAATTGCACATTGCATGTGCCCCCCTTGCTTCTGAGCCCCAGTGTGCCTAATCTACATTTAGTGTCCACATGTTTGGCATTTCTGTAGTGATGAAAGCCCACCTAATTTTTAGGTGCATGAGCTGGACACAACATACTGGTCACTCCAACACCAGTTTGCAATTTTCGCTCAGCAACATCCACTGCTGCTTGTTTCTGGAAGACTCTCATGGAGTCAAAATCATCATGACACCTGTAGATAAATTCCAAACGATTATGATTTTTAAAATGGAGTTACTTGAGAGGGGATTCTACTCTTCTAGCACAGGGGCTCTATATATGGAGTCTGCAAAGTGTAATAGAAAATTCTGCACTCTGGGATGCCTCAAGTATGTCTTGTGTATCACAGTACTGCTTAGCCATATGGCGAGACTTGGCAGGCATGGAGCACTATTTGCCAATATTGCTCCATCCCTCTCGAGTCTCGTCATATGGCTAAGCAGTACTGTACAGCCACAAATTGGGTATTTTAACTTTCAGCATAAATTTGTGACAAATTTTGATTGCGTTTTTACCCATTTCACAGTGGGAAAATGTAAAATTTGAGGCTAAACAATATTTTGGTGGTAAAAATATAATTATTTTTTTTTTGCATTGCCCAATGGTATAAAATTCTGTGACCCACCTGTGGTGTAAATATGATCACTGCACCCCTAGATGAATTCATTGACAAGTGTAATTTGTTAAATTAGGTCTCTTATGGAGGATTCTGCTGTTCTGGCACCTCAGGGGCTCTGAGAATGTAGCATGGCACCCTCAAACCAGTCCAGCAAAATGAGAACTCCAATATAGCACTTCTTCCATTCTGAGCTTTGCACTGTGCCTCAAAAGTAGTTTTCAACCACATATGGGGTATCGGCGTACTCAGGAAAAAATGCACACCTAATTTTTGTGGGAAAAATATATACTTTTTTATTTTCACTGCTTTACGTTATAAACTTCTGATAAGCACCTGGGGGCACAAGGTGCTCATCACACATCTAGATAAGTTCCCCGAGTGATCTGGTTTCCAAATTTGTGTCTCTTGTGGGCAGTTTACATTGTTTAGGCGCATCAGGGGATCTCCAAATGCAACACTGTGTCTGCTAATTAATCCAGCAAATTTTACATTCAAAAAGTCTAATGGCTAGGGATGAGCTTTCCGATATTGAAATATCGGAAATCGGCCCGATATTTGCGATATCGGAATTCCGATTTCCGATTCCGATATTTTTTCACATCGGAAATCGGAAAGCAGAAGAAGACTAAGCATGGTTTAAAGGGAGTGTATCCGTTCCTCCACGTGGTGCTCCTGGAAACTCCCTGCAAAGCAAGGTGAGCAGAACGCAGACACATGTCAGTCAAAGGGCATATTGACACCACCACTGGCAGTTTTAATTTAATAATGTAAAATCACTAACCCTAACTAACCCTAACCCCTAACCCTTAACCCTTACCACTAACCCTAACCCTATCTAACCCTAACCCCTAACCCTTACCCTAACCCTACTAACCCTAAACCCTAACCCTAGCCCCTAACCATGCTAACCATAAGCATAACTGTAACCCTAACCTTACTAACCCTAACCCCTAACCCTAACCCTACTAATCATAAGCATAACCCTAAACCCAAACCATACTAACCCTAACCCTACTAACTATAAGCATAACCCTAACCATAAACCCTGACTCTACTAACCCTAACTAACCCTAACACCTAACCCTTACCCTAATCCTACTAACCCTAACCCTAAACCCTAACCCCTAACCATAACCCTACTAATCCTAACCACTAACCCTAACCCTACTAACCCTAACCCCTAACCCTACTAACCATAACCCCTAACCCTAACCCTACTAACCATAAGCATAACCCTAAACCCTAACCCTACTAACCCTAACCACTAACCCTACTAACTATAAGCATAACCCTAACCGTAAACCCTGGCTCTACTAACCCTAACTAACCCTAACCCCTAACCCTAACCCTAACCCTACTAACCCTAACCCTAAACCCTGACCCCTAACCATAACCCTACTAAGCCTAACCCCTTACCCTAACCCTACTAACCCTAACCCCTAACCCTACTAACCATAACCATAACCCCTAACCCTAATAACCCTAACCCTACTAACCATAAGCATAACCCTAACCCTAGCTAACCCTAACCCTTACCCTAACCCTAACCCTACTAATCCTAACCATAACCCTAACTCTAACCCTAACCCTATCCCTAAACCCTAACCCTACTAACCCTAACCCTACTAACCATAAGCATAACCCTAACCCTAACCCTAACCCTAAACCCTAACCCCTAACCCTAACCCTACTATCCATAAGCATAAACCTAACCATAACTAACCCTAACCCCTTACCCTAACTCTACTAACCCTAACAATAACCCTAACTAACCCTAACCCCTAACCCTAACCCTACTAACCCTAAACCTTACCCTACTAACCATAAACCCTATCCCTACCCCAACTAATCCTTACCCAAAGAAAAAACACCGCTGTTAAGAAGATGGTGACCAGTTTTCCTGCTACAGCTTTCACTCTGTGCATTTTTCTAGTGATTTTTTTTGCTCCGCTACCTCTGCAAGCTCCTTCCCCATTATCCTGAGGTGTTTCCCCTCCATTTTATCCATTATATAGCACTGTAGTGGTCATTTTGTAATTCCGATTTTTTTCTCCCATTGACTTGCATTGATATCGGAAATCGCAAATTCCGATATCCGATATTTTTTCAATATCGGAAATCGGAATTCCGATATGATATCGGGCAATATCGCTCATCCCTACTAATTGCCCTCCTTCCCTTCCAAGCCTTGCCGTGTGCATAAACAGTGGTGTGCCTCCACGTATGGGGTATCGACTTGCTCAGGTGAAATTATACAACAAATTTTGGGGTCTATTTTTTTCCTATTACTCATGAGAAAATAAAAATGTTTGGGTATAAAGTAAATTTTTTGTGACAAAAATTAAATTATTTTTCCTTTCATGTTGAAAAAATTCCTGTGAAGCACCTGAAAGTTTAATAAACTTCTTGAATGTGCTATTGAGGAGCTTAAGGGGTGCAGTTTTTTAAATGGTGTCCCTTTTGGGTATTTTCTGTCATATAGGCCTCTCAAAGTCACTTCAAATGTGATGTAGTCACAAGAAAAGAGAAAAAGAGAAATCGCTGGTCAACTTTTAATCCTTATAACTTCTTAACAAAAAAAATTCCAAAAATTATGCAGATGTAAAGTTGATAATTGGGAAATGTTATTTATTAATTATTTTATGTGATATATTTCATTGATTTAAGAGCATAAAAATTAAAAGTTTGAAAGCTGAAAATTTTTCTACATTTTGACAAATTTTCATTTTTGTTCCACAAATATATGCATGTCAAATTGAATAAATTTTACCACTATCATAAAGTACAATGTCATGAAAAATAATCTCAAAACCAGTGTAATCTGTTCAAGCATTCCAGAGTTATTACCACATACAGTGACATTGGGCAGAATTGTATGTCATGAAGGTGAATTCTGGCTCGAGGGTGAAGGGGGTAAATTATGTCCTCCTGACTTAATTTTGCATCTCTAGTTTTGAAACAGTCATAACTGTCACAACAAAATAGGGGCCCAGAATTACGGAGATGTGGTTGGATTTTCTTTTTTCAGTTATTTTCCTGAACATGGGAATGATTCACATAGAAAGTGAAAAGATGTTTTCTCAGCATATTATAGGATTCAGCTTATCCGTTTTCAATCATGTAATGTGAAAGACCTAGTGGAAAAGGGAAAAATTAGCTGAGTGGAAGAGCAAAATGAGCAATTACATGTACACAGTGCTTTATAATATGATGACTGCAATATATTAAAAGAATAAACATTTTGATGGGATTGCTCCTTTAGCAAAGAATGTTTTAAAAAAACTGGGCTGTGATTTGACATTTAAAGTGAACCTGAGGGTGCGGTGACCTGTCAAAAGTCTGCATTATGAACATCCAATCAAAGCCCCACATACACCAACCCCGCCTTAGGGCATGAGAATCTCATTTACACAAAACTAAAAATATAGATTAAAGAACAACCATAAGACGGATTTCATCAACCCCGGTATCATTTTAATCAGTATAACGGTGCCGACCTGACACTGTCTGTAGGTTACTGTGCACAATCCTGATGACAGGTTCCCTTTAAGAACCATTTTTTGTCTACAGGCAAGGTAGTTACCTATATACCCTGTCAGTAAATTTCCTTTAATTAGATCAATGGGCTTTTATAAATATTTTGTAGTATCAAACATGTCTTTTTAATTGTTTTCTAGCTTTGAAGGTTGGAGGATTTTCAGTAAGAAATCCCAAAATAAAAGGCAAGCACAAAATATATATGTTGGTATTAGACCATGTGCAAATTCTGCAATGTAGCTTCTTTGTATATCAGAAAACGCAATGCCCTGCTTGATCGCAATGCTCTGCCGTGGATAACATTTGCTTGTCTCTTGTTGTTTGCTTTTTTTTTAACTTGAGTATTTTACAAATTGATTTTCAGTTTTCTATTTTTGTTGGAAAAACTCCATGATAAAGTGCTAAATATATATATATATATACCGTATATATATATATATATATACTCGTATATATACGGTATATTGCATGAAGTCTTGATAAATGCAGAAATATGCAGCACAATGTTCCACACATATTTTTACATAAAAATAAAATCATGCATACCAGTCTTTCCACCCTTCTTCTATACTATATGTATTTAATTCACAAAGTTTTCAGATCAAATACAAGCAATGTTTTCACAAATTAACAAACTAGTTTCATGAAGAAGGTTTGTAATTGTAACCTTAGACTAGGCTATGTTTATCTAAGACCACAAAACATGCAAGATATTCCAAAGCTAGTAAAAAATGAGATGTTTACTACTTATTTATATTGTTACATTTCTTAGAAAAATAATATTGTTTCTAAATTTAACTTAAATATGTATGTGTGAATCTTTCCAGAGCTAAATCAAATATCTAGCACTGGTAAAAATCCACGCAGCAAGTCGAGTTAAAGTTGTTTTGAAATGACTGGCCATTGGAAGTTTTACATTTATCCTCTTCAACTTTGGCCACTAGAATCCTGAGATTATGACCAAAATATTAATATCCACAATATGTATTGCTATGTGTTAAAGACTTTTCGAAGCTATTGGGACAATTTCAACAAAAAATGGAAATTAAAGAGCATTTTTTGTAGCTAATAAAATTCTATTTGTTTCCTAGTTATGATATGTATGTAAACAATCATCTAAAAACGGAAAATATCACAGTCAGAAAACAAAGAGCTGAGTCAATAAATATGAAGTACCTGCTGGAGTCAGGCTTCATATTTATTGGTATATTCACTTGCCACATTCTTGTTTAGTACTTTGCTGGGTCTTATATTTTATGTTTCATGCTTTTAACCAATGTGAAATTTATTATAAACTAGCTGAAGAGCCCGGCGCTGCTCGGGCATAGTAACTAACTGTGGATAGTTATAACAAATTATAATTATCCTCCATCCCATAGTCCCATGCCCATATACCCAACATACCTATCCTGCATCCCATAGTCGAGTGCCCATATACCCATCACACATCATCCATCCCATAGTCCCATGCCCATATACCCATCTTACATATTCTCCATCCCATAGTCCCATGCCCATATACCCATCATACATATTCACCATCCCATAGTCGAGTGCCCATATAACCATCACACATCCTTCATCTCATAGTCCCATGCCCATGTATCCATCATACATATCCTCCATCCCATAGTCCTGTGCCCATATACCCATCATACATATCCACCATCCCATAGGCCCGTGCCCATATACCCATCATACATCCTCCATCCCATAGTCCCATGCCCATATACCCATCACACATCCTCCATCCCATAGTCCCATGCCCATATACCCATCATACATATTCGCCATCCCATAGTCGAGTGCCCATATACCCATCACACATCCTTCATCTCATAGTCCCATGCCCATATACCCATCACACATCCTCCATCCCATAGTCCCGTGCCCATATACCCGTCATACATATCCTCCATCCCATAGTCCAGTGCCCATATACCCATCACACATTCTCCATCCCATAGTCCCGTGCCCATATACCCATCATACATATCCTCTATCCCATAGTCCAGTGCCCATATACCCATCACACATCCTCCATCTCATATTCAACTATTATGACATCATAATGAGTGGCAGGGCTTGCAACCTATGATGACATCAGCATCACCATGGCAACCATTATGACATCATAATGAGGGGCGTGGCTTGACACACACACACTTTTTCCCCATTATGTAGATAGGGGCAAAATTGTTTGGTGAATTGGAACGCGCGAGGTTAAAATTTCGCCTCACAACATAACCTAGGACGCTCTTGGGGTCCAGACATGTGACTGTGCCAAGTTTTGTGGCTGTAGCTGCGACAGTGCAGATGCCAATGCCAGACATACATACATACATACATACACACACTTGAGCTTTATATAATAGATAAGCAATTCATTTCTCTAACATTTCTGTTTTGAAACTCAAATTCACCAAATTTGTCATAAATCATAATGCTGAAAAGCCTCTAATTGCCTGTAGGATCCATGTGAGATATTCTAGGACTGTACTGAGCCTCTTTTGCATTATTTAATGCAAACACCTTCTTATTCATTTTCAAGGGCTCTTAATCAGTGATGAGCGAGAATACTCGTTACTCGGGTTTTCCCGAGCTTGCTTGGGTGTCCTCCGAGTATTTAGGCGTGCTCAGAGATTTAGTTTTCGTCGGTCTCATCTGCATGATTTGCGACTTCTAGACAGCTTGAATACATGTGTGGAATGCCTGTTTGTTAGGGAATTCCCACATGTATTTAGCCTATCTACAAGTCACAAATCATGCAGATAAGATGATAAAAACTAAATCTCCGAGCACACCAAAATACTCAGAGGACACCCGAGCATGCTCGGGAATACCCAAGCAATAAATATACTCGCTCATCACTACTCTTAATCTATCTGACTAGGGGAAACAAGATAGTAATTAGTGGTAATCAATAGAGTTGAGCGGCTTTAGTCGGATCGGGTTTCATGAAACAAAATTCGTTTCAGATGAAACTGGTCCGACAAGGGCAAAAAAAGTCGGAGCTTTGTCCGAAACCCGACCCCAGTGCAAGTCAATGGGAAATAAAAGTCGGCATTGAGCGGATGACATTCATCAACTCAATGCCGACTTTTATTTACCATTGACTTGCATTGGGGTCGGGTTTCGGACGGAACTCTGACTTTTTTTGAGTATAAGCTGAGGCACCTAATTTTGCCATGGAAAACTAGGTACGCTTATTGACTTGAGTATAAGCTGGGTATGCATTGTCCCCTCATCCCTGTTCTGCTATGTGTGGCTCCCCCTGTCCTGTCCTGCTATGTGTGGCTCCCCCTGTCCTGTCCTGCTATATGTGGCTCCCCCTGTCCTGTCCTGCTATATGTGGCTCCCCCTGTCCTGCTCTGTGTGGCTCCCCCTTTGGTATGCATGGCTCCCAGCCCCCCCATCCCATCTTGTATAGATGGCTGGACTCCCCCATCCCATCCTTGTATGCGTGGCGCAGTTCGGCTGGGCTCCCCCTGTCCTCCTTCATCCACCTCCATCCTCAAAGTCTTCCCTGTCCTCCTCTGTTCTCCCCCATCCTCCTCACCCCCCTTGTGCTGTTGCTGAACGTCCCTGCCTCTCCATTGTTCCAGCACGGCAGCTCTTCCTTTGCTCAGGCGTCACGTTGTACCATTCAATAAGGTAATGAATATGCGCTCCATGCCTATAGGAGTGGAGACGCGTGCATATTCATTACCTTAATGAGCGGTACCACATTACCGCTCAGCACAGAGGAAGAGCTGCCGCACCAGGACAATGGAGATGCAGGGACGTTCAGCGATAGTGCGAGGAGGGTGAGTATGATGTCACAGCCGCCGGCTCCTGATGCTGCTCCACCACTCCCCTCCCCCGCTGGCTTTCTGTACAATGACTTGTGCATAAGCCGAGGGGGGGGCGTTTTCAGCACAAAAAAAGTGCTGAATGCACAAGAATATACATTACATTAGATCGATCAATCCAAAGTCACACTGACTATGCAGGTACAGCACTTCTCTATTTCACTTGAATCTGGTAATTCACAGACAGTGACTATCACTACCATTTTCAATCTGCTTCAGCACTGCAATAGTACACTAAAATCAGATTAGGCCTTTCTTACATCTCAAGGTGGAATGAGCAATGCGCCATCTGCTCTATCCTTATGCTTGAAAAGCCTAAAATAGCCTTGCTGGGCCTGGTCTTATCTTTTTTTTTATTCCCTAGAATAGCCCAGCTGATTGGTTTGGCTACACCTTGTGAAGTGTAGGGCATTATGGGAAAGTCCACCTGGCTGTGCCTTTTGTCATTAGCCCACTCTCTGAGTATTCAGCAGTGTGTGAAATGGCACCTGTTACTTTTTTTTTTTGATCCTCATTAGTCCAATCACAGTTTGTTCAATTTCTCAAGGACCTACAAATTTCAAGAAATTTTATTCAAACATGATTCACCATGAATAAAGGTTCTAAAGGACAAGTCTTTAAGTGCAGCTATAACATATATTCTTCTCAGAAATGATGTGGAAACTGTAATCAATATAACAATATTGTTTCCATGGTAATACATGATACTCAATATGTCTCAACATGCACAATTGTTTCCTTTTCTAGGATATAGCAGGAAATGACTATTTCAGAAAGAAGATGAAAGTAGATGAAGCAGTTTTTATCCTGTAGTACAAAGTAATGTAGAAAAGATGTGTTTGCATGCATTTTTACATCTAGTGCATTAAAGTGCAATAAAGGCAGAACCCTATATTGCAGAAAGAAGACCATAACACACAATCTATAGAAGTGTGCTAGATTGAGCATTTAAACTGGGATTGACCAGTACAGTAATTGCAAGCACTAAAATGCAAGAATTGTATTAGATGGGTTATATTATCTTCATATGAAGAACTGTGGTCTCAGATTTCATAGTGTAATTATTTAGCACCGATCCTCCAACCTAATGGAACTGGATAATGTCTTTATTGACAAGCCAAGATCACTTGATGAATGTGACCATTAAAAGGAATTTAATAAAAATAAACAATTGTTTGCAAGATTACAATTGTGACATTTTTTCTTAAAGAATTTGTCTCTCTAGAAATAATATTGATAATTTACACTATAGTTTGGACAAAACTATGTTAGAGAGTGTTAAACTTGTTTTTTATTGTGATTGTACACATAACAGGCACAATCCTTCTCATATCAAACTATCTTAAAAGGGTTATTCTACAAACAAAGTGCATTTTAATTAATAGATCTTCTTCCAATAAAACTAAGTTCCACAATTGCTTGCGTTAAAAAAATATTCCTGTGCAATCTTATAAATGTGCCCCTGCTGTGTACTGTGTAATGATGGTGCCTGACTGTGCAGGGACATGGTTTGATCATACCACAGCTCCTGGGCAGGGGAGGAAGCAAAAGAGTATACAGAAATTACAGCATGTTCCTGCATGGTCAGACACGGCAATTACACAGTACACAGCAGAGGCACATTTGAAGATAATCTCAGCACAGGAACATTTTATTAACACATCCAATTGTGGTACTTATTATTATTCCAAGATCTATTGAATAAAATGTATTTTATTGGTGGGAAATCGCTTTTAATGGTATGATCAACTATGTACAAATACTTAGTCTATGGCACAATAATTACTGACTTTGTCGATATAAAAGGATCAAGCTTCGGGGTAGCATATGCAATGTCTCCAGAACCATTATTTGGGTGCAATACTGTGGGAAAAAGAAGTATTTAGTCAGCTACCAATTGTGCAAGTTTTCACACTTAAAAAGATGAGAGAGGCCTGTAATTGACATCATAGGTAGACCACAACTATAAGAGTCAAAATGAGAAAACAAATCCAGAAAATCACCTTGTCTAATTTGGCAAGTTTTATTTTGCAAATTATGGTGGAAAATGAGTATTTGGTTACCTAAAAACAAATTTCTGGCTCTCACAGACCTGTAACTTCTTTTTTAAGAGGCTCCTCTGTCCTCCACTCTTTATCTGTAGTAATGGCACCTGTTTGAACTTGTTATCAGTATAAAATACACCTGTCCAAAATCTCAAACAGTCACACTCCAAACTCCACTATGGCAAAGCCCAAAGAGCTGTCAAAGGACACCAGAAACAAAATTGTAGCCTTGCACCAGGCTGGGAGGACTGAATCTGCAATAGGCAAGCAGCTTGGTGTGATGAAATCAACTTTGGGAGCAATAATAAGAAAATGGAAGACATACAAAATTACTGATAATCTCCCTCGATCTGGGGCTCCACATGAGATCTCACCCTGTGTGGCCAAAATGATCACAAGAACGGTGAGCATAAATCCCAGAACCACACGGGAGGACCTAGTGAATGATCTGCATAGAGATGGAACCACCATAACAATGGCTACCATCAGTAACACACTAAGCCGCCAGGGACTCCCATACCTACTGTGCAGCATGGGAGTGGCAACATTATGCTTTGGGGCTGTTTCTCTGCAAAGGGACCAGGACAACTGATCAGTGTACATGAATGAATTAATGGGGCCATGTATCGTGAGATTTTGAGTGCAAACCTCCTTCCATCAGCAAGGGCAGTGAAGATGAAACATGGATGGGTCTATCAGCATGATAATGATCCCAAGCACACTGCAAGGGCAATGAAGGAGTGGCTTCATAAGAAGCATATGAAGGTCCTGGAGTGGCCTAACCAGTCTCCAGATCTCAACTAGGGATGAGCAAGTATACTTGTTAGGATTCGGTACTCGGCAAGTAATGCGGTACTCGTGGTACTCGAATCCTAGTGAATAAATTTCACTGCTCACCTCGCAATATTCGGCACAGCCTGCACAGGCCCCTCACAGTCCCCACACAATCCAGCACAGTCCCGCACAGCCTGGCACAGTCCCCGCACAGCCCAGAACAGCCCCACACAGCCCAGCACAGGCCCTGCACAGCCCGGCACAGTCCCCACACAGCCCAGCACAGTCCCTGCACAGCCCAGCACAGTCCCAGCACAGCCCAGCACAGTCCCAGCACAGCCCCGCACAGCCTGGCACAGTCCAAGCACAGCCCCGTACAGCCCAGCACAGGCCCGGCAGAGCCCGACACAGGCCAGCACAGCCCAGCACACACACAGCCCATTACTCGCATTTCTCATAGACTTACATTGGACTCGCTACTCTTTACGAATACCCGAGTATTAAGAAATACTCGTAATGAGTACAGCGAGTCCGAGTATTTCACTACTCGCTCATCGCTAATCTCAACCCCATAGAAAACCTTTGGAGGGATTTGAATGTCCGTGTTGCCCAGCGACAGGCTCAAAATATCACTCCTCTAGAGGAGATCTGCATGGAGGAACGGGACAACATACCACCAACAGTGTGTGCCAACCTTGTGAAGACTTACAGAAAACGTTTTACCTCTGTCATTGCCAACAAAGGATATATAAGAAAATATTGAGATGAACTTTTGTTAATGACCAAATACTTATTTTCCACTATAATTTGAAAAATAAATCTTGCCAAATCAGACAAGGTGATTTTCTGGATTTGTTTTCTCATTTTGTATCTCATAGTTGTGGTCTACCTATGATGTCAATTACAGGCCTCTCTCATATTTTTAAGTGGGAGAACTTGCACAATTGGTGGCTGATTGAATACTTTTTTTTACCACTGTATATCTAAAATATTTTCGTCAGCTGACTGGCCTTAATTTCCCCAATTCACTCGCTCTGTAAATGAGTTTTAAAGCAGGTCAGATCTCTCTGAGAAAATTTGCTAAGTGGAATACATTATTGTATCCACAGGAACTTGGGGAATACTGGCTGGAAACTGAGTACCACTAAATATTTATTAAATGGTTGAAACTGTAAATTACTTGTAAAAATAAGCAACTTTGCAATTTACTTGTTATTAAAAAATCCTATATGTTGAGTTTTAATATTATTTTTACTGCTCATTGCTTAGGGAACCGGTTAACACTGGAAACTAGCAGCAGTGGCTAAGCATGGGCTTTAAACCTCTTTTCTATAGTGCTTATAAATGCTGCTCTGATGCTGGCCAATTTAGAAAACAGTATGACAGCTTTTTTGCCACTGTGACTCTGATGCTCCCAGGGCAAGCTGTTTGTGTTGGCAGCATCGGAAAGTGCACAATTTGTGCCAGCAGTGCAATGATGATACTGGTGTAAACTGTCAATTAAGCAGGAGCGCACTGCCACCAGAAAGCAGGAAACTCCTGTTCATACCTTTATACTGATTGTTAGATGATGTTCAAATGATAACACTTGCTTTAAAAAGAACCTCGCCATATTTTTATATTGATTAAACACTATTACTCAATACATTTTACTATACAAATTTTAACATTTTATAGCGTAAACCTAGACTAGGCAAAGACTAGACTAGATCCACCAAATTTAATACAGTTTCTCATAGCTAGGATTTAGAAACGTTTCTGCTGAAGTTCCTGTAAAATGTTTAGACTTTCAGAGTGGCACAGTAGATAAACTATTTATTCAACAGTCACTTGAATTAATACCAAAAACAAATTCCAAATTTTTAGCTGAAGCTGAATTGGAAGCCCGTTTAAGATCTTCTTTGGGCATCAGTGACTTTTATCTCGCTCACTGGTGGTAGGTGCAGTGTCATTGAACTGGGCACAGGATGAAGCAATACCTGTTGGGAACCTTGGCAACTTTGTGACCAAGGGGAGTGCAATCACTCAACCATTAGTAGCTGTGTTTAGAGCTTTTTTTGTAGACAAGGCGCAGTTACTAGATGGACTAGGCTGATATCCTAAAAGAGAGACGCTGTTTGGCTTCAAAGACAAAATGTAGCACAAGAATTGAAAAATTACCACATGGTAAATTATTCTTCAGGATACCAGTAGCTGAAATGTCCTATGTGTTGAGACAGCCCTGCCGTGTCAGTGATGAGAAGAATTTAAGATTTTTCAAAATAATTTTGGACAGTCTTGTGCATAGATTGGCTGTATAGATCACAACAATCCCTTATGCTTTTGTACTGTGAAGACATTTACCTTCTGCCACTTATATAAAGCGCCTATCAGGATATCAGGGAAAATGAGATAGTTTTAGTGATGTAAAGGTCTCAATAGCAAAAGTGTTCCATCTAACCTCCTCATAGATATACACAATTGTTTCAGCAGAGGAAAGGTGAAAGGAAACTGAGACGAGAAAAAGTTAAACCTAGATGCAAATCCATTCTGGCTCTTTAAAGAACTAATAGATTGGCTGAAAAAAGTGCAAAATACTCAGTCGATAATTCCCATCATTTTTTGAAGCTCCTTACCTACATAAGTGTAGGTAAGGAGCACTGGCATGCACAAGTTGGAGTTGCAAGATACATGCAGAAGAATGTATAAACCACTGGTACACTAAAGGCCCCTTTACATTTAGCGATGCACCAGCGATCCGACCAGCAATCCGACCCGGTCAGGATCGCTGGTGCATCGCTAAATGATCGCTAGTGAGCTGTCACACAGGCAGACCTCACAGCGATGCAGCAGCGATGCAGCAGCGATGCAGCGCACGATACTCACCTTTCACACACAGCGATCCTGACGTCCTCCCGCCCGCCTCCACGCGTTGCTCGTCGTCACAGCAGGAAGCCCCAGCAGGAAGCAGAAATGGAGCCGGACATTCTCGCGCGATCAGCGATGGACAGCGGGGGAGCCGGTCGGAGGTAAATATCACACATAGCGATATCGCTAGCGATATCGCTATAACGTCACAAAATCGGTGGCGTTATAGCAATATCGCTAGCGATATCGCTATGTGTAAAACCCCCTTTAGATAGGAATTTCACAGCACACTGTTATTTCATGGATTTTATTTCCACATGGAGGCAAAAAAAAGACATGTTAAGACTTTCAAAGGTTCAGAGATTGCATGTTATTACGTTGATATGCAAAATTTTATATAAACAAGAATCCATATAAGCACATAGAAAGTGTTGATTTTTGGCAGTTTGCAGCAAGCCATAGATGTCTCATGGGTGTAGCATGGGTTAAATGTAGGTATATTACCGCAGATCTGATTGTTTGACCGGTGTTACCACCTTGAGACAACTATGAATTGCTGTAAACTGCTGCAAAGCAACCCTTTCAATTTAATTACATGGATTTTTGTATATACTGTATATCTTTGAATATATATATATTTTTCTGGGTGAGTATGTATGTACAAGTGTATATTACTTTGATTACCCCTATCACTAACAACATGTCTACTTTTTCTTATAGCGATTGTGTGATAAAAACCCAGGATAGGGTTGAAACATAATATGTCACTTATATCTTTATAACTTTGAAAGTCTGAACACGTCTGTTTTTTTTTGTCTTCACATGGAAATAAAATCTTTGCACCCATGAAATAAGAGTGTCGAATATGCATAAATCAGTTACTTGCTGAAATTTTCAGACTAATTTGGTTATAAGGTATGGGGGAATCTTTCAGATGACTCTAACAAGAGGGGAAGAAGGAGCAAAAGAAAGGACACAGCCAACTAGATCGGAGTTTGTCAATTCGCTCATGATGCAGATGAGAAAAGAAAACTATGTATTTTTAAAATGACTGAAACTGGAAGAAATAATCTGATCTTACAAAACCACAGATTATATACACAGTTTATGGATGCAGTATGTTTAATATTTAGATCTGCAGCTGCCTAAGGAGTGATTGTTATTTTCCTACTTCGTGATGATAGGTATATTTTAAAAGCCATTGAAGTACTAGACCATATGTTTTGTATTTTATGTTCATGGATTTGAAAATTTCAACACGCTAACACTAGGTCATTATCAATATGTATAAGAACAGTGAGCATCAACAAATCATCTCATACATTTGCATTAGGTGAGCTTGATACATAACATATAATCTTGCACTTTGATATTTAAGAAAATCAGATTACATTTGATAAATGTATCCTTTGAAAAAATAAATATTCTTTCATTATACAGATACAAGACAAGCTTCACGCTGATAGCACGTATGTTAGATGTTATAATAGTTTTAGAAATCAAAGGTCTTGTCAAAGTCGCTGTGCCAAGACGAATATAAAATCCAGTGGTTATTAGTTAACTATGATTGCATCAAGTGTTGCTAGTAAGATGGTGAGCAGAGTCCAAAAAATGCTTTTTCAGCTGCAGATGTATCTTTGTAATTTAAAAAAAAAAGCGTCTTATTTCCACACTGTCGTACCACATTGCTAGCAGCCGTTCTTGCCGTTTAATATATCTGCTCCTAAATGCAGTATTGATTTTGTAATCTCCTGGAACATGCTTTTTCCTTATGAAAGATAATGTTAAATACATAGAAGCTGTTGGATAGTTATTTAAAAGGAGAAAAAGTGAAATAAATTCTGAGTCGAAACATAAAAACTCTATGTCTATAACTATTTTGATGAATGCCATTGATGCTGGTGATAAATTATTACTTAAACGCACTATTTCTCATTCAGATTCTTTATTATCAGGCCAGATTGTAAGACATAATGCAGTTTTATCTATTTAATGATTCCATTTTGCACCAACAGCAGAAACTATAAATACATGACTTATGGCACTTTTGCTATCTTAGCATTTCATAAAATTGTACTGTGTGGCATGCTGGAAAATATTAAACATTCAGTGCATTTAAGCATGGTAACTGAATTCATTTATCCCACAGGATTTTACTAACCCTTAGGATGTGCATGAATTGGTTTGCTGTAATGACCTGCTTTATATTGATTTTCCAACTGATAGACTAGAACCTTTGGAAATAGTTCATTTTGTTCTTCCACTAAAGTAAATAGAATATAGGATTATTTCTGTTTGAACTCTAAATTATTGATGTCCTTTAGATATCAAAACGCAGTGAAAAACTCTAATAGGGAACTATTTCATCCGTTCTTGTCCCTTTCCTTATCTTATTTGTGTCTTCTTTATTTTACTTCCCAATTCTTATAATATCGTTCATTATTTTAACTCTCTAAGTCTGAGTTTTGACATATGGCTAGGAGAATAATGCTTGCAATGTTGACATCATTACAACTTGGTAGTGCACAAAGTAGTGGCAATGTTAAAAATGTGCAATAAAACTAAAATCAATACTAAACTTTATGGGTAGAAGACTGAGCAGTATACTAGGCTCCTACATTCACAGTTCCAGTTAATATATGAAATAACCACAATACTGATTAAAAATACCAATGCATTAGCAATGTTGTCCCTAGACACAGAGGTATCGTCAGTTTAAGGAGGTACTTTTAGAAATAAAATGTATTGTTTGTGAATGTAATAAACCGGCACTACCTCCTCCACCGATTCATATTGAACACTACTGACTCGTGATACACATACTTTGGAGGCTACTGTGAAGGGAGACTCGGCTTCCTACACTCACTCGTCCACCTACCTATCCCAATAGGCTGACAATGTGCTAAGCGCACTGCACAATCAGTCCCACATCCACACCATGCTTTTCGCTGCCAACATTTGCTGTTTTGATAAGCCTACATGGCACACAGCTAGCATACACGCCCCACAGTTTTCCTGAGCACCTTATAGGTACTCTACAGTCTAGAATACACAGGGTAAAACTGCCAAGGTATTCTCGCTCTCTACTGGGTTCGTGGATATGATTAGCAATAAACAAACTTATTAAATTTTAGATTTAATTTACTAAAAGAAGTACAGTGCCTTAAAAAGTTCCAGAAGATGGAATAATAAAAGGACAGACATTCAGGCAAAATAGTATAAAATAAAAGGGATAAAATACAGATATGTCTTATGAATTGGAGTCATCAGAGCTTCTAGCAGAGGAGAACACAACAGGGAATATGGACAGATTTATGATGCTTGTTGCTTTTCCAATGGTCTGACAATGATATTCGGTAGATGAAATTCTATGAAATGGTATTAAGGACCCCTTACTCCTCCCTCTGTTCAGGTTTGAGAAGGATGGCTGATTGGACGTGATTAAACCTCAGTTTTGTCCCTAATTTTCTACTCTGGGTCATATTATTTCACAGAAACGTCCTCAGGAAACAATATGGCTGTCACATTACCAAATACACTTCAAGAAATATATGCATACCACACATGAATATCATATATCCATAATTCAGGGAGATATTGTGTTCCTGTGGTTTGCCTGGCACCAACACTTTTACAATTTTACCCACAGATGCAAATATGTTCCCTGATCATTGATATATCCCTCGATCTGTCTAATTATAACTCCATTTATAACAGCGAACAAAACACATGAATTTCTATTAGGTATCTCTTCATGCCATTGGCTTCTAACATAACACCAGAACTTTAAAATAGATCAGTGATTTTCCCGTCTGTGACCACTGAGTCACATGTGGCTCTCAGTTACTCTTCACAAGTGTGGTAGTATGAATAGGGAAGTCAAAACCATATCACTGGCATTTCAAACTGGAGTAAGAACAATGTATAATCTTTAATTAGATTTTTCTTTTCAGTATAGTTAAATGCCATCTTCCACATTTGAAAGCGGCTTGGAGCTGCAAAAAGTTATAAGCACTTTAAATAGACTTGCTTTCCCTGATCACATAGTACAGCTTTTGATGCAATTTTAGGCAGTATTCACTTTCCATATATAGCTTCCACTTAGCATGAACACTAGGAAAAGATTCCAACAAACATGCTGAAAAGGTTCATAGGTTTCCATTAACCTAATGAAGCACCAAAGACTGTCAGGCTGGTAAATGTCGGCATAATACAAAAAAGGATGGAAGAGCATAAGATAATGCTTTTCCAAGCAACATCACCTGTCTCTGTCTGAGGCTCTTTCTCTGGCTTAAAATCCAAATAGAGGCCATTAATAGGATGTGAACAGAGTCTAAATGCACAATGCGGAGACAAGATTATTTGCTTGGAAGCCATGGTAACTCAGTGTATAGTATAGTATATCCAGTTATTGAAGACAGATCTAATAGTTTTACTTTTAACCAAGCATCAAAGGCACCGCTCCAGTGCTGACTGATATTTGTGCACGTCCTCAAGTCGTTGTGAAGTTTCCAGATGTCAGACTACCATTATTGAGACTGAAACATTGTTCAAAATGTCCCTTCATTAGCTAATGCAATCTAGATTTGCCCACTCTGTGTAATGTTTATATGCCATACATGTATTTTTGAAACCCAGCATAAGTAGATATATTATTAAATGTGAAGGATTTATTTCAGTCACCTGATTTCTATAAGAGATGCTTTCTGCATATAATGTACAGTCCCTTATGTCAGTTCTATGTGAACTCACAAATCTTTTATTAGCAAATATTACGTAGGAATATTTAAGGCAAAACTGAAATCATTTATTTTTCCAACAGATGCTACTTCAATGTAAATGAAATGTCAAGCCAGCACTAAGAAACAAGTCATCCTTCTTTCATTGTAGATATGCAGTTCTGTGTTTATTGATTTTGGCTGCCACTGTAAATCCATTAGATATACCAGAAGAGTCAAGTTCTCAGCACAACTTAACCCCTGCCAAATCACAGGGAAAATAAAAATACCTCTGATTTTAAATTAAAGGATAACCTAAGCCTAAAAAGTTTCAGTTTTCATACTGTTTATGAAGCTGACTACGCAGTTTCCAATTTTAGGAAATCAGCAATTGTGCTGTCTGGTCCAGCTGTAAGGTATTCGTAGTGTGATGAATCTTCTGTACTGTACCCATTTGTCCTGCTTGTTGCCAGACAAATAAAGGCCTAGCATCCCAGTAGGCTGTTGATTTGCTGCTTGTATGAGTAGTTTGAGCATACCATCTGTTACCAGAACATAGTGTCTTTCTAAAAGACAATATACTAGTGTTTCCCACAGTTTTTCTTCTTTAGTTCAACTCCCCAAAGGAACAGTTTTCAAAAAGATTGAAAGGATGTTCGTCTCCAAGTTATTTCAAACGTAAATGATGTCAGACCTAAAGCACATTAAAGGTGAGCAAAGCACATGACAACAACAAATGGCGCAATAGAACAGGCACCCAGACAAATAAGTCCCAAGACACTATTCGGGCACTGTTCATACTTGACACAGATGAGCTTTGGTTCTTTTTTCCTAGCAAAAAATACATTTACACTTCTACAGAGAAACATTTTTCAAGCAGATGTTAGGTCTCCTAATGCCGGATGAACAGAACCTTAATACCACAGATTATCTGCTGTCATTGGCCAGATGCATACCTTTATGATTAATGTTTTCCTGTATCACAAGGAATTTTACAGCAAGAACTCCAATGTATAATATTTTATTTTCAAAAATAAAGGCATGTTCCTACTGGCTGTGTTAGCTTCAGAGGTTTGAAAGTAAAGTTTCTTTGCAAAAATTCTGCAAATTTGCAGCAAATTTCCTCTTTTGAATTGCAAACACTGTAACCTACTGAGGCGACATCTTTTACATAAATTCCTTTGATTTAAAAATCTGCAAGGTCAGTCAATTTACATAGATCTTTTCTGCAGTAAGCATCATGTCTGGCCTAGCAAAAAGGTGTTCTGGATTCTGTTTACTGGCTCTCAGACTTGTAAATTTTAAATATGCATAATTGTGAAAAAAGCATAAACTATAAGTTATGATACTATAGACCAAAAACTGTCACTTAGACGTAAAATCACAAATGGGGAGTCAAATCCCTCCACATACAGGGATGAGGCTCATTTTGCATGCAACCACGCTGATTGGTGGTGCTCAGAGATACTGGTACAAAGCACCAGACTAGTTGTCAGTGGAGAACTGGTGAGTTCCCTGTTGGAAAGAAAGTACATATAGCAGAGACCAGCACCTTCTCTGCCCCAGCATAATACTATGAGAGAAGGCATTGGGAATGGTGCCTGTAACCAAAAGCTAGGCAAGACCAGCGCAGGTGTCATGTCGGACGCTATTCACACCACAGCGTCCGGCAGGCAGAGGTAGTTCCACCTCCGTCCACTATAGCCTCAGTGGCGCCGGCTTGAGTTTCTCAGGCTATCGGGGGTTAATCTAGCTGAAGATCAGGTTGGATGTTTGGTCACGCCCACGGTCTTTAAATAGTCGTGCTGGCCTATGGGCGTCGCCGATTATAGCTTGTGTTTCATACCAAGTGGTTCCGGTCTGGAGTGGAGGTGTTGGAGAGAGAGATTCATATCTGGTGTCGTATGATCCATTGTTACCTTCTCGCCTTCCCATATTTGTGTTTTGCTGTGCCCTGTTCACATTACTGTATAGTCCTGTGTGTATGCGGCGCGGTGCAGTTTAAGTTCTCCCTGTCTGGCTGACGCTGTTTGGGGCTTTGGTGGTTTGTCTCCTCACTGGGTGGAGGGTGGAGGGTTAAGCTTAGGGCTGAGCAGGAGATAAGGAAAGGGTGGAGGCTCAGGCATTTGCACCTTCAGCAAAAACCCTGGGTTGAGGGACAGACAGGGTTTCCCCTAGTTAAAGGGACATCACAGGGGCCCCGGGTATTTCAGCCTGAGTTGAACTAAGCCCCGCGTGACATTATAATCGGCCCACATTTTTCAGGAGTCCATGGATTCCATGGATTCCATAACCCGCCAGTTGGCGGCGCTGTCCTTACAGGTCTCCGAGTTGAAAGGGGCAGTTCAGCAGCAGGGCCTGGTAGTAGCGAAGGTGCAAACGGCATCTGCAGGTGTCGGTGCAGAGCCGAAGATCCCGCTGCCAGAACGATTCTCAGGCGAACGCAGCAAATTTGTCATATTTCGGGAGGCCTCCAAGTTATACTTCCGCATGCGCCCGGTCTCCTCAGGTAATGAGGCTCAGCGGGTGGGCCTGGTGTTATCATTACTGAGTGGGGACCCCCAAGCATGGGCATTTTCCTTACCAGCTGACTCTGCTACATTTCATTCTGTCGATAATGTTTTTTCTGCACTCGGACTCATTTATGATGATCCCGACAGATTAGCTCTAGCAGAATCTAAAATCTGCGCCCTCCGTCAGGGGGAACGTATGGCGGAAGACTATTGCTCCGAATTTCGCCGTTGGGCAGTAGACACACAGTGGAACGACCCAGCACTGCGGAGTCAGTTTATTCATGGGGTTTCAGGAAGAGTTAAACAGGCCCTCCTGATGTATGAGACTCCTGCATCGTTGGAGTCTGCCATGAGTTTGGTTATATGTATTGATCGCCGTTTGCGTCAGGGGGCACAGGAGATGCTACCCCTGGGGGAAAGCAGGGGTGCAGGTGTGGTTGCTGCAGGTGAGCCCACTGAACCTATGCAAATTGCGGGGGTGTCACAGGTTAAGCGTCGTGTCCCTGGGTTCTTGAAGCCCGGAGCATGTTTTTACTGTGGAAAAAGGAATCATTATGTTAACGCTTGTCCTGTGCTACCGAAGAAGGTCACACCGGTGGAAAACTACTAAGCTCAGTGGGTATGGAGGAGACCCAGCTGAGCGTATGCATATCCTCCATGATGGTATCTCAATGTATGCTCCCTGCCAAGGTTATTATAGCGGGCAGAGATCTACCAATATCAGTGTTTGTGGATAGCGGTTCCGCCACCAATCTCATAGATGAGGAGTTTGCACGCACTGCCGGGTTTAAGATCGAAAAACTCCCTCATCCTATTCAGGTGGTTACCATTAATGCCGCTCCCCTCCCTCAGGGGGAGATTACGGAGTTTGTGGCTGAGGTGAAACTCCACATTGGGGTCCTACATTCGGAGTGGGTTACATGTAGGGTCCTCCGTAATCTCCCAGCACAAATGGTCTTGGGTTTTCCATGGTTGTCCAGGCACAACCCAGTGATTGATTGGAAAACTCAGGACATAGTCCAATGGAGTGGTTTTTGCCAGGACAATTGCTTGGCCACATGTGTGTCCGCCATGACGCCCAGCCTTCCGGAGGCTTTGCAGGATTTCGCGGATGTTTTCTCTGAGAAGGGTTGCTCAGAACTGCCTCCACATAGAGCCTATGACTGTGCGATTAGGTTAAAACCCGGGGCCAAATTACCTAAGGCCAGGATGTTTAATATTTCTGGTCCAGAGAGACAAGCTCTGAAAGACTACATCGCGGAGAGTCTGAGCAAAGGACACATCCGGCCTTCGTCCTCGCCTGTAGCAGCGGGGTTTTTCTTCATTAAGAAGAAAGATGGGGGGTTACGGCCGTGTCTGGATTTCCGGGAGTTAAACCAGATTACGATCCGTGATCCATACCCGATGCCTTTGATCCCTGATTTGTTCAACCAGGTGGCGGGGGCAAAGTGGTTTTCCAAGCTTGACCTCAGGGGGGCGTATAACCTCATAAGGGTCCGTCAGGGGGATGAGTGGAAGACGGCCTTTAACACTCCTGAGGGTCATTTTGAGAGCCTGGTTATGCCATTTGGGTTGACAACCGCGCCTGCTGTTTTCCAACATTTTATTAATGACGTGTTTGCTCATGTCCTGGGGAAATTTGTGATTGTATACCTGGATGATATCCTCATTTATTCGAGCGACCGTGACATTCATTTAGAGCATGTCAGGCAGGTGTTACAGTTGCTCCGTGAGAATAAGCTCTATGCTAAGCTGGAAAAATGCTTATTTTTTGTTCAGGAGTTGCCTTTTTTGGGATATATTGTGTCCGCCGCAGGGTTTAAAATGGACACCGCTAAGGTGCAAGCGGTGCTACAATGGGAAAGGCCTGATAATCTGAAAGCGCTCCAGCGGTTCCTTGGGTTTGCTAATTATTATAGGAAATTTATAAAACACTTTTCTACTATAGCCAAACCGCTCACGGACATGACAAAAAAAGGTACCGACCTGACTAGCTGGTCTGAGGTGGCGATACGTGCATTTGAGCGTCTGAAGAACAGTTTTGCTTCAGCCCCCATTCTGGTGCAACCGGACGTGTCTAAACCTTTTGTGGTGGAGGTTGATGCGTCTGAGGTGGGAGTGGGGGCAGTACTGTCACAAGGCTCATCTTTGAGCGATATGCATCCATGAGCCTACTTCTCCAAGAAGCTGTCGCCGGCCGAACGGAATTATGATATCGGCAACAGGGAGTTGTTGGCCATCAAATTGGCTTTTGAGGAATGGCGACACTTCTTGGAGGGGGCGGCTCACCAGGTCACAGTCATCACCGACCATAAGAACCTGCTCTATCTGGAGTCGGCCAAGCGTCTGTCTCCTAGGCAGGCTCGCTGGGCATTGTTCTTTACACGTTTCAATTTTCTGGTGACTTACCATCCCGGGGCTAAAAACACCAAGGCGGATGCCTTGTCCAGGTGTTTTCCGGGGGTAGAACCTCGGGAAGAGCCGGTACCCATCCTCCAGGAAGGTGTAGTGGTTTCGGCTCTCACGACTGAGGTAGAGGCGGAGATTGCCGAGGCCCAAGAGGAGGTACCGCCAGGACTTCCCGCCAACAAATCATTTGTACCCCTTCATCTTCGTCTTACGGTGTTGAGGGAACATCACGACTCAGTACTGGCTGGTCATCCAGGGGTTAAGGGCACCTTGGAGCTGGTATCGCGTCGTTTCTGGTGTCCCAAAATCCGGCAGGACGTGGTCTCGTACGTGGCAGCTTGCATCACGTGCGCCAGGGCCAAGTCGCCCCAAGCCCGTCCTGCTGGCACGCTACAGCCTCTGGGGGTACCTAATAGGCCATGGACAGAAATCTCCATGGATTTTATCACTGACTTGCCAGTCTCGGCGGGGAACACGGTCATCCTGGTGGTGGTTGACCGATTTTCAAAGATGGCGCATTTTGTCTCATTGCCCTCCTTGCCCAATGCGAAGACGTTGGCTCAGGTATTTGTGCAGGAGGTGGTCAGACTCCACGGAGTTCCGTCGGACATAGTATCTGATAGGGGAACTCAATTTGTTGCGAGGTTTTGGAAAGCTTTTTGCTCACGTTTGGGGATCAAGTTGTCACATTCATCGGCGTTTCATCCGCAGTCAAATGGTCAAACTGAGCGCATGAACCAAAATCTGGAGCAGTATTTACGATGCTTTGTGTCCGACAACCAAGAGGAGTGGTCTACTTTCCTTCCTCTGGCCGAGTTCGCGTTAAATAATCACCGTCAAGAGTCATTGGGAGAGTTTCCGTTCTTTTGTGTTTACGGTCAACATCCTCAAATTTGTACCTTACGTCAGGGTGACTCGGGGGCGTCCCGGAGGAGGACCAGCTAGGAGCTCAATTATCATCGGTCTGGAGGAGGGTGAAACAGCGTTTGTTGAGCATGAGTGCGAGGTACAAGCGGGTGGCTGACAGTAGACGCGTGCCAGGTCCGGACCTGTGTGTGGGTGAATGGGTGTGGTTAGCGACTAAAAATATAAAACTCAAAATTCCATCTTTAAAATTGGGTCCAAGGTTTATTGGGCCTTTTAAGATTGCTGCCATCATTAACCCAGTTGCTTATCGGTTGGAACTCCCTGAAGTATACAAGATACACAACGTGTTTCACAGGGCTTTATTGAAAAAGGTGGTAGGCTCTGTGGACACGACGCCGATGCCACCTCCAGTCATGGTGGATGGCGATTTAGAGTTTGAGGTCTCCAATGTAGTGGACTCTCGAGTAGTGCGCCGTACTCTTCAGTATTTGGTACACTGGCGGGGGTATGGTCCGGAGGAGAGGTCTTGGGTACCAGCCTCGGACATACATGCAGATCGGCTGGTCAGTTCTTTTCACAGTCGTCATCCCGACAAGCCGGGTCCTATGAGCCTTGAGGGCCCTGGGGTCCCTCGTAGAAGACAGGGTACTGTCATGTCGGACGCTATTCACACCACAGCGTCCGGCAGGCAGAGGTAGTTCCACCTCCGTCCACTATAGCCTCAGTGGCGCCGGCTTGAGTTTCTCAGTTTATCGGGGGTTAATCTAGCTGAAGATCAGGTTGGATGTTTGGTCACGCCCACGGTCTTTAAATAGTCATGCTGGCCTATGGGCGTCGCCGATTATAGCTTGTGTTTCATACCAAGTGGTTCCGGTCTGGAGTGGAGGTGTTGGAGAGAGAGAGAGAGATTCATATCTGGTGTCGTATGATCCATTGTTACCTTCTCGCCTTCCCATATTTGTGTTTTGCTGTGCCCTGTTCACATTACTGTATAGTCCTGTGTGTATGCGGCGCGGGGCAGTTTAAGTTCTCCCTGTCTGTCTGACGCTGTTTGGGGCTTTGGTGGTTTGTCTCCTCACTGGGTGGAGGGTGGAGGGTTAAGCTTAGGGCTGAGCAGGAGATAAGGAAAGGGTGGAGGCTCAGGCATTTGCACCTTCAGCAAAAACCCTGGGTTGAGGGACAGACAGGGTTTCCCCTAGTTAAAGGGACATCACAGGGGCCCCGGGTATTTCAGCCTGAGTTGAACTAAGCCCCGCATGACAGCAGGTCATTCAGGTAGACAAAGCGTGTGCATGCTTCAGAGATGGTAAGGAATGTGTGAAACTTAAGTGGAGAAATTACTGAAGAGGCAGTGAGGAATGACTGATAGGTTGCAGAAAGCCTAAAGACATGAGTCAATCTATACAGCGCTCCAAACAGAGTGGAGTGAAGTGGGGAGTCCGAGGCATGTGTAGAACAGAGTGTCAAAAAGCTTTCAGATACAATGTCATTAGTCGGTAAATCATCTCCAATGAACTGCTGATGGGACACCATTACTTTTTTTAACTATTCAAGATTTATGAATCTCCATGAGATCCAGTACATGCATGTGTCTCACACATATATGTGGATTGGTGATATAACACAAATTTATCTACTTTTATAACAAATTTAAGTACATAGAATTAACATATTAGGGGCACTAGCGTATTGAAAAGGATACCAGCTGCAAATAGTAGAACAACACCACACAGTTGTCCAAATAAAAAATATGTAATGTAAGAACGTGTATTTGCACTAAGAAATGTGTATCCCCTGCATGGATTGGTTCAAATTAAATTTGAACTAAAAGATAGAGTGAATATCAAAAGTGTACTAAAAATAGCACACTCCTAATAGTAATATGCTGGTTCAAGGATTTAAAAGGGCGGTTCCCCTGCTGCCCTCCTATTTAAAGGACAGCACACATATTCTACAAATTTTAAAGGGAACCCAATGGCAGGAACATTACATCTTAGGTACGTTGGATATTACCTCATTTTACACTATCATCCAACTTGAAAAAGGTTGCAAACCAGCCACACATTTTTAAACAAATTTGATATCCTACCTAATGACCAAATTTCTTTTATCTCAGACTGCACGTATTTTATCTTGACCCACAATTATTTTTGCTTTAAAGCGCACTACTACTGCCAGCAGTGGGACACTGCCATGGGGACCAGGTTTGCACCTAACTGTGCTAATCTATATGTGGGGAGATAGGAACAGCAAGCTATATACAAAAACCACTCACTTCAGGCGAACCTAGTCCTCTGGCAGCGTTTTATCGACGATATCATTTTTATCTGGTCAGGAGGACCTGAACTATTAGCTGAATTTATTGTTGAAATAAATAAAAATTATCCTTGTTTTAAATTTCACGGCAACTATGAGCACAGAATCAATTTCTTTTCAGATTTGAACATATTTATAGAGGGGAGAACTATTCTGACTCGAACGTACCATAAACCAACTGATTCTAACAATTATATCTCAATGGACAGTTGTCATCTTCCCAGCTGGCTCATTAATGTCCCAAAGAGTCAATACCTACGGGCACACAGAAATTGATCAAAGATTCATGATTTTAATGTGGAGGCTGATTCGCTGACACATAAAATTGTCAACAAACGATATGATAAGAGTCATTTAATGAAAACAAAACAATTAGTTGAGAATGTACCAAGGATAAACCTACTCTAAAACAATAATAAAATCAGAGATTCTACCATTGGTGAAGATGAGGAAAATTGTAAATGAACATTGGGGTATCCTCAAAGAGGACAAAATAATAGTGGAACAATTTTCAGTCCATCCTAAATCTACATATAAGAAAGCTAGAAATTTGGGTAATTAATAGCCCCTACAATTTTCAATCCTCAATGCTACCTCTCTCCCATCCTCTACAAATTCAACCAGGAATTTATCCATGTCAGAAGTGCAAACCATGCAAAACATTGCAAACAAAAAAACAATTCAATATCTCCAATGGAATTACAGAATTCAATATTAAGGACTGTATCACATGTAACACTCAGGGAGTCATTTTATTCACTGAAATGCCTCTGTTGTAAAATTTATGCGGGATGAACTAAACACCCACTCAAAATCAGAATTAGTGAACATTTGAGAAATATCAAAAAGAAGTTCACAGGTCACCTGCTGTCGAAGCATTATTTAATAAACCCAGGGGGTTCAGCTAAAGGTACTTCAGTTACAGGTCTTCAAATTGTCAAAAAAAATGGAGAAAAGGGGACTATATTAAGCAAATGTCCCGTGCAGAGAATAGGTGGATATTAGAATTAGACACCTTAATACCCAAAGGCCTCAATAGTGAAGTGGAAATGTTCACTTTCACTGATTAACCCTTTGCCACATGACATACTTTGAAGATAAAAGTCAGTTCCATTATCCAATGGACAATCCCTGATGAAGGAATCAAAGTATTCTGAAATGCATTGGAATTGGTCCATACCACACTATGTACATCGTCATGTGACCGCCGATGTCACGCAAGGTCCTGCAAGCTTGTTGCACATCGCAGGTCTTATCGTGAGCACTTCACAATCACCCACCACTAGGAAAACGAGCAACAAGGACATCTGTCACCATCCGGGAAAGCGCTCCGGAAGATTCTACCTTTACAGCTGTCACTACCGATACTCTTGTGGAGAACACTGATCTTTTTTTCCCATGGAACCACCAGAAATTGACTACTGGACAGTCCCTCCATCTGCAATCCATGAGGTAGCTCAAGATCCAATGATTAATATTCTCATGTTTTAATTCAGCTCTATGAGTCTAACCCTTTAACCCTCTATGGGTGAGTTTCCACGTAGCGCATTCCTTGTGCTTTGGATGGGGCGGAAAGCCCACTCTGCCCAAAGCCCCGCCACCTTCTGTATGCGCTGTGATTCCAGATGTCTTCATTGAACACATCTGGAATCGCTGCATCGTATACATAAAGTAGGCTATTTACCTTGCAGAGACTGAATGTCTCCACAAGGTAAACAGACATGCTGCGTTCTAAAAAGACGCACTGCATGTCCGGTTTTGTGGGTGTGTCACCCGCATATTAGGACGCATAGTGGAGATGGGATTTCATAAAATCCCCTCCACTATGCTGGAACATTCTGGTCGCTGCGAATTAAACGCTGCGGCTATATGCAGCATTCAATCTGCAGCAAATCCGGATGTAATACGGCCCGTGGAAACATGCCCTTACTCTTTAAATCCTTGAACCGGCATATTACTGTTAGGAGTGCTATTTTTCATACACTTTTGTATTCACTCTATCTTTTGGTTCAAATTTAATTTGAACTAATCCATGCAGGGGATACATATTTCTTAGCAAAAATACACGTGCCTACATTAACTTTAAGTACATTTTCAGGTTTGAGTATTGTATCCTGCTTATTGATTTGTCATACCTGATGAGAGAAAGTTATCACTGAACTCTCATCTAATCCCATCTCCTGCTTACTGTTCTGCAATACCTAACAAGTGACAGTTACCACTGAACCCCTCATCTAACCCTTAAATCTGTCACAATACACTGCTCCTTATAAAAGTCTGAAGACTGGAGTCTCGAGTCCCCACTCGAGCAATTAGAAGTCTGAAATAGGAGAGAATGAGCCAGGAGAGAGAACATGTAATTTGCTTTCATACTAAAAGGGTTATTGAACCATTGAGACATCAATCGATCACCAGAACAGGTCACTTTATTCCCTTTTTATGGTACCACTGGAGAAAGCAGACAGTTATAGTCTGCTATCTCCAGCAGTTACATACAGAATGAATGGAACTGCTGTTGACAATATATACAAAACTGTTTCATTGTGACAATCTGTGGGGCTCTGATCAAAAAGTTACCATCTATACAAAGGATAGGTGATCATTTCCTGTTCTGCCCCCCTCCATTATCATTGAAAAACTTTTTGACAGTGAGGGTGATCAATGATTGGAACAGGCTGCCACCAGAGGTGGTGAGTTCTTATTAAATGGGAGTCTTCAAACAGAGGCTGAACAGATATTTGTCTGAGATGATTTTGTGAATCTTGCATTGAGCAGGGGGTTGGACTTGATGACCCTGGAGGTCGCTTCAAACTCTTAACATTCTATGATTCTATTATTCTATGGGGGTCTGCTGCATCTTGCTAGCCTTTGATTATCTGACCTGGTGTTCCTTAGGCTGTATCTTTTTCCTGTGATGTCATTTAATATTTTGTTCTATGTAAGCCATTTTTAATTTTAGTGTTAGGACTTGCAAGTGTGAGGACCTTTGACGTGGGATGCGAGCTTACGTAATGTATTTATCTTATACATTATTCATCTTTTTGTTGCACTTTTTTCCATTTTTATGCAGGATGCAACTAGGCACTTTTAGGCTGGTTGGGTGAAGTGAGGCGTCTGTCTCGTGGGGTGCACTTATATAATGCTCGGCAGCCCGCCTGATCTAACAGTATGGGCATTATCAATAGGCAATTATTATTATTATTAATATTTATTTATATAGCGCCATTGATTCCATGGTGCTGTATATGAGAATGGGTTACATACAAATTACAGATATCACAGTAAACAAACTAGCAATCACAGACTGATATAGAGGGGAGAGAGGACCCTACCCTTGTGGGCTTACATTCTACAGGATGGTGGGGAATGAGACAGTAGGTTGGGGGGTTGCAGCAGCTCCAGTGATAGTGAGGCGGTAGCTACAGTACTGGTGAGGAGGCAGCGGGGATCATTGAAGGCTGTAGGCTTTCCTGAGAAGAGATGGGTTTTCAGGTTTTGTCTGAAGGAACTGAGTGTGGTTGATAGCCCGACGTGTTGGGGGAAAGAATTCCAGAGGATGGGGGCTATTCGGGAGAAGTTTTGGAGGCAGTTGGGTGAGGAGCGAAGGAGGTCTTATGAGGATCGGAGATTACGTGAGGGAAGATATCGGTAGACTAGTTCAGAGATATATAGAGGAGACAGGTTATAGATGACCTTATAGGTTAATATCAGTAATTTGAATTGGATACGGTGAGGGAGTGGGAGCCAGTGAAGAGGAGAAGTGGAGGAGTAGCGAGGAGAGAGAGGAATTAGTTGGGCAGCAGAGTTAAGGATGGACTGGAGAGGTGTGAGGGTGTTAGCAGGGAGGCCACAGAAAAGGATGTTGCAGTAATCAAGAAGGGAGATGATGAGGGCATGCACAAGCATTTTAGTAGAGTGAGGGTTGAGGAAGGAACTGATTATGGAAATATTTTTGAGCTGGAGGCGGCAGGAGGTAGAGAGAGTTTGGATGTGCGGTTTGAAGGACAGGGCAGAGTCAAGGGTTACTCCGATGCAGCGGACCTCCGGTACGGTACGGCGTGATTTCATCAATTGTTATAGATAGGTCAGATAAGGAAGATCTGTGAGATGTGGGAAAGATGAACAGTTCAGATTTGTCCACATTCAGTTTGCAAACACTGTGCATCACACTTATCTGTGTGACTGGAGTCTTATGCAAGCTCCATCTGGGTGCATGTTTAATACTACACAGTCACCCCCTCCAAGAATTGATAGGTTTAAGAATGGGTTTTCAGCAGTATTTTGCACCTGTGATGTCCCACTCCCCACCCTTACCATTGGGGTCTGCTGCATCCTGCTAGTGCATTGGTAATCTGACCTGGTGTTGGTAATGCTGTACCTTTTTTCCGTGATATTTTGTGATAATTTCATGTAAGGAGAAGAGCCCTTTGTGTCAATGCATCCATACTGCTCGATTCGACATAGAGACCAAATATCCTAGTAAAAAGTTGTTGTTAAAGGAAATGTCCACTTTTAAAGATAGCCTTTTATCATAATTGCATATTATTGAGGGGAAAAAAATCATTTTTGCTACTGTGTTTAAAAAAATTGTAACATTTGCCTTCTGTGGCTTCAGAACGAATAAACTGAGAATCTGTCAGTCAACCTGCTATGATGATCTGTTGGGGAGTTTCTAAATCTTATCCATTTTATTTTTTCAGAGCTCCTTATATCAGATTTATGACCACAAGCAGAATCAAAATTTGATGTTCATGGAAACAAAGAGCATGCAAAAGCCAAACAATGCAACATTTTTAATGAAAACAAACATAATTCAAAAATAATGTTTAGCCCCGAAAACCTGCATTTAAGTAAAGAATTCAAAGTTTACTCCTGTTAAAGCTAATAGTATTCATTTTGTGAATGTGCTACAAAAGATAAATGGCATTTTAGGGGTAAAAGTTCTTAAAAGACATTAGATTGGAGTGATCCTTGCACAAATTCTTAACACCATGTAATAGTCTGATTTGAACCCACCACCCATAGGAGGCAGTGGGAATACACAGAAACCAATGGAGACGCGCTGAAACTCAAATTCCATGTTCTAAGCTCATACTATAGCCAAGTACATTTAACATAAGATTGCCCACAAACAGTCTAAACTGTCTGGACAGAGAACTCAACTTAATAATGGAACTTCAACCAAAAAAAAAGAAGTAAAAGCTCATTGAGTACAATCCTAAATATCAAATTCTATTAGACAATAATAAAAAAATATTGAAATTAAAATACAGAGGCTGCTGAGCTTCACTATGGGGAACAAACAGACTAACACAATAAAGTTCAAAGTGCATGACAATATAAATAATTATTTGTGAAAATAATACAATGATTCCATTACACAAAATGTCTGAAAAAGCAAAATATGGAAAGAAAAGAAATCAAAAACCACTCTGCATATACAGCAGGGATATAAGTGTAGGCAACGACAAAAAAAATCCAGTCTTAGACAACAGTAAGGCTGTATGCAGCCAAACAAAGGTGCAGCTTGTGGCAAAAAGCCACACTTAACCCACCAAAGCTTTAAAGCAGTGTAATAGCATTACATAAGCATAAACAAATGAGAGAAAGAGACGTAAGATACTTACAGAGTGGTTAAGTCAGTCTGTGTGTCCCCCGTCGCCCCTCGCTCTCTCCTCTAATATGCTAGATCATATCAGAGGAGAGAGAAATTAAATGGGAAATCATACTTCTTTTTTTTTTCGTGGTCACTGTTATTCCGTGAATAACAGCGATTGCAACAACCCCCGGTAGCCGAGACCCTAGATAATTTCCGGCACTGGAGGAGCTATAACCTTATTTCTCAGTGCCATTAAAAGCGGCGCTGAGTAATAAGTACTCTTAACTGCCGCCGTTAAGGGGTTAATGTACAATTAAATGTATCACAACTCCTACAAAGTGTGAGTGGAGTAAGGGTGCATGACTACTTGCCCAACAGACTTTAGAACATTTGTAAAGAGATGAAATGGCACTCCATAATTAGCAGGTTTGTCTCAGAGCATCTTAATTGGGTTTTTCCATGTCAAAAAAGAGATTCCACAATTGCAAATAAACTTTATTATGAGCGCAATATTTCGGGTCACAGACACTTCATCTGATTGCCAAGACTGATCACATGATCATGGTGGTCTTAATGAGGCAGCATAATGCATACTGTCACTTTAAGTCTCAGACCATGCAGAAGCTTGACCTAAGACTAGAAGAGGTTTGCTGCACCATTTTGCTTGATGAAGGGTCTGTGATTCAAAACATTGTGCTCATAAAAAAGTATATTCATAAATGCGGTGTGACTTCGTTGATCTGGAATATCATAATAAAAATGTTCTGAGACAAAATTGCTAATTATAGAGTGCTGTTCTCTCTCTATCTTTAAATGTTCCCTCCTGCTGGGTTGTCTGAGTATCAGAAACATCTATTTCCAAGGTTCTCCATTGCTTGGAGTGCAAGATTCAGTAAAGAGTTGCACTTGTCAAGATGTCTTGGAGAGGCGCCTGTTGTTTTCAGAGACTATATTCGCATATAAAATAATCAAACGTCTTCAGTTACTGTAATAATGTGCTGCAAGAGCCTACTCTAACATTGTAATGAGTATCTGTCTGTCATTATGAAGAAAGTTCTATTGATCTACCGTGCCTCTAAAATGACAGACTTTAACTACAGCACTAATCTATGTTATTAACAAGCTAATTTATACATGAGCTCTAATATAAACTCAGGTTTAATTGCCCTGTCTGGTGACTCAGCACAATATGGTTGAGGTTGGATAGATTCAATCTTACTTTCCTAAAGTAATTTAGTTGCAACAGTTTAAGAAGATTAAATTCTAATGAAGGAATAGAAGAAAGTAACAAAATATCTACTATGTGTGCTTGATTGAAGCTTTATTAGGCCATCAGTTGTAATGTGAGGTATAAATTGAAACTTTGTGTCATCCATAATACTGAGGCCTGGTAAGAATGGAAGAGACATACGATTTCAGAATAGTGGAACCGACTTTGTTCATGAGTCATAAGTGGTGGATACAACAATTATTCAATAACAAATGTGATCAAAGCCAATTATTGCAGTCAGGGTTCAATAAATAATGTTGAAAAATAAATTATACACAGGAAATAAGGAAAAAATTAGACATTGAAGATCTTTAATAATGCAAGCAATAGCAAAAAAATAACCTTTAAAATCAGGCAGGTAGAACATCCATTAATGAGGTTTTCTAGTGAAAACAAGTTGTCACCTATCAATAAAAAAAGTGATAACTTGGTGTCCGATACGAAATGATCAACTGCATGATACAACTGCAGATCAGTAAACTAGTAGCAATCATGGATTGTTTATATGCTTGCTGTTACGGATCTGTAACTCAGGACTAGGGTAGAAGGAGGAAAAGCTGACCCTGTACTAGGACTAGGCTGAAACCCTACGATGGAGTGGGTGACCTATTCCTTGGGAATAGACCCACTGACGTTTCCTAGGCTAAACTCAAATGAAGGCCTATAGGTAGGGGGGAAGGGGATCCCTGAATGATCTAGGGACTGGGAACAAAAACAGGTAAACTCCTAGTGGGAAAATAGAGGAAGCTGCAGAAGCGAATGGAAAAACAAAAACAGGCAGAACTAGAGGACCCAGAACTGCACAATATCACACACCGAAAACAATCAAAGCACCAAGCCAGAACTCTAGCGGATTAACACTGTTGTCCAGCAAGGACTTGGGAGGCAGGTGCTGGGTAATAAAGGGTGATACAATCAATTGACCTAAGCCAGAAAACCACAACAAGATGGCGGATGGTCAAAACGAAATAGATTCTAACATTTGTTTATACACAGACCAAAATAGACAATGCGAGCCAAACAAGCTATACCATATCCATGAATGTGCATAGTTTGCCGTAGTTCTTAGCAGAACTATGGCAGACTATGTCTTGTAGACACAGTATGATGCATTGCCAAATGAATGATTAATTTTTGAGCAAAAGATAATTTCACAAGATCAATGAGTGTTTTGTTCAATTCACTGGATCATCAGCAGCCAGTTTACACGACCAGAATATTGTGAAACAAGCATTTTTTAAAAAAACTAGTTCCTGATTATTTTTCAGTGTAAATGCATCTTCACTGACCAGTGGAAATCTGATCACTGGGACCTGGACTGAAAGGAAGAACAGAAATTTATATCACGGGTTGAGTTATTTTCAGGCAGGTCAGATACTCTTCCACTGCTCCATTCATTCTCCATGGGACTGTTGGAAAAAGTGGAGCACAGCACACTACTGCCCAATTGCATTAGCGATAAAAGTGCCCCATTCTGCCAATCAATGTGTGTCACAGTGTTTGGACCCCACTAATCGATAACTTATCACCTATTGATTTGTGATCATTTGTTTTTCAGTGGACAACCCCTTTAAGTCCTTTGACATCTTTAGCCCCTTCACTCCCAGTCTCTTTTCGCCTTACTGACTAGGCCAATTTTTTTCAATTCTTACTAGTGTCACTTTATGAGGTAATAGCTCTGGAAAGCTCCAAGATATCCCAGTGATTTAAACATATATAGAAAAAAAGGGGCTCACAGGGAAATATTAAAATGTAGGATGCTTTGTTAGAACTCAAGACAAAGACTTGACATAAAACCAATAAAAGCAGGTGAACAAAGATACTCAAATGGTGAGCCAGAAAATGTGGCACCCCAGCCAAACAGGAAAATTTGTTAAAATAGCAGCAAGTACATTACTTTGCAAAATGATCAAGTAACATATCAGAGTATTACAGTCCCAATGTAAACATATACTACTAATTAGATGCTAAAGTGCAAAGTGCATACCACTATGCTGCAAAGCTTGAAGCCATGATTTACCTATATAGCAGCAATGATGCCACTTCCCCAACGCGTGTTTTGGCAGTGTGTCTCCCTGATGAAGGCTGGACCCCCTGAGGATAGGACCATGAAAGGTCCTATCCAACCATGACATATGGGTATGCAAAGGACATGATAAGGTTTAACAAAATATTCAAGATGTAACAGGAAAGCAATGTTAATAATTTACTTAAACAAAAGTATCATATGTTGTCTCTTTCTAAAAAAAATTGTTAATGTTATTATAAGACAAGTGTGCTCAAAGACAAGAAATGGATACAGAGTACCTGCATCTGTATAGTATGGTGGCTGTATGTACCTTTTGTATGGAACCAAATGAACTCCATATGGACCAGTGCTCCTTATGGAGATATTCCTCTCTTGAGATAGTACTTCTATGGGAAAACAGT
Organism: Dendrobates tinctorius; assembly: GCF_039654945.1. Taxonomy (NCBI): domain Eukaryota; kingdom Metazoa; phylum Chordata; class Amphibia; order Anura; family Dendrobatidae; genus Dendrobates; species Dendrobates tinctorius. The sequence goes on along the minus strand of NW_027361694.1, from coordinate 3,229,535 downwards.
TCAGTGATATGGCATATGTTGTTGTATGACATGAATAGAAATTTGTGTTTTGGGAAATGTGGGGGTTTGGAAGCCACCCACAATTTCTCTTTTACAGTAATAAAAGCAGATTGCCCTATTAAAGTGAGTTGCAAATTCTCAAAACTGTCTATTCTGATCAAAATTATGTATAGAAAAAACTAGTTTAGCTACTCTTTAAACAGTTTTTTATGGTGTAGGGGATTAAAAACTTTAAAAATGTTCTCTTTTGGATATTCAATTGATTTTTGCAACTTTTTTCAAAATACATGGGGCTTCATCTTTGTCATTGTCATATTCTTTTTTTTTATTTTGCTAATATAGGGCAATAATGGTGGAAAATAAATTAAATAAGTGTTTGTTTTTCCCATTTTTTTTATAACCAAAAAGAATTACTAAAGTACATAAGTACATCTAATGATGTGTTCCACATTCTCTAACAAGTATTTTTATATATCCGACATTTTGTTTACAAGTGCGGGGTTACTAACAGCAATTTAATTTTTCTCTTTTTTTAATTATATATTTATTTTTTACCTGTGATTATTTTTTATTTCTTTTACATATTATGCCCCCCATATTGTCATAAAAGATCTTTGGAGGCGATGCATTTAAATATTGAAATATTTCATTTGCATAGAATATTTTTCTGGGCCTCCTGCTCCCTTCCCATATAAAGTAATCACAGGTCTTCAGAGATTCTCATTACTCTATATACAGTGCACGTTTTGTGCTGTGTAAACACATATCAAGAAACACAGATAAACCATCTCCACCTTCTCTTTGGGGATCTCCACTTTCTCATTTACATGATTTCATATGACTGCGCTACTTTTAAGTAATGTTTTAGGACATCATTGAAGAGTAGGAGAGGGACCACTCAGACTTTTGAAGTTGACGGGCGGTCCTGAAGCAGTTAAGCTTTACTCAACATAAATTCAAACCTTTCATTAAAATCAACACTTTAATACATGCCCAATGGTATCAACATATCACACTATAATGTAAAACATAAATTAAACAATAGATCACACACAACTACAGTTGAAACCACAAGTTTACATACACCATATAAAAAGACACATTTGCATGTTTTTCTCACTATTTGACATGATATCAGAATAAACCTTTTCCATTTTAGACCAATTAGAATTACGATAATTATTAATATTTGTCAAATACCAGAATAATGAGAGAGAGAATAAGACATTTTTATTACTTACTGCAAAGTCAAAAGTTTACATACATTTCATTAGTATTTGGTACCATTGCCCTTAAACTGAATGACTTGGGTAAAATGTTTGGGATATCCCTCCACAAGCTTCTCTCAATAGTTGGTAGGAATTTGGGCCCATTCCTCCTGACAAAACTGGTGTAACTGATCCAGGTTTCTAGGTCGCCTTGTTCGCACCTGCCTTCTTAATAGTCAGTATCTCATCAAGTGTGAGGCTGGTGATCTTGTGTACTACTACATTACACTATTTTGTAGTGCCCTCAGTATCTTTTTCTATATTGACCAATGGGAATGTTTTCGTTAATATGAGGGGGGGTGACAGGATTTTGTCATAAGAATAGAATTACTCAAATTAGGTTTTCTATATGGTGAAATATGGACTTATTTACAGATGTTATCTATAGTTAAATTAATGTCCAGGAAATTATTGCTAATTTTATGAAAAAAGTAGGTAAAGTAAAGATTAAATAGATTATCATTACTATAGTAAAAAATTTCATCTGCTGTACCCTTCCAACCTATAAAGACGTCGTCTACAAAGCAAACATACCATTCTATTTTAGGCTGAAAGATATTATTGTCTCTACTCAAAAATTGTTCTTCCCAATTAGACATAACTAAATTAGCCAAATATAGTAAATGACAAAGGCACAGATAAGCAAATATGGCCAGGAAGATGGTTAGATGAATGTTTATTTTCTCTTTTTAACCATCTGCCAGCCCTACACTATCCAGGAAGATGGGAGCCAAATTACAAAGAACTGTGTTCTCCAGAATGCAGATTTTTGTAAAATTTTAGTAAAATACAATTCCACGCAAATAAATGTGCCCTTCTCTAGAGATAGCTTCCTAGTGGAAGTGGCCCAGAGAATGTACTTGCTACTTCTTTTATCTGCTTAATGGTTTCTGAACCAGTTGGATTAAGAGGAAGGGAAGGGGATGACAGTGTCAGCAGAGCCTGAAAGAGGAAGCAGCAACTGCTAGTCTTCTCCTGTGCTGGGGTCTCGTACCAGCCTCTAACTTCTTCCCTGACTGTTGTACTTGGATTGGGCAAGTTGTGAAGGCCCGTGCTGCAGCATAGGTATGTATGTATATATTAGTGCATTGTTTATGTAGCAGTGCACAGTATGTGTTTTCTTGTGTGCAAATTTTGAGTGCATATGATCCTTGTGTATGTAGTAGTGTACCTGTAGTATATAGGGTATATACAGTGGGGAAAAAAAGTATTTAGTCAGTCAGCAATAGTGCAAGTTCCACCACTTAAAAAGATGAGAGGCGTCTGTAATTTACATCATAGGTAGACCTCAACTATGGGAGACAAACTGAGAAAAAAAAATCCAGAAAATCACATTGTCTGTTTTTTTTTCATTTTATTTGCATATTATGGTGGAAAATAAGTATTTGGTCAGAAACAAAATTTCATCTCAATACTTTGTGATATATCCTTTGTTGGCAATGACAGAGGTCAAACGTTTTCTGTAAGTCTTCACAAGGTTGCCACACACTGTTGTTGGTATGTTGGCCCATTCCTCCATGCAGATCTCCTCTAGAGCAGTGATGTTTTTGGCTTTTCGCTTGGCAACACGGACTTTCAACTCCCTCCAAAGGTTTTCTATAGGGTTGAGATCTGGAGACTGGCTAGGCCACTCCAGGACCTTGAAATGCTTCTTACGAAGCCACTCCTTCGTTGCCCTGGCGGTGTGCTTTGGATCATTGTCATGTTGAAAGACCCAGCCACGTTTCATCTTCAATGCCCTTGCTGATGGAAGGAGGTTTTCACTCAAAATCTCACGATACATGGCCCCATTCATTCTTTCATGTACCCGGATCAGTCGTCCTGGCCCCTTTGCAGAGAAACAGCCCCAAAGCATGATGTTTCCACCACCATGCTTTACAGTAGGTATGGTGTTTGATGGATGCAACTCAGTATTCTTTTTCCTCCAAACACGACAAGTTGTGTTTCTACCAAACAGTTCCAGTTTGGTTTCATCAGACCATAGGACATTCTCCCAAAACTCCTCTGGATCATCCAAATGCTCTCTAGCAAACTTCAGACGGGCCCGGACATGTACAGGCTTAAGCAGTGGGACACGTCTGGCACTGCAGGATCTGAGTCCATGGTGGCGTAGTGTGTTACTTATGGTAGGCCTTGTTACATTGGTCCCAGCTCTCTGCAGTTCATTCACTAGGTCCCCCTGCGTGGTTCTGGGATTTTTGCTCACCGTTCTTGTGATCATTCTGACCCCACGGGGTGGGATTTTGCGTGGAGCACCAGATCGAGGGAGATTATCAGTGGTCTTGTATGTCTTCCATTTTCTAATTATTGCTCCCACAGTTGATTTCTTCACTCCAAGCTGGTTGGCTATTGCAGATTCAGTCTTCCCAGCCTGGTGCAGGGCTACAATTTTGTTTCTGGTGTCCTTTGACAGCTCTTTGGTCTTCACCATAGTGGAGTTTGGAGTCAGACTGTTTGAGGGTGTGCACAGGTGTCTTTTTATACTGATAACAAGTTTAAACAGGTGCCATTACTACAGGTAATGAGTGGAGGAAAGAGGAGACTCTTAAAGAAGAAGTTACAGGTCTGTGAGAGCCAGAAATCTTGATTGCTTGTTTCTGATCAAATACTTATTTTCCACCATAATATGCAAATAAAATGAAAAAAAAACAGACAATGTGATTTTCTGGATTTTTTTTTCTCAGTTTGTCTCCCATAGTTGAGGTCTACCTATGATGTAAATTACAGACGCCTCTCATCTATTTAAGTGGTGGAACTTGCACTATTGCTGACTGACTAAATACTTTTTTTCCCCACTGTAATAGTGTACAGCATGAAATATATAGTGTATGTAGTATACAGTATACATGTTTTCTTGTGTGTAAATGAGTACATATACTGGATATACTGCCTGTGACTCATGTGTGCGTGTGATCAGGCCTGAACTCACAATTGTCCCTGCCTGACAGATTCCCACTGGGCCCCTCCTGCCATAGACCACTCCTGATATATAATCCTATATGTATATCCTGCAAAGTTTAATGAGCATCCATGGGTCCTTTCCAATGTAGTGACATGTTGGGGTCTTGTGATGTCTCGTGGTGCAGGACTAATGCTGGTATAAGTGAAGTCATTGCACAGTGAGACTAGAGCGATCGTGTCTGCAGATGGTGCTGTGCTCTGTACCCTAATACCCAGCACATAATGACTGTATGTTCAGCAGTTCTCGCCCTCGTTGCACCTCATCTGTATGATCAAACATAATCCATGATGTCCCTCTTGTACCCCATCTCTGTACGTCAGACACCTGTGTACAGATATGAGTGGGCATATGTAACCTGCTTCCATCTCTAGGCTTTTCATGAGGGCTAATTCACACAAATCCTTTTTACAAAAAATGTGTTAGACCTCATTCCGACATATTTTTCATATGCACATGAGTATGTTCTACAGGACATAAACCCATTACCCATTAATTCATGAGAAAAGAGCACTCCCTGAGCACGGAACTACTTTGGCCATACTTTAGCCACTTTACACAGCCCCTATTCTTCTCCTGGAACGCCTTCTAATATCTGCTTCCGGACGGTGGAACGCTATATGGCGTCACTGGAATGCACACGCTTATCTATAGTCTTTTCCAGTCCTGTGGAACGCATAACAGTGCCACTGGAACGCACGCAGCGTCACTTCCGACTACTTCTGGCCAGCCACCATTTTGCTTCAACATATAAATAATAGCCGGGAACACTCATTAGCTCACGCGACTAGTGGTGGATACCACGTCATCTCCCCACACCTCTCTCTCTACTCGGATTGGTAAGCGATTATCTTGTGTGATTGTATAGTCCACCATAGCAGTCCATATATTGTGTATTGACTCAGATGCCGTCTCACCCCACAGATATAGATATATCATCATCCAGGCTCTGCATCTTGACTTATGGGGTATGTACAGTGTCTCTCTCTTTCTCTCGTGGGCACATTAAGTGCACATATATACTTACCATATGCACGACATGCATTCCTTTTCTATTACACTTTGCCCTATTGTCCTACCTCACAGTACATTATTCTAGGTATGTTCTCTAATACCATACTAGGATTTTTGGTGGTTCACGTTATTTGATATTCTGATTACATGAATATGATTTAGCGGCTATAATGATTATGATGTGATATGGCATTATTTTCTTATGATACACTGTTCCCAGATGAACTGTCATTGTAAATTCTTTGGATCATTTTATTTATTTTTCAGTACATTGATGAAGGTCGTTGTGACGGGAACGTCTACTGTATGTACTGCACCTTATTAAATATTGTGACCGCATCCACAATGTGTGTGCCAAGTTTATACATAAACCCATTACCGTCTGTTCATATATCCATATTTTTGCTGCAAACTGTATGTGGCAAAAAAATCATGTCTGTTTATTATCGCAGTCACGGATCAATATTACCCATACACATCTACGTACCCTTTAATTTTCTTTCAAGACCCACTATGCTACAAGTAAGTTTTTCCAATGTTTTCTATAGTCTACTTCAAAGTATTTTTTAAAAAAAGATGAAGGAATCCTAATAAGAGCTTGTTCACATAGTGTTTTTAATGCATTTTTATGTGGAAAAAATGCAACATTTTACAGTAGCAGCAAAATAAAAGGGATTTTTAAAATCACAAAGTTTTTCTCCCTTGCATGTTTTGAGCTATGTGCGTTTTTAACACCGCAGTATGTCAATTCTTTCAGCATTACTTTTGCTTTTTTGCCCATTCCAAAACAACCCTCAGAGCCGCACCATGATTCAATAGCTCTGCATTCATATATTTATTTTTATGGTCATGAAAATAAATATGCAGTATTTGGTCGTATCTATTTTTATGGTTATTATAGCAATGGACTGTAATAGCCCATGCAGTGGTGATAGCACTTTTTTCACTATACCGTATGTAGGCTTTGTGATTTATGGTCCTCGCTGATTGAGAGTCGTGTCAATAGTATGGGGTTACTGAGGTCTCTTTTATAATAGTACACTGTTACACATACGACATGTAGGTCAATGTTTTTGTGATTTTTCTATTGAGAACGATATGTTTTGCTGACAGAAGGCTAAGTATATCTTCATTGATTGTCTTTTCTGAATTAATATCATGTACAGAATGATGAAGTTCAGATTACTAACATATAATGCCTCTGGACTCTGTTGTACAGTTCATCTGTTGCTACTCCTGGAAATTTGTGTACAGCAACAGGTGTAAGGCCTCTTTCACACATCAGCTTTTTGCAATCAGTCACAATCTGTCAAAGTGTGTAAAAACGGATCCTGTGAAGATTGCAAAAAACTGATGCACTGGATCCGTTTTTATGATGGATCCGTCGCAGCAGCTTGATGCAGGAATTAAAGGAACAGAATTCTGAAGAGAGAGAGAATTTTTGTGCCAGAAAGGCTTTTGGGGTTAAATTAAAGGAATAGAAATGATTCCAGGCATGCTCAGTTGCAAAAAACGGAATCCGACGACGGATCCATCTGTTGATGGACAGTGACGGATCCTGCGCTCATAGCTTCTATTATAGCTACCGACAGATGGCATTAGATCTGGCGCTGTCCGACTTTTTGACGCACACAAAAAACGTTACTATGTCCGTTGTATCCAGCCGATGGACACAGAATTTCCGATGAAAGACGGATGAAACATGAGGCCATCCATCGCAAACCATCACTAATACAAGTCTATGAGGAAAAAATGGATCCAGCAGCATCACTTGCTGGATCTGTTTTTTTCACAAAATGATGGATTGTGACTGATGGCAAAATACTGATGTGTGAAATAGGCCTAAGCAGAGTCACAACTAACTGATCTTGCCTATATGGCTCCAGCTGCTGTACAAATTCACTGAGCGCAGTTCTCATAACTGCAGGTGTCTCTTGAAGGTTAAAATCAAACAATAGCTCTGAAAAACCCAGCCTAACTGACAACGCAGGGTTACCATTCCCCATCTAAATAAAATGCGTTCCTAAATATCATATTTTTCAGACTATAAGATGCAAAGGACACTGCCGCAACCCCCCCTAATCCACAGCCGGACTATAAGGTACATCTGGACTATAAGATGCACCCCCTTTTCTTCAAAATTTTGCAGGAAAACAGTGCATTTTACGGTATGAAAAATACAGTAGTCTAATGCTGTCACCAATGGTTAAGCAAAGTTAGACTGGGTAGTAACTAGAGTTGAGCGACTTTTGGTTTTTTATGGTCGAGTTTCGTTTCGTGAAACCCGACTTTTCCAAAAGTCGGGTCGAGCAAGATCGGCCGATTATAGGGAAAAGTCGGGGTCGTCCCGAAACACGAAACCCAATGTAAGTCAGTGGGGAATAAAAGTCGGCAGTGAGAGGAGGACAGGAAACACACCTACAGTGCTCATTTGAATGCCAAAAGCATCAATTCTTCTTACTTAAGCTGGTCAACCTTAATTAACTTCATAATACAAGTTACGCACTGAAAAATGGGGGTTATTTGGCTAAAGTTGTGGGGGGGTAGGGCTGGCTCCAGGTTTTCATGTGCCCTGGGCGAAAGAGCGCCCCTTTAACACATAATACCACAACTCATCATGCTCCGATACGGCAGAGAAATAGCGGTATAGTACAATGAAAAATGCTTCACTTTTTACATCTCATGACGAGGCCCATCTATTTCTCCATACAGAATCATTGGTCCCATATAATGTTTGAAACAGTATATGATGAGCTCCACATAATGCTACAGTATATGTTGGTCCCCATGGATGAAGCTCCACTGTCTTATGGGCCCAAATAATGCTCCAAACATAATGGGCCCCATTTCTAATGCTCTAGTGTATAATGGGCCCTGTAAATGCTGCTCCAGTGTCTGATGTCCACCTTTGGAATGTTCCAGTGTATGGTGGGCCCCATCTATCATTCTCCAGAGTATAGTGCTCCCCAAAAATTGCTGTCCCAACATTGAAAACAATGAAATAAGTCTCCTCGCTAGGGAATCCCTGTACTAGTCTGGACTACTCGTCGTCCCCATCTTCCATCTCACTGCACAGTATTTCAACCTTGCAAGTGCTGTGATCCTGAGCAAACAGGGGGGGCACAATCGATGGCGACGGCACTGGCACAGGGCCCCTGATAGTACGGTGGTGTGTCTGATGGCGGGTGGGCCGAACCTGCACTTTCATCTGCAGCTTCCTCTTTGTCACCGTGTAAGATGGAACTGTATATGGGAAGGGTAACCTGAGTTTCATCAGGGTCAGATTCAGGCCGGGTAGCGTGCGAGGGGAATGTAGTGGTCTGGGTCAATGTACCAGCAGATTCATCGAGCAGTGGCTGGGCATCAGTGCACTTGTGTCGCCCCCAGGAGTACGGTCGCCACAGTGGCATTACCTTCCTCCTAGGGAGAGTGATGTCATGCTTGGGAGCAACGAAGGATCTCTCTAGCAGGTTAACTGATTGGGTGGCGTTATTATCACGAGTCATGACCCTCCAAACAGCGTTCATGAAGGCAAAGTGTTTGTTTTACGTGGGCAGTATGGTTGCAAAGCTGAACCTTAAAGGAATGTCCAGAAGGGCACCACCAGGAGTGGAGCCTACGGCGTAATTTGACTCAACACGGGCAACCTCAACCATGCCAGCTACAGAACAGATGTACACATTGCAAGCTTAATTCCATTAACGAACGAGACTCCGTCATGCCCCGCGGTCCGAGTCCGGCTTACTAGAGGGACACGTGAGGCTCTGGAACATGAGATTGGCCAATAACTGGTGTATCATGCCCTTACATGTCCGTGGCTGCATGTGCGCTACACTGAAAAGGCCAGCGTTTGTCGCTTACAGGTGCAGATAACCCGCTGAACAACGTTAGTGATGGGGATCACTGATTACAATTATTACTCGCGAACGATGATTTCCCAGTAAGTGCAGGTCAACCGCAGTTCCGGAATTAGGCCTAACCGTCATTCCTGAAAAAAATGAAAAACTTACGTGTGCAAACCACAGGTGCTGTAGCTTGCTTAACAGCTCGCCAGCCATTCTCACGCCCAGTATGGGTTACACGTGTTTGCACAAAGGTGAGAAAGGGTACCGTATCCCCGGATAACATGTATGGATAGCGTACACATTCAAAAGATATGTCTATACATCAGGAGGCAGGCTCAGACGGTGTAAGGCCCAGTATGGCTTGCAAGTGATTGCACAAAGGTGAGAAAGGGTACCGTATCCCCGGATAACATGTATGGATATCGTACACATTCAAAAGATATGTCTATACATCAGGAGGCAGGCTCAGATGGTGTAAGGCCCAGTATGGCATGCAAGTGATTGCACAAAGGTGAGAAAGGGTACCGTATCCCCGGATAACATGTATGGATAGCGTACACATTCAAAAGATATGTCTATACATCAGGAGGCAGGCTCAGACGGTGTAAGGCCCAGTATGGCTTGCAAGTGATTGCACAAAGGTGAGAAAGGGTACCGTATCCCCGGATAACATGTGTGGATAGCGTACACATTCAAAAGATATGTCTATACATCAGGAGGCAGGCTCAGACGGTGTAAGGCCCAGTATGGCTTGCAAGTGATTGCACAAAGGTGAGAAAGGGTACCGTATCCCCGGATAACATGTATGGATAGCGTACACATTCAAAAGATATGTCTATACATCAGGAGGCAGGCTCAGATGGTGTAAGGCCCAGTATGGCTTGCAAGTGATTGCACAAAGGTGAGAAAGGGTACCGTATCCCCGGATAACATGTATGGATAGCGTACACATTCAAAAGATATGTCTATACATCAGGAGGCAGGCTCAGACGGTGTAAGGCCCAGTATGGCTTGCAAGTGATTGCACAAAGGTGAGAAAGGGTACCGTATCTCCGGATAGCATGTATGGATAGCGTACACATTCAAAAGATATGTCTATACATCAGGAGGCAGGCTCAGATGGTGTTAGGCCCAGTATGGCTTGCAAGTGATTGCACAAAGGTGAGAAAGGGTACCGTATCCCCGGATAACATGTATGAATAGCGTACACATTCAAAAGATATGTCTATACATCAGGAGGCAGGCTCAGACGGTGTCAGGCACAGTATGGATTTGACGGCCCAGACTACACAGCGGAGGAGCAGGGAGAGGTAAAGATTGCAAATGCTGGGGCCCTGCCCAAGCAAGGGGGGCCCACTCATGGGCGTCGGTACTGGCACTGGGCCCCTCATAGTACGGCGGTGTGTCTGACGGCGGGTGTGCACCATCACCGTCAGAGACACTTGATTGCACTATGAGGGACCCTGTGCCAGTGCCCGCGCCCAAGAGTCGGCCTACCCACCTGTCCAGGGCAACGGCACTCGCACGGCGTCGTGCGCTAGGTGGTGACCCCGGCCATGGGGGGGAGGCAGCATAGTTAGGGAGTTTTAGAAAGTGGCATATGTTGATGATGGACATTCAGCTGATGCAAAAGGCGAAATAGGTGAAGTCCCAGGAAGAGGTGGACCAAAGCAAGCCATTTTTCTGTCACCCTATGTGTCATCAGGGGAAGGTGGGACAAAATCCTTGGAAACCCATGCATGGTTCATTTTAATGAAGGTTAGATCATCCACATTTTGGGTTGACAGACGGGTCCTTTTTTCTGTCAGGATTGATCCAGCTGCACTGAAGACTCTTTCCGATAGCACACTTGCAGCTGGGCAAGCGAGCTCTTGTAAGGCATATTGTGTCAATTCAGGCCAGGTGTCCAGTTTAGCAGCCCAATAGTCAAAGGGGAATGACCTGTGTGGGAGAACATCGATATGGGAGGAAAAGTAGTTTGTAACCATAGTTGACAACTGCTGTCTCCTGTCACTTTCCATCGATGCTGTATTACCAGTTGTGTGACCGGTACTTGAAAAATCAGTCCACAACATTTTCATGAAACCCCTGTCTCCAACGCCACTTCTGCTGTGTGCACCATGAACACCTCTGCCAAGCTGCCCGCGACCCATACGGCTCGTGTGAGAACCATCACCGCTGCTGTGTGCTGGGAATGCCTCAAGCAACCGATTTACCAGAGTTGCTTGTTTATTAGCCAATATTAGGTCAAGGTTCTCCTGTGGCATGATGTTTTGTAATTTGCCTTTATAGCGTGGATCCAGGATGCTGGCCAACCAGTAGTCGTCATCGTTCATCATTTTGGCAATGCGGGGGTCCCTTTTTAGGAACCGCAAGGCATAATCTGACATGTGGGCCAATGTTCCCGGTGTCAATGATGCACTGCGAGTGCTGGTTGGAGGAGCACTTTCTGGCAAATCCACATCCCTCCAGTCACGCACAAACCCTGTACCAGACCTTGCCACGCCAACATTTTCACTTGCCCCACGAGATGCATCCTCCTCCCCTAAGTAATCATCCCCATCATCATCCTCCTCCTCCTCTTCTTCCTCCAACTCGTCCAGGAGAGGTCCCTGAGCAGAAAATGGCTGAATGTCATCAAGGATTCCCTCCACCTCTTCCTCCTCGTCAACATTGGCTGCAGACGCCTGCTCCTTAAGGTGCGTCAAAGTTTGCATGAGCAGACGCATAAGTGGGATGCTCATGCTTAGGATGGCGTCGTCTGCGCTTACCAGCCGTGTGCATTCCTCAAAACACTGAAGGACTTTACAGAGGTCTTTCAGCTTCGACCACTGCACACCTGTCAACTCCACGTCTGCTCTCAAAGTGCCTGGCCGTGTATCCTCCCACAAATGCATTATGGCCTGCCTCTGCTCGCACAGCCGCTCCACCATTTGCAGGGTGGAGTTCCACCTTGTTGCAATGTCGATAATGAGGCGGTGGTTGGGAAGGTGGAGCAATCGCTGCAGCTTCTGCATACGAACGGAGTGTACAGGCGACCGGCGGATGTGCGCGCACAGTCTTGGCACCTTATGGAGCAGTGCTGTTAACTCCGGATAATTTTTGAGGAAGCACTGCACCACCAGGTTCAAGGTGTGAGCCAAGCAAGGTATGTGGCTGAGTTTTGAAAGGGCTATGGCTGCCACAAAATTACGGCTGTTATCACTAACTACCTTGCCTGCCTCAAGATGTACACTGCCCAGCCATGACTCAGTTTGTCGCTTCAAGTACTCGGCCAGCACCTCGGCGGTGTGTCTGTCGCCCAAACACATCATCTGCAACACAGCCTGCTGACGCTTTCCACTAGCTGCTCGATAGGGGGACACCTCGTGTGCAACAGTGGCAGCTGCAGATGGAGTGCTCGTACGACTGCGCTCTGTGGACAAGCTTTCGCTTCTGGAGGAGGAGGAGGAGGGGGAGGGTAGAACGCCTACAGCCAACTGTTTCCTATACCGTGGGCTAGGCAGCACTGTCCCACCACCGCTGTCCCCTGTGGACCCTGCATCCACCACATTAACCCAGTGCGCAGTGATGGACACGTAACGGCCCTGGCCATGCCGACTGGACCATGCATCAGTTGTGAGGTGCACCTTTCCACTCACTGACTGCTTGAGTGCATGGACAATGCGGTCTTTCACATGATGGTGGAGGGCTGGGATGGCTTTGCGAGAGAAGAAGTGGTGACTGGGTAGGTCATAGCGTGGCACTGCGCTTTCCACCAACCGATAGGGCATCATCTCAAACAAGATTAGTTTGGCAATGTGGGCGTTCAAACCCAGTGTACGCGGATGAGAGACTGAGTACTTTCTTGACCTACTCATAGTGTCTGGGAGGGTGAGCTGGACTTGAGAGCTGCATATGGTGGAAGTAGCGGTGGACAGGGCGGACTGAGAGAGGGTTGATGATGGTGATGGAGTTGGTGTTCTTTCTGATGGCCTAGATTCAGTATTTCGTTGATATAACAGTGGGATTCCCTGACTGCTGTGGCCTTGCAACGACACCTCAACATTTGCTGCTGTGCTAACCGGTGGGCTTACAGTGGGGGAAACAATGTAGCATTGCTGACTACCTTCTTTGTGATCAGTTGCACATGTGGCACTTGAGGTTTGGTGTTGTGTCCACGCTTGCAAGTGCATGCTGGTTAAATGTCTAAGCATGCAACTGGTATTTAAATTTTTCAGATTTTTCCCTCGGCTAAAGGTCTTTGCGCACTTCTTACAGATAACCTTGGCCTGATCATGAGGATTTTGTTAAAAAAAGTGCCACACTGCACTCTTCCTACTTTGACAGACATTTTGCGGCCTAGCACGCTGTGATGTTTTGACCCTCTGGACAAGCTGTCCAGCAACTCTTTTGATTTTTGGAACCTGTCTTTGGAGTGCTCCGGGCCTGCCAGATAACAGCTGTTGCGATGTCGATGTCTGCTGTGGATGCTCCTCATCTGAGCTATTGGAAGCAGCACCCTCTTCCCCCAATGGATGCCAATCTGGGTCAACAACTGGGTCATCCATCACCTCCTCTTCAATGTCATGTGCACCTTCCTCTGTGTCACCATGTATGGTGATATAGTGTGCGGGAAGGGGCACCTGAGTCTCATCAGGGTCAGAATCTGGCTCTGTACACTGCGAGGACAATGTAGTGCTCTGAGTGAATGTACCAGCAGAATCATCTATCAGCGGCTGTGCATCAGTGCACTCCATGTCAGATTCATCTTGGCCTGGGTAATTCACCATTTCACTTGATAATCCAGGCATGGTATGTGAAAACAGCTCCATGGAGTAATCAGTAGTATGGCCTGCGTCATCCTTCAATCTTGGTTGTGGTGAAGGACACAAGGAAAGGTGTGGTTCATGAACATGAGCCTCCAATGATGACTTTTTACAACTTCAGAAGAGGAGGCGATAGAGCTGGAGGCTGAGTCAGCAATGTAAGACAAAACTTTTTCCTGATGCTCTGGCGTTAAAAGCTGTTTGCCAACTCCTAGAAAACTAAGCCTTCAAAGCCTTATGGAGCCAGACGATGATGCAGGCTCAACACCTCCTGCATTCGGTCCTATTTTGCTTTTGCCACTACCATCAGATCCACCACCAACACCATCATTACCAGCTGCCAACCCCCGCCCAATTCCACGGCCTCTTCCACCAGCCTTCCTCATTTTTGGTAGAAATGTAGACAAAATCCTACAAACTATATAGTAATGTAAAACAAGGTACAAGGTGTCTATAGGACAGGGGAGATTTAGATTTTCTGCAGACTCTTGTGGACACTGGACACTTGGATTGTGTGAGGCCCACTGAATATCACAGCGCTATGTCACAGGCTGGATGGCACAGGTGTGAAAAAAGTGACTACAGGATAAGGGAGATTTTGAATTTCTGGGAGATTTTGAATTTCTGCAGACACTTGTGGACACTGGACACTTGGATTGTGTGAGGCCCACTGAATATCACAGCGCTATGTCACAGGCTCGATGGCACAGGTGTGAAAAAAGTGACTACAGGATAAGGGAGATTTTGAATTTCTGGGAGATTTTGAATTTCTGCAGACACTTGTGGACACTGGACACTTGGATTGTGTGAGGCCCACTGAATATCACAGCGCTATGTCACAGGCTCGATGGCACAGGTGTGAAAAAAGTGACTACAGGATAAGGGAGGGATAGGGCTAAGTGACAGCACATGTGAAAAAGACTTGGGTATACTAATAGATCACAGACTGAATATGAGTCAACAGTGTGATGCAGCAGCAAAAAAGGCAAATGCAATTCTAGGATGTATTAACAGAAGCATACAGTCTAGATCACGTGAAGTCATTATTTCCCTCTACTCCTCTTTGGTCAGACCTCATCTGGAATATTGTGTCCAGTTTTGGGCACCACATTTTAAAAAAGACATCAACAAACTGGAGCAAGTTCAGAAAAGAGCGACCAGAATGGTGACCGGTCTGCAAACCCTGTCTTATGAGGAAAGGTTGCAGGATTTGGGAATGTTTAGTTTGCAAAAGAGAAGACTGAGAGGAGACTTAATAGCTGTCTACAAATATCTAAAGGGCTGTCACATTGTAGAAGGATCAACTTTATTCTCATTTGCACAAGGAAAGACTAGAAGCAATGGGATGAAACTGAATGGGAGGAGACACAGATTAGATATTAGAAAAAACTTTTTGACAGTTAGAGTGATCAATGAGTGGAACAGGCTGCCACGAGAAGTGGTGAGTTCTCCTTCAATGGAAGTCTTCAAACAGAGGCTGGACAGACATCTGACTGGGATGATTTAGCGAATCCTGCTTTGAGCAGGGGGTTGGACCAGATGGCCCAGGAGGTCCCTTCCAACTCTACGATTCTATGATTCTATTCTATGAATTTCTGGGAGATTTTGAATTTCTGCAGACACTTGTGGACACTGGACACTTGGATTGTGTGAGGCCCACTGAATATCACAGCGCTATGTCACAGGCTCGATGGCACAGGTGTGAAAAAAGTGACTACAGGATAAGGGAGATTTAGATTTTCTGCAGACACTTGTGGACACTGGACACTTGGATTGTGTGAGGCCCACTGAATATCACAGCGCTATGTCATAGGCTCGATGCAGCAGGTGTGAAAAAAGTGACTACAGGATAAGGGAGATTTTGAATTTCTGCAGACACTTGTGGACACTGGACACTTGGATTGTGTGAGGCCCACTGAATATCACAGTGCTATGTCACAGGTGTGAAAAAAGTGACTACAGGATAAGGGAGATTTTGAATTTCTGCAGACACTTGTGGACACTGGACGCTTGGATTGTGTGAGGCCCACTGAATATCACAGCGCTATGTCACAGGCTCGATGGCACAGGTGTGAAAAAAGTGACTACAGGATAAGCGAGATTTTGAATTTCTGCAGGCACTTGTGGACACTGGACACTTGGATTGTGTGAGGCCCACTGAATATCACAGCGCTATGTCACAGGCTCGATGGCACAGGTGTGAAAAAAGTGACTACAGGATAAGGGAGATTTTGAATTTCTGCAGGCACTTGTGGACACTGGACACTTGGATTGTGTGAGGCCCACTGAATATCACAGTGCTATGTCACAGGCTCGATGGCACAGGTGTGAAAAAAGTGACTACAGGATAAGGGAGATTTTGAATTTCTGGGAGATTTTGAATTTCTGCAGACACTTGTGGACTCTGGACACTTGGATTGTGTGAGGCCCACTGAATATCACAGCGCTATGTCACAGGCTCGATGGCACAGGTGTGAAAAAAGTGACTACAGGATAAGGGAGATTTTAAATTTCTGCAGACACTTGTGGACACTGGACACTTTTGGATTGTGTGAGGCCCAATGAATATCAGAGCGCTATGTCACAGGCTCGATGCAGCAGGTGTGAAAAAAGTGACTACAGGATAAGGGAGACTTTGAATTTCTGCAGACACTGGACACTTTTGGATTGTGTGAGGCCCAATGAATATCAGAGCGCTATGTCACAGGCTCGATGCAGCAGGTGTGAAAAAAGTGACTACAGGATAAGGGAGATTTTGAATTTCTGCAGACACTTGTGGACACTGGACACTTTTGGATTGTGTGAGGCCCACTGAATATCAGAGCGCTATGTCACAGGCTCGATGGCACAGGTGTGAAAAAAGTGAATTGTAGAATTGGGCAGAATAGGAATCTCCCTAGAGTGTAGGTCTGTAAGAACGGAACAAGTCCTCCACTTATCCTTCCACAGTGACACACAGATAGCTTCACTGTGGCTGTGATAACAGCCGTTACACGGTACTGTGTGAGGAGCGTACACCGCTGTATGGTGTGAATAAATGCACGCTCAGTACCTTAGCAGGACAAAAAAAAATTGGGATTGCTTTTATTGCTTTTAAAAAAGCAGTTTGCAGAGCAGTGGGGAAACAGCAATGCAGCTGTCAGGAAGCCTTAGAAGGCAGCCTAACAACCAACACCGCTGATCCACCACAATATAGCCTCCCCTTGCACTGCACACACAGTGACTGGTGTGTTGCACAGGCAAAATCTCTAGCAGCAGAAGCAGTTTTTTTGTCTTCTTCCCTGCCTAACGCTCTCCCTACAGAATCAGCAACCTCTCCCTATGCTAAGATCGGCAGAAGTAAGATGGCGGTCGGCGTGCACGCCCTTTTATAACCCCTGTGACGCCCACCAAAGCAAGCCAATCACTTGCATGCCCTTCTGAAAGATGGTGGCGACCCCTGCCTATGTCATCACATTGCCCACAGTGTCCGTGGATCCTGATTGGCTGAAAAAGAGTGCTAAACAAACTTTTGAAACGCGACTTTGGCGCGTAAGTCGCCGACCTCGTGGCCGACCTCATCCTAGGGTCGGGTTTCGTTTCATGAAACCCGACTTTGCCAAAAGTGGGCGACTTTTGAAATTGTTCGACCCGTTTCGCTCAACTCTAGTAGTAACACATAGGTGAATGGCAACAGCCATTTCTCAGTTTAGTCATATATTTCCAAGAGGAATAACAGAGGAACGACACTATGCAGAAAATGCTCTATAATTGCTTTACAATTATTCAATATCAAAGACAAGTGAGAGCGGAAAGGTCTGTGCTAATTCTCCCTTTTGTATCAAAGATGTAAAATCTTGTAAAGTCCAGGGTGTAGATATCCTCTGCCTGCACTGACCTGGTGACTGAGCACCATTTGGCCACTGTATGGGGGTATAACTTGTTATATTGGTGTATACTTATCACTGACTAAAAGTCCAAGTGCATATCGATCCTTGACCGTGTAACTAAAGAGTTTCTCAAACCTGGGACACTTATTTCCCATAGATAGGATCCATCATTTATGTTCCATGCATATAGGACCCACTGGTTCCTTTAGAAATTAATGGAGAGAGACACACATGCGCAATCACCTCTCCATTTCTGACAGCCACCACTGGATCTCAATTCTTTCCATTCAGCAGTGGGAATTGAATTTATCAGAAAAACGCTATCTGGCATATTAAATTTGCCGTAAATGTCCTAAATGGGTCAAACTATATAAGTATTCCACGTTTACGCTTCTTGTGGCGATGGTGTGGTTTTCATATTAAAAGGAAGTTGATCACTGCAAAAATGCATATTATACTCATTTTTCAGTGATCTAGGTGACCATATAAAAATAATAGTAGTGCAAAGCCAACGAAAGTTACTTTTATTTAAAATGCAAATGAGGTTTGGTGAACCCTTGGTATGACCAAATGCTCAGTTCCCATTACTCCCCCTTTAGAGAGACCCCTACCACTAACATGTTCAGTACTAGTATGATTTTTACAGTAGCTAAATCCCATATATCACTGTATAGCTTGCTTAAAGAAGCACTCCCTTCAACTTTTTTATCCTCTGAATATATTGCAAATGGTATTACCATTTTTTGGGATGTAGGAATTGGGGGAGGAGAGGAGGGAAATAACATATGGTCTGATTTGGTCTGTGTGCCAAGACTGATTTGTAGTCTCTGTTGCTAAACATCATGTTCATATTTTTGTGGTAGTTTTACAGCACATTTTCAGGAAGATCCAGTTGGTTTGCACCTGAAAAATGCATTGAGTGTATATACCATATTGTTTTGTAGCTGCTTAATCTTTTTAAAAATAAGGGCTATATCAATTAAGGATGTTATTGTCATGATCCCAGTGCAGGTTTTTGAGCTGCACACCGGGGGTTAATGACTGGAGCTCTGTGCAGGTTTTGACCTGCACACTTGGGGTTAATGATTGTGGCCTCTTTCTGGTTCTGGGAGAGCTTCTTAAACCCCTGGGAAGCTTCAATCCCTGCCAGTTATACTTTTGCCTTTGGCCTAGTGTGCTGACCCCTGTGTTCCTGTTTGTTGCCATAGCTTGTTTATATGGTTCTGACCCGGCTCTGTTTCCCGTTGTGAGTTTGCCTGTTGATTTTGTACTGCGTTGTTATCTGTGTATTAATCATTGCCTGTGACCTGACTACTCTCTGCTCGCCCCTTTAGTACCTTGCAGCTATATCTGTGTATGACTCATTGCCTGTGACCTGACTACTCTCTGCTCGCCCCTTTGGTACCTTGCTGCTATCTCTGTGTGTGACTCATTGGCTATGTCTTGACTATTCTCCCTGTCTATGCCTCTTGGTAACTTTGTCTCGCAGTTACTCCGCTAGGAATTCTCTTGCAGCTCCTAGCTCTGTGGAGTTTAGGCCACGCCTCTAGCAGTCACGTGCTTCAGGTCCTGCGGCTCTGAAGTACGCATCTACTCGGTTGCTGCCCACTCCACAGGTAGCTTTGAGCACTGTTTCGCTTTACTCAGGACACGCGCACTGGCTCATTGAGCAAGTTCAGTGCGGTGTTCCTGACAGTTATGCTATTTTGCAATTAAACTTCAAATTCTGCATGACGCCATGAAAATAAGTTTACTAATAAACTATTATTTATCATTGCAACTTATTTATTATGTAGTCTGATATCATAATTTTGTATTTCATTTAACATGAATGCCCAAGAAATATTGATATAATAGAAGTGTGTTTGTATTCTGCATTAAATGCCTAATTAAACCATGAAATGTACAGCTTATCACAAAAGATACTTTCAGATCCTTACTAAGACAGCCATCCTCAAAAACTATGAATTACTTTGACTAATATGACAAACCAAATATTAACAAAGTGCTGATTTTGTAAAGCAACATGACTTAATTTATAAGTAATTAAACAAAACCGGCTGACTCCAAAGCATTTGAAAGGATTTGTATTGAGATATGAATCTAATACCATGGTGACAAAAATATTGCAAGGCATTTAATATGTGTCCACTGTTGATATCTGTAATGCACAGTGTAAAAGAAGAATGATTTATTTCAGTGCTTGCTGTATACATAATTTTCATAGTTCTAGAACACAAGTCAATGTCAAAGGAAGTTTAGCTTTCAAAAATCCAACATCTGGCACAAACCATTCTTAAAGAAATTTGTTCCACGTCTCCATTACTTAGTAACATCTGTCATTCATGTCAAATCTAGAGCCAATATAGTAAATCATTACGCCTAAAAAAAACAACAGATACACATAGATATTGCATTGTGTATGAAATGACAAAGGTCTTCTTGTCAACTTCCATTACCTAAAAACAGAGATGATTTTTGTTTCCAAAAGGAAGAATATGCTTAAATTATTCTAGCAATTTTCTATTTTCTGTTTCATTGACTCCTATATTTAATTACTTGAAATCACTTTCCGTGGAGAAAGACAATGATAAGCCTTTCAGAGGCATGAAATGCCTTAAGTTTTTAAAGCATATGAATGCATTTAGGAGTTTGAAAGTTTTTCAAAGTTTGTCAGTTGTCAACTTTTCAAGATGTGTGAGAAGAATGAGAATATAGGATGTTTTTGATGCACTTAAAGAAGATCGCAATAAGAAACATTCAAGGGCCCTTCCCTTATAATCACAGGGGTTGTCCATTACTGGACAACAATTTCTTAATTGCTTCAGTACACATCATAAAATAAAAATACTTGACACTCATTAGAGATGAGCAAATACTATATATTCAAATATGTTCAAGTGGATTTGAGTTCCATTTACAGTCATATGTAAAAGTTTGGGCACCCCTATTAATGTTAACCTTTTTTCTTTATAACAATTTTGGTTTTTGCAACAGGTATTTCAGTTTCATATATCTAATAACTGATGGACTCAGTTATATTTCTGGATTCAAATGAGGTTTATTGTACTAACAGAAAATGTGCAATCTGCATTTAAACAAAATTTGACCGATGCAAAAGTATGGGCACCCTTATCATTTTCTTGATTTGAACACTCCTAACTACTTTTTACTGACTTCCTGAAGCACTAAATTGGTTTTGTAACCTCATTGAGCTTTGAACTTCATAGCCAGGTGTATCAAATCATGAGAAAAGGTATTTAAGGTGGCCACTTGCAAGTAGTTCTCCTATTTGATTCTCCTATGAAGAGTGGCATCATGGGCTCCTCAAAACAACTCTCAAATGATCTGAAAACAAAGATTATTCAACATAGCTTTTCAGGGGAAGGATACAAAAAGTTGTCTCAGAGATTTAACCAGTCAGTTTCCACTGTGAGGAACATAGTAAGGAAATGGAAGAACACAGGTACAGTTCTTGTTAAGCCCAGAAGTGGCAGGCCAAGAAAAATATCAGAAAGGCAGAGAAGAAGAATGGTGAGAACAGTCAAGGACAATCCACAGACCACCTCCAAAGACCTGCAGCATCATCTTGCTGCAGATGGTGTCACTGTGCATCGGTCAACAATACAGCGCATGCATAACGCCTTTTTGTATGACCAAACAACTCAATCTTTGTTTCATCAGTTCACAGGACCTTCTTCCAAAATGTAACTGGCTTGTCCAAATGTGCTTTTGCATACCTCAGGCGACTCTGTTTGTGGCGTGCTTGCAGAAACGGCTTCTTTCGCATCACTCTCCCATACAGCTTCTCCTTGTGCAAAGTGCGCTGTATTGTTGACCGATGCACAGTGACACCATCTGCAGCAAGATGATGCTGCAGGTCTTTGGAGGTGGTCTGTGGCTTGTCCTTGACTGTTCTCACCATTCTTCTTCTCTGCCTTTCTGATATTTTTCTTGGCCTGCCACTTCTGGGCTTAACAAGAACTGTACCTGTGTTCTTCCATTTCCTTACTATGTTCCTCACAGTGGAAACTGACTGGTTAAATCTCTGAGACAACTTTTTGTATCCTTCCCCTGAAAAGCTATGTTGAATAATCTTTGTTTTCAGATCATTTGAGAGTTGTTTTGAGGAGCCCATGATGCCACTCTTCATAGGAGAATCAAATAGGAGAACTACTTGCAAGTGGCCACTTTAAATACCTTTTCTCATGATTTGATACACCTGGCTATGAAGTTCAAAGCTCAATGAGGTTACAAAACCAATTTAGTGCTTCAGGAAGTCAGTAAAAAGTAGTTAGGAGTGTTCAAATCAAGAAAATGATAAGGGTGCCCATACTTTTGCACCGGTCAAATTTTGTTTAAATGCAGATTGCACATTTTCTGTTAGTACAATAAACCTCATTTGAATCCAGAAATATAACTGAGTCCATCAGTTATTAGATATATGAAACTGAAATACCTGTTGCAAAAACCAAAATTGTTATAAAGAAAAAAGGTTAACATTAATAGGGGTGCCCAAACTTTTACATATGACTGTATTATGTTAGTTTATAGACATGCCAAAGTTTTATTTTGAACCAGCAATCTATTCAATACCAACTTAATCATTTTCCCTGATCCACAAAGGGACACTAAAGATAAAAAAATAGTTACTATATACTCACCTTACAGCTTACTTCATTAGCCCCTTCGCTATTCATTGTCCTCGTCACATCTTATCACCATCGCTAGCACTGAATCCCCGGGTCTCTCAACGGTTAGCCAGGACTTCTGGATCTGATGATGCCCAGTATATTTCCAAGCATGAGCGCAAAAGGTAATGGCACACATTGTGTTGTTATCACATCATAGCCTTGTACAGAAGAATCCCTGGACTCATCAGAAACATCCCAGCCTAGAGTGAAAAAGTCTGAGGATTCCACATTTGCTGTGGTGATAATAAGATATGACAAGGGCCGGTTGGGTGATGGTGAGTAGTGGAAGGCCAAGAGAGGTGAACAATGAGGTGAGTATAAGAATATTTAATTTTTTTAACATTTATTATGCTTTGTGATCTGGAGGAGCACAAAGCAAATATGGGGCATTCATTTTGCTAGGAATAACTTCTCAGCAAATCGTTTTTCTCTGGAAAATTGGTGGGAAAAGGGGAAACTGCCTAACTTTAATACTTGCCTTACAAAGTGATTTTTTTGTGCAATATTAGCTTCCTTTTTGTCACATGTCACTTGACGGATGCAGCCAATGAGTAACTGCTGATCACTGCTTATAATGCTGTTTGCTTCTACTTTGTGAGAATAGTGAAAGGTTGGCCACTAATAAGAGTGTCACAGAACTACCAGGAGACACCGTGATATCATCACAGGAATACAGGAATAGTGACACTCCAAAGGAGAGTATAGAGTTGTTTTTTTTGATGAGCACTGGAGCAGTTAAAGAAGCCATCCTAACAAAGATTTTATCCATTTAAAAAGTACAATTGGTGGAGAAAGATTGAACTTGATGGACCTAGGTCTTTTTTCAACTTTTGTAACTATATATATAATAAACAACAAAGCTTTCTGACCCTCCAAACGTTCCGTAGCGTCAGTGACATCACAAGCCATGGGCCATTTTTTCCTTCCCGCCGGGTAACCAGGGATGCTACTGGCCACAGCACCCCTGGCTCTGCTTATCCACGCATCTGTTCCTGCTTCTGTCCTACCCTGTGCATCACATCACATCATGAGGCCAGGAACCAGATAATGTTTGGATCTCCCGCATCTATCGAGCGGGTCCCAGCCCAGTGACTGGCAAGCACTCAGCAAGGATAAGCATTAAGCCCCGTGGAGGGCATTAAACAGCACATGTATATATTAGTTTATTAAGATCATAGATCATAATATATATGCCGATTTACCCACTGGATGGCTAGTATCTACACTTTAAAATATATTAGGAACACTGTTAATATTATAAGCCATTATATACTTTTCAGACAGCTGGTTATTATTGGCAATTATTTAAGGATCCACATTGTTGGTGTTTTTTTGCTGACTTCTTCCTTTTTTATAGTTTCTAGTTGACAGTGAGATATCCTTCTTCATATAATTTGTTGTTTACATAGTGACAGAGTTTAGCCCAGAGTCCATTTAGGTTCCTGCTGCTGCATTCAATATTAGCGGATGCCAGTGTGTCCCATACCATTTTTACATATATAATATATCACAATCATCATATTATAAAGCACTGTGTACTTAGAAATTATCATTTTGCTTTTCTACCAGCTCCTCCACTCTGCCTTCGCATATAGCATTGATGACACAGGAATTTTTATTCAGTGTCAAGCACAAACCAAAAGTATAGGTGCTTTACCAAGAAACATGCTAATATCTAATATGTATAGAAGCCCTCCCTTCCAAAATGTTTATTTTCTTAATATATTGCAATCATCATATCACATAGCACTTTGTACTTACAATTGCTCATTTTGCCCTTCCACCCTTTTAATTATTCTGTTTTCATTTAGGTCAATGACATCACATGTTTAAAAACTGACTATCTGAATCCTTCTAAGCTTTCCTGTATGAGTCATTGCAAAAGTCCCCAGCAGGGGGCAGGGTGGGGGACAGTGGGGTAAGGAGTTGAAGAGGAGGATGATAACTTCAGGGACAAGAGATTTCCTGTTTCTATAGCCCCCGTTACACACTGTGATATCGCTAGCAATATCGCTGTAAAGTCACCGATTTTGTGACGTAGCAGTGATATTGCTAGCGATATCGCTACATGTGATACTTACCTCCGACCGGCTCCCCCGCTGATTATCGCTGATCGCACGAGAAGGTCCTGGATCATTTCTCGTCAAGCGCTTCCTGCTGGGCTTCCTGTGGCGCCGATGAGCGACGCGTGGACGTGGGCAGGAGGACGTCGGGATCGCCGCGTCTGACAGGTAAGTAGCGACCCCCGATCCCTGCGATGTCGCTGGTGAGATCTGCCTGTGTGGCAGCTCACTAGTGACCACTTAGCGATGAACCAGCGACCCATATCGTTGTCGGGATCGCTGGTGCATCGCTATGTGTAACGGTACCCTAAGTAGAAAAAAGATAAGAATTAGCTGAGTTGAAGGGCAAAATAAGTAATTGTAAGTACACAGTGCTATGTAATATGATGACTGCAATATATTAGCCCCTTCAGCCTCCAAGTCTGTTTTCACCTTCATGACCAGACGAAATTTTACAATTCTCATCAGTGTCAATTTGTGAGGTAGTAACTCTGGTAGACTTCAATGGATCCCACTAATTCTGAGAATGCTTTTTGATGACATATTGCACTTTATGATAGTAGTAAATTTCTTCCCTATGACCTGTGTTTATTTGTGAAAAAATGCAAATTTGAGGAATATGTTGAAATTTTTGCAGATTACAAACTTTTAATTTTTATGCATTTAAATCAGAGAGATATGTCACACAAAACAGTTAATAAATGACATTTTTAACATGTCTACTTTACATCAGTACAAATTTTGAAACTTTTTTGTTAAGAAGTTAGAAGGGTTAAAAGTTTCCCAGCAATTTCTCATTTTTCAACAAAATTTACAAAACCATTTTTTAGGGAACACATTACATTTTAAGTGACTTTGAGGGAAATACCCAAAAGTTACCCAATTCTAAAAATTGCACCCCTTAAAGTGTTCAAAACCACATTCAAGAAGTATTTTAACCCTTCAGGTGCTTCACAGGAATTTTTAAAATGTGGAAGGAAAAAATGAACATTTATCTTTTTTTTCACAAAATTTTACTCTAGACCCCAATTTTCACAAGCGTAACAGTAAAAAATGGACCACAACATTTGTTGTGGGGGAAAATCGCTGTTTAGGTGCAAGGCAGAGTTTGGAAGGGAAGGAGCGCATTTGACTTTCGGACATTTGTTGAAATATTTAGTGGACACCATGTTGTATTTGGAGAGCCACTGATGTGCCTAAACAGTGAAAAAAACCCACATGTGGCTCCATTTTGGAAACTAGACCCCTCAAGGAAAAATATCTAGATGTGTGGTGAGCACATTGAACTCCCAGGTGCTTCATAAAAGTTTATAATGTTGAGCCATGAAAATAAAAAAATCTAATTTTTTCCACAAAAAATTTATTTTAATCCCAATTTTTTTTATTTTCACAAGGGTAACAGGAGAAAATTGAACTCAAAATTTGTTGTGCAATTTCGCCTCAGTATGACGATACCCCATATGCAGTCGAAAACTAATTTTGAGGCACAGTGCAAAGCTCAGAAGGGACTGGTTTGAGGGTGAAATGTCACATTGACAGAGCCCCTGATGCGCCAGAACAGCAGAATCCCCCATGAGACACCATTTTTACAAACTACAACTTTCAATGAAATCATATAGAGGTGTAATGATCATATTGACACCACAGTTGGTTCACAGGATTTTATAGCATTGGGCAGTGAAGAAAAAATATCAACATTTTTACCACCAAAATTTTGTTTTAGCCTCAGATTTTACATTTTCACACTGGGAAATGGGTAAAAATGGCCCCAAAATTTGTCCTACAATTTCTGCTCAATGAAGAAATACTCTATATTTAGCTGTACAGTACTGCTTAGCCACACAGAGAGACTTGGGAGGAAAGGAGTGTTGTTTGCCTCTTAGAGCACAGATTTTCCTAGAATAGTTTGTAGGATCCATTTACAGAGCCCCTAAGTGCTAGACGAGCAGAATCTCCCCTCATGTGATCCCATTTTGGAAATTATACACCTTTGGGAATTTATCTACATGTGTTATGACGATTTTGACTCCATGGGTGTTTTCCAAGAACAAGCAGCAGTGGATGTTGCTGAGTGAAAATTTCAAACTGCCATTGTAGTGATCAGTACGTTATGCCAAGCTCATGCTTCTGGAGACATGCATCTGTAATTTAGGTAGGCTCTCATCGCTACAGAAATGCCAAAACTGTGGATGCCAAATGTTGTTTAGGAAAACTGTGGGGTTCAGAATGGAGGGGGCATTTGGATTGGGGAGTGCAGATTTTGCTGAATTTCTTTCTGGGGGGCCAGGAGCTATTTTGCTTTTCCAGAGTCTTTGTGCTACCAGTGACGTGGAAGCCCCTTATATTTCCATTGACAGATGAAGGACCTGAGAGGGGACTTTTTATGTGGACTATTTTGAAGCATTTATTGAGAATATTTTACATAATGTTTGGGATCACATTTATCCTTTGCTCTATGCTGAGCCCTTAAGCCCCCAATACACATAGCGATATCGATATGTCTGATACTTACCTCCGACCGGCTCCCCCGCTGCTCATCTCTGGTCGCGCGAGAATGTCCTGGACCATTTCTCGTCGGGCGCTTCCTGCTGGGCTTCCTGTGGCGCCGACAAGCGACACGTGGATGCGGACGGGAGGACGTCAGGATCACCGCGTCTGACAGGTAAGTAGTGACCCCCTACCCCTGCTATGTCACTGGTGAGATCTGCCTGTGTGGCAGCTCACTAGCGACCACTTAGCGATGCACCAGCGATCCATATCGCTGTCTTGATCGCTGGTGCATCGCTAAGTGTAACGGTACCCTTACATTAGCGTTTCCATCTTAATCTCCAAGTGACGTGATTCAGATGAAACCCTAAAAGGAGCCATTCACTATATTGAGACAGTAAAGTTACTCTGGACTCCATCTGGACTCTGTTCAGCAGTGTTCTTTTTTTCAGAAGTGCACAAAACTGTGACGGCTATGTTTTTATGCACTCCTAAAAAGATGGACACCACCAGATCATAGGCCAGTCGGCATCCACTGTGCCTCCATCTGCCTCATTGTAGGGGATCTTCTTCCGGGGTTTCTTTCTGAATCACGTATTTCAGAGATTTACACGGAAACCCTGGTGCAAGCGCCCAACACAGAGCAAAGTATAAATGTTTGCCGAGCTTTACTGTGATCTTTGGGAGGCAGAATGAACAAATCAACAGCAGGTGAAGAATTTGTTTTATTTAATTTTTTTACACCTTTCCCCATGCAGTGTGATTAGACAACTGTCAGTGCTATTACAGCGATAGCAGATTTATTTTAGGTTTATTATGTTTGGCTGTTGTCATACACTAAAAGATTTTTTTTTTCAAAAACTAGTTTTGCATCACCATATTTTGAGAGCTATAATTGTTCCATATTCTGGTCGATACAGTCATGCTTGTTTTTTGCACAAGTCGACGTTTTTATTGGTACCATTTTCGGCCACATGACACTTTTTGATCGCTTTCTATACTGATTTTTGGGAGGCAATTCAGGAAATTTTTTTTAATGTTATTCTGCATGTGGTAAAATTGATAAGGCAGCTTCATTCTTCGGGTCACTAAGATTACAGCCATAACACATTTACTTTGTTTTTATATATTTTGGCACTTTTACATGATAAAAAGTAATTTATAGAAAAAATAATTATTTTTTGCATTGCTTTTTTTCTGAGGTCTTTAACTTTTGTTAGTTTTCTGCTTCTGGAGTTCTGTAGTGGCTTGTTTTTGCAGGACAAGATTACGTTTCAGCTATACCATTTTTAACTATATTCTTTTTTTATTGCATTTTATTCCACTTTTTGTTCGGCAGTATGATAAACCATCGCTTTTTACCTCGTTTTTTATTTTTATTTTTATTGGTGTTCACTAAATGGCTAACTAGTGGGGCAGTTTTATAGGTCGGATTGCTCCAGATGCTGCGATCCTAAATATGTGTACTTTTTCATATTAATATTTTTGGGTACATTATATTTTTATTTATTTTATTATTTTGTGATTTTATTTTTTTATATATTTTTTTTAAAAAATTCATTTCTTTTTTTCATTTTTTACTTTGCCCCACTATGGAACTTTCACTTTTTGCAATCTGATCACTTGTAAAGCATAGCAAATCAGGAGATTTGCTATGCTTTGCAAACTGTCAGCACTGCACTGACCGATAAACTTGCTACACCATGCTCTGAGTATGCTGTAACACGTTTTCAAGCTTTAGTGACTCAAGTGTCATCATGATGACATCAAGTCACCATGGCAACCATCAGCTCCTCGTGATGAAGTTGCCGATTGGAGAGCAGAGGGGGCTCCCTCTCTAGGCGTGCCTACTAAATACTGTGGTCAGTATCAATCCCAGTTTTTAGGGGGTTAAAGTGTCAGGAGCAGTGCGGTGACTGCTCCTTCACTGAGTGCCGGGTGTCAGCTGTCAGAATCAGCTGACACAAGGCAACAATCGCATGCGCACAGCCACTGTGCGTGGGAGATTACCATGATGTATCTATACGTCAAAAGTCGGTAAGTACCAGTCAACCATGAAGTATGGATACATCCAATGTCAGGAAGGGGTTAGGAAGATAAAAAAATGATGAAGGCTTCTGTAAGACACAAAGACATTTTCCAGAACATGCCATTGGCTTGTTCCAGTTATTATTAATATTATTATTTTGCTTATTTATCTTCATCTATTAAAGATTGTTGTGACCCATGATGAGCAAAAAGCAGCCAGATTTTGCATCTCTTGTTCTATGAGGAGGGAAGTACACCCTCTTGACACCAATTAGATTCTTACCCCTGTAACACCTGTGAGCTATTCAGTCAAGCTTTTGAATTTAATAGGACTTGAAGGTCAAGTGGTGGCTTCTCAAAGGACAAATGACCCAAATATCCCAGGTTAAGGTTTAAGAACAGAAATATCATACTTATGTGAACTACTTCATGAAAGAAGATTAGTTGAACCCTATGAAGACCGCAAAGAACTAAAAGAACTAGACTAAGGTATGTACACACGGCAGCATTTTTAGTTAGATTCTGCCAGGAATCCGCATTAAAAAGTGCCGCAAAACCACCCCATAAAATGAACAGCAATGTCAAAATGATATTGTTCACATGTTCCATCTTACGTTGCTTTTTTCGCTTCACGGTTAACTAAGTAACATTCTCATTCTTCTGGTGACTTCCAGTTGGAAGTCATCAGCTCCTTTTACTTAACAGTGCAGAAAGAATTCCTCAACAACAGCAGAGTATCCACCAGCAACGCGGTGTCATGAAATCGACAGTTGCATATGCCCTAAGGTTTACCAGATTTCACGTAAATGGTTAAGTCATTATATTGATCACTTGCAACTCTGGATTTCAGTGCACACATTTGCCCTACCTATTAGGGTATGTGGAAAAAGAGGTTATTTTTACTGCCATCAAAAACAATGGGTTTTCTAGTGGAGACAACTTCAGGAAATGAAACACCCCTCCAAATAAATTTTCTGGAGCTTTCTGCCTATGCACAGTATACACAGATTGCTATCAATCAATGGTGTGGACAGGGTTATACAGACCACAGTATTAGGCCGGTGTCACACTAAACGTATGGAAAATCAGTCCGAGTCTCCCTGCCAAAAGTCACACGACTGTTCTCTGTATGGTCATCCATGTGTAAAGCGTTTGCAATGCGATGATACGATTTTCTCCCACCCTTGTGTCCATGTGGCATCCATATGACTTTACATTTCACACTGGCTTTCCCCATTGAATTTAATGGCTCAATGGGCTGAAATGAGGAAAATGTGTGCTTATTTGTCGCAAGATAGACGGATGGTCCATGTGTCATCCGAGTTTTTCTTGCATCCATAGGCTTGGATTGGCGATTCTCGGCCGAGTCTCGGTGCCAATAACAATATGCTGCGATTTTACACGCACGCTGAATACGCCCGAGAAAAAATACAGTGATGTGAGCTGCCCCATAGATTAACACTGTGCCGAGTGCTATGACATGTTTTCTCGCACAGCACTCGCCCGTATTCTACAATAGTGTGACTCCGGCCTTAGAGAAGTGCTAGCTATGCAGCAGATAAAGCAGGGATTTTATAAAAAAAAAAATACAACATACAGTTTAATAAGTAATACATCACTGGAATCAAGGTATCTGCCCTACATCCTCCTGCTCTGAGATGGGCTAGCAAAGGCCTGGTGACAAATTCTTTTTAATGATTAAAACAATATAATTAACATATGATCTGAGAAGAGTTTGCAACTTTATGGTCAGAATTTAAAACATTTGCCCAAATAAATAAAGGATGAAGTAACCAAGCAATAAAGATCACTTAGTACCTTGGCTTGGATGAAATTTGCAATCCAGCAGGTCATATAGCAAAGCTTTGATCATCTGTGCTGTACAGAGTGCTTATCTATTATACAGAGATGTGAACTACTCAGGTCACAGAGGAAACATATGTTGTAAATTAAACATTATGTGAAAGTAAGTGCCACAAAATGCTTGTCACTTCACAGGAATTCTCTTGTACAACAAGCACTACATTTAAAGGTATATTTCTTCCTGTCTTCATGTTCATTCACTTTCTCACCAGATTAACTTTCCATCTGATAATCGATCTCATTTATCTCACTCGCACGCTGTTTCAGTTCAGATACAGAGCTACCAATAGAAGTAGATATCTTATGCAATTTTAAAACACTCTGCAGCAGACCTTGGCAAAGGGTGGCATCTAGGCCCCGTTCGGGCGTTTTGCTGTTCATGTCCCATCGACATACCGAGACAGCCAAAATGCTGAAATCAGTGGCCCACGGGCCATACCATGTGGCCGCTCTCCCTTACTTGGCCTCCAAATTTCACCTCTATCTTCATCCTCAGGATGCAGATATGAATTAATATGTGTTTTCATACTGACTATAGGGGGTTGTGTGTGGACTCATACTATATATAGGTGGGCTATGTGAGGGCTCCAGCTGTTTGTAAGGGGTGTTACCTATGATGTGCATATCCATCGTAAGTTGACTCCCCCTCTTCGCTGTGGGCTCTGGTGATGAGTCCACACCTTTTATGTCACATGACAGCTGATCACCTGACATGTGCCCTTAACAGTCGTGGGTGGAATTGCGATACACCCATGCCTGTTAACTAGTTAAATGCCGTTGTCAATCTCTGTAAGCGGCATTTAACTTGTGGAAACAGGATGAGCGTCTTCGCTCCACCCATCGATGCCCCTATTGTTAGGGTTGTGGATAACACCAAATATAAAATATAAGGAAGTGCGATCGCAACCCGGGTCCACCGTGCAGAGATGGAAAACTGCTGCTTAGCAATGGCGGAGTACTAAGTGAACACCGGCGGGTTAACTTCTGACCCGGTGTGCACAGAAGTGAACTCTGTAACTTCACAGAGCTGCTGAAAGAAACGCCGTAGCCTGTTAACCCCACAGGACTCGGTAGAGGAAGCGCATAGCGTAAGGTCACAGGACTCGGCTCTTAGACCACAGGACTGGAGTCCCTCTAGACCGCTAGTGCTCTACACCACAACTGCGGTGCCAGTAAGTGTTATTATAATAGATAACGCATGCAAGTGTGCACAGTGCCACTCAGGTGGACGCCACTAATCGCACAGGATTGGGCCAGATAAATGCACAGGTTGCGCAAGGCATTGCACAGGCATGGCTGTCACTTGCCACGGTACAATAGTGCCCTGCAGTGGGCGACACCATGGGACGCTAGTGTGCAGAAGACTGGAATGCACTGTGGTGTATACACTAGCCACTGACAGGCACTTACTCTAACCGCTAAACCCTAAAAACAGACACAACCAAGGGTAGGGGTTTCATAAGAGTCAGTCACCAGATACATGCATCCATCATCATACACTCCATAAGTTTTTGTCTATACTAGCCCATGGCTTATCGGCAATGCAAACCTTTTATAGCAGCGTCCTTCCAGGACCTTCCTAGTGGTCCAATGGGAGCAGCAAAAGGACCTGAGCATGTGATCTCAGACCTCCAATGATAAGACTTCCCATGGGCATGCTCAGTGGGCCGAAAGAAGGACTTAGTCCCAAGAGCTGCACGCTGCTGGCTATTGCAGGTTACTATAGCTGAACCCTCATTGACAGCAGTAACCAAGCCATCAGTAACTGAGCAAGATGCCGGGAACGATGTCTTTGCTGAGCAGGCTCCTCTGCAGCTGGAGAGGAAAGGGAGACCGCTGAAGGAAAGACCTGGGATTCCTCCTGTAGAGAGGCAGGAACCCAAAACCTATCTCATGATCATGGTGTGCTGATGAGTTGGCATGACAACCTGAGGTCTGCAGGACACCCCTGTAGTTGTCATTGGCAAACTGCTATGAGCATTTTTTTACACACAGCAGGCTCCTGCCCTGCTGTATGTAATACAAGCAATCAGAAGTTCGCAACGTCTAGTCTCCCATGGAAGCAAGTAAAAATTAAGCCCTCACCCAGACCCAGATTTCGAAAAATGGAGGTGCTAAGGGTCTCAGAAAATGGTTACTTTTTTATTACTTTATTTATGACAAAAAAAAAATTCACCACTTAAATAAAAAAGAACCTATGCATGTTTGGTATCTATAATACTTATAATGACCTGGATAATAATAATTTGAGGTCAATTTTAGCATTTACTGAACATAGTAAAAAAAGACAAAAAAAAACAATTGTGGAATTGAAGTTTTTTGCATTTTCACCGCACTTAGAAATTGGCCATATTGACAGAAAAATAAAAAATGATGGCTCTAAGAAAAAGTGGAGTAAAAAACTGAAATGCAAAAATGGAAATACTCCTGGTCATTAAGAGGTTAAGCAAGAGGAACCACTAACCAAGCACCATGAATACCAAGGAGATCTCTAAACAAGTCAGGGACAAAAGTTGTTGAGAATTACAAGTCAGGGTTAGTTTATAAAAAAAAATTTCTGATGATCCCCCAGAGCACCATAAAATCCATTATCATCAAATGTAAAGAACATGGTACCAAAACAAACCTACCAAGAGACTGCCACGCACCAATACTCTTCACCTAGACAGGGAGAGCATTAATCAGAAAAGCAGCACATAGACCACGAGTAACACTGAAAGAGCTGCAGGGTTGCCAAGCAGAGACTGGAGTATCTATCCATAAGACCACAATAGCCATACACTCCATAGAAGTGGCCTTAATGGAAGAGTGAACAGAAAAAGCCTTTACTTACACACACAAATTGTAGGGCTCATTTTGAGTTTCCCAAAAGACATGTGGCAGACTCCCCAAATATAGGGAGAAAAGTGCTGTTGTCAGATGAGACCAAAATTGAACCTTTTGGCCATCAAAACAAACATTATGTCTGGCAACAAACCAACACAGCTTATGATACAGAAAAAACACATTCCCCACAGTGAAACATGGTGCTGACAGCATCATGCTGTATGTTTTTTGGCAGCAGGAACATTGAAAATGGTCTGAGTTGACCGGAAGATGGATGATGTGAAATACTCGGATATTCTTGTGCAAAACCTGTTTCAGTTGCTCAGTGATTTAATAGTGGGACAGAAGTTCATCTTCCAACAAGACAAAGACCCAAAGCATATTGCTAAAGCAATACTAGAGTGGTTTAAGGGAAACTGTGTAAATGTTTTGGTATGATCTAGTCAAAGCCTGTATCTTAGTCCAATTAAAAATCTGTGTTTAGACTTGAAGATTGCTGCTCACCAGAGGAAATCATCTAATTTGAAGGAGCTGGAGCAGTTTTGCCTTAAAGAATGGGCCAGACTCTCAGAGGGAGAATGTGGGAAGCTCATAGAGACTTTTCCAAACTCATTTGCAGCTGTAATTGAAGAAAAAGGAGGCTCTACAAAGTACTGACTTTAGGAGAGTCAATAGTTATGCACACTGAAGTTTTCAGTTATTCTATCCTATTTCTTGGTTGCTTCAACATTAAAAAATAACAAAACAAATGTCCACAGTTGTAGGCATGTTCTTAATATGCTCTGATGCAAACCCTCAAAAAAAGTGTGAAATTCCAGGTTGTGAGGTGAAAAACACAAAAAATGCTAAGCAGGCAATATATATATTGGTAGATCGGCTCACTCAACTGGACACAAAGGTAGGCACGGGAACAATGTCTCTTTAAGAACATCCTTGGTTTATTAAGTGCAACATAAACCAAGCAGGAAAAAGTAAACAGGGCCCTCTGGGCAAAGCAGCACACAATCTTTCTTCAAACGAGGATCAGCCTGCTCAGCTTTAGCAAGATCGACGGTTCAAGTCCTTTTACATAGGCACAAACATTTCTCTGTAGTGTTCCTCTCCAGACACTGAACAACTACAGACTCTGGAGGCCAGCTAATTAAGCCTCAGACCACACTGTGGGGTGGAGAAAAATTGGACAACCTCCCACCCACTCTATGGTTGTCTACAAAAATCCGGCCAATTATACAAATTAGCTGTTAACCTCTCACAGCATTTCGTGTGCTGGAAGAAAATCTCTGGGTTCTTAGATCACTACGCTATTAGGCACAATGAAAATATCTCCCCTCCAGCACTTTACTAGTGACTTTGTCACTATATATATATATATATATATATATATATATATATATAAACTATATATACTGTATTCAATACTGCAGTTCAATCTTATTAAGTGATCTGTTTCATTATAGTAGTCATTGGAAGCAACTGGATTCAGATACCTATCGATACACATATTGTACGTGGTTCAACCCAAGAATAAGTTGGCTAAAGAAAATTTTGCAAGACTTATTTAATGCAAAGACTGTAGACTATAATGAATTTTTGTAATTTTGATTTTTTTTTTAAATATATGATTATTTTGCAAACAGTGAATGCTCAGTAATGAGATGGGACTATCTAAGCACCTCATACACATTGGACTAATGTTGGCTATACCCACCAATATAGACAAATTTTGCAGACTGTGCAGACTGTCTAATACAGTATGTACAGGAGCCCCAGATAATTTATAATGAACTGGTGCATGTGATTTTGGAGTGCTGATCCAATTGTCTCTCGTACATAACCGCCACCAGAAATGTATGGTGAATCATAATGGTTCTCTCAAAAAAACACAGGAGTACTTGTCTAAATTAGTTGAACTATCATTTGGCCAACAATTATCTGTGTATGGCAAGCCTTTGGACAGGTCAGAGTGCTTTATAGAGCATGCAGATGTAGCTGTCACATCCATTTCATATCTGAGAGTTTTGTAATACCCCAGAGTTGGGTATATGCTATTTAAAATAATGAAAATTTACACTGTTTTTGGTAAGGATTTTTATTATTGCTATATGTGTCACTATGATGCAGCAATCAATAAACCATTTTGGGTAGTTAAATAGTTTAACTCCTCACTAAGCTGATAGCTAGAAACCTAGTTTGGTGGGTGCTGTCTGGGGTTCTAAGAACTGCTGCAATTTTAGAATAAAGTTCAGATAGAGGCAAACCAGAGGACATCCAGAAAACATGTAAGGGAATTATTCCCTCTTTCCAGTGGGACGTATGGTGACAGACTGAGCTCAAGAAGCCAAGTAGCACAGCCTAAGGACTAGCACCTGAGAGGTTGAAGAAATTCCCTGAGCCTCCAGGCCACACTTGGCATAATGGAAATCGTGCACCATGAACTCAGGAAGAGTACTTTTTCGGAGGGTATTCCCCACATATTTAGGATGGGAATACAGGCATCTTACAAAACAATGAAGGTTAGAGGGAGCAGTAAGTTGGGGTCCTTTGGGGAACACCACCCCAGTGGGATGGATAAACTCAATTGTGTCAGTCTGTACAGCAGGATAGGCTCTGACTGCACTCGTTTATCATGCCTCATATGTGCCGGTTCCCGCATCTTCCGCCGTGTGCCTGTCTTTTGGAACTTTGGTCATTTGAACATGAAATACCATCCGTGGCTGTGTACCTTTTTGAATTTTATCTAAGTAAAGTTTATCTGCTTTACTATTAAACTGTGTGCTGACTCTCCCCCACACACTAACACAAATGGGGAACGTCTCCAAACACCATACTGACTATGGGACTAAACTACCCACGTTAACCCCCACACACCTGCAGCTGTTTGCCTATTTCATTGCACTAGAGTGCCAGGCACCAGGCACAGCCATCGTCGCCCCATGTGACAATGAGAAGGATCCCACCAATGCATGGTGTACTGGGTTATCTGCGTTCCGTGTGTCAGATTTTCATTGGACCATACTACCCATGTTAACCCCCACACACCTACAGCTGTTTGCCTATTTCACTGCACCAGAGTGCCAGGCACCAGGCACAGCCACCGTCGCCCCATGTGACAATGAGAAGGATCCCACCAATGCATGGTGTACTGGGTTATCTGCACTCTGTGTGTCAGATTTTCATTGGAGGCTGGAAACTTCCAGTTGCACGAATTGACTTGATGCTTCTTTAAATCTCTAAATATTTTTTGATTTTTTTGTGTTGAAGAGTTTGTTGCTTGTACAAAACCCCTGTCCTCAGGGACCGTTCACCTTTAAAAACACACTGTCACATTTACTCAACCTCACTGTGTCCAGCTCATTTTCTACTCCCAATGTTTATTATTCTAAGCAGCGCCAATGTCACCTTGTCAGCCCTGGACCAATCAGCTGGCTGCAGCGCTGTCATCAAGGCATCACACTGAATACAAAATAGACACTAGGAGCAGTGGTGGAGACTCAGCACTGGACCTGGGGAGAGTGAGGAAACCAAACATTGTTATTTAAAACAATCTGCACCTGGGGACAGAGGTTTTGTAAAAATGAGAGTTTCCGTTATTCTAAAGTGTATGAATGATTTTAGGAAACTTCATAACTGATACATTGCACAGTATCATATGATAAACAGAGTCCTAAAATTGCTTAAAACATGAAGGTATATTGCATTAAAATAGATATTTATTGAGTAACGGTAACTAGCTTGTTAACAAAACTGACTCCTCCAATTTTTCTCTAACGTCTCCAATTTACTGTAATTAGTGTGCCTACGTGACGCACGCATTGTTATTGGAATTACGTTTGCAATGTAATTACACTATGAGCAGGCCAACCATTCTTCTTGTTCTAAAGATAAGCTAATCAATCTTTACAAGTTAAAATAAGAAATACTTTCTAAGTGAAATAAGTGCTTTTCTTACGAGGAGAGTGCCCACATGATTGGTGGGTCTGCTTTCTGTTTGTAATGTGCTCATTTCCAATTCAAACATTTAGATCAACCTGACAGATCTTTTTGCATATTTCACATACTATATAATTTTTCATTAGGGGTTCTGTTTAATTTGGCAATTTTGGACTGTTGATAAGTTTTTTTGGATGGCTGAAACAAGCAAGAATGTCTGGGTTTAAAGATTTTGGCTGACATGATAATGGATTTCATTTGCAGCTTCCAAAATGTTTCAGATCACATAGAGCTTGTGCGTCTGCTGCATTAAATAAAAATGCAGATCACATTTTCCAAATTAAACATTCACTGTCATTTTTTGATGAAAATTGATCACCATTGGAGTTTTGAACCCAGCTGGATTGTTAAAACATTGCTGCCTCTGTTAAACACTGACAAAAATTCCCATTCATATAGCCGAGGCACTAAACCAGGGGAATAAAGGATAATTTTGATATTGTCTCCCAGTTGTCCATCTAAATGAGAAGCTTACATTGCTACTAGAATCATAGAATCATAGAATCATAGAATCGTAGAGTTGGAAGGGACCTCCTGGGCCATCTGGTCCAACCCCCTGCTCAAAGCAGGATTCGCTAAATCATCCCAGTTAGATGTCTGTCCAGCCTCTGTTTGAAGACTTCCATTGAAGGAGAACTCACCACTTCTCGTGGCAGCCTGTTCCACTCATTGATCACTCTAACTGTCAAAAAGTTTTTTCTAATATCTAATCTGTGTCTCCTCCCATTCAGCTTCATCCCATTGCTTCTAGTCTTTCCTTGTGCAAATGAGAATAAAGTTGATCCTTCTACAATGTGACAGCCCTTTAGATATTTGTAGACAGCTATTAAGTCTCCTCTCAGTCTTCTCTTTTGCAAACTAAACATTCCCAAATCCTGCAACCTTTCCTCATAAGACAGGGTTTGCAGACCGGTCACCATTCTGGTCGCTCTTTTCTGAACTTGCTCCAGTTTGTTGATGTCTTTTTTAAAATGTGGTGCCCAAAATTGGACACAATATTCCAGATGAGGTCTGACCAAAGAGGAGTAGAGGGAAATAATTACTTCACGTGATCTAGACTGTATGCTTCTGTTAATACATCCTAGAATTGCATTTGCCTTTTTTGCTGCTGCATCACACTGTTGACTCATATTCAGTCTGTGATCTATTAGTATACCCAAGTCTTTTTCACATGTGCTGTCACTTAGCCCTATTCCTCCCATTCTATATATGCTTTTTTCATTTTTATTGCCCAGATGTAGTACTTTGCATTTCTCCCTGTTAAAAACCATTCTGTTAGTTGCTGCCCACTTCTCCAGTTTATTTAAATCTTTTTGAATCCTCTCTCTCTCTTCTCTAGTATTAGCTATCCCTCCTAGCTTTGTGTCATCAGCAAATTTAATCAGTTTACCCTCAATTCCTTCATCTAAATCGTTGATAAAGATGTTGAACAATACAGGGCCCAGGACAGAGCCCTGTGGTACCCCACTTGAGACATTCTTCCAACTGGATGTGCAGCCATTTACGACCACTCTTTGGGTCCGATCACTAAGCCAGTTATGAATCCACCTAACAGTTGCCTTGTCCATTCCATACTTAGTCATTTTTTCAATAAGGATTGTATGAGAGACTTTGTCAAATGCTTTGCTGAAGTCAAGATATACTATATCTACAGCATTTCCTTGATCCACCCAATCAGTAATACCATCATAGAAGGAAATTAAATTAGTCTGACATGACTTATTAGTTACAAACCCATGCTGACTCTGTTTAATCACTTCATTCTTATCCAGATATTGACATACATGTTGTTTAATAATTTGTTCAAAGATCTTTCCTGGTATAGAAGTCAGACTCACCGGCCTATAGTTGCCTGGGTCCACCTTCTTCCCCTTTTTGAAGATAGGAACAACATTTGCTCTTCTCCAGTCTTCTGGCACTTCTCCTGTTCTCCAAGAATTTTCAAAGATTATGGAGAGGGGAGACTCAATGAAGTGAAGACTCAATGAAGTGAAGAATGAGATGTCTTGTTTGTAAGTGGTTTAAAAAGATCAGGTAGCATCTCAAGACATGGAAGAGGTTTCCACATAGACAAAGAAGTGGGTGACCTACTTAATTAATAGTGAATTTAAGAAGAAATGTATAGGGAAGAGTGTATATACATATATGTGCATCTATAAAAGAGAAGAAAAATGCGGACGGCACCGCTGTTACCGTTGTAGACTCAGGTGGTGTGCGGCATTTGGAGTGCTGATTGCTGGCAGCTATGGGTGCTGAACCTGGGAAATCACAGCACTGAATAAATCCAATCATGACCCGTTGAAGCGCTGATACAGCACGAAACGGCCGTTGTCAGCTCTTGTTCCACTCCTTTTATCACTCCCCTGGCCCACATGTATTGCATGTATTGCATGTGCCAATAAACCAGCGATATTTCTTCATCAGCCTGTTGAGTGTGGTCTTTCTGTCTCCAATTGGATATACATATATGTGTATATAGAATTTTGCTATTCTCAGCAAACTTTAAAACTGAAAAGATGGGTGAAAAAATTAGGTCACAGGCCCTCATATGATTGCATTAGCCATAGTTGGTGAGACAGATTTGTTGCCCCAATACCATTTGCTTTTCTTCTTTATCTTTATCTAAAGTTTGGTCCAGTGGTCAAGTCCACATAGTGACTCTGTTTGATCTCATGGGTGTAACTATTTGGCTTGCAGGTATGCCAGCTGCTATGAAGACTTAAAGAGGTTTTCCCACCACCAAAGTTAATTTTAAAGTTGATTTTAATCAATATATCTTGGACCGACTAACTGAAAAAAACCCATTAAAATATAACTTTTATTAAGTACAAAAATAACAATATTAAATTGCACTTCTGTGCA
The DNA here is from genome assembly GCF_039654945.1 of Dendrobates tinctorius. Taxonomy (NCBI): domain Eukaryota; kingdom Metazoa; phylum Chordata; class Amphibia; order Anura; family Dendrobatidae; genus Dendrobates; species Dendrobates tinctorius. The sequence continues at coordinate 3,188,959 of NW_027361694.1, read as the reverse complement.
ATTTTATATTGTTATTTTTGTACTTAATAAAAGTTATATTTTAATGGGGGGTTTTTCAGTTAGTCGGTTATAGGTTACCCTTATTCAGATTATACTTGTAAGTTGCAATAGTTCTTGGAATAACAATAATTTCCATAATTGGATGTGTTTAAATAAAATGTCCCTGTGCTGAGATAAACTTATAAATGTGCCCCTGCTGTGTACTGTGTAATGGCTGTGTCTGACCGTACAGGAACGTGGTCTGATCATACCACAGCTCCTTTGCACAGGAAGAAGCATAGAGTATACAGACATTACAGCATTTTCTTGAGGTAAAGCATTTCCATGTCTGTTTCAAAAAAATGTTGTACTTCAAGGAAAGAATTATTTATGATCCCATGCTATGATGTCTGTATACTCTTTTGCGTCCTCCCCTGCCCAGGAGCTGTGGTATGATCAGACCTTGTCCCTGCACGGTCAGACGCAGCCATTACACAGTACACAGCAGGGGCACATTTATAAGGTTATCTCAGAGGAGAAACATTTGTTTTAAACACATACAATTATGGAACTTATTATTATTCCAAGATCTATTGATTAAAATGCACTTTGTTCTTGTGAAAACTCCGTTCAGGTCAGACAAAACACTTCACTCCAATGTTGGGTGCCGATAGTTTTTAAGGATGTTCTAGGAATAAGAATAATGCATTTTATTTCTATAGCGCTGACATATTCCGCAGCATTTTACATTTCAAGGTCGTGCTACAGCAGCAAGTTATGTTCCAGAGCTTACTCGAGGCCCTAATGCTTTCTGGCGCTGCCTGCGACACATCACAGGCCTAGGAGTATTGCCACTATCTTTTATTGCTCAGAACACCCCTCTAAAGATGTGTAACAATGCATATACATCACTGTGGGTCAAAGAAAGGTGATCACAGGAAGATTAAAATAATACTATACCATGATAGAGTTAGGCCCCATTCTATGGTTTGCTTCAGTTAATTTATTTGAGCGTAATTCTACTCAAATTTTACAAAAATCTGAACTCTAAAGAATACATATTATTTTGAATTTGCACCTTGCAAATTCAGTAAAATGGCATCTGGCTGTAGCTGTCTTCTTATTGATTAAAAGAGGGTTGGCAAAAGGAAAAAAATGAATTATATATATATATATATATATATATATATATATATATATATACAGTACAGACCAAAAGTTTGGACACACCTTCTCATTCAAAGAGTTTTCTGTATTTTCATGACTATGAAAAATTGTAGATTCACTCCGAAGGCATCAAAACTATAACTTAGAACATGTGGAATTATATAATTAACAAAAAAGTGTGAAACAACTGAAAATATGTCTTATATTCTAGGTTCTTCAAAGTAGCCACCTTTTGCTTTGATTACTGCTTTGCACCCTCTAGGCATTCTCTTGATGAGCTTCAAGAGGTAGCACTGTGTATATATATATATATATATATATATATATATATATATATGTGTATATATATAATATATGTACTCACTACTCATCACTCTTACCCTGCTTCTCCTTCCCTCTGTCTAGTTCTCCACTTTTGCATTGCACCACATCTACGGCCGCTGTTCAGTCTAAATGAAAATTTCTGACCATGAGCAGCTCCTGGAGGATATTGTACATCCACAGTAACCTCCAAGGCCTGTGGCCAGAAGACATTGCATGATGTTCAGTGTAGGTCATGAGAACGTCCTGTGAGGTCACTAAGCATGCGTGATGACATCCAGGGCCTCTTCATGTCCGGATGGCCTAGCCTAGAGTAGATACTGGGCCAAAGATATGGCACAATGGAAGAGAATCAGACAGCATGCAAGGAGCAGCAGGGATGATGGGAGAGGGAAGTAGGGAGTTGAGTTCTTTTTAAGTTAAAATAAGAAATATAAACATACCTCAAAATTTCCTTTCCAATCCATCACTGCTTCCCGTCTGCTTTTTAATTCTCTGCACCTCTATCACACCATAACTCCTGTCCGATGCGCAGTTTTCAGCAATAAGCAGGCAAGGGTTACACAGTGCATGAAGCGTGGCCTTTGGGGTTGCAGCCGTAAGATCCAGCTTGGTGTTCACGCTAAGCCAAGACCTCCAGCTGAAAGCAGGCACCCAAAAGTCACTGGCACATGATTAGGGCTTGCTCTTGGTCAGAACTCCAGCGTAGAGTAAACATTGGACTTTACATGTGGTGAGATGGAAGCACAGGGAATTGGACAGTGGGCAGGGAGCAGCAAAGTGGTGAGGTGAGTATTTTTTATTTTTAGAACTTTTGTCTGGAGAGACCCCAAAGCATAATATGGAATATCCATTTCAAGGAGAATAACTTAAATCTGCTTGATTTTACTAATTGTAATTTTGTCAGATTTACTCATTCTCTAGTTACCTTTTTAAGCCTATCCAGTGAATATATATGTACAATAATTGTATAGAAAAAAATCTTGACAATCTAAATATATATATAAAAATGAGTGAGTATGTATGTGTGTGTGTGGGTGTGTGTGTCAGCCATGCCCACTCCACACATAGCAGCCAATTACTAGGCATCTTTCATTTCACCAAAGCTGTTTAAAAGAAGCTGAGCTGTGATTGGTTGCTATGAGCAGCAGTTTTCCTTGTAGACAGTTGTGGTAACTCAGGCCTATTACGTATTCTTATCATTTCTATGGTGTTATTGTCCTTCTGTAAAGCTGGAAATAACACAATTTATTACCGTGCCGACACAGACCACCCTCTGACACAGACTGCAGGAGAAGCCCAGGGGGAGCCCAGTATAACACGGAAAGGAGCCCAGGGGGAGCCCAGTATAACACAGGATAGGATTAGATACATGGCACAGAAGACTGTATCACACAGGATAGGATCAAATACACAGCTCAGCAGTCAGTAACACAGGATAGGATTAGATACACGGCACAGCAGACTGTATCACACAGGATAGGATCAAATACACAGCTCAGCTGACAGTATCACACAGGATAGGATTAGATACACGGCACAGCAGACTGTATCACACAGGATAGGATTAGATACACTGCTCAGCAGACAGCAACACACAGGATAGGATTAGATACACAGCTCAGCAGACTGTATCACACAGGATAAGATTAGATACACGGCTACACAGACAGTAACACACAGGACAGGATTAGATACACAGCTCAGCAGTCAGTAAAACAGGATAGGATTAGATACACGGCTCAGCAGACTGTATCACACAGAATAGGATTAGATGCACTGCTCAGCAGACAGTAACACACATGGTAGGATTAGATACACAGCTCAGGAGACAGTAACAGAAAGGATAGGATTAGATACACTGCTCAGCAGACAGTAACACAGGATTGGATTAGATACACAACTCAGGAGACAGTATCACACAGGATAGGATTAGGTACACAGCTCAGGAGACAGTATCCCACTGGATAGGGTTAGATACACAGCTCAGCAGACGGTATCACACAGGATAGGATTAGATACACAGCTCAGCAACAGGATCTGCCAAAGGAGAGGACATTTTCATTCCAATAATTCCACTCATTCCATCTGATTTGCCTTTTGATTTTAAACACCTCCAGTTTCCACTCCAACTGGCATTTGCAATATCCATTAACAAGGCTTGAAAGTAGTAGGGATCTATTTACCATCTCCATGCTTTTCTCATGGTCAACTTTACGTGTCCTGTTCAAGAGTTGGAACTGCTAAAAATCTATTCATTTTTGCACCAAAAGGAAAAACCAAAAAGTTGCTTATCAAAAGGCTCTTGAATGAGTAGAAAATAAAATACTATCAGTACTTAGTTAATTTGTGTTGCAATTCTGTAGTGTTGAATATATGATGTGAAATGTTTTTATGTGCAATATAATCATTATAATTTGTTATAACTAACCATAGTTAGTTACCATGCCCGGGCAATGCCGGGCTCTTCAGCTAGTTTGTGATAAAAGTCCTTTCTCCATGCTGGACCATCCATTGAAAAACCTTTTCGTAGCTCCTATAACAGTGGCTGTTTTCGCATCTCTCATGCAGTGACTCAGAGTGACAACACAGAAGAGGAGCAGACATTCGAAAATGTAATGCTTAAAATAGTAATGTATGAATAGAACTTTGAAGATGTCACAAGCTTCACTCAAATAGCTCGTCTGCATTTTTCTTCAGGTAACTAGGCATAAAAATGTAAGTCAAAATGCATTCCAAAGTCTACTATAAATGGGCATTTTGAGTTCAGCATTTATTTTCAGAGCATTACTGGATGAATAGTTCTATTTAGCTGTAGTTCTATATAAAGGTTTTGCATATGGGAAAATGAAACGGTAACAGAGGGGCTCAAAAGAGCAGGCTATTTTAGTGGATTTTCAAATACAAAAATATCTTTCTTGAGTTTTCTCACAGACATAAGAATGCACTTACTCACTATAAAGTAGAACCAAACAAAGCCTGTGGCTTGTTATGTTTTAGTTGTATTCTGTATTTCTTCTATGCTTTCTGACCTCAAAGGTGTGTAAGTAGGAATGTAATTATACTGCGTGAGTAGAATACTTAAAACTAATTACTACTTCTGACTTCCATAAAAAAATGTATAGGCAGTGTTCACGTCTATCTGCACTGTAGAGTTATCTTCAAAGAGCATTTATTGGAACGCTCTTTTCACAATAATTGTGCAGTCTGAATAATTTCACCCAACCAATGAACAAACTGCTCTTTCTTTGGGTGAAGTTAGCTTTTTGCTTGAACAAACGATCATCATTCTCGGTGGTGCATCACCTTACTTAACAGGACCTGACCATAATGGCTGTCTCAGTGCGCATCTGTAGTGGGATCGGTCTGTATAAGCAGGCTACATGACCGCCAACCAGCAAGTATGTTTATAGTCAGGGGTCATTAAACAGCACGCAATCTAAATGTACCTTCATACATTTTTACACTTCCCACACCTTTGCTAGGAATACTAGGGAAATAAAATAGAAGAATAACTTTAAGGCTACCTGCACATCGATGTTTCAAATGCCAATTTTTCATAAGGATTTTGCCCATTCTGCTAAAATGACGTGCTTTCATCATTTTTATTCACTTTCCAATTTATTTCTAGGTTGTGTTGCTTTACCCAACCTAGAAATAAATGGGAAAGTGAATAAAATAAAATGCAACATATTATCCATGTTTTTGACAAGAAGCAGTCATGTAGTAATTTTGCAGAAAAGATAGGAGTTGCCTTGGAAAGTAAGAGTAGCTGTCTGGGGATTTTCAAAGACTAGAATAAAAGCAGTAAATGTTCAAAAAGAGTTGACAACTAATTAAATCATCACCACATTTATTCACTAGCATTCCTACAATAATGACACCATATAAATTATTTAAATGACCACTAAAATCAATGATCAGCTGCTGTGGTCATATGAATGATAGAAATTATGTTATCAAAGTTGAACAAAAGGGGACATCAGAGCAATGACTCTTGGACACAAAATAGAAAAATGGCAATTATTTGTAATTTTAACATATTTCATTCTCCAAGCAACTTTTGAAAAATCCCAAACAACCTCTTTAATTACTTTCTGATTTTTTTCTAATTTTGATTGGCAATCAATTAAGAAGTTTGAGCTTAACCCAGAGGCCTACATTTACTTCTTCTCAATGTCTGCCATAAATGCATGGCAAATGTAGAATGTGCACATCTGGAGAGGACTCATGAGCTGAATATTATACAAACCCCCCCAAAAAAACAAAACAAAATGAGTTTATATCCTGGAGTTAGTAAATAAGAAAATAGGTATCGCATATGTAAATAACATAGGGAACTTAGTTAACACTATTTTAAAAATAGGGTTAAATCTAAAATAAAAAAATGTAAAGTCCATCCCACCACGAAAAGACGTACCCAATCAGGATAATCCTATTTTGTCTCCAGTATTTAAACTTCAGCGTGTATCAGTCATCCTCAGTATTGACAAGAGCAGAGCAGGACAGTGGCCCAACTGTTCAGACACCTGCCCATTGAAAGCTGTATAGATAGGAAAGAATCAACTGGATTGGGTACACCTTGTCAAAGTGAGACAGTTTTTACTCTTTTTTTTATCAAAATAGTGTTTACTAAGTGCCCTATGTTATTTATTTGTACTAATTTTGTATTTACTTACTACAGGGTATATGCTCATTTTGTTTTTTTTTCTTGAGGTTTGTCTGTGACATAGCCACAGTGTGAACATGCTCCTACACATTGCATGTATACCAGTTTATGCTCCGGCTCATTTCTTTGGATTTGCTGAGTGTTATACGGCCTGCAACTGCTTCTACCAGCAACAATGGGAGCTAGCTTCTGTTATTGATATTTAATTAATCAAAGTGACGTAATGCCAGCATTGCATCCCATAATCATGGGGTGCTGATGTTTTGCAATGAAAGCTGGGGTTTACTGAAAATCCTTGTCATAGTCATCTTTGTCCTCCTATAAAGCCCAGCGAGTTGCTTGGTTTCAGAGGAGATCATTAATTTAACTGTGTACTACTATACTGAATTATTGCAGTAAATAATTAAAAGGATCAAACAACTGCTGGCTCAAATAGAAAGCAAATATGAAAAAAAAATATGAAAAAAAAAGTTTGATTCACCCCATTTTTCTGACACTAAAGGAAAAACATAATTAAAAAATAAGCATATTGAGTGCTGTACATCTAAAACTGTTCATCGAAGTATAAAGTTTGTTGACTCATATGGAAAAATCTGAAAAGCAAAAAAAATAAAATGATACTCGTTTTTTGACTACTGTTTTTTTTCTCCACTCTTGCCCAAAAAATTGTAATAAAAAGATTTCAAAACATTATATGTATGCAAAATTATACTAATGAAAACAACAACCATTCAAAAAATTAAGACTTAATGCAGCTCTATCAATTTAAAAGTTATGGGTTTGAGAAAATGGTAAGACAAACAAAACAATAGTATGCCATGTTCTTTATTTGTTAAATTACAAATATGCAAACTTAACTGGAGGAACGTATGGAACGTATGGGAGAAGAAAAAAGCACACAACACCTGTGTGCTATATTAACACCTGTTAATATACAATCTATGGGTGCTAGACTTAGGGTGGAGACCTCCTGCATTGTGAGGAGCTTTCGTGTCTTCACATCTGCAGCTTCCATCTCTTCTTTTGACCAGCACACTATGCCTGCAGGGTATCTGATAACTGGCAGGGCATGTGTATTGATGACCCGGATATAATTCTTCCCATTGAGCTTGCTCTTCAGGACTTGTCGAAAGCCCCCGTCATACACAGCTATCTCGCTAGCAAGATTGCTGCTGAGTCACAAGTTTTGTGATGCAACAGCGATCTCACCAGCGAGATCGCTGTGTGTGACAGCTATCAGCGACCGGCCCCCCTGCTGGGTATCGCTGATCGTTCATGAAAGGTCAGGATTTTTTTGGGTCGTTGGTCTCCCACTGGCCAGCACGCATCGCCTGCATGTGGCAGGCGGGAGAGCAATGACCAGCTATCAGCTAGCTGGTAACCAAGGTAAACGTTGGGTTTCTAAGCGGTGCGCGGTGCTTATAAACCCAATGTGTACCTTAGTTATCAGCGTGCTGATGCAGGGAGCTGGTAACCAAGGTACACATCGGTTTTCTAAGTGTCACGCGCCGCTTAGAAACCCGATGTGTACCTTGGTTAACAGCTCCCTGCATCAGCGCACTGGTAACTAACGTACACAGCAACGCGCCTGTTCGGCATCGCTAGTGCTGATCGCTGGTGAAGGTGTCCGTTTGGTGGGTTACCTTGTAAATAGGACTCCCAGACAGGAAGTCATGCACTTACTTTCAGTCAATTACCTGTGTTACTATTCTTAAATTTATCTACGGGCAGCACGGTGGCTCAGTGGATAGCACTGCAGCCTTGCAGCACTGGAGTCCTGGGTTCAAATCCCACCAAGGACAACACCTGCAAGGAGTTTGTATGTTCTCCCCGTGTTTGTGTGGGTTTACTCCGGGTACTCCTGTTTCCTCCCACATTCCAAAGACATATGGATAGGGAGGGAATTAGATTGTGAACCCCATTGGGGGCAGTGATGATGATAATGTGTACAAACTGTAAAAAATAAAGATTATTACTATTATAGGTGTGCGGTATCCCCGTTAAGAAGACTTACACTACTACAGCATTATACAGGTCCTCATTACAGGCCTATGTAAATGGCCTTGGTCCGGTCCCTTTAAAACTTCAATTCCAAGCTGTAAATGCTGGGCCAGACCCTGATACCTCATGCATGGCTGACTGCTTGTGTTCTGACAGCTTTTACTGTAGGAAAATTGATCAGTCAACTACCTGTGTCAGTATTCTTACATTTTTCTATCAATAGTAGTCTATGAAATGGATGTTTGTGTCATCTGAGTGTGGCTGGAATAAAAAAAATTAAAAATTGGAGGTGTTGCATGAGATGTGAGGTCTTTCAACTAAGAAAACTTACACCGCTCCCTTAACCACTAGATCCTCATTCAAACTTAAATTCCAAGCTGCAAATGCTGGGCGAGGCCCTGGTACTTCATGCATGGCCCATGGCTGACTGCTGCTGTGCCATTTGCAAATTTCTGCTGTGGGTCAATTGATGCCACTTTTTATGGTATCTGCCCCTAATTTTAGCTGTTTGGGAAGCTTGTTGTCACCTCTTTAGGTGTTGTCTATGCATTTGGTTTTGCCTCCCCTTGAATCTAAAGGGGTTTGGGTATGTCTGGTAAGCCAGTTTACAATTAAGGTGTGAACTACTGAAGATTAATGGCCCTGTTATAAAAAAAAACTGTAATTTTGTCACAGAGCCCAACCCATCAGGGGTCTGTATGACCAGTCTGGCTCTGCTTCCACTATGCAAACTCTGTCAATCTCCTAAAACTTTTAACTAGTAAAGCACAAGGATTATGCAGTGGTGTTCAACCAACTTCACCCCATATTTTTGAAAAACAGGCTTTCCACAAGTAATTTTCAAGTGAATAATCATGAAAGAGCAATAGTGTATTAAAATGCTGCACAAAAATATATTTTGCAATTTAGAAATCCAATAATAATGATCTTTATTAACAATGGTACTCAATTAATTTTAGGGCACGTGCAAGACCAAACTTAAAGAATCACTCAAGCGTATTATTTTACTGCATCGCTGCAGTGGTGCTTTTAATGTAATTTCACTGCCACTGGTCATCTGCTCACCTGCCATTGCCTTCATTGTTTTCCAGCATCACTCCAGTTGGTGTCAGGTGAAAAGTGAACTGATGGCAGCTCCAGTATCTTATATAGCTGTGCGGAGGTCACTTTTCAGTACAAGTCTATAAGAGCCTCATTCTGGCCTCGTTCTGGCTCTAATAGACTTGCATTGAGAGCTTGTTACATAGCTTTCGACTTCTGGCCAGTCAAAAGCGGCGCTCGCAAGATGGCAAAGAATGAATTTTGTTAATAGTAACAACACATGCAAATGGACAGACAAGTAAAAACATTTCAAAAAACAAAACATGGTTAAATGACAAGTTATGCCCACAATATGGCAATCATAATCCACCACTAGTTATTGTTGGCAACTAGACAATACATGACTCTCATGGAATGGTCAAAACACCCAAAAATTGCACAGAATGCCAATTTAAATGTATGGATGCAACCTGCTCAAGTAGTGCATCAATAAAACCATTAATGCTCAATATATAGGCCTAAAGAATGCATCTATTTAGTCCTATAAGCACCTCTTTGTTCTTAGTTGCCATCCGAGTCAGCATGCTTTAGGAGATCCCGTTTTATATTTGGTAGTGCTCTCCCTTTGCATCTAGCTCACCAAAGTGGAGCTGAAAGACGGTGAAGACACCTGAGAGTGAGTATATTACCAGTGGCAGGGGGGTTTACATTTAAAGCGCCATTCCAGCCCTGAGAAAAAAAACTGCTGGAGTGGTGCTTTAACTTAAAGGAGACCTGTTCCTTTCTCAAAAAAATATAGTTAAATCAGTTGTAAAAATCCATAATCTCTTCTGATTCTACCACTCTTTTCTGTTTTTATTTTTTTTTCACTTTATTTCAAAGATATTTACATTTGATGCTTTTGGAGCACAGCTTGTGAAATCTATGCTTGCAAAACAAGTGGGTGTTCCTTCAGAATCTTGCCTGAGGGACGTGTGCTTTCTCCCCTACATCCCAGACACTACCAAGCACAGCTCGACAGCTGATCTAACAGCCTAGTAGTCTGAAACACTGCTGAGCTGTGATTGGCTGTGTCTAAGAGGGAGGGATAAACATGCACGCCCCCAGAAAAGACTCTGAAGAAATGCAGGTACTTAATACTAATTTACACTACTGCTTCTTGTGAATCAGCCACCCAAATACAGCCCCATATAAAGTTTCGAAACCTACAGTAGGCATCCTAATAGTTCTGTATACAGGCGTATTCTTAAAATACTATTTTATATTTTTTCAACTGGAATTGAATGATCCTCAGATTTTACAAAGATTTGTATTCTCTGGGATATGGATTTTTTGCAATTTGCTCCCTGTGAATTGAACCATATGACAGAGCTGACAAATTTTGAATTTAAAGGCCAATCTAACGGTAAAAAATATATTGCATCACTGTTCAACTCTCCCACCATACTCACAGCCAACCATCCTTCAGGCCTCTTCTTTTCCCATTCCCCGGTTGTGAATCACCCTTGGCATCGCTCATCTATGCCTCTGATGTCACTGTGAAATTGAAGTCATGAGACTTGAGTGTCGCAATGTTTTGACAGCATGGCGTCGTTCAAGTGACTTCTGAGGCCAGGTAGGGGAGACGGCAGAACAGATGAGTGGTGACGTGAGTATTGTGTAGTTTTTTTTACCACCTAGCTTTATTATGCTAATAACAAAAAGTAACTTTTCATTAAATAGCTTTGGATCAAATGAAATGGATTTGTAAACTCTGCTTGATTTTATAAATGTGAATTGTAGAAGATTCAATCATCTCTAATTCTTTTAAAATAATATAGATTTGACTTGCATGGTGTCTGCTATCTGGAAATTTAAGAAAAATACATTTACAAAGTCCACTAAAAAGAGTTAGATATTTTAAATAGTTTTAAACACAAAATTCCTTCTTACATAAAACAAATATCCACAACTTTTATCAAGGTAATAAATTTATAGTTTGAGATGCGCTTAGCTCTACTGCTTCTTTCATTTAAATAGAACTGTTCTCAAGGTCTATATGATCTCAGTCTATTATTTAGTATTGAAATGTATCACCAAAGATTTTCAGTAGACTGAAGAAACACATTTCACCTTCATTGATAAACAGATGTTTATTGAAAAGAGCTCCAATACAAAAGAGGACATCATTTATCTTAGGGTGGCACAGTATATTTCAGACAAGTAATATGATCTACCCACCATGTAATAAATGTCTATACCTGTATAAAAGAACACCATCTCTATAACAAGATGACAACTAACTATCAGATTACTATTGACTCTACTTTTGCCATTGATGAGATTGTGCAATTATAGATTTAAAAAATCAAGCTATTTTATCCAGAAATAGTGCCACTCAAATTTATTGACTGTGTCTGATATTGTAGCTTAGCCTAATTTACTTGAATTGTATTGGCAATTCTTGGAAAAAAAAGTTTCTCATTTTTCTAAAACAAAGGAAAAGTAAGAGCAATAAAAAATGCTTTAACCAAATAATGTACTATTTTGCACCAAAAAAATTGGAGAGGGTAATTATCTAGAATTGCACTTTATATCTCTATATTCAGATTTCCATGCCTCTTAAAAAATCTGGTAAATCTGAAATTGTCTGAGCATTCAAATTTCATGTTACAGTGATCATTACAATTTGCACAAAAAACAGATATACATTGAATAGCGATAAATATATGCTGAAATTAATTAATAAAAGTAGGCCATAGTGCGTTAAGATATTGACATTCTCCTATAGACTGTCAGCAAAAGTCTGATGCTGCAATTTTAGCAATCCTGAAATAGGAGGAAAATATAGTTCAAAACAGTGGATATAAACATTGTATCCAACCTTATAGACGGGGTTTAACAGCTGCTATGGATTTAGTTATCCCCTTTCCAACACTTGAAGTGAATATGTATCCAAAAGGTAAATGTGTTCTCGTGATATGATGCAGTCATAGCCTGCATGATAGCCTCCAGGACCTTAATGTCACATAGTGACTAGGGACTGTGGGCGCCTACCTGATCCCTTAAACTAGTGGGGCACCCAAGGGTCTATTCCTGTCCCCTGGATTACCTTGGAAAGTGGAGACTGCAGGATCATGTACTTTGCTATGCTCCTATCTTAGGGCCCCGTCACACATAGCGACTCACCAGCGATCCCGACAACGATATCAACGTGTCAGGATCGCTGGTGAGTGGCTACATGATTGCTGGTGAGCTGTCAAACAGACAGCTTCACCAGCGATTAGGACCAGCGACACCGAGCGGGCGACGTCACTGTGTACTTTAGTTATCAGCGCCCTGATGCAGGGAGCTGGTAACTAAGGTACACATCAGGTTTCTAAAGGATGTGCATCCCTTAGAAACCCGATGTGTACCTTAGTTACCAGCTCCCTGCATCAGCACTCTGGTAACTAAGGTACATAGAGGGTTTCAAAGCACAGCGCCATGCTTAGAAACCCTGTGTTTACCTTAGTTACCAGCTTATTGCTGGTCTCCCGCCTGTCACACGCAGCGATGCGTGCTGGCCAGCGGGAGACCAGTGACCCAAAAAATGTCCAGGGCTTTTCTACAGCGATCAGTGATACCGGCAGGGGGGCCGATCGCTGTCACACACAGCGATCTCGCTGGTGAGATCGCTGTTGCGTCACAAAACTTGTGACTCAGCAGCGATCTCGCTAGCGAGATCGCTATGTGTGACGGGGCCCTTAAACCATATTTGTTCCCTCAACTATCCAAGGAGGTGTGAGGCTGAAGTGTATTGGATAACACTAACCAGACAAATGAGGATGAAAAAAATACATCATACAATCATAATCATACAAATAAACTCACAAAATAACAGAGTGCAATACATTAAGGGATAGGTAGAAGAAACCAAATAGGAGATGAGGATAAACATGCAAACCAACTTTCCAACCATCTACTTCAAACACTGAATTTCTCCTTCACCACCAAACCATGAAGCAGAACTCTTACTGGCAATTCCTAAGTGCCAGTAATGAGCATATATACCAGAGGGAAGTGGCCAACACAGAACAGCTGAGGCAATTCAGATTGGAGAGTTCCAGGACATCATCTGAATGGATTATCCCTTGCAATATCAGAGCAAAGAGAACCTGCACTGTTTAATGGGATTGTGATGCAGTTCTTACCAGTGCAGGATTTCATGTGACCAGATGCTGCGATCTTCTGGCCCTTCTCTCTCACGGTATCCCCATTAATTCACAGTTGAGGTCCTGCAGCATCATTCAGTGACCTCAGAACCCAGAGGGATGTGAGAAGGAAGAGACTCCCTTTCTCATACCATCACCCACCAATTGCAGAAAGCCAATGGTTGTCATGGTAGCCACAGGTCAAAGAAATGTCAAAAGTTTTATGGCCAGTTTGTCCATGCCATTAACATGGTCTAGTAGACCTCCAATTACCATTGTAAAAACAGTTCTAACTAATATTGTGTAATGCATAAGTATTAGACAAGTGGCTAGAATTTAAAATGTTCAGGTCCCATTCCCATAGAGGGACTAAATAGAAAAGTGAAAATGAAATTAAGGAAACATTATTAAAAATATAAAAGAAGCACAAAATAAAGAACATAAAAATGAAAAAAGTTTTGCATATTTTTTTACGTAAAAACAGACAAGAACAAGTATGCATATTTTGTATTGCTGCATCCAAAATGACCTAATTTATAATAAAGTAAACATTGTACAAAAAGAAATAAAAATCATGGCAAAATTTTAGTTCATCATTTGGCTCCACAAAAATGGAAGAAAACGCAATCAAAAAGCTGTATGTAAATAAACATGACAACACTGATGTCATTGACTCACAAAAACAAGTCCTCATTGAGCTTCTGGAAAAAATAGAGAAGTTATAGCTCTCAGAATAAGGCAATGAACTTTTTTTTAACAAAACTGTTTTTAGTATGCAAATTATTAAAACATGGAAAAAAAAACTTTTATAAATCTGCTATCGCTGTAATCGTACTGACCTGAAGAATAACGTTCTCTTATCATTTATAGCGAATGTTCACAGAGTGAAAAACACCATTTCTAAATTGCTGTTTTGTGTTCATTCTGCCTCCCTAAAATCAGACTATAAAGCAATCAAAATTCTATGTACAGGGTGGGCCATTTATATGGATACTCCTAAATAAAATGGGAATGGTTGATGATATCAACTTTCTGTTTGTGGCACATTAGTATATGGGAGGGGGGAAACTTTTCAAGATGCGTGGTGACCATGGCAGCAATTTTGAAGTCGGCCATTTTGGATCCAACTTTATTTTTTCCAATGGGAACAGGGTCATGTGACACATCAAACTTATTGAGAATTTCACAATAAAAACAATGGAGTGCTTGGTTTTAACATAACTTTATTCTTTCATGAGTTATTTACAACTTTATGACCACTTATAAATTGTGTTCAAAGTGCTGCCCATTCTGTTGGATTGTCAATGCAACCCTCTTCTCCCACTCTTGACACTGATAGCAAGCTATGTCATTGTAACTTCAGTGGTAGCTGCAGAATCACTGGACAGAACAAACAAGTATTTAGCTAACTAGCAACCTGATACTTATGAGGGCCATGTGCAAAAACATATAACTCCTGGATAACCTCTTTAACTGTATTGTGTGGAATAACCATTATTCTTAACTGCATAAAAATTGCGTGCCTTTACCTTTTATGCTCCTTTGAGGCTGCACAAGTTGCATCAATGATATGTCCTTGACCCCAGTCTTGCTCTGCCCCATCTATATTGTTGTCTGACACAAAGTGAGGTTTTAACACAAGAGGATAGGACCTTCCCGATTGGGGCACACCTTGTAGTGGGCAATGACTTTTACACTTTTTTGAATGTTTACTAAGTACCCTATATTATCTACATGTACTATTACTATTTAGTTACTTACATACAGCAGGGTATATGATCACTTTGTTTTCATCTTAGGTTTTGTCTGCTAAATAGCCACAGTGTTAAAGTACTCTTATACGTTGCATATGCACCAAATTATGCTCCAGCTCATTTATTTGATTTTACTGGTACAATCTGTTAGGCCCTAATTATGGCAGGAACTAACAAGCCACCATACCCCAAAGCCAATATGTACTTTATATGTTTGTATTGCATTTGCCATTGGGACCCATGATATGGGGTTGACAATGGAGTTAAAGATGACGCCTTTTTTGCTCTATTTATAATATAAATGTGACTGTCATGAATTACATCTAAGGTGTAAAACAGTTACAATCGGTGCTAAAATTGATCAAGACTGATGCAGCAAGGTGTCAACTACTGTATATTATAGAACTAACACCCACTGAATATTTGGCCATCATGAGGCACTATTTACTGGCTCCTCAATGCTTTTTTATGTAAAAGGTTATGTCATTAATGTATTAAGTTTCTTTTAGGCAAGTGTAATATAGGCATATTTTGGTTTCCTTATTACAAATTTCTGCCCTCCCTACAGTTCTGCTTAACCAGATGAAGGTCACTATACCTTTCTGATGTGCACTATTTTATGTGCATGTAAGATGTGTAAATTTGGAGACACTGGTCTGTGATGACCAAAGAGTAAGTGGCTCCATCAAGTGTGACTCTTTAAGTGTAAGGCAGAAAAATACCATTATTATGGAGACCCATAAAGCAGGAGAAGGATATAAAAAGATAGCATGGAGTTTTCAAGTTGCCCTTTCCTCAGTTCGAAATGTATTAAGAAATGGCAGTTAATAGGAGCAATGGAGGTCAAGATAAGAACTGGAAGACCAAGTAAAATTTCAGTGAGAGCTGCTCGTAGGTTTGCTAGAGATGCAAATCAGAACACCAGCATATCCATTTTATTAAAGTTTTTTAAAAAAACAATGATAACAATCACAAATATATACAGAATATCTCCAGAGTTGAACCACAACTACACTATTGTATTCAAGAAATACAAATGGCACGCATGAGCAAATGGATCCAAGTGAATCTGTAAATATAACTAGAAAGGCTTTGTGGCCTGGTAACCACACTAAATATTTTCCCATCAGTGGACATCACTTGATGTAAGTACATAGGGTTAGGGTTTGTGGATCACACCAAATAAAAATTATGGGAAGGTGCGATCGCAAGCCTGGGTCCATGGAGGTGATGGAGGAACCGCAGCTAGAAAACAATGGCGGAGCGATGCTTCGTGCAAGCACCATAAACACATGGAGTTAAAGGTCACTCCGTGTGGAAAAGTGCAAAGTACTTTCTCGATTGCTCCACAGAGCGGTGCAAAACAGAGCACTAGGAGCTATATCCTCTTAGACATCACAGGAGTAAAGGAAATAATGACACTAGTGTGGGTCCCTATAGCTACCAACCAGGGAAACCTAGGCTGGTGGTTGCGATCAGTCTGACAAACAGCTGTGTTAGCTGCACATGAAACTTAGGATTCCTGGTGTTAGGCACTGGGATTCTCCCGCTGCACAGGATAGATCCCAAGCCTTGTCTGGTGCATCTCCCGTTCAGGCCCGGCTGCTGGGATGACTGCTCTGCACAGACTCCAGACCCAGCACCTTACCCAAGCTCATGCTGCTGTGTGTAGTTGCTGCTGGCTCTCCAACTAAGCCTATGGTGACTACTGGTATGCACGTGCATTGTGCTCTGGAGACTAAGTCCGGATATCACCCTACTCAGCATGTCCGTGATGTGGTGCCCTCTCATTGGTGTTCAGACATCAGCTGCTCTGGTGAGGTGGCAGCCTCTGATTGGTCCACAGGCAAGGTCCTGTCTGTCTGGACTTGAGCTAAAGGTATAAAAGGCTCTCAAAGGTGAATGCCTGTGCTCTAGTATCATGCTTATTTGCTGTGTGTGTAGGTGGGACAGCTACCACTCTGTGTGCACATGTGCCGCTAATGGCACTGCGAGTGTATTTCTAGACAGGCAGTATAGGATGGGAACTCTCGCTTGAACTTAGCATCTGCACTGGGCATCCTCAGCCATTGTCTCAAAAGCCACCATGTGTCAGAGCAGGTTCAATCACTAGCATAGTGGGGGTGAGTTATAGGGACCCCACTAGTGTCAATTCATTTATGCTCCTGTGATGTCTTACAGGGCATAGGTTAGAGTGCTCTCAGTTTTCATACTGCTCTGTGGAGTAACAGAGTCAGGTGCTTTGCACTCTGTTCACACCGAGTGATGTTTAACTCCGTGTATTTATGGCGCCCGTGGCTACGCTCCACCATTGTCCTCTGGCTGCGGTTTCACCATCATTGCACGGTCGACCCCGGGTTGCGAACGCACCTTATTATAATTTACATTTGGTGCATTCTGACAATCCTAAAACCCAGTGTCAGATGCTGAGACAAGCAGGAGTTCCCACCCTACACTACCTGCCTAGACACACACTCACAGTGCTAGTAGTGGCACACGTGCACACAGGGTGGTAAGGTATCCAACAACACACCATACACAAATGATCTTAGTGCACCAACGCACTCCAGGGAACCTTTTATACATTCCTGTTCAAGTCCAGTCAGTCAGGACCTTGCTCGTGGACCAATCCAGAACTGCCACGTCACCCTAGCAGCTGACGACCAACCACCAATAAGAGGTTGCCATCTCACAAGCATGCTCAGTAGGGTAATTTCTGCACTTAGTCTCTGGAATGCCTGATCGCCGCTGCCTATTGCTAGTTACTCTAGCTTTGGCTGGAGAGCCAGCAGTAACCAAGCGAACAACATGAGTCGTCTGAGCAAGACCCTGAAACTGACATCTTTGCTGTGCAGCTCCCACTGCAGCAGAAACAGAATGGGAGACTGCAGAGGAAGACAAGACTTGGGATCTACCCCGTGCACACATAGCTTTCTATTTTTACACTAATTTTCTACTTACATGTACAGATTCATCTGGATCTGTTTGCTCATGTGTACCATTTGTATTTCTTGTATACATTAATTAAACACAACAGAAAAGGGCCAGTCACACTAAGAGATATTGCTAGCAATATCGCTATTACGTCACTGGTTTTGAGACGCAGCAGTGATATTGCTAGCGATATCGCTATCTATGATACTTACCTCCGACCGGCTCCCCTGCTGGTTATCGCTGATCGCGCGAGAACGTGCTGTGCCGTTTCTCGTTGTCAGCTTCCTGCTGGGCTTCCTGCTGTGGTGACGAGCGACGCGAGGACGCGGGCGGGAGGACGTCTTCATCGCCTCGTCTGACAGGTAAGTAGCGACCGCCGACCGCTGCTATGTCGCTGGTGAGACCTACCTGTGTGGCAGCTCACTAGCGACCACTTAGCGATGCACCAGCGATCCTGACTGGGTCATATCGTTGTCGGGATCACTGGTGCATCGCTAAGTGTGACAGTACCTTAGCACCCTTTGGAAAATTGTATTTAAGATAAAGAGATATGTACACATATATTTGAAAATCTATAACATAACCGAGGTGCTCTGTAAGAAAAGTGGAAACCACTCAAGGAGAAATCAAACCTGATGAAGGAACTTTTTCCGAAACGCGCTTCGGGGTGTGTGGTGGCTCTTAAAGGTACATCCCCATCTTTTATATTCTATGGCACCTGAACACTATGCACTTTTTGTATATTACTGAGGTTTTTACCCTCTGACACCTGTGCAAATTTTTCATTTGTGGCCCCCTTATTTTTTCACATTGATATGGAGTAAATTACTCCTTTTTGATTTTAATCATGACGGAATAGAGCATTATTTCTTATGCCACTAATACTGTGACACTTTGTGCACTTTAGTCTGCCTCTTTTTTGAGGCCCTTCTTCCCCTTAAACACACCCAAATGGATAATTAGATCCCTCCTTTTTGGTGTTTTTTCCCCCTCTCGGATTTAACATAATTAGTTTATGTTATATAAAAAAACATTTAGGTGATGCTGTACCTTTTATCCACCAATTGTAATATTGGGTTTTATATATAATATATTTTTTCTTATTTAATTATGTTTATGGTAATTTTCATGTATTTTCATGTATCTTGATACGAGCACATTTTATAGTGCCACTTTTTGTTATAATTTTTGTCATATTATCTGAATAAAAATATATATTTTCTATCATATATTTCTTGTCTTGATATTTCTCGGTTATCCATGTTTTGGGTTTTCGGTTTTGTATACATTAGTGTAGTTGTGGTCCAACTCTGGAGAAACTTTGCATATGTTTTTGATTGTTATCATTGTTTTTTAAAAAAAAAACTGGAATAAAATGAATATTTTATGAGACTATTTAGCACTATTTATTCAGTTGGTAATGATGTGTCTATGGTGCGTCTCAGTAAATCTTTTGTTACATATGCTCACCATTTGTCGGCATTAATTAGATACCAAATGTGCAGGGTGCCCAAACTTTTGCATCTGCCAATTTTCCTTTCTGTAATTTTTAAAATGTAAAAGATGATAATGAAATTTATTTTTTTACCTAAACTACAAAGTAAATATGTCATCTTTAACTTTAGTCCTTTTAGAGGTCATTTCATCTTCAACTTGCTTAACTATTCACAATAACAGTAATTTTGACCAGGGGTGCCCAAACATTTTCATGCCACTGTACATATAGATTCTGTTGACCTAAAAAAAAATTCTTTTAACCCCTTTCCTACATTAGACGTACTATTCCGTCCATGTGACCTGGGACATAAGTCCCAAGAACGGAACAGTACGTCATAGCGATCAGGGGCGCCCCCCGTGGGAAGCGCCGCTGATCACGGCCGGGTGTCAGTATCTTATCACAGCTGACACCCGACACTATGTGCCAGAGGTGGTCACGGTTTGCCCCTGGCACGTTAACCCCTGGCACATCGCGATCAAACATGATCGCAGTGTACCGGGGGCATAGGAGAGAAGCACGCAGGGAGGGGGTTCCCTCCATGCTTCCCTGAGACCGCTGGAGCAGCGCGATGTGCTGCGCTGCTCTGGGGGCCTCCATCCCTGCAGGACCCAGGATCCAATATGGCGGTGGGGACCTTCAGGGGCCTGTAGGGAGCTGGCTTCCTCACTGCCTGCAGAGCGCAGGCATGAGGAAGCCTGTGCAGCACCTGTGTCAGATTGCTTATCTGTCACAGCGATCTGTGATGTGTCATATCAGCGATCTGTCACATGACAATGATGTCCCCCTTGGGACAGTGTAATAAAGTTAATAAAAAAAGAGTAAAAATAATTTATAAAAAATCGCTAAATAAATAAAAAAAATTCCCTAATAAATTCATTTTTTTAAATTAAAAAAAACAATAAAAGTACACATATTTGGTATCGCCGCATCCGAAACAACCTGCCCTATAAAACTGTCCCACTAGTTAACCCCTTTATTGAACCCCTTAAAAAATAAAAATAAAAAATGAAGCAAAAAATAATGCTTTATCATCATACCGCCGAACAAAAAGTGCAATAACGCGCGATCAAAAAGACGGACATAAATATCCATGGTACTGCTGAAAACGTCATCTTGTCCCGCAAAAAAACAGCTGCCACACAGCATCAGCAGTGAAAAAATAAAAAGTTATAGCTCGCAGAATAAAGCGATGCAAAAATAATTATTTTTTATATAAAATTGTTTTCATAGTATAAAAGCGCCAAAACATAAAAAAAGACATAAATGAGGTATCTCTGTAACCATACTGACCCGAAGAATAAAACTGCCTTATCAATTTTACAGCACGCGGAACAGTGTAAACGCACCCCCCAAAAGAAATTCATGAAATGCTGTTTTTTGTTCATTCTGCGTCCCAAAAATCGTAATAAAAAGCAATCAAAAAATGTCACATGCCCGAAAAGGATACCAATAGAAACCTCAACTCGTCCCACAAAAAATAAGGTAACACATGACTCAGTGGGTCAAAATATGGAAAAATTATAGCTCTCAAAATGTGGTGATGCATAAACTATTTTTACAATAAAAAGCGTCTTTTAGCGTGCAGCAGCTGCCAAATATAAAAACCCGCTATAAATAGTAAATCAAACCCCCCTTTATCACCCCCTTAGTTAGGGAAAAATAATAAAATAAAAAAATGTATTTATTTCCATTTTCCCATTAGGGTTAGGATTAGGGCTAGGGCTAGGGTTGGGGCTAGGTTTAGGGTTAGGGCTAGGGTTAGGGCTAGGGTTAGGACTGAGATTAGGGGTGGTGGGGTTAGGCTTGGAGTTAGAATTGGGGGTTTCCACAGTTTTGGCACATCAGGGGCTTTCCAAATGCGACATAGCGTCCGATCTCAATTCCAGCCAAAAAAGTCAAATGGCGCTGCTTCCATTCCAAGCTCTGCCATGCGCCCAAATAGTGGTTTACCCCCACATGTGGGGTATCAGCGTACTCAGGACAAATTGCACAATAACTTTTAGGGTCCTGTTACCCTTGGAAAAATAAGAATTGAGGGTGAAAAGATCATTTTTTGGTAAAAAAAATATGATTTTTTAATTGTACGGCTGTACGTTATAAACTTCTGTGAATCCCTTGGGGGTTCAAAGTGCTCACCACATATCTAGATAAGTTCCTTGGGGGCTCTAGTTTCCAAAATGGGGTCACTTGTGGGGGTTTCCACTATTTAGGCACATCAGGAGCTCTCCAAATGTGACATGGCATCTGATCTGAATTCCAGCCAATTTTGCAGTGAAAAAGTCAAACGGCGCTCCTTCTCTTCCGAGCTCTGCCATGCGCCCAAACGATGGTTCCCCCCACTTTTCAGGTATCAGCGTACTCAGGACAAATTGTACAATAACTTTTGGGGTCCTGTTACCCTTGGTAAAATAAAAAAATTGAACCTGAAGTAATTTTTTTTGTGAAAAAAAGTTAAATGTTCATTTTTTTAAACATTCCAAAAATTCCTGTGAAGCACCTGAAGGATTAATAAACTTCTTGAGGCTGTGTGGCCACATTGCATTTTTGTAAGCATTTCCGCAGAGTTTGAGCAGGATCAGATGCTGCAGAAACGCTTAAAAGAAACTTCCCATTAAATTTAATGCATTTTTGTTTTTTTGTGCCAATGCATGCGTTTTTAAATGCTCAGAAAACGCTTAGCTGCTAAAAACGCAGCATGCGCATTAATTTCCACATTGCTCCACGTTTTTAGCCCTTTCCAATGTTCCCAGAAACCGCACGGGAAAAAAGTGCATCAAAAACGTGCGTTTTTGTGCAAAAATCGCGCAAAAAATGCACAGAAATAAAACGCAGTTTCTGGGAAGGAGTCCGGTTTTCTGAGCGCTTAAAAATGCTAACGTGGGCACATAGCCTGAATCTGGTTTTGAGCACATTGAGGGGTGCAGTTTTTAGAATAGTGTCACTTTTGGATATTTTCTATCATATAGACCCCTCAAAGTGACTTCAAATGTGATGTGGTCCCTAAAAATAAAATGGTGTTGTAAAAATGAGAAATCGCTGGTCAATTTTTAACCCTTATAACTTCCTAACAAAAAAAATTTTGGTTCCCAAGTTGTGCTGATGTAAAGTAAACATGTGGGAAATGTTACTTATTACGTTTTTTGAGTGCAATATCTCTGTGATTTAAGAGCATAAAAATTCAAAGTTGGAAAATTGCGGAATTTTCAAAATTTTCGCCAAATTTTCATTTTGTTCACAAATAAATGCAAGTTATATGAATGAAATTTTACCACTAACATGAAGTACAATATGTCACAAGATAACAGTGTCAAAATCACTGGGATCCATGGAAGCATTCCAGAGTTATTACCTCATAAAGGGACAGTGGTCAGAATTGTAAAAATTGGCCCGGGCATTAACATGCAAACCACAAAGGGGTTAATATTATTACTTTATGCAACTCTGTATGTCACAAAAGAAGGCATATGCCTAAAATTATTTATTGCATCCTTTTATCATCATATTGTATAAGGGTTAAATAAATTTGTATTGTAAATCATCTGATCATTATAGAAGACAACTGTGCCCTAAACCTTGGCTTATCTGACTGTTCTCATGTTATATTTGTGGTTACCGGTTTTTGTTCCTGATGCATTTCTAGTGACTATTTGTTTCTGCCCATGACATTCATAGATTACTTTCTATTTGATCTGGTTCCATTTATGTTTCCACTCCTGCTAGACAAAATAAATCACTTAACCAGTTGAGGGCATGGAAATCCTATAGCCAACACAGTACCTCAATCTTAAACTTTGTTTGAAATTGTGCCATCTAATTTTCTCGTTCCCTGGGTAATACATTATTTTCCCAATTTGGTTTTACATTGTCAAAAAAACTCTTGAGGAACAGTCAAAAGATGTACAAAAAGTTTAGACACCAATATTTTATTGTTGGTAAAATTATAGTTACTGTTTTTGGATCTTAAAACTGTGAGAGTGGATTTACACTGGCCCATTATCATGAAAAGGCATTAAAGGGATTATCCAGACTGCACTGTGGGCTTATCCAAGCTTCCAAGCTGCCGTTATATCTTTGGTGTGGGCTGTCCATGCACATTCATGCGCTACAATGCAGTGAGCAGGGGAGCAGAGACGCTGACCAGCTGACATGGAAGCGCACCTGCGGCGACGTTTCGGGGTCATCCTCCTTTCTCAAGCCTGCAATCTTAATTAATTTTTGCCTTTTTAATAATGCAGTGAGAATACATCCAATAAACGCCTCCTTGTAATAATCTCTGTTTCCATTTTGTACTACTTACCCTAAACCTAACCTCAACTCTAAAGGCAAAGAATGAAAGAAGTAAAAATTGTAAAATATGAAAAAGTAAAATTTGTAATCTGACTTGGCGTATGACACGAGGAGATGATCAAGGGGGTGATTAGGAGATTAGGAAAGGATTTAAAGAAACTGAGCTAGAAATTTGATTATTTTTTCATCTGTCAGGACTGCACTTTGGATATAGAGTATCTCTCCTGTCTCCAAAAACAACTATAAGGAAGAGAAGAGAGAGGCACAACCCTGTGATGCTATATTTACCAAATATTGGACTTTTGATCACTGTGATAGGGTTTACCACAGTGATCAAAATTCAGGAGGCAATAGAAAAAATCCATGCCACTGCCAGGTGCTGGCCAGCAGGCCTCGGGGGGCGCATAGTTCATGCACTCGCCATTTTGCTTTATGCTGAGGAGGGCCAGGGGAATGGCATCACTCATACTCAGGTACCATGGAGGTCTTGGCGACACCATTTCTCTCTCCCTTGACATGTTAAATCATGTCAGAGAAGAGGAAATATATTTTTATACCAGATCTCACTTTTATTTTTAGTAAAATAAAAGAATAACAGCAATCATGTGATTGGGGACTGAAAAAAAAAGCCCTGATCATGTTCTCCAGGGTCTCAGCTACCCCATTTTTTATGCGTATTGTTGGTCGTTGAGGGGATAAGGAATAAAATAAAAAGTTATGGTTTTAATACTGTTTTAATAGTCTAATTTAACAACTTTATGCGCTAGTACAATACTGCTGGATGTTACTGCAAATTACTTATATTGCATGCACCTAAAAAATAATGCAGTATTCTAGGTTAGATTTTTTTTGGTCAGTGGGTGTAATAGTGCTTTAAAAAACAAAAATTGAATTTTAAAAACATTACACACAATATTTACTTTTTGCAAACGATTTGTCATGGTTTGAACAGGGTTCTTTCCCTGCACTCACAGGGTTAAGTGTTCGTGGCCTCTTTCTGGATCTGGGAGGGGTATTTATACTCACTTTTTACCAAGGTTCTCTGTCAGCTATACTGTTGTTCTGGTGTGTCTGACCCCTGGTGTGCATGCATTCTGCATTGCTTGTTTGCTTCCTTCCGTGTATGACCCGGTCTGTTCCCTCACTCTGTACTCCGTCTCTTGTTTTGGTACTATTGTCTTTTCTGGCTCTGACCTCCTGACTTAGCTATCATTACTCCGTTACAGTTTGTCCCTATTGTACCATCTATTGCCCGTTCTGGTTTTCTGATCTATTGCTACGTCCTGACTATCCATTCTGTCTAACCCTTTGGTACTGTAATGCTATCTTGTGCTTTGACCCCAGCTTCATCTGGTTTCTGTCTCTGTCTATGCCCCTTGGTAACATTGTCCTGTAGTTACCTTTCTATGAGTTTCCCTGCAGCTCCTAGCTCTGTGGAGCTTAGGCCACGCCCCCAGCAGTCACGTGCTTGAGGTCCTGATACTCTGAAGCACGCATCGTCACCGCTGCTGCCCTGCTCCACAGGTATCTTTGAGCACTGTTTTTGTACTCAGGACACACGCACTGGCTCAGTGAGCAAGTGCAGTGCGGGGTTCCTGACACCATTGAAATCTTCCAATTTAGCAACATCTCACCCCACAACTTAATGTGGATTATTGCTGTAGTTTGAGGTTGTGTTCCTAATTCATGGCACCTGTTGTTGTTATGCGCAGTAATATGTAGTTGAATAACCAATCACAGGAATCAGTCTCATCTTCAGAATTATATGTTTTACTCTAATTAAAGTGGTTGTCCAGACTTGAGACAAAAGTCTGGAGTTACTGTGACTGCATACTGCTGACTCTTGACAGTGTACAGGCTTCCACAATTCCCTGGTAGTCCCACAGTGAGCAGCCAGTCATGTGACCAAAAATGTACAATTTGCATATTTGCGATTTTATGTGGAATAGACTCATTTAGCTTCTTTCAATAGAAGTGAATTGTGAGAAGCTAGATATGTCAAGTCAGCAGGAGACCACAATTATACTAACTGCATAAATGACCACCAATTCACAGGAAAATACCAGGAAATTGTGTCAATTTTCTGTGCAGATGCACTCTATACTCAGAGTGACTACAAACTTTTTTTCACAGGCCCAAACAACCTCTCTAACAATAAGTGGGGCATAGGATAATGTGCTCTTTAAATACTTATGACATATGGTGCTGCAAGATGAGGGATTTTAAATATACATTACATGTACTATATACAGTGAAGGAAGTAAGTATTTGATCCCTTGCTGATTTTGTAAGTTTGCCCACTGACAAAGACATGAAGAGTCTAAAATTTTAAGGGTAGGTTAATTTTAACATTGAGAGATATAATATCAAAAATAAAATCCAGATAATCATATTGTATAAATTATATAAATATATTTGTATTTTGCAGTGAGAAATAAGTATTTGATCTCCTACCAACCATAAAGAGTTCAGGCTCCTACAGACCAGTTAGGCGCTCCTAATCAACTTGTTACCTGCATTAAAGGCAACTGTTTTACACAGTCACCTTTATAAAAGACTCCTGTCCACAGACTCAATTAATCAATCAGACTCTAACCTCAACAACATGGGCAAGACCAAAGAGCTTTCTAAGGATGTCAGGGACAAGATCATAGACCTGCACAAAGCTGGAATGGGCTACAAAATAATAAGTAAGACGCTGGGTGAGAAGGAGACAACTGTTGGTGCAATAGTAAGAAATTGGAAGAAATACAAAATGACTGTCAATTGACACCGATCTGGGGCACCATGCAAAATCTCACCTCGTGGTGTATCCTTGATCATGAGGAAGGTGAGAGATCAGCCTAAAACTACACGGGGGGACTTGTTAATGATCTCAAGGCAGCTGAGACCACAGTCACCAAGAAAACCATTGGTAACACATTATGCTGTGAAGGTTTAAAATCGTGCAGTGGCCACAAGGTCCCCAGGCTTAAGAAGGCACATGTGCACACCCATCTGAAGTTTGCCAATGAACACCTGGATGATTCTGTGAGTGATTGGGACAGAAGCTGAGCTCTATAGCATTAACTCAACTCACCTTACAAAATCAGCAAGGGATCGAATAATTATTTCCTTCATTGCATGTTTTATATTTTTCTATGCCATATTAGGACACTAATATTTGTAAATTTATTGTTTTAGTATAGGATTTCCTGTACTAAAGCCTGATTGGACGTTCAAGGTCCTAATCATAACTTGCAAGAATTTAGGGTTATGATCACATTTAAATCAAGAGTGCGGGAATTTCCTTTTATTGCTGTCGTTATTCTAAGTATTGGAGACAAAAGGTGCATAAGCCCAAACATTCCTTTGACGATTGTGGAAGCAATGCTTGTCATTCCTTCTTATAAACAAAGTTATCTAAATGTATTGTAGTTTTATGTGAGGTTATGAAAAAAGGTAGTCACACTGTCTATGATATTTGTTCTTTTCAATCAATATTACAGTACATTCTATACCGTCATTTTAGATAAATCTTGTCTGCATTCCTTCGTTGTCAAAAGGATTACATATCTAGTTTTACGTTACATGCTTTTTACCATAAGAGCTTTACATTTCATCTGTGAACAGCAAGGACAGTTCTCTGGTCTACAGAGATTCTTTAAATGCTTTATTTTAGAATGACATACCATAGGATGCAGAATGGGATATGAGCAATCCACAATATAAGCAATGTAAAGAAACACCTGGTCATGATTCACTCTGTGTGCCTTCTAGATTTCTCTACCTGCCAGTCTTAATGTGGAAAACTGAACGCAGTCAGTAAAGATGAAAAAAGATGTTATGTCTACAACCCTGAAACAAGTTCTGGTTGATGAAAATCTTTACCGGTGGTTGGAATAATTATCTAACCGTCTATTTTCCATCTATATCGAGTTTTAGATTTTTTAGCATAGCCTTCATATATCCTCATTAAGGGCCCTTTGATCATCAACAAAAATATACAAAAGCATATGATGGTATGACATCCCACAAAGGTGTAATAAAGACATTCAAAAATGCTTCATCATCATAGATGAGAATCAATCCATGAAGGATCAATTTCAGTCAAATCTCCACAAAGTCACAAGTCCCTACAAACTTGAACACTTTACGATTTTATTTTCAAGGACTGGAAAAAAAGAACGGCGCTATTTTTCACAATGCTGAAAACTCAGACAGTGGGCTAATTGCGTTAGGTGCGGAAGCACTGGCTTATCCATAATGCCCTGCAGCTATCACTTCACATCATCTAGCTCAGCAATTAAAGGGGGCCATTTTAGGGATAGGAGCTTAAGGGGGTTTTACACATAGCGATATCGCTAGCGATTTTGTGACATTATAGCGATATCGCTAGCGATAATGCTATGTGTGATACTTACCTCCGACCGGCTCCCCCGCTGTCCATCGCTGATCGCGCGTGAATGTCTGGCTCCATTTCTCATTGGGCGCTTCCTGCTGGGCTTCCTGCTGGCACCGACGAGCGACACGTGGACGCGGGCGGGAGGACGTCAGGATCACTGTGTGTGAAAGGTGAGTATCGTGCGCTGCGTCGCTGCTGCATCGCTGTGAGGTCTGCCTGTGTGACAGCTCATTAGCGATCATTTAGCGATGCACCAGCGATCCTGACCTGGTCGGATCGCTGGTCGGATCGCTGGTGCATCGCTAAATGTAAAGGGGCCTTTAGAAAGCACGGTTCATTCCACATAGGAAAAGAATAAGGTCCAGTCTAAATCTGGTGTATGACTGCAGTGCCGAAGCACAATCCAAAGCGGGACCCCACATAATAGAAAGGGTCCTGAGTGGAATGGAGACCGTAGCCCTACGGTCTCCATTCCACTCAGGATCCGGATTCGGGGGGGCGCTTGCCCGTGTATATGCTGAGCATTTGGTAATTTAACCCTTCATCTCTTTGAGCTTCCATGGGGCTTTTGCCTCATTTTATGGACGCCCTTTTGGTTTTCTTATAGTCATTGCTTTTGAGCTGTATACTTTGGACCCTTTCTATTATGTGGGTTCCCACTTTGGATTGTGTGGGGTAGCCCTTGTTTCCGTTCATATATACTCTTTCCTAGGGCTGTATTACATTTGCCTCATGAGCCAGCAGATCCAGATTAGGGACTTGTGTATATTGAGCATTGTATTGTAGGCTCTCAGTGGATATGGAATTGTTTTTTGTTTTTAATCATGTTTTAACATATATATTTTGTGTTGTGTCAATAAAAAACTTTTCTAGTATTATATTCACACAAAAACTCTTGTGTGCATAATTTGCAGTGGTGCCTTCCTCTTTAGCATCATGTCTTTATTCACTACTGATGTTGCACCCCTAGTTTCTAGTTATCTATATACAGTGGGGAAAAAAAGTATTTAGTCAGTCAGCAATAGTGCAAGTTCCACCACTTAAAAAGATGAGAGGCGTCTGTAATTTACATCATAGGTAGACCTCAACTATGGGAGACAAACTGAGAAAAAAAAATCCAGAAAATCACATTGTCTGTTTTTTTTTCATTTTATTTGCATATTATGGTGGAAAATAAGTATTTGGTCAGAAACAAAATTTCATCTCAATACTTTGTGATATATCCTTTGTTGGCAATGACAGAGGTCAAACGTTTTCGGTAAGTCTTCACAAGGTTGCCACACACTGTTGTTGGTATGTTGGCCCATTCCTCCATGCAGATCTCCTCTAGAGCAGTGATGTTTTTGGCTTTTCGCTTGGCAACACAGACTTTCAACTCCCTCCAAAGGTTTTCTATAGGGTTGAGATCTGGAGACTGGCTAGGCCACTCCAGGACCTTGAAATGCTTCTTTCGAAGCCACTCCTTCGTTGCCCTGGCGGTGTGCTTTGGATCATTGTCATGTTGAAAGACCCAGCCACGTTTCATCTTCAATGCCCTTGCTGATGGAAGGAGGTTTGCACTCAAAATCTCACGATACATGGCCCCATTCATTCTTTCATGTACCCGGATCAGTCGTCCTGGCCCCTTTGCAGAGAAACAGCCCCAAAGCATGATGTTTCCACCACCATGCTTTACAGTAGGTATGGTGTTTGATGGATGCAACTCAGTATTCTTTTTCCTCCAAACACGACAAGTTGTGTTTCTACCAAACAGTTCCAGTTTGGTTTCATCAGACCATAGGACATTCTCCCAAAACTCCTCTGGATCATCCAAATGCTCTCTAGCAAACTTCAGACGGGCCCGGACATGTACAGGCTTAAGCAGTGGGACACGTCTGGCACTGCAGGATCTGAGTCCATGGTGGCGTAGTGTGTTACTTATGGTAGGCCTTGTTACATTGGTCCCAGCTCTCTGCAGTTCATTCACTAGGTCCCCCCGCGTGGTTCTGGGATTTTTGCTCACCGTTCTTGTGATCATTCTGACCCCACGGGGTGGGATTTTGCGTGGAGCACCAGATCGAGGGAGATTATCAGTGGTCTTGTATGTCTTCCATTTTCTAATTATTGCTCCCACAGTTGATTTCTTCACTCCAAGCTGGTTGGCTATTGCAGATTCAGTCTTCCCAGCCTGGTGCAGGGCTACAATTTTGTTTCTGGTGTCCTTTGACAGCTCTTTGGTCTTCACCATAGTGGAGTTTGGAGTCAGACTGTTTGAGGGTGTGCACAGGTGTCTTTTTATACTGATAACAAGTTTAAACAGGTGCCATTACTACAGGTAATGAGTGGAGGAAAGAGGAGACTCTTAAAGAAGAAGTTACAGGTCTGTGAGAGCCAGAAATCTTGATTGCTTGTTTCTGACCAAATACTTATTTTCCACCATAGTATGCAAATAAAATGAAAAAAAAACAGACAATGTGATTTTCTGGATTTTTTTTTCTCAGTTTGTCTCCCATAGTTGAGGTCTACCTATGATGTAAATTACAGACGCCTCTCATCTTTTTAAGTGGTGGAACTTGCACTATTGCTGACTGACTAAATACTTTTTTTCCCCACTGTATATATAGTTGTGCGCTTGGTCTCTCCTGATTATTCCCTTCAGATATTTGTGACTGTTATTAATTTTCTTCTTTGCCTTCTTTTTTAATGAGCTAAACATCCCCAGATCCTTTAACCATTCCTCATACTTTGCAGTCTGCTCACCATCTTGGTAGCTCTTGTCTGAACTTGCTCCAGTTTTTCAATGTCTTTTATATAATGTGGTGCTCAAAACTGGACATAGTATTCCAGATGAGGTCTGACCAAGGAGGAATAGAGGAAAATAATTACTTCATGTGATCTAGACCATGCCTCTGATAATACATCCCTGTTGATTGATGTGCAGTCTGTGATCTATTAGTATACCCACGTCTTTTTCACAAGTGATGTTGCTTAATTATATTCCTCCCATTCTGTAGATGTACCGTATATGTATATATATATATATATATATATATATATATATACACAGTTTGTATAAACAGTTCTGGAAGTTTTTTCCCGTCATCTACAGATCTACATACATTTGATGTTTCTTGAACTTTGCTAACTTATACATTTATACAAGGTAAGATTTTAAAGACAAATTGATGAACACATCCATATTGTCAACATAAGCTATTAAATCATGCATTTACTTACATAATTGTAGTTTTTTCCTTTGAAAATATGTTGTTTTCAGGCGCTTAAAAAAGGAATACATTAAGTGAACTATGGTATTCTTATGTGCTGCTGTATTATACTTCAGTTTACTAACAAAATAACTGAATAATTGGTTCGGACGTTACAGAAGTCCAGTCTTTTATGCTTTAATTGGCTACTGCTTTGTTCAGTTCATGAAAGCTCAGCTTTTAATGCATTATCGGAGCAGACATTTCACATTTAAAATAATGCTGAAAGTAATAAATAGGCTTAAAATCATTGCTTAGGTAAGATAAATGTCCTTGTCACCTTTATATGCATTAACACTGTGATAAATGGCAATGACTAAAAGTAAGATATTAAACAAATGGAAAATTAATCTATATTGAAGTAAAAAAAATGATAAGAACTTATCAGAACACACAGGTATAGGTAAACGTAAATTTAATTTCTCAACATAATTGAATTATTCCAATGTTCAAAGGAGGAAGCATTAAATTATTTGCAAATTGAAATAAAGTAGAAAGCATATTCATCCGCACCATTGTCTGCAGCACATCAAGATGCATTGTAGTTGCATTGATAGCTTATATTACATTTTTGTAACCATTAAATGGATGCGTTTGGCTTGCCATCTTTCACTTTAATTGCAATGCCAAGGAAGTTGACTGTCTCTGGAGATTAATACGTTCATAACTTAATGTATCAGCTGCTTCCTTAAAAGATTTTAAATAACTGTTTGAACTTGACTTGTGGAACTTCAAGATAAGTAATTTAGTTATGGCTTTCTCACCTACAAATTAATGTGTTTTATGGAAAATAGCGTGAGTCGTGTTTAACAATTTTCTGATAAATTGAAGAATTTTAGTATATTTGACGATGTATTCACTATTTCATTACTATGTTATTAGCATTGTAAGACCAAAATTAATGAAGTAGCAACCAATAACCAAATTATCTATTGAAAATAGTTTTTATCAACTAAAAAGCATCTTAGCATAAAAACACAAACTAACCCAAGTAACAACACAATACAATCTAATATATAAAGCTCAATGTGTGTGTATGTATGTATGTGTGTATGTCCGGGATTGGCATCCGCACCGTCGCAGCTACAGCCACAAAATTTGGCACAGTCACACGTTTGGATCCCAAGAGCGTCATAGGCTATGTTGTGAGGCGAAATTTTAACCCCGCGTGTTCCAATTCACCAAACAATTTTGCCCCTATCTACATAATGTGGAAAAAGTGAAAGGAAAAGTGTTGGAGGCAAATTGACAGCTGCCAGATGTGAACAAGGGGGACTTAAAGAATGAGAGCGATGGCGCCAAAGAGTATATACCGTACAGTTGCTAAGGTGGGGCCCTGACATGGGATACTCACCACACACGGGGATATGAACACACACACAAAATGCGCCACACACTACCACGTGCTTCAACACATATACCACCCTCAGCACACATTTCACCACACATACACCAACCTCGCCACATAAAAGTCGAAACACAAAAGTCACCAATCAAAACTCGCCACGCTGTCCCAGAGCTGTTTAAAAGATGAAAAATGAGCTGTGATTGGTTGCTATCAGCAACAGTTTTCTTTGTAGACTGTTGTGGTAACTGAGGCCTATTATTCTTAGAATTTCTATGGTGTTATCGTCCTTCTGTAAAGCTGGAAATTACACAATTTATTACCGTGCCAACACAGACCACCCTCTGACACAGACTGCAGGGGGAGCCCAGTATCACACAGGATAGGATTAGATACACGGCTCAGCAGTCAGTATCACACAGGATAGGATTAGATACACTGCTCAGCATTCAGTATCACACAGGAGAGGATTAGAGACACAGCTCAGCAGTCAGTATCACACAGAATAGGAATAGATACATGGCTCAGCAGTCAGTATCACACAGGATAGGATTAGGTACATGGCTCAGCAGACAGTATCCCACAGAATAGGATTAGATGCACAGCTCAGCAGACAGTATCACACAGAATAGTATTAGATACACGGCTCAGAAGACAGTATCACACGGAATAGGATTAGATACACAGCTCAGCACACAGTATCACACAGAATAGTATTAGAAACATGGCTCAGCAGACAGTATCACACAGAATAGGATTAGATACACGTCTCAGCAGTCAGTATCACACAGGATAGGATTAGATGTCTGTTTTTTATGTGCAATATAATCATTATAATTTGTTATAACTAACGACAGTTGGTTACTATGCCCAGGCAACGCCAGGCTCTTCAGCTAGTATAAAGAAAAAAATCAGTAACATTTTATAGAAAACACAGCTGAAACGACCAAAAAGGAGTACATTACAGCTTGTTCACAAGCGATTCCCACTATATGAAAGGTCTACCAAATTAGACAATTATTGGAAATTAAAACTTCAATAAATATTAAAAAGTATAAAAAGAAGTATAATCTATTTGAATAATTCTAGAGCCTAGAATGTGAAATTTCTTCATATACAAATGAATGCTGATAAAGTTTACTTGTTTTTTTCAGGATGTCAGCAAACTTGTCATAATCCTAGTATACATTTATAATGACTAAAAGTGATTGTATATAACTGTAAGATAGTTTGACTTTATGCTATTATAAAAATTTGAGGAATTTAATTACTAGTCCTCTAAATGTGAAAATTTAGAAAATTGTAAAAAAAAATTTTTGCTGATATTCACAATCAATGTTTTAGTCCATATGAACCTAACAAGAAAAATGTAAGCTTTTAAAACTGATACACAATAGATAAAGCAGATTCTGCCAACAGTCTTATCTGTATGAGCCTCTCCTGACTGTCTTCACCTTCATGGCACATGAAATTCAACATAGCCAGGAGATAAACCCCCCATACACATTAGACTAAAGTTGTCTGAACCCACCAATATTAGTGGCATCAGCCAACAGTCTCTTGTGTAGGGAGGCCTCTCAACTCTCCCCTGACAGGAGATGCTCGGTGGAAGAAGGATCCAGACTGTTGAATTTCTCAACAGTCTATAATTTTTCAGCATCAAAATAACCCATTATCAGAGAAGTCAGGCAGTGGTCTCTAAAGGCCCTTTTACATTTAGCGATGCACCAGCGATCCGACGAGCGATCCGACCCGGTCAGGATCGATGGTGCATCACTAAATGATCGCTAGTGAGCTTTCATACAGAAAGATCTCACAGCGATGCAGCAGCGACGCAACACACGATACTCACCTTTCACACACAGCGATCCTGGCGTCCTCCCGCCCACGCTGAGCCATGTACCTAATCCTATCCTGTGTGATACTGACTGCTGAGCCATGTGTCTATTCTTATTCTGTGTGATACTGACTGCTGAGCTGTGTATCTAATCCTCTCCTGTGTGATACTGAATGCTGAGCAGTGTATCTAATCCTATCCTGTGTGATACTGACTGCTGAGCCATGTATCTAATCCTATCCTGTGTGATACTGGGCTCCCCCTGCAGTCTGTGTCAGAGGGTGGTCTGTGTTGGCACGGTAATAAATTGTGTAATTTCCAGCTTTACAGAAGGACGATAACACCATAGAAATTCTAAGAATAATAGGCCTCAGTTACCACAACAGTCTACAAAGAAAACTGTTGCTGATAGCAACCAATCACAGCTCATTTTTCATCTTTTAAACAGCTCTGGGACAGCGTGGCGAGTTTTGATTGGTGACTTTTGTGTTTCGACTTTTATGTGGCGAGGTTGGTGTATGTGTGGTGAAATGTGTGCTGAGGGTGGTATATGTGTTGAAGCACGTGGTAGTGTGTGGCGCATTTTGTGTGTGTGTTCATATCCCCGTGTGTGGTGAGTATCCCATGTCAGGGCCCCACCTCAGCAGCTGTAT
Organism: Dendrobates tinctorius; assembly: GCF_039654945.1. Classification (NCBI taxonomy): domain Eukaryota; kingdom Metazoa; phylum Chordata; class Amphibia; order Anura; family Dendrobatidae; genus Dendrobates; species Dendrobates tinctorius. Next base: position 3,153,672 of record NW_027361694.1, on the reverse strand, counting down.
GGTATATACTCTTTGGCGCCATCGCTCTCATTCTTTAAGTCCCTCTTGTTCACATCTGGCAGCTGTCAATTTGCCTCCAACACTTTTCCTTTCACTTTTTCCCCATTATGTAGATAGGGGCAAATTTGTTTGGTGAATTGGAACACGCTGGGTTAAAATTTCACCTCACAACATAGCCTATGACGCTCTTGGGATCCAAACGTGTGACTGTGCCAAATTTTGCTCGTCTCACACAGCATGATGCCCAGCAGGAAGCGCCCGACGAGAAATGGAGCCGCCCGATCTCGCGCGATCAGCGATGGACAGCGGGGGAGCCGGTCGGAGATAAGTATCACACATAGCGATATCGCTAGCAATATCGCTATAACGTCACAAAATCAGTGACGTTATAACGATATTGCTAGCGATATCGCTATGTGTAAAACCCCCTTAACAGAGAACATACTAAAGGCCCCGTCACACTAAGCGATCTCGCGATCTCGCCAGCGAGATCGCTGTGTGTGACGGGGATCAGCGACCGGCCCCCCTGCCGGTTATCGCTGGTCGTGCTCGAGCGGCCTGGGCCATTTTTCGATCGCTGGTCTCCCGCTGCCCAGCGCGCATCGCTGCATGTGGCAGCGAGAGACCAGCGATCAGCGACGCTGGACGCTGGTTGCTAATGTAAACGTCGGGTATCCAGGAGCCGCGGCTCCTGGATACCCCCTGTTTACCTTGGAAGCCGGCATACACGCTGGTTTCCAAGGTAAACGTCGGGTAACCAGGAGTCGCACGGCTCCTAGATACCCAATGTTTACCTTGGAAACCAGCGTGTACGCCGGTTTCCAAGGTAAACAGCGGGTATCCAGGAAGTGGCTCCTGGATACCCAACATTTACATTAGAAACTAGCATCCAGCGTCGCTGGTCCTGATCGCTGGGGCTGTTCTAACAATGTCCCAGCGATCCCATCAAGCCGGATCGTTGGTGGGATCGCTGGGATATCGATTAGTGTGACGGGGCCTTAATGCTTAGCCAAGCAAACTGCTCCTGAATATCATGATAGTGAGTCAAATTATTGTTCTTCCAAAAGTTATGTTTTGTGCATGGGGGCTTAATTGTCTCCGTTCTCTGTTGGAGCAAATATAATCACTCAGTTGAGCTGAGTGTGCATGGTTATGGGGCTAACTGTGGGATTCATGGCTTCATAACCATTGGAGTCAATTATTTTTATAATGTATCAGTATCATGATTTATAAACTGTAACTAAATTATAAAAAACAGATACATAGACAAATTAACAGTTGATCTAAAAAATCTACACAACCCTGTTAAAATGGAAGGTTTTTATCCTGTAAAAAAAATTATACCTAGAATAATTTCAGAATTGTTTCCATCTTTAATGTCACCAATAATTTGCACAATTCATTAAATTATTATTATTAAACTGAAATTGATTTGGATGGAGAAAGAAAAATAAAAAAACATAAAATTAACGTGCTTTCATAATTATACACACTCTTAAAATAATACTTTGTTGAGATACCCTTTGAATTTATGACTGCATTCCATCTTTTTGGGTAGGAGTTTATCACATTTGTAATTGTCAGTTTTTTCTCACTCTTTCTTGCAATAGCTCTCTGAATCTGTCATATTGTGAGGCCATCTCCTGTATACAGAACTCTCTTCACATTAGCACATTTTTAACTAGATTCAGATTTGTGCTCTTTCTTCACCATTCCGAAACTTTGATGTTCCTCTGGTGAAGCCATTCTTTTGTGGATTTGGACATACAGTATGCTTAGTGTTGTTGATGTGCTAAAACGTGAAATTCCTTTTCATATTCAGCTTTTTAGCAGTAGTCTGGAGATTTTGTTGCAAAATTGACTGATATCTGGCACTGTTCATAATTTTCTCCACCTTGACTAACTGCACAGTCCCAGGTGCTGAAAGACAAGACCAAAGTACAATTTTGCCTCACCATGCTTCTGTCATGCCGGGCGAAGGATAAGTAAGTACACAATAATTGGAATATTGAAGGGGAGCACAAACATTAGGGAAGAGATGAGTGGAGACCCCTAGGCAGATCTAAGATTACCCTGTCTGCCCTAAACATCCCTACATAGGTTCTGCACCTATTGCTGAGCAGGAACCTAATCCCTGCCTCACCGTAGCGATAGGCCCTACATAAGAAGGCGATGAGGTTGCACTATTCAGTCCCCACTAAAACTAAAGACAGAGAGGGTAGACGAATGGGGGGAAAACACTTAGATTGACAAGACAACCAAGATGTCATGCCATCAATCCTCCATGAGAAGACACTAACTGACTGCTAGAGCTTCCAACAAGACTGAGGCAAATATGAGCCAACACCCACACCATACTGCAGCAATTGAATGCATTTAAACCTTCAGCACAGGTGTGATATTAGCAACAGAAGGTGGAGGCAACAATCTGGTCCTTGAGGGAGAAAGACATCGCTCCACAACAGAGTTGCAAAAATCAAGAAAAGGCTTCGGTCTTGCCTCTCACAGTCCACACATAGGAAGAATATGGTAGATTTTGTCACATCCAGAACACAATCAGTACTTGCCAGAAATTCCTGATTCTCATTTAATGTTGCTGTAGACCTCTTAGCAGACTCCCAGACCAATTTTTCCTTTTTAATTTAAAAAATTTTTGAGGATCTAGATTTACGTAATTTCACTGGTGTGCCAGTTTTATGCCACTTCTTGATGATCACCTTCACAGTGTTCCATGGTATGTTTAATTCCTTGGAAAATGTTATATCCTTTTCCTGAGTAGTAACTTAAAATCATGAGATCCCTTTGCTGTGTTTTAAACAGTTTACAAGCCATGGTTTATGAAGCCCCTGACAAAGGACAAGTTCTGAAAGGCACGTCAGGGTGTGCCCCACACCAGGACCGTGAACCACACAGGTAATTTATCTTGCCCATGCTTTCAATTTGCTCCCCCACTCTGTAGTAATTGTATCCTAATAGGTCCTGTACCTCCTGCTCTCACTTGCTTTCCATACCTCCGGACACATTATATACCTTATATAAATATGTATCTCCAGTGCTCCTATATGAACTTGCACCCATTTGGTGTTTATTTCTTTTTTATTTATGGAGCATACTTACTCTCACCTTTTGTATTGTTGTACCCATATGGCTGTTCTGATGTCTCAGTCACACTAGTACTGTGAGACACTCCATTCCCCATGCAGGCTATTTATACACTGAAATTGTAAATCACTATTCTATGTTATTTATGCCTATATTTTTTTCCATCTACTAACTTGTAGTTCGATTTTTAATACTTTTTTATTTTTGTGCATAATCATGATTCTTTTTTATTAATCTGTACGGGCACCTCTTTGTATGTGGTGCTATCTCTTACCACCCTCACTAACAACATATTTTATTCTTTTGCCTATTGTCCCAACCTTTCTTTTTTTGGACATATGTTTGGGGCTGTCTCCTTGGTCTTAACAATTTCTGAATGGTCTACCATTCTTCTTTTTTCAGCAGATATATATCACTTACTTCCTAAGAGATTTATTATACTACCCTCTATGATAATATATATATCCATTGCTGCGTTCAGTACATGTCTGAATTTATATTAACAGGGTTAAATTGACAGAAGTCACTGGCAGAGATAATCTGGGTTGAACAGGACAGAGCAGCTTTGCTATGTGGTCAAACACCTGTCAATCATGTGATTGTCAGGCTCAAAAGAAACATGGGTAATAGTGATTCTTCTTTTCATTGAACTTTTCTCATTGAGTGTTACAATGGGTACAGAAAGTATTCAGAACCCTTTAAATTTTTCACTCTTTGTTTCATTGCAGCTATTTGGTAAATTCAAAAAAGTTCATTTTTTTCTCGTTATTATACACTCTGCACCCCATCTTGACTGAAAAAAAACAGAAATGTAGAAACTTTTGCAAATTTATTAAAAAGAAAAACTGAAACATCACATGGTCATAAGTATTCAGGCCCCTTGCTCAGTATTGAGTAGAAACACCCTTTTGAGCTAATACAGCCATGAGTCTTCTTGGGAATGATGCAACAACTTTTTCACATCTCGATTTGGGGATACTCTGCCATTCTTCCTTATAGATCCTCTCCAGTTCCATCAGTTGGATGGTGAATATTGGTGGACAGCCATTTTCAGGTCTCTCCAGAGATGCTCAATTGGGTTTAGGTCAGGTCTCTGGCTGGGCCAGTCAAGAATGGTCACAGTTAATAATAATAATAATCTTTATTTATATAGCGCCAACATATTCCGCAGCGCTTTACAGTTTAACAGTTTCAAAACACAAGTCATAAGTAACAACGCTAACAATACAATAATTAAAGCAAAATAAGACGAAATAAGACGACCCTGCTCGTGAGAGCGTACAATCTACAATGAGGTGAGGGAGATACAGAGTACAGGTGTGTATTTACAATGGTGTATTTACAATGAAGGTCCAGCCATCTTGCAGGAGTGAAGGATGGATGGAGATAGTGAATGGGCTACGCACGCACACTTACACAGAGAATGACTTTGATTAGTGAATGTGATAGGCCGCTCTGAACAGGTGTGTTTTGAGGGAGCGCCTAAAACTATGCAAATTGTGGATAGTCCTGATTTCTTGGGGTAGAGCATTCCAGAGGATAGGAGCAGCACGGGAGAAGTCTTGGAGTCGGGAGTGGGAGGTACGGATTAGTGCAGAGGTTAGTCGAAAGTCGTTTGCAGAGCGCAGCGATCGGCTAGGCCGATAGACAGAAATGAGAGAAGAGATGTAAGGGGGTGCCGCACTGTGGAGAGCTTTGTGGGTGAGAACAAGTACTTTGAATTGGATCCTATAATGAATGGGCAGCCAATGTAAGGACTGGCGAAGAGCGGACGTGTCCGAGTACCGATTACCCAGATGGACGATCCTGGCTGCTGCATTGAGTATGGACTGGAGAGGGGATAGTCGAGTGACGGGGAGGCCAATTAATAGAGCGTTGCAGTAATCCAGGCGAGAGTGGATCAATGCAATAGTGAGGGTTTTTGTTGTTTCCATAGTGAGAAAAGGGCGGATTCTAGAGATGTTCTTTAGGTGTAAGCGGCAAGAGCGGGCAAGGGATTGTATATGGGATGTAAAGGAGAGATTGGTGTCAAATATAACACCCAGACAGCGCACCTGCTGCCGGGGCGTTATTGTGGTACCACCCACGGAGAAGGAAATGTCAGATTTAGGGAGGTTAGTATACGGCGGGAGCAGAAGAAGTTCAGTTTTGGAGAGGTTGAGTTTCAGATAGAGAGCGGACATGATATTGGAGACTGCGGACAGACAGTCACTGGCGTTCTGTAGTACAGCGGGGGTAAGGTCGGGGGAAGACGTGTATAGTTGTGTGTCATCAGCATAAAGATGGTACTGAAAGCCAAATCTGCTGATGGTCTGTCCAATTGGGGCCGTGTAGAGAGAGAAAAGAAGGGGGCCAAGGACTGAGCCCTGAGGTACCCCGACAGCAAGAGGAAGAGGAGATGACGTGGAGCCAGAGAACAAAACACTGAAGGAGCGGTCAGAGAGATAGGAAGAGAACCAGGAGAGTGCAGTGTCCTTAATGCCTAGTGACTGGAGCCTAGAGAGTAGGAGATGGTGGTCAACAGTATCGAAAGCTGCAGATAGGTCAAGAAGAATGAGCAGAGAGTGGTCACCGTTACGTTTTGCTGTCAGAAGGTCATTGGTCACTTTGATGAGTGCAGTTTCAGTCGAATGTAGGGGGCGGAAGCCGGACTGTGAAGGGTCTAGAAGGGAGTGAATGGAGAGGTAACGGGTAAGGCGGGAGTAAACTAGGCGTTCCAAAAGTTTAGAGATGAAGGGGAGATTGGAGACTGGTCTGTAGTTGTTTGTACAGGATGGGTCGAGAGCAGGTTTCTTTAGTAGTGGAGTAACGATGGCGTGTTTGAAGGAGGATGGGAAAATGCCCGAGGAGAGGGAGAGATTAAAGATTGTAGTTAGGTGGGTTGTGACGACTGGAGAGAGAGACTGGAGGAGATGTGAGGGAATGGGGTCGGTAGTGCATGTAGTCGGACGAGAAGAAGAGAGGAGTCTGGAGACTTCTTCTTCTGTTATGGGATCAAATGTGGAGAGTGAGCCATGGGAGATGTAGGAAGGGATGGGAGTCACAGCACTTGGTGGTTGGGAGCAGATTTCTTGACAGATATTATCTATTTTTTCTGTAAAGTGGGAGGCCAGGTCATCAGCACAAATGTCTGTGATAGGGGCTTGTGCTTTTGGCCTGAGGAGGGAGTGAAAAGTGTCAAAAAGTTTCTTGGGGTTGTTGGCTAGTGAGGAGATCAGGGTGGTGAAGTAGGTCTGTTTGGCAAGGTGAAGGGCAGCGTTATAGGTTCTTAACATAAATTTGAAGTGGATGAAGTCTTCTGGTGTGCGGGTTTTTCTCCATAGGCGTTCAGCACTCCTGGAGCATCGCTGGAGAAGTTGAGTTTGCGATGTGAGCCAGGGCTCTTTTACTCTGTGTTTGGAGGTTCTGAGGGTGAGGGGAGCTACTTGGTCAAGGGTGCTTCTAAGAGTGTCATTGTAGTGATGAACAGCCAGATTAGGACAGGAAAGAGAGGAGATTGGGGACAGAGATGAGTGTAGGGAATCTGAAAGTGTCTGAGGGTTAATAGCTTGTAGATTTCTGACTGTGTGGTAGGTAGGAATGAGCTGGGGTGGGTGAGGATTTGTGAGCGTGAAGGAGAGAATGTTGTGGTCAGAGAGTGGAAGCGGTGAGTTGTTTAGGTGGGAGATTGAACAGAGCCGGCAGAAGACCAGATCAAGGGTGTTACCGTCCTTATGTGTCTCAGAGGTTGAAAGCTGTGAGAGGCCTAGAGAGGTGGTTAGTGATAGAAGCTGGGATGCAGATGTGGAATTAGGGCTGTTAATGGGGATGTTGAAGTCTCCCAGGATGAGGGTTGGTAGTTCTGAGGACATGAAGTGTGGCAGCCAGGCTGAAAAGTGGTCAAGGAAGAGGGTGGGTGAGCCTGGGGGCCGGTATATGACCGCTACCCTGAGGGAGAGGGGATGGAAGAGCCTGATGGTGTGGACCTCAAAAGAAGGGAATAAGAGTGATGGGACTGGGGGGATGACCTGGAAAGTGCATTGTGGGGACAGGAGTATGCCAACTCCACCACCAGGTCTGTTTGTGGGTCTCGGGGAGTGAGAGAATTGTAAGCCACCGTAGGAAATGGCAGCAGGAGAGACAGTGTCAGAATCCTGAATCCAGGTTTCAGTGAGGGCCAACAGATTAAGAGAGTTGTTCAGAAAGTAGTTGTGTAGGAAAGGAAGCTTGTTACAAGCAGACCGTGGATTCCAGAGGGCACAATTAAAAGATTGAGATGAGGGAGTGCAAGTAATGTTAATCAGATTATTGTGGTTTCGATATGAGGTAGGGTAGGGGTCGAGGTTGGGGGATGGTGGACCAGGGTTGGGGGAGATGTCCCCTGAAATCAGTAGGAGAAGGAAGATAAAGAGCCAATAGTTGTTGGAATTGTAAGTAGTTTTTTTCTGCGATGTGTTTGGGCAAGATGGGCTGAGGTTTCTCAGGAAGGTGAGGAGTGTGTGGGAGCTGTACATGGGAGAGGGAAGTATAGAGGGGCTGATGTGTATGAGTCGTGATGGAGGGGGGATAGGGTGATGAATGTGGATGGCAAGGGAACACAGGAGGATAAAAATAAAGCACATGGTTAAAGGGGAAGGCAAGGTGTGGGTTACCTGACTCCTGCCCTGACTAACTGCCATGTATAACTGCCGTTTTGCTGGATGCTTATCTTCTGTGATGCTTTGCTTATGGGATGCTTGCGTGCTGTACCCCACACTGCGTGCTTCCCCTTAGCAACTACTACATATATAGGCCACACTACAGGGTCAGGAGAGAGGGATTGTGGGAGCTGGTTGGGTATAATTTGGCAGCTGGGGCCAGCACACCAGGGGATGGTTAGATGATCAAAGGCACTAGACCAAGATGTGGCAAAATGCTATAGCACCTTCCACCTGATAAGATCTAGAAAGGCCCCAGTCACAGATCTAAAGCAGTAAGTATTACATACAGTGCAACAAATGAATTATACCAAAGCTTTAGCAAGCACATTTAAATATGCAGCAAAATGGTCAAGCAGCAGAAGTATGGAGTTGTACCATTTGGATATATTACAGCAGAGAAATAGAGGCAGCAGAGGTGGGAAGTTGTATCATTCAGGCTGCTTGCTGGCAGTGAATGGAGTAAATACATGCAGGGTGGCTCAGTTGATTACCATTTGGATATATTACAGCAGAGAAATAGAGGCAGCAGAGGTGGGAAGTTGTATCATTCAGGCTGCTTGCTGGCAGTGAATGGAGTAAATACATGCAGGGTGGCTCAGTTGATTACCATTTGGATATATTACAGCAGAGAAATAGAGGCAGCAGAGGTGGGAAGTTGTATCATTCAGGCTGCTTGCTGGCAGTGAATGGAGTAAATACATGCAGGGTGGCTCAGTTGATTACCATTTGGATATATTACAGCAGAGAAATAGAGGCAGCAGAGGTGGGAAGTTGTATCATTCAGGCTGCTTGCTGGCAGTGAATGGAGTAAATACATGCAGGGTGGCTCAGTTGATTACCATTTGGATATATTACAGCAGAGAAATAGAGGCAGCAGAGGTGGGAAGTTGTATCATTCAGGCTGCTTGCTGGCAGTGAATGGAGTAAATACATGCAGGGTGGCTCAGTTGATTACCATTTGGATATATTACAGCAGAGAAATAGAGGCAGCAGAGGTGGGAAGTTGTATCATTCAGGCTGCTTGCTGGCAGTGAATGGAGTAAATACATGCAGGGTGGCTCAGTTGATTACCATTTGGATATATTACAGCAGAGAAATAGAGGCAGCAGAGGTGGGAAGTTGTATCATTCAGGCTGCTTGCTGGCAGTGAATGGAGTAAATACATGCAGGGTGGCTCAGTTGATTACCATTTGGATATATTACAGCAGAGAAATAGAGGCAGCAGAGGTGGGAAGTTGTATCATTCAGGCTGCTTGCTGGCAGTGAATGGAGTAAATACATGCAGGGTGGCTCAGTTGATTACCATTTGGATATATTACAGCAGAGAAATAGAGGCAGCAGAGGTGGGAAGTTGTATCATTCAGGCTGCTTGCTGGCAGTGAATGGAGTAAATACATGCAGGGTGGCTCAGTTGATTACCATTTGGATATATTACAGCAGAGAAATAGAGGCAGCAGAGGTGGGAAGTTGTATCATTCAGGCTGCTTGCTGGCAGTGAATGGAGTAAATACATGCAGGGTGGCTCAGTTGATTACCATTTGGATATATTACAGCAGAGAAATAGAGGCAGCAGAGGTGGGAAGTTGTATCATTCAGGCTGCTTGCTGGCAGTGAATGGAGTAAATACATGCAGGGTGGCTCAGTTGATTACCATTTGGATATATTACAGCAGAGAAATAGAGGCAGCAGAGGTGGGAAGTTGTATCATTCAGGCTGCTTGCTGGCAGTGAATGGAGTAAATACATGCAGGGTGGCTCAGTTGATTACCATTTGGATATATTACAGCAGAGAAATAGAGGCAGCAGAGGTGGGAAGTTGTATCATTCAGGCTGCTTGCTGGCAGTGAATGGAGTAAATACATGCAGGGTGGCTCAGTTGATTACCTGTGTGAAGAGAGAGAAGATGAATGTTAATTCCATGCCATGTATAACTGCCGTTTTGCTGGATGCTTATCTTCTGTGATGCTTTGCTTATGGGATGCTTGCGTGCTGTACTCCACACAGTTGTTCTGAAGCCACTCCTTTGTTATTTTAGCTGTGTGCTTAGGGTCATTGTCTTGTTGGAAGGTGAACCTTTGGCCAAGTCTGAGGTCCAGAGCACTCTGGAAGAGGTTTTCATCCAGGATATCTCTGTACTTGGCCGCATTCATGTTTCCTTCAATTGCAACCAGTCATCCTGTCCCTGCAGCTGAAAAACACCCCCATAGAATGATTCTGCCATGACCATGTTTCACTGTTGGCATTTTATAGGGCAGGTGATGAGCAGTGCCTGGTTTTATCCACACATACTGCTTAGAATTATCACCAAAAAGTTCTATCTTCGTCTCATCAGACCAGAGAATCTTATTTCTCATAGTCTGGGAGTCCTTCATGTGTTTTTTTTTTTAGCAAACTTTATGCGGGCTTTCATATGTCTGGCACTGAGGAGAGGCTTCTGTCAGGCCACTCTGCCATAAAGGTCCGACTGGTGGAGGGCTGCAGTGATAGTTGACTTTGTGGAACTTTCTCTCATCTCCCTAATGCATCTGTGGAGCTCAGCCACAGTGATCTTGGGCTTCTTCTTTACCTCCCTCACCGAGGCTCTTCTCCCATGATTTCTCAGTTTGGCTGGACGGCCAGGTCTAGGAAGACTTCTGGTGGTCCAAAACTTCTTCCATTTAAGGATTATGAAGGCCACTGTGCTCTTAGGAACCTTGAGTACTGCAAAAATTCTTTTGTAAACTTGGCCAGATGTGTGCCGTCTCTGAGCTCCTTAGCCAGTTCCTTTGACCTCATGATTCTCATTTGGTCTGACATGCACTGTGAGGTCTTATATAGACAGATGTGTGCCTTTACAAATCAAGTCCTATCAGTTTAATTAAACACAGCTGGACTCCAATGAAGGAGCAGAACCATCTCAAGGAGGATCACAAGGAAATGGACAGCATGTGACTTAAGTATGTGTGTCTGAGAAAAGGGTCTGAATACTTATGACCATGTGATATTTCAGTTTTTCTTTTTTAATAAATTTGCATACATTTCTACATTTCAGTTTTTCAGTCAAGATGGGGTGCAGAGTGTACATTAATAAAAAATGAACTTTTTTGAATTTACCAAATGGCTGCAATGAAACAAAGAGTGAAAAATTGAAAGGGGTCTGAATACTTTCTGTACCCACTGTATGTACCTGGCAAAATTTTAGACCGAAGTGGTGATAAATCACTCATGTTTTCTCTCCAAGTCCCCAGCTGTGTCTGAGAGCTGGAGAAGCACCCTACCCCTTCTAGATTTCAGGATCAAGAGCTTTAGCCCCAAACCATAAATTTACAATAGCGCAGAATTAAAACCCAGGAACAATTGCCAATAATTTACTACATTTGGTCATTATCAGGTTAAAACAAGTATGCAAAAGTGAAGAACTTGAATAATCATAATGAATTGTAACAGTTTGTTAAAAAGGGTTATCAAAATTAGCAAGATAATGTGTTTGGCGCCGGGATTCTCCCGCTTCACAGGATGGATCTCAATCATTGTCTGGTGGTGTGGTCTCCCAGTTAGGCTCAGCCGCTGGGATGACTGCTCAGCACAGACTTCGGTCCCAGCACCTTGCCCAGGTTCATGCTGCATGTGTAGCTACTGCTGGCCCTCCAGCTAAGCCTATGGTGACTACTAATTTACATGTGCAGTGCTGTGCCCTGGAGCCTAAGTCCAGATTTCATCCTACTGAGCATTTCCATGATATGGTGCCTTCCCATTGGTGCTCAGACGTCAGGTGCTCTGGTGATGTGGCAACTTCAGATTGGTCCACAGGCAAGGTCCTGTCTGTCTGGACTTGAGCAAGTTATAAAAAGCTCTCAATGGCCTATGCCTGTGCGCTAGTATCTTGTGTGTGGTGTGTTGGTGGCTATTTTAACACCCTGTGTGCCGCTAATAGCACTGCAAGTGTTTGTCTAGACAGGCAGTGTAGGGTGGGAACTCCAGCTTGAACTTAGCATCTGCAGCGGGTGTCCTCAGATGCGCATGCTAAAGCACACCATGTGTCAGAGCAGGGTCAACCACCAGCTTAGTCTTCCTTTGGGGGGTTAAGTTATAGGGATCTCAATTAGTATTTTTCTATATGCCTGTACAGTCTAAGGATATTTTCACATTTGCATACCCTGGAGCTGCGGAGGGATGCAGACGTCCTCCATGAAGCTCCACCCACAGCAGCACCTCCTCCAGTCAGCTCCTCCAGCATCAAGCGTTGCGTTTGATTTAGGTCACCACACCATCAAAATGATGTATGCGGCGGCATCCGCATACTGCGGCATGGCCTGCATACCGAATGCTAAAGATAGGGTACGCAGGCCGCCACATGCCAACGGAGGAGGAGCTGACTGGAGTAGGTGCAGCCGTGAGTGGAGCTTCACGGAGGATGTCTGGTCTATCAGGGTATAGTCCTTTTTGCTTTGCTTCATAGTTTGACTCTATGGTGTAAAAGAGCTTGTTACTTTGCACTCTGTGTACACTGAGTGACATTTAACTCAGTGTGCTTTAAGCGCTTTCTCGCAGCCTTGCTTCGCCATTGTGCTAGTATGGTGGACCACGGGTTGCGAACATACCTTATTATAATTTCTTATTTGGCGCGTTCTGCCAATCCTAACAACATGTAGCCCCAGAGTGGCTTATAAATGTTGCTAATTGAAGGTCACACCTCACAGACTCCTATAAATCCTGAGAATTTTGTTCTAAAATTCATCCTTTCAAAGAATGCATGTTCAACTATCAAATAGGACTCTTCAGAGACAAGTTCCAGGGACTTGCAGGAATCAGCCAGTTCTCCCGTTCGGACAACCCCTTAAATTATTATATTAACCATTGAAACCCAAGACCTCACTAAAGACTTAATTCATTTTTGCACTATAGCTGTCCTTTTGGCAAAATTAATGACTGATGTATCATGATCTTTATTATCCTTGACTACCTCATGCTATTGAGTCATGAATCACAATAATAATTTGGCTAGCCTGAAATCTCCTGCTACCATACCAGATTTTCATAGAATTCATGACAAATCCATAATAATCGTTATTATAATTTTTGCTCTTTCCACCCCATTGAATCACTTAGGTAGCAAGAAATATAATCTTGTTGAAATATAAATATTAAATATGAAAAATAATTGCTATTTATTTGTTTCTATGTGATTGTCTTGAAGAACTATCTTACATTCCTCATTAACTGATTCAGCATTGATAAGAAAGAGTTAAATCATATTTTTATATATTGGCTAGTGTTTGTGCTTAAAGTCTATTTCATAGAGGACAATATATCCTTACAAGGTCTGTGCTGTTTCACTTGTTTATTTTTGATTTGCCCTAGATACTGGGGTCTTTGCCCATAAGTCACATAGTCTATTTATAAAATAATGACTTTTACATTTCACACTTGTGCTCCGTAGACACTAAAAAAATGAATTTCAAACTTTTCATCACCAAACATGTCTTTGATAAATAAAAGAAATAATACTAAACATATCCAAACAAGAAAAGTTACCCTATGAAAGGCATTAGACATGAGACAAAAACAGTTTTAAGTACCATTTATTGAGGAAAAATATCAGCTGTCTGAAAAACCTCTGGCAATTCTGAAAAAAAAAATAAACTGCATAATATTTATTTAGAAATGATAGAAAGCAGCTTACAAGATATAGTTGAATCCTTTGATACATGACTGTTATGACTTTGCCTCGAGTAAAACAAAATATTAAAAATGCACTTGTTTTTTGCACTTACACTGCGATTTTTCTGCTTTTTTTAATTTGTTCATACTTGAAACCATAATAACTAACTGCAGATTTTCAAAGCTCTACTGACAAACATATTGGATACAATAAAAATAAAAGCAGAACCATGTCATTCAGAAAAAAATGTAATGAACTGACTTTCAGAAGATTTTGATCCTGACAGTTACATTGGTTTTATAAATAAAAAAGAAGACACTGCCATGTTCAAAAATATAGTAGCATGGTACCAGACAAGTTATGAGACAATAATTTGTAGAGACTCGAGGCACATTTTTTTTGCCAAAGGTTATGTTACTATTATTTGGGTTTTATATTTGTGGCTGGTAGATACATCTCTAGCTTTTTACTTAGGCTATATAAGCACCATTCAGGATCTTTGTAACCTCGATTCTAATGCCCATGTTCTTCATCTATACAGTGGGGCAAAAAAGTATTTAGTCAGTCAGCAATAGTGCAAGTTCCACCACTTAAAAAGATGAGAGGCGTCTGTAATTTACATCATAGGCAGACCTCAACTATGGGAGACAAACTGAGAAAAAAAAATCCAGAAAATCACATTGTCTGTTTTTTTTTCATTTTATTTGCATATTATGGTGGAAAATAAGTATTTGGTCAGAAACAAAATTTCATCTCAATACTTTGTGATATATCCTTTGTTGGCAATGACAGAGGTCAAACGTTTTCTGTAAGTCTTCACAAGGTTGCCACACACTGTTGTTGGTATGTTGGCCCATTCCTCCATGCAGATCTCCTCTAGAGCAGTGATGTTTTTGGCTTTTCGCTTGGCAACACGGACTTTCAACTCCCTCCAAAGGTTTTCTATAGGGTTGAGATCTGGAGACTGGCTAGGCCACTCCAGGACCTTGAAATGCTTCTTACGAAGCCACTCCTTCGTTGCCCTGGCGGTGTGCTTTGGATCATTGTCATGTTGAAAGACCCAGCCACGTTTCATCATCAATGCCCTTGCTGATGGAAGGAGGTTTGCACTCAAAATATCACGATACATGGCCCCATTCATTCTTTCATGTACCCAGATCAGTCGTCCTGGCCCCTTTGCAGAGAAACAGCCCCAAAGCATGATGTTTCCACCACCATGCTTTACAGTAGGTATGGTGTTTGATGGATGCAACTCAGTATTCTTTTTCCTCCAAACACGACAAGTTGTGTTTCTACCAAACAGTTCCAGTTTGGTTTCATCAGACCATAGGACATTCTCCCAAAACTCCTCTGGATCATCCAAATGCTCTCTAGCAAACTTCAGACGGGCCCGGACATGTACAGGCTTAAGCAGTGGGACACGTCTGGCACTGCAGGATCTGAGTCCATGGTGGCGTAGTGTGTTACTTATGGTAGGCCTTGTTACATTGGTCCCAGCTCTCTGCAGTTCATTCACTAGGTCCCCCCACGTGGTTCTGGGATTTTTGCTCACCGTTCTTGTGATCATTCTGACCCCACGGGGTGGGATTTTGTGTGGAGCACCAGATCGAGGGAGATTATCAGTGGTCTTGTATGTCTTCCATTTTCTAATTATTGCTCCCACAGTTGATTTCTTCACTCCAAGCTGGTTGGCTATTGCAGATTCAGTCTTCCCAGCCAGGTGCAGGGCTACAATTTTGTTTCTGGTGTCCTTTGACAGCTCTTTGGTCTTCACTATAGTGGAGTTTGGAGTCAGACTGTTTGAGGGTGTGCACAGGTGTCTTTTTATACTGATAACAAGTTTAAACAGGTGCCATTACTACAGGTAATGAGTGGAGGAAAGAGGAGACTCTTAAAGAAGAAGTTACAGGTCTGTGAGAGCCAGAAATCTTGATTTCTTGTTTCTGACCAAATACTTATTTTCCACCATAATATGCAAATAAAATGAAAAAAAAGCAGACAATGTGATTTTCTGGATTTTTTTTTCTCAGTTTGTCTCCCATAGTTGAGGTCTACCTATGATGTAAATTACAGACGCCTCTCATCTTTTTAAGTGGTGGAACTTGCACTATTGCTGACTGACTAAATACTTTTTTGCCCCACTGTATATATAAAACTGAGTGTATGTGTTAGTGCTGGTGGAACGCACCAAATTATAAAATAATAGTAGGTGCGTTCGCAGCCCGGGATCCACCATGCAGAGGTGGTACACTGCTCCTAAGTAATGGCGGAAGAATTAAGCGGTGTGAAACCAGTCACACATGGGTTACCTCACCCAATGTGAACAGGGGCAAACTCTGTTAATGCACAGAGCCGCACAACCACTGAACGTAAATGCTGGAGCCTGTTAAGCACACAGAGCCCAGCCAAAAGAGCGCACAGTGTACGGCCACAGAACTCTACCCCAAGGACACGGGGTTAGACTCCTTCTAGGCCCACTGAACGTGCGGCATCGCTTCCGCGAACGCCGCTATAGACGCTGGCTATGGAGCACGTGCACTGAGGTGTGCCGAGTCCCTGGTGAGGACTGATGCCTGACTCAACCTCTGTTCTACCTACACCTAAGCCTGGGTGCTAGCAGGCTAGGCTGCACAACACATGCGTACCAAGGGTAGGGGTTTCTTAATGAGTCATTCACCAGAGACATTCATGCGTGCATACATCACTCACTCCACATAGTCTGTAAATACAATCTTATCCTAGCACATGGCCGAGCGGCCATGCAAACCTTTTATAGCCGCGAGCGTCCGGGACCTTCCTGGCTTCTCGGATGGGCAAATCTGAACAGGAGCAGGACCTGAGCACGTGACCTTCAATCTCCAATGGGAGATCACTCCACGGGCATGCTCAGTGGCCCGACATGGGGACTTAGTCCCTGGAGAATCTCGCTGCTGAGCAGCATGTATAGTCATAGCTGCGCCAGAGGTGGCAGCAGCAAGCAAACCCACTGAGCTGGTCTGGGCAGAGCGCCTGGAATGACGAGTCTGCTGAGCAACCTCCTCTGCAGCTGGAGAGGAATGGGAGACCGCTGGAAGTAAGGCTCGGGATTCTCTCTGTGCAGCGACAGTAATCCGACGCCTAACAGTATGTATGTATGTATGTGTGTGTGTATCAAGCCATGCCCACTCCACATAGCCACACTCACTCCACACGCAAAGCCATATATAATAAATATCTAATATTATATATATATACATATATAAAATAAATATCTAATCTGATATATGTAGCAAAAAAACAGGGAAACAGCACATGAAAGCAGAAAAAGTGAACTTTAATGCCCAATGGTGTGGCAACGTTTCAGATGTGAAATCCTTTTTCAAGCTTGAAAAAGGATTTCACATCCGAAACGTTGCCACGCCATTGGGCATTAAAGTTCATTTTTTTTAACTTCATGTGCTGTTTCCCTGTTTTTGCTACTTATCCAGCTATGCCAATTGAACACTGGTTGGAGAAGTGTGCACTTCAACAAGGCATTGGTTTGGTGCTGTTCCAGGTTTTTCTTGTTAATCTAATATATATATATATATAATATATATATTTCATATGCATACCTTCTTGACCACAACAGGTTACACTGCCTGTGTTGCCCATAGCAACCAATTACTAAGCATCTTTCATTTCACTAGAGCTGTTTAAAAGATGAAAGCTGTGCTGTGATTGGCTGCTATGAGCAAACAGTTTTCCTTGTAGACAGTTGTGGTAACTGAGGCCTATTAGTCTTATCATATCTATGGTGTTATCGTCCTTCTGTAAAGCTGGAAATAACACAATTTATTACCATGCCGACACAGACCACCCTCTGACACAGTCTGCAGGGGCTGCCCAGAATCAGGAACTTCTCTTTGTCTAGCATGAAGCATCTCATTAACTTAAAAACTCAAACACAGATCAAAAAAAGAAACACAAGACGGATTTCTCCAACCCAGGTATCATTTTAATCGGTGTAACAGCGCCAACCTGACAATGCCTGTTTCACATTAAACTTATTCATACAGCTACAACTAATGCCACTCTAAATTAGTCCTTCTTTACAATTTCTAACTAAATGGTATTACACTCAGGGGATGGAACTGCCACACTGAAATGCTCTGTGCTGCAGGGACACTGTGCCTCCACTGTAGACAGATCGGAGGGAACCTGGAGATGACATACAGGTGTATACTATATACAGGGGGAGATGACATACAGGTATATATTTTATACAGGGGAGATGACATACAGGTATACACTATTTATAGGGGTGATGACATAAAGGTATACACTATATAAAGGGGAGAAGACATACAGGTATATACTATATACAGGGGATATGACATACAGGTATATACTATATACAGGGGAGATGACATACAGGTATATACTATATACAGGGGGAGATGACATACAGGTATATATTTTATACAGGGGAGATGACATACAGGTATACACTATTTATAGGGGTGATGACATAAAGGTATACACTATATAAAGGGGAGAAGACATACAGGTATATACTATATACAGGGGATATGACATACAGGTATATACTATATACAGGGGAGATGACATACAGGTATATACTATATGCAGGGGAGATGACATACAGGTATATACTATGTACAGGAAGAGATGACACACAGGTATACACTATATACAGGGGAGATGACATACAGGTATATACTATATACAGGAGGAGGTGACACACAGGTATACAATATATAAAGGAGGAGATGACACATAGGTATACACTATATACAGGGGAGATGACATACAGGTGTACTATATACAAGAGATGACACACAGGTATGCAATATATAAAGTAGGAGATGACACACAGGTATACATTATATACAGGAGGAGATGACATACAGCGACAATTTATGTGCAATATAATCATTATAATTTGTTATACGCCGGGCTCTTCAGTTAGTATATTATAAATCTAAAAAATAGACAGTTTTTTTTACATTTCAGATTTTGTAGAAATCTTTAAAAAAAAACATGAAATACGGTTTATTCCAATTTATGACATATCAACAAGAAATGCCTAAGGAAAGAAGAATAAACTAATTACTAATTTAGATGAAGCAAACCAGAACAAGTCAACTACTGAAAGGTGGTTACTTTAAATGTAGAGGGCAGGAAATACAGTACTTCAGCGTTTTGGTATAGTATAAAGTACAGTTGAAAAAATGGTTTCCTTCATCATAGCACGTGTACAGTACAATACGAGTATTGTGCTCTACAGGCAAGATGCACTACTAAATGGTCAATCACTGAATACCTTTCAATATTCATCCATTAATTATTTGGTCTACTTGTCTCCATTAGCATCTGCTGATTCAAAGACTTTTATCAGTGATATGTACTCACTGGATAATTAGTATTCAGCAAATTGAATAAGTTAAAAGTGGCAATAAATGACAATGGCCTGGAAAAGTGCAATGGAACCAAAGACTATTAAACCCTATAACTTAAATTATGCACACACCCATCAAGCTCTTATTTTGAGCTAACTAGTGATGAGAGGATCATTTGAAATTTGAATAGCTTGTTTGCGCAGATTTTTCCAGGAAATTTGATTTGCAGCTTAAGCCCCGTCACACACAGCGATATCACCAGCGAGATCGCTGATTTTGTGGCGCCACAGCGATCTCGCTAGCGCCTGTGGCAGCGAGAGACCAGCGATCAGCGACGCTGGACGCCGGTTTCCAATGTAAACAGCGGGTATCTAAGAGCCACACGGCTCTTAGTTACCCACTGTTTACCTTTGAAGCCAGCATGCACTCTGGTTTCCAGGGTAAACAGCGGGTATCCAAGAGCTGCGCGGCTCTTAGATACCCACTGTTTACTTTGGAAACCAGCTTGCTTGCTGGTCCTGATCGCTGGAGGGGCTGTCTATGTGACAGCTCAGCAGCGATCAGCCTAATGATGTCCCATTGATCCCATCCATGTCAGATCGTTGATGGGATCGCTGGGACATTGTTATGTGTAACGGGGCCTTTAGTGGATTGCTGCACATTGAGAGTTCCCTATTATGCTCTGGGAGCTTTTGAGATCCAGGAGCATAATAAAGGAAAGTTTTAAAAAAAAAGTAAAAATAAAAAAATCTAATACCTCATCAATCACCTCTTCTGAGGGACTTTTGCCCAGTCCTCATGTCATTTTCTTTCAGCTGTTGTATGCTTCATTTGCTTGTCTTTCACTATAGTCCATGACCGCTTTCAAACCTCAAGGGTTAATTGTACATTGTAAGTTGAAACATCATAACATTGCAAATGTATGATGCACAGAGATTCTTGAGGCTTGGTCAGGGCCTCAAGTCCTGGCCTTCAGTGAAGAACAGGCAGATGGGGTATGTGATGATTGAAAGAAGAGGCCTTGAGGACCAGATAGCAAGCAGCACCATAGTTGGAAAGGTGAGCTGTGAGACAAATATTCATTGTTGGGTATTTTACCATATACAGTGCTTTGCAAAAGAATTCAGCCCCCTGGAACTTTTCAGCCTTTCCCCATATATCATGCTTCAAACATAAAGATACCAAATGTAAATTTTTGGTGAAGAATAAACAAGTGGAACACAATTGTGAAGTTGAACGAACGAAATTTATTGGTTATTTTAAATTTTTGCGGAAAGTCAAAAACTGAAAAGTGGGGCGTGCAATATTATTCGGCCCCTTTACTTTCATTGCATCAAACTCACCCCAGAAGTTAATTGTAGATCTCTGAATGATCCAATGTTGTCCTAAATGACTACTGATGATAAATATAATCCATCTGTGTGTAATCAAGTCTCCGTATAAATGCACCTGCTCTGTGAAAGTCTCAGGGTTCTGTTTGAAGCACAGAGAGCATCATGAAGACCAAGGAACACAACAGGCAGGTCCGTGATACTGTTGTGGAGAAGTTTAAAGCTGGATTTGGATACATAATGATTTCCAAAACTATAAACATCCCAAGGAGCACTGTGCAAGCAATCATATTGAAATGGAAGGAGAATCATACCACTGCAAATATACCAAGACCCGGCAGTCCCTCTAAACTTTCATCTAAAACAAGGAGAAGACTGATCAGAGATGCAGCCAAGAGGCCCATGATCACTCTGGATGAACTGCAGAGATCTACAGCTGAGGTGGGACTGTCTGCCCATAGCACAGCAATCAGTCATACACTGCACAAATCTGGCCTTTATGGAAGAGTGGCAAGAAGAAAGCCATTTCTCAAAGATATCCATAAAAAGTGTCATTTCAAGCTTGCAACAAGCCACCTGGGAGACACACCAAACATGTGGAAGAAGGTGCTCTGGTCAGATGAAACCAAAATCGAACTTTTTGGCAACAATGCCAAATGATATGTTTGGCATAAAGGCTAAAAAAGAGGAAAGAGGAAGATTTTCCAGCTTCCAAAAAAATTCCAATTTATTGTAGATAAAACATCATGAAAAAATAGACAGCAGTTCACATGGTGTGAGATAAGGCTACGTGTTTCGAACAGAACACTGTTCTTTCTCAAAGCTTTGAGCTGGAAAATCTATCTTTTTTTCTCTTCATTATTATCCATGAAAAATCCATGGCTTCCTCCGTGCTTCCCCGCTTCACAGGCTATTAAGGTGAGCTGTTTTTTTTTTTTCTTCTTTGGCATAAAGGCTACACAGATCATCACCCTGAACACACCATCCCCACTGTCAAACACGGTGGTGGCAGCATCATGGTTTGGGCCTGCTTTTCTTCAGCAGGGACAGGGAAGATGGTTAAAATTGATGGGAAGATGGATGGAGCCAAATACAGGACCATTCTTGAAGAAAACCTGTTGGAGTCTACAAAAGACCTGAGACTGGGACGGAGATTTGTCTTCCAACAAGACAATGATCCCAAACATAAAACAAATCTACAGTGGAATGGTTCACAAATAAACATATCCAGGTGTTAGAATGGCCAAGTCAAAGTCCAGACCTGAATCCAATCGAGAATCTGTGGAAAGAGCTGAAAACTGCTGTTCACAAACGATATCCATCAAACCTCACTAAACTTGAGCTGTTTGCCAAGGAAGAATGGGCAAGAATTTCTGTGTCTCAATGTACAAAACTGATGGAGACATACCCCAAGCGGCTTGCAGCTGTAATCGCAGCAAAAGGTGGCGCAACAAAGTATTAAGTTAAAGGGGCCGGATAATATTGCACGCCCCACTTTTCAGTTTTTGAATTTCAACAAAAATGTAAAATAACCAATAAATTTCATTCAACTTCACAATTGTGTCCCACTTGTTGTTGATTCTTCACCAAACATTTACATTTGAGATCTTTATGTTTGAAGCATTATATGTGGGAAAAGGTTGAAAAGTTCCAGGGGGCCAAACACTTTCGCAAGGCACTGTACCAGCCCTTCATGTTTCATCAAAATGGCATTTTTCCATATCATCACTAATTGAAAAGTGTTTCTGAAAATGTCAAGAAATTGGACTCAAACTCGATAACACACAGATCGATATTCTCCTTTCTAGTGCAAACGCTATATACAGTGGGGCAAAAAAGTATTTAGTCAGTCAGCAATAGTGCAAGTTCCACCACTTAAAAAGATGAGAGGCGTCTGTAATTTACATCATAGGTAGACCTCAACTATGGGAGACAAACTGAGAAAAAAAAATCCAGAAAATCACATTGTCTGTTTTTTTTTCATTTTATTTGCATATTATGTTGGAAAATAAGTATTTGGTCAGAAACAAAATTTCATCTCAATACTTTGTGATATATCCTTTGTTGGCAATGACAGAGGTCAAACGTTTTCTGTAAGTCTTCACAAGGTTGCCACACACTGTTGTTGGTATGTTGGCCCATTCCTCCATGCAGATCTCCTCTAGAGCAGTGATGTTTTTGGCTTTTCGCTTGGCAACACGAACTTTCAACTCCCTCCAAAGGTTTTCTATAGGGTTGAGATCTGGAGACTGGCTAGGCCACTCCAGGACCTTGAAATGCTTCTTACGAAGCCACTCCTTCGTTGCCCTGGCGGTGTGCTTTGGATCATTGTCATGTTGAAAGACCCAGCCACGTTTCATCATCAATGCCCTTGCTGATGGAAGGAGGTTTGCACTCAAAATCTCACGATACATGGCCCCATTCATTCTTTCATGTACCCGGATCAGTCGTCCTGGCCCCTTTGCAGAGAAACAGCCCCAAAGCATGATGTTTCCACCACCATGCTTTACAGTAGGTATGGTGTTTGATGGATGCAACTCAGTATTCTTTTTCCTCCAAACACGACAAGTTGTGTTTCTACCAAACAGTTCCAGTTTGGTTTCATCAGACCATAGGACATTCTCCCAAAACTCCTCTGGATCATCCAAATGCTCTCTAGTGAACTTCAGACGGGCCCGGACATGTACAGGCTTAAGCAGTGGGACACGTCTGGCACTGCAGGATCTGAGTCCATGGTGGCGTAGTGTGTTACTTATTGTAGGCCTTGTTACATTGGTCCCAGCTCTCTGCAGTTCATTCACTAGGTCCCCCCGCGTGGTTCTGGGATTTTTGCTCACCGTTCTTGTGACCATTCTGACCCCACGGGGTGGGATTTTGCGTGGAGCACCAGATCGAGGGAGATTATCAGTGGTCTTGTATGTCTTCCATTTTCTAATTATTGCTCCCACAGTTGATTTCTTCACTCCAAGCTGGTTGGCTATTGCAGATTCAGTCTTCCCAGCCTGGTGCAGGGCTACAATTTTGTTTCTGGTGTCCTTTGACAGCTCTTTGGTCTTCACCATAGTGGAGTTTGGAGTCAGACTGTTTGAGGGTGTGCACAGGTGTCTTTTTATACTGATAACAAGTTTAAACAGGTGCCATTACTACAGGTAATGAGTGGAGGAAAGAGGAGACTCTTAAAGAAGAAGTTACAGGTCTGTGAGAGCCAGAAATCTTGATTGCTTGTTTCTGACCAAATACTTATTTTCCACCATAATATGCAAATAAAATGAAAAAAAAACAGACAATGTGATCTTCTGGATTTTTTTTCCTCAGTTTGTCTCCCATAGTTGAGGTCTACCTATGATGTAAATTACAGACACCTCTCATCTTTTTAAGTGGTGGAACTTGCACTATTGCTGACTGACTAAATACTTTTTTGCCCCACTGTATATATATATATATACACTCACTGGCCACTTTATTAGGTACACCTGTCCAACTGTGTGTTAAGACTTAATTTCTAATCAGCCAATCACATGGCAGCAACTCAGTGCATTTAGGCATGTAGACATGGTCAAGACAATCTCCTGCAGTTCAAACCGAGCATCAGTATGGGGAAGAAAGGTGATTTGAGTGCCTTTGAACGTGGCATGATTGTTGGTGCCAGAAGGGCTGGTCTGAGTATTTCAGAAACTGCTGATCTACTGGGATTTTCACGCACAACCATCTCTAGGGTTTACAGAGAATGGTCCGAAAAAGAAAAAAAAATCCAGTGAGCGGCAGTTCTGTGGCCGGAAATGCCTTGTTGATGCCAGAGGTCAGAGGAGAATGGGCAGACTGGTTCGAGCTGATAGAAAGGCAACAGTAACTCAAATTGCCACCCGTTACAACCAAGGTAGGCAGAAGAGCATCTCTGAACGCACAGTGCGTCGAACTTTGAGGCAGATGGGCTACAGCAGCAGAAGACCACACTGGGTACCACTCCTCTCAGCTAAGAACAGGAAACTGAGGCTACAATTTGCACAAGCTCATCGAAATTGGACAGTAGAAGATTGGAAAAACGTTGCCTGGTCTGATGAGTCTCGATTTCTGCTGCGACATTCGGATGGTAGGGTCAGAATTTGGCGTAAACAACATGAAAGCATGGATCCATCCTGCCTTGTATCAACGGTTCAGGCTGGTGGTGGTGGTGTCATGGTGTGGGGAATTTTTTCTGGGCACTCTTTGGGCCCCTTGGTACCAATTGAGCATCGTTGCAACGCCACAGCCTACCTGAGTATTGTTGCTGACCATGTCCATCCCTTTATGACCACAATGTACCCAACATCTGATGGCTACTTTCAGCAGGATAATGCGCCATGTCATAAAGCTCGAATCATCTCAGATTGGTTTCTTGAACATGACAATGAGTTTACTGTACTCAAATGGCCTCCTCAGTCACCAGATCTCAATCCAATAGAGCATCTTTGGGATGTGGTGGAACGGGAGATTCGCATCAGGGATGTGCAGCCGACAAATCTGCGCCAACTGTGTGATGCCATCATGTCAATATGGTCCAAAATCTCTGAGGAATGCTTCCAGCACCTTGTTGAATCTCTGCCACGAAGAATTGAGGCAGTTCTGAAGGCAAAAGGGGGTCCAACCCCTTACTAGCATGGTGTACCTAATAAAGTGGCCAGTGAGTGTATATATATATATATATATACACTGCATTTATCCCATGTTTTAGACAAATGTTTTCCTCTGTGCCTATATGCTAAACCAGAAGGACCAGCAAGGGGTTTCTAAAACATAAGGACTTTTATTTTTCCTGCATTTGCAAATTACAAGAAATCACTGGGCCAACGAGCCAGTTCTAAAATGAATGAGATCATGCTTTTCAAGAAAGATGTCCTAATAAAACACAATATCAATTTTTATATCACAGTTGGAAAAGTATAACAACATTGTAGCAAAAAGGTAAAACGCAATAAAACTGTATCTCAACCAAGATAAATGTATCAACTTCTTCTTTATTTGATCCATTCTTGAGAACAATAAATTCTATCCTTTTATTGTTGTTTCCATATCAACGTATTATTAATACGAGACTGTAATATTTTTATATTGTTCACTTGCAAGATTTTACTTTTGTAGGGAAAGTACTGAATGGTTTAAAAAAAGGCACAAGTAGAATGAGAAAGAAATCCAGCTTGCATCTCTTTATTGACAATAAAAATAAAATGCCAAGGCATAGACAGTCATGGCTGTGAATTCCACATTTTCATTGAAACTCGGCGCAATATCCCCTTGGGAAAATCTCTTTTTGTTGGAAGTATACACCGGCAAATGAATAAGCCTTTATTTCAAACCAGGTGCTCACCTGTCTTTTGAAAGAATCATTATTATCAGTGGGAGCACAGCTCTGTTCTCAATAAAAGTGAAACAGTGCTGGGGAATAACCAAGTTACTGTATGTGTGCTGCATCAGTAAAAAAAAACGCTGGAAGAAATTCATCATCTCATGGCACAGTGCTGAGTGCTGTGGCTTATTCTAAAATTATCTCGTAATATCATGGGAGTATTTCTACTTTAAACTAACATAGAATATACTGTATTAGAGAAAAGTTTTTGTTAAAGAAGAAATAAAAGATTTAGGCTATGTGCACACGTATGCAGAAAATTTCTGCATACAATACTGAATCCTTCCCAGAAAACGCGCGTTTTTTCCGCGCATTTTCTGCACGATTTTTGCGTGTTTTTTGCGCAAAAAATGCCCAGTTTTTTGCGCAAAAAACGCCAGTTTTTTTGCGGTTTATTTCCGCGCAGTTCCAGACCCATAGAAAAGCCTATTTTCCAAACATGAAACAGTAATTCTATAATGGTGATATCTTTTAGGTTATGTTAATGCAGTTGTCATTATATAATTATAGTTATTATAATTTAACTCCTGGATAAGGACATAAAAATAGAAAAAAAAATCACAGAAAAAAAGACAGCCTTAGTTACCAATACCAGGTCACAATACCAATGCACTAAAGGATGCAGGAGACCCCCATGAGGCTTGGAAAGGGCCCCAGTCACACAGTTCATGTGACGCACAGTGTCTGGCTTACAGTCTATTAGTGATGACTATTAGATCAGGCGGGCTGCCCAGCACTATATAAGTGCACTCCACATGAAATACACCCCAATTTACCCAATAAACAATTAATGGCCTGGCTGCATCTCCTGCATAAAAAAGGAAATATTGCGATAATGGTTGGCTTGAATATGCAAGCTAAAATATGCAAGCTCGCAACCCACGTCAAAGGCCTTCGTTGCCTTGCGAGTCCCTACTCGAAAATCAAAAGCAGTTGAAAAGTTCATAAAAATAAAACAAAAATCACAAAAAAGCAAGGCAATCTTATTAACACCACATCACAATTATATGATTATAATTTAATCCTGAATTTAGGACTTCAAACTGTGACACTTTTGCCGAAAACTTAACATGTACATACACACAAAGTTATTCGATCCTTCCAAAATAATCCGGATCAGCTGACAGACTAATGTCTAAAAGGATGTCTTGACTCTCCCGTGACACAAAATGATGGGGGAGAGAAGGGTCCAACCAGAAGAATTTTAGCAGCAGATTCGTTTGTTTTCCCTGGGGATAAGCCACCACCAGAATAGTCTGGCCAAAGCACATAGCAGAGATGAATGTTCCTTTGTGTGGAAGAGTCAGTTCTTTGCCCATCAGTAGAGTTGAGCAACTTTGGTCGGATCGGGTTTCATGAAACAAAATTTGTTTCAGATGAAACTGGTCCGACTAGGGCAAATAAAAGTCGGCATTGAGCGGATGACATTCATCCACTCAATGCCGACTTTTAATCCCCATTTACTTGCATTGGGGTCGGGTTTCGGACGAAACTCGGACTTTTTTTGCCCTAGTCGGACCAGTTTCATCCGAAAAAAATTTTGTTTCATGAAACCCGATACGACCAAAGTCGCTCAACTCTACCCATCAGCTGTCTAACATAAGCGTGAGCCTTTACTTTTCAATGTAGTCATTCTTTTTTGGACAAGAACATTTTAGAATATAAATAACCCATTGATCAACTGTCTTATAGTATTCTGTTGTTCTACAGTGTCTCCCATTCATCTGCTTCTATTACCATTAATGAAAATTTGCAAATTTATTCTGTAGATAGACAGTTGATGTTTGTTGATGTTTTCAGTTCTGGCTCATAGATAAAAATCTAGAGTGGTGTACCCCTTCCATAACATCCATATTGCTTGCTAGTGCAAATTTGTACATGGGAAAATGCCTTTAAGAACCAGATATACTTGTATAAATGTCTCATTTTAGATGTAGCAAGTACTGAACACACCTAGGTTAGTGATGTATTGATGATGATGATGATGATGATGATGATGATGATGAGCTGGTCTCACTTAGCTGCAGATACTATTGGATGCATGGAAGTAAGCAAATTATGTTCTTCTGAGCTGGTCTCACAAGGCATTGCCCTAGCAATTCAACGATAATGTAGAACATTTTAAATTCACTCAAATCATAGCTCAACTACTGACAAAATACTAATAAACTTATTGGGTTAGATATTTTAGATATTTTTTTTACCATTTTCAACAAAGGGCATGTCTTCAAAGAAAAAGTGTATGTTTCAGTCAGAAAGGAGGGTGGCATCTGATGCATGAGGCAAAATTTAATAAAATTTAATAACACAAAAATAATGCAAAATATGTCAACTTAGTCTAAAAACCCAGTTAAATAGGCCAATTCCGACCCATTAACGATTGTCTATCAACTACATACAAGTTAATCAGTGCTCAGTTACTGATCCATTGACTGCCAACCAAAAATATATGAAGAAGGATTGTTAATACTTTCATTTTGCCTCAATACAGGATAATGTTTTCAGCAACACAATGGTTGTTTACACATGTTGCCGACAATCATGCATTTTATGCCAGCATAAAAGATCTGTTCATCAGATAACTAAATGCTTTTATGGATGATCAGTAACATGTTTACAATTTATGGTAATTGGGAATTAAGTGTTCTTATCAGACTGGATTAATACATCTGCTCCAAGGTTTTCTGTTGATTAATACCTTTTAGATCTCATGTCATAATATGTATATAATATATAAAGGTGACATTTTACCCTTATGATTAGATACAAGGCAAAATATTTAATTATTTTTTAAGTCCAGTCATTATTAAAGTAGCACTTCCATCAAAATGTTTATCCTCTTAATTTATTGTATTTGTCATATTATATAGCACTGTGTACTAACAATTGCTCATTTTGCCTTTTTACCCAGCTAATTCTTCTCTTTTACATTAGAGCTATGACATCACATGACTAAAAACTGATTAGCTGAATCCTTCTAAGCTCCATGTAGAAGCAGGAGGTCAATTTTCTCTGCATGACTCACAGGTCACTGCAAATGTGCCTGGTTGAGGGAAGAGGGAGCAGCTGGGTCAGGAGTTGAAGACGGGAATGGTTGCTGCAAGAATAAGACAATTTGTGTTTCTACACAGAGGAAAAAAACTGAAGAATTTGCTGGATAGAAGGCCAAAATGAACAATCTGTTGGGAAACTGATCACAGTTTTAAGATAAAGAAAGCCCCAATGCAAGAATAACTGTACCATTTAGAACTATGTCATAGGCCTGAGTGGATATCAAAGAACAGGAGAGACTATATAACTTTAAAATCTTCACACGTTCCAAAACAGATTCCAATGTGAAACTTATAGGTTGATAGTAGTGAAAATAATAATACGAATATTGCATATTATAATTTGTTGCATCTTAATGATTATGACATTTGAGGAAGTTACAATATTTTACGACTTCCCCCTCTCTTTTCTACAGTGATTGCTCAGTAGAAAGAGATGGAAGAATCACAAATATGCTTTCTCCATGTTTTCATGCATGAACAAGGACCTTAGTAGACCTTTCCAGAATCAAGAAATCTAAGTGATTGACTTTAACAGCAGTACAGTAATTGGCTAGCACACAGGGGGTATAATAAAAGAGACAGCTATGAAATCAGTTTTTACAAGTAGCTTTGCTTCCAATATGTACTGTATAAAAACAAAGGTGATCTATGGTAATGCAAGAGAGTAACAGACTTCAGGAATATTCATTCAGCATGACATTATTAATAATATTCCTATAAATATATTACTAAAAAAAAGTGTGATCATGTAAAATTCTCCATGTTCTTAATGTTATACAGACCTTACAAGTATTATTATTATTATTATTATTATGCATTTATATAGCGCCATTTATTCCATGGCGCTTTACATGTGAAAAGGAGAAATATAGACAAGTATAATAAACATGTGTAATATAAGGGACACACAAGTACATAAGGAGAGGGGACCCTGCCCGCGAGGGCTCACAGTCTACAGGGATGGGTGAGGTTACAGTAGGAGAGGGTAGAGCAGGTCGTGCGCTGGTTCAGTAGACCGAGGATCATTGCAGGCTGTAGGCTTGCTGGAACAGGTGGGTCTTCAGGTTCTTCATGAAGGTTTCCGTTGATGGTGAGAGTCTGATGTGTTGCAGCAGAGAGTTTCAGAGTATGGGGGAAGCACGGGAGAAGTCTTGCATGTGGTTGTGGGAAAAAGAGAGTATTTATTTATTGTTGCTTATTACCTACTGTAGCTAAAAATAAAAAATCGCATTAAATATATTATTCTTACTTAGAATTTGATCACATGGGCAGGTATGCTGTTAATTTAGGGTGGGAATTTGAAATATAATACAGTAGAAGCAAAGTGTATTATATTTGGTCTCATCTCATACACATGCTGCAGAAAAAAATCCAGAAAAAAACCTGCACAAAAATTGACCTATGCTGCAGATTTAAAATTCACTTCATGTCTATTTACCTTGTTGATAAAAGATTTGTTTCAGATTTTTACCATTAAAGAGATATTTACATGTCATTAAATTACTTTAGTTAGACTACACGAAAATAAGCAAGTTTGCAAAGGACTTGCTTTTTCTATCTGTGGTCAGTCTCCTTCAATAATAGCTTCTATCTTATGTAATGTAGAGCAAGTTTCCTTGGAGTTTGACCACAATCTGTAGATACATTGCAGGAAAGGGTTTAGCTCCTTCCAAAAGCAATTTCGTTATTAGACCATGTGCGAACTTAGCTGAGCAGACTGTGGATGTGGGGGCTGGAAGAAATGGCATTTGACTGACAGCTACCTAATGTATTTGACCAACCTTAACTTTTTCGTGATCCCCTGCCACTTAGTATGAGTGCTAAGATACAGAACTAAAAAAACTGCAATGGCTGCTGTGCCACCATAGGAGACAACTGTGTAAAAGGTCCCAAAAGTGATCCCTTATATGTTTTACATTGCAATTAATATCTAACTATAAATTCCAGGCACTATGCCTCCATTTCTTTAACTCCTTCACCATTGTGCCTATTTTCACCTTCCTGACCAAGACAAATTTTACAATTCTGACCAGTGTCACTTTAATGGGTACTTCACACTAAGGGAGATAGCTAGCTATATCGCTGATGAGTCACCGATTTTGTGACGCAACAGCGATCTCGCTGTGTGTGACACGTATCAGTGACCGCCCCCCCCGCTGGGTATCGCTGATCATGCAGGAACGTCCTGGGCCATTTTTTGATCATTGGTCTCCCACTGGCCAGCATGAATCGCTGCGTGTGGCAGCGGTAGACCATCAATCAGCGAGCTCCCAGCACTGTAAGCAGACCCTGGGAGCTGGTATCCAAGGTAAACAGTGGGTAACTAAGCGGGCGCGTCACTTAGTTACCTGCTGTGTACCCTGGATACCAGCGTGCTCGCTCTGGGAGGTGGTATCCAAGGTAAACAGCGGGTAACTAAGTGTCACGCGGGCTAAGTTACGCACGTCGTCGCTGGTCCTGATCGCTAGTGAGATCTGCCTGTTTGACAGCTCATCAGCGATCATATAGTGACACACCAGCGATCCTGATGAGGTCATATCGTTGTCAGGATCACTGGTGCGTCGCTTAGTGTAACGGGACCCTAAGAAGTAATAACTCTGAAATGCTTCAACATACTCAGTGATCGTGCCATTTCTTTTTCATGACACATTGTATTTCATGTAAGTGGTAAATTTTGGGCATCTTGATTTGCATTTATTTATGAGAATATTGAAAATTTGACAAAAAAGTGACAATTTCACACTTTTCAAACTTTGAATTTTTAGTCATTTAAACCAGATAATTATACAACACAAAATAGATAATAAAACACATTTAGCACATGTCTACTTTATATCAGCACGAAACAATCACTGAACTCAGGGAGACCAGTCAAAGAAAACACTGCGGCAGCCGGCAAAGGCGCTCAACCAGTGAAATCCTAGGTCCAATGCTCCCTGGGAAATACGAATATGCAACTAAAGTCCGTGGAGCCTCATTTAAGAGTCTCAAACACGGGACTTTATATCAGCATCTTTTTTTGAAACATTATTTTTTTGTTAAGAAGACGGAAGAGTTAAAAGTTTATTAGCAATTTTTCATTTTTCAAGCAAAATTTATAAAACCAATTTTTGAGGGACCACATCACATTTGAAATGACTTTAAGTGGCCTGCTTGACAGAAAATAATCAAAAGTTATGCTATTTTAAAAACTGCACTCCTCAAAGTGCTCAAAACCACATTTAAAATGTTTACCAACCCTTTAGATGCTTCACAGGAATTAAAATAATATGGAAGAAAAAAATGAACATTTTAATTTTTCCCCACAAAATATGTTGCTTTTTCCCAAAATGTTGTCATTTTCACAATGGTGACAAGAGAAAATCTACTGCATAAATTGTTATGAAATTCTCCTGAGTATACCTATATTCCATATGTGGTGGAAAACTTCTATTTGTACTATTTGAGTGCACAGCAGGGCTCGGTAGAGAAGGAGTACCATTCGACTTTCATAGTGCAAAGTTAGCTGGAAAAGATAGCGGACACCATTTTGCAATTGCAGAGCCCCTGATGTGCGTAAACAGTGGAAACCTCAAACAAGTGACTTAATTTTTGAAATTACACTCATTAACCCCTTCCTGACATCCGACGTACTATCCCGTCCATGGGACCCGGGCCCCTATGCCCATGGACGGGATAGTACGTCTACCGCGATCAGCGGCGCCCACGTGGTGATTATCACAGCTGACACCCGGCACAATGTGTCAGGGGAGGTCACGGACCGCCCCCGACACGTTAACCCCTTGAACACCGCGATCAAACATGATCGCGGTGTACCGGGATTTAAAGGGAAGCATCGGCAGGGAGGGGGCTCCCTCCGTGCTTCCCTGAGCCCCCCCACGGCAGCGCAATGTGCAGCGCTGCTGCGGGGGGCTCCTTTCCTCCAGGCCCCAGAGTCCAAGATGGTGACGGGGGCCTTCGGGGGCCTGCAGGAAGCTGGCTTCCTCAGTGCCTGCAAAGCGCAGGCAAGAGGAAGTCTTCTTCAATGCCTGTGACAGATTGCTGATCTGTCACAGTGATCTGTGATGTGACAGATCAGCGATCTGTCACAGGACAGTGATGTCCCACCTGGGACTATGTAATAAAGTAAAAAAAAAATAAAAAAAAAAGTGTAAAAATAATTTTAAAAAAATCGCCAAATAAATTAGTAAAAAAAAAAAAAAATATTCCCCAATAAATTCATTTTTTGCCAATAAAAAAACCCCAAAACAATAAAAGTACACATATTAGGTATCGCCGCGTCTGTAACGACCCGCCCTATAAAATTGTCCCATTAGTTAACCCCTTTAGGGAACCCCTTAAAAAATAAAAATAAAAAACGAAGCAAAAAATAATGATTTATTATCATACCGCCAAACAAAAAGTGTAATAACGCGCGATCAAAAAGACGCATATAAATATCCATGGTACCGCTGAAAACGTCATCTTGTCCCGCAAAAAACGAGCCACCACACAGCATCATCAGCGAAAAAATAAAAAAGTTATAGCTCGCAGAATAAAGCGATGCAAAAATAATCATTTTTTATATAAAATAGTTTTCATTGCATAAAACCGACAAAACATAAAAAAACGACCTAAATGAGGTATCGCTGTAACCGTACTGACCCGAAGAATAAAACCGCTTTATCAATTTTACCGCACGCGGAACGGTGTAAACGTACTCCCCCAAAAGAAATTCATGAAACGCTGGTTTTTGTTCATTCTGCGTCCCAAAAATCGGAATAAAAAGCGATCAAAAAATGTCACGTGCCCGAAAATGGTACCAATAAAAACGTCAACTCGTCCCGCAAAAAATAAGACATCACATGACTCGGTGGGTCAAAATACGGAAAAATTATAGCTCTCAATATGTGGTGATGGAAAAACTATTTTTACAATAAAAAGCGTCTTTTAGCGTGCGACAGCTGTCAAAAATAAAAACCGCCATAAATAGTAAATCAAACCCCCCGTTATCACCCCCTTAGTTAGGGAAAAATAATAAAATTAAAAAAATGTATTTATTTCCATTTTTCCATTAGGGTTAGGGTTAGGGCTAGGGCTAGGGTTAGGGCTAGGGTTAGGGTTAGGGCTAGGGTTAGGGTTAGGGCTAGGGTTAGGGCTTGGGTTAGGGCTAGGGTTAGGGCTGAGATTAGGGTTAGGGGTGTGTTGGGGTTCGGGTTGGAGTTAGAATTGGGGGTTTCCACTGTTTGGGCACATCAGGGGCTCTCCAAATGCAACATTGCGTCTGATCTCAATTCCAGCCAATTCTGAGTTGAAAAAGTCATATGGTGCTCCTTCCCTTCCAAGCTCTGCCATGCACCCAAACAGTGTTTTACCCCCACATGTAGGGTACCAGCGTACTCAGGACAAATTGCAAAACAATTTTTGGGGTCCAATTTCTCCTGTTACCCTTAGGAAAATAAAAAATTGGGGGCAAAAATATCATTTTTGTGGAAAAAAATGATTTTTTTAATTTCACGTCCGAGCGTTATAAACTTCTGTGAAGCACTTGGGGGTTCAAAGTGCTCACCACACATCTAGATAAGTTCCGTGGGGGGTCTAGTGTCCAAAATGGGGTCACTTGTGGGGAGTTTCAATGGTTTAGGTACATCAGGGGCTCTCCAAACGCACATGACACCCGCAGACCATTCCATCAAAGTCTGCATTCCAAAATGGCACTGCTTCCCTTCCGAGCCCCGACGTGTGTCCATACAGTAGTTTTCTCCGACATATGGGTGTCAGCGTACTCATGACAAATTGGACAACAACTTTTGTGGTCCAATTTCTCCTGTTACCCTTGGGAAAATGAAAAAATTGGGGACTAATTGATCATGTTTGTGGAAAAAATACAATTTTTTTATTTTCATGCCCGGGCATTATAAACTTCTGTGAAGCCCGTGGGGGTTCAAAGTGCTCACCTCACATCTAGATAAGTTCCTTAGGGGGTCTAGTTTTGAAAATGGGGTCATTTGTGGGGGGTTTCCACTGTTTAGGTACATTAGGGGCTCTCCAAAGGCAACATGACACCCGCAGACCATTCCATCAATGTCTGCATTCCAAAACATCACTACTTCCCTTCCGATCCCCGACGTGTGCCCATACAGTAGTTTTCTCCCACATATGGGGTATCAGCATACTCAGGACAAATTGGACAACAACTTTTGGGGTCCAATTTCTCCTGTTACCCTTGGGAAAATAAAAAAAAGGTGACTAAAAGATCATGTTTGTGGAAAAAATACGAATTTTTTATTTTCACGCCCGGGCATTATAAACTTCTGTGAAGTACTGGGGGGTTCAAAGTGCTCACCACACATCTAGATAAGTTCCTTGGGGGGGTCTAGTTTACAAAATGGTGTCATTTGTGGGGGGTTTCCACTGTTTAGGTACATCAGGGGTTTTCCAATCGCGACATGGTGTCCGATCTCAATTCCAGCCAAAAACATCAAATGGCGCTGCTTCCCTTCCGAGCTCTGCCATGCACCCAAATAGTGGTTTACCCCCACATGTGGGGTGTCAGCGTACTCAGGACAAATTGCACAATAACTTTTAGGGTGCTGTTACCCTTGGAAAAATAAGAATTGAGGGTGAAAAGATCATTTTTCTGGAAAAAATATGATTTTTTAATTGTACGGCTTTATGTTATAAACTTCTGTGAAGCCCTTGGGGGGTTCAAAGTTCTCACCACACATCTAGATAAGTTCCTTAGGGGGTCTAGTTTCCAAAATGGTGTCATTTGTGGGGGGTTTCCACTGTTTTGCTACATCAGGGCTTTTCCAATCGCGACATGATGTCCGATCTCAATTCCAGCCAAAAACGTCAAATGGCGCTGCTTCCCTTCCGAGCTCTGCCATGCGCCCAAATAGTGGTTTACCCCCAAATGTGGGGTATCAGCATACTCAGGACAAATTGCACAATAACTTTTAGGGTCCTGTTACCCTTGGGAAAATAAAAATTGGGGTGAAAAGATCATTTTTGTGGAAAAAACATGATTTTTTAATTGTACCGCTGTACGCTATAAACTTCTGTAAAGCCCTTGTGGGTTCAAAGTTCTCACCACATATCTAGATAAGTTCCAATGGGGGGTCTAGTTTCCAAAATGGGGTCACTTGTAGGGGGTTTCCACTGTTTAGGTACATCAGGGACTCTCCAAACGTGACATGGCGTCCGATCTGAATTCCAGCCAATTTTGCATTGAAAAAGTCAAATGGCGCTCCTTCCATTCGGAGCTCTGCCATGCGCCGAAACAGTCGTTCCCCCCCACAAATCAGGTATCACCGTACTCAGGACAAATTGCACAATAACTTTTGCAGTCCAATTTCTCCTGTTACCCTTGTTAAAATAAAAAAAATTGAACCTGAATTATTTTTTTTGTGAAAAAAGTTAGATGTTCATTTTTTTTTAAATATTCAAAAAAATTCCTGTGACGCACCTAAAGGGTTAATAAATTTCTTGAATGTGGTTTTGAGCACCTTAAGGGGTGAAGTTTTTAGAATGGTGTCACTTTGGGGTATTTTCTATCATATAGACCCCTCAAAGTGGCTTCAAATGTGATGTGGTCCTAAAAATAAAATGGTGTTGTAAAAATGAGAAATCACTGGTCAACTTTTAACCCTTATAACTTCCTAACAAAAAAAAATTTTGTTTCCAAAATTGTGCTGATGTAAAGTAAACATGTGGAAAATGTTAGTTATCAAGTTTTTTGTGTGCCGTATCTCTGTGATTTAAGGGCATAAAAATTCAAAGTTGGAAAATTGCGAAATTTTCAAAATTTTTGCCAAATTTCCATTTTTTTCACAAATAAATGCAAGTTATTTGAATGAAATTTTACCACTAACATGAAGTACAATATGTCACGAGAAAACAATGTCAGAATCACCGGGATCCATGGAAGCGTTCCAGAGTTATGACCTCATAAAGGTACAGTGGTCAGAATTGTAAAAATTGGCCCGGTCATGAACGTGCAAACCACCCTTGGGGGTGAAGGGGTTAAGGAACTTATCTAGGAGTGCTGAGCATCTTAAATCCACAGGTGCTTCACATAATTTTAAAACAGTGAGCCATAAAAATGAAAACATATTTTTTCCCACAAAAATATTGCTTCAGCCCCAAATATTTCAATTTCACAAGTGTGGCGAAATTGCGTCTATGTTTCCAATGGATGGCAGATGATATTCTTCAAAACTTTATTTTAAAACAGGTTAATAGTCAACGCTTTTCGATGACACGTAGGACCTCGTCTTCAGGATAAAACCTTACCTCTACTTCTATTTTCACAAGTGTAACAGAAGAAAATGGATGGTATAATTTGTTATGCAATTTCTTCTAAATATACTGATACTCCTTATATGGTGGAAAATTATTGTTTTGGAACACTACAGGCCTAGGAAGGGAAGGGAAAGAACCTATTGAATTCTGGAGCACTATTTTGGCTGGAATGG
This sequence comes from Dendrobates tinctorius, assembly GCF_039654945.1. Taxonomy (NCBI): domain Eukaryota; kingdom Metazoa; phylum Chordata; class Amphibia; order Anura; family Dendrobatidae; genus Dendrobates; species Dendrobates tinctorius. The sequence continues at coordinate 3,116,647 of NW_027361694.1, read as the reverse complement.
ATTGTGGATGTCATGTCACATTTAAAGAGCCCTTAACATGCCAAAACAAAAGAAACTCCCCCAAGTGAATCCATTTTTACAAACTACACCTACTTAAAAATTAATCTAGGGATGTAGTGAAAATTTTTAACACTAAAGCAATTCACACAATTGTATAAAATTGGGTTGATTACATTAAAAATTTACATTTTTTTCAAGTAAAATGTTGCTTTGGCCCCAAATGTTTAATTTTCAAAATGGACGATAGGAGAAAATGAATGGTACAATTTATTAGAGAATTTCTCCTGAGTTCGCCAATACCCCATATGTGGTCGGAAACTACTTTTGAGGCACAGTACTAAGCTCAGAAATGAATAGGCACCAATTGGAGTTCAGATTTTGCTTAAATGATTTAAGGGGGCCATATAACATTAGCAGGGCCCTTGATGTTCTAGAACAGCATAAGCCTCTAAAAGTGACCCCATTTTACAAACTACACTCCCCAATGAACTCATCTAGGGGGGCAGTGAGCATGCTCATACCACATATGCCCCACAAAATGTTATATCATTGGACTGTCAAGAAAGAATAATTATAATTTTACTGCTAAAATGTTGCTTTAGCCCCAAGTCTTTAATTTTTAAAAGGGCTAATAGAAAATGGAGTAAGTCAATACTCTACTTGTATTGTAGAAATACTTTTTAGGTACAGTGGAAAACTCAAAACGGAAGGTGCACCATATTATAGTGGAGATTTTGCTGTTATGGTTGCGAGTGCTATGACCCACTGTAATTGTCCCTGAGGTGCTAGAACAGCATAACCCCTCATAATGGGTCCCATTTTACAAATTATACCTCTCAATGACTTTATCTAAGGGTGCCATGAATACCATGGGTGTTTCAGAGAATTTTATACCATTGGGCAGTGAAGAAAAATTGCATTTTTACCACAAAAATGTTGTTTTATCTCCAGATTTTACATATTTACATGGAAAAATGGATAAACATGCCACCAAAATTTGTTACATTATTCCTGCTGAGTGTGGCAATACCCCATATATGGCTGTACATTGAAATGCCCAGTACATTGTAGTTCCCATACATGGTAGTACCCAGTACATTATGCCCAGTTTGTGCTTCTGGAGACATGCACCCATAAATTAAGCAAGCTTTCATTGCTGCCTAAATGCCAAACATGTGGATGCTAAATGTGGTTTAGGCACATTGTGGAGCTCAGAAGGGAGAGGGGTATGTGGATTTGGGAGGACAGAATTAGTTGGATTTATTTTGGTGGGGGGGCAAACAGCCATAGTGCTGTTCTAGAGCCTTTGTGCTACCAGTAATGTGGAAGCCCCCTACATTTCCATTGAAAGATGACATACTTGAGTGGGGACTTGCTTTTTTGTTGACTGAATTGAAGCTATTATTGGGAACATTTTACATAACATTTTGGATCACAAATATCCTTTACTCTACGCTGAGCATTTTGAATGATGTGATTGAGATGAAATCCCTAGGGATTTCACTATAATGAGGCATCAGAGTTACTACGGACTCTGTCTTCTTCTGTTCAGTGGTTTCCTTCTCTTCAGAGGTGCACAAAATTGTGGTTAACTGCGCTTTTATGCACACTTAAGATGATGGACTCTGCTAGATCACAAGCCAGACGGTGTACACAGTGTCCATATTTGCCTCATTATAGGGAGTGTTCCACAGGTGGTTCTATCTGAATCACGTATTTTAGAGATATACATGGAAACCCCAATGTAAGCGCTTAGCACAGAGAGCATTATAAATGTGAGCTGAGCCTTACTGCATTCTTTGGGAGGGAAAAATAACAAATCAATAGCAGGTGAAGAATTGCTTTTTTATGCCGTTTCTCATGCAGTATATGTGATTAGATGGCTTTCTTCTTCGGTTCAGTGCCAGATTTTTTTTATGTTTAGCTGCTATCACACACTAAAAAGCCCAGCCTTTTTTTTTTGCAAAAAAAAAAGTTTTTACATCACCACATTTTGAAATCTATAATTTTTCCATATTTCCATACACAGATTTATGTGAAGGCTTGCTGATTGCACGGTGAGTTGCTATTTTCATTGGTGTCTTAGTTATTTATTTTATTCTTTGGGTCAGTATGATTACAGCTATACTACATTTATATTTTTTATGCTTTTCAGCTTTTAGAGAATAAAAACTATTTTATAGAAAAAAAATATTTTTGCTTTCCTACTGTATATTCTAAAAGCTATAGTTATTTTATTTCTCAGCTTATAGAGCTATGTGGTGGCACTTTTTTGACAAGGACAAGGTGATGTTTTCAGAGACACCATTTTTTATTTACATTTTACTTTTTCATCACATTTTATTAATATTTTTTGGTGGTATGATGAAAAAACATATTTTTTGCCAAGTTTTTTTTTCTATGAAATTCACTGTCATTTTGTTTTAACCCCTTCCAGACCATGTCGTAACCTTAAGTCAAATGTCGTGAAGGAGTTAATATAGCAAGAGTGACATTCTTGTAAATGTTGCCTAAACTATAGAAATACGTATCTCAACATTGAATTTGCAACACTATTGAGAAAAAGTCGTGAAATTATGGAAATTGCTGGATCGATATAGATGTTAGTGATATGCAATTGATGAAAAAGGTTACAAAATTAGCAAAACATCTCGAATTATTAAGTATTGAGTATTAGTGCCATGAGCAGAAATATATGCACTTGCATGCTTTGGCATACTATCAATAAGGCTATTAACCCGGCATCACAGCTAATTTTGACGTTTTTCTTTTACCTTTTTATTATCATGCTCCAATAGCCATAACATATTTATCTTTTTCATCAGAGGAAATGTATGAGGGCTTATTTTTTTGTAGATTTTGTTGGTATTATTTTGTGGTACACAGATCTTCTGGATCACTTTTTATACACTCTTAAGAAGAAAAATCAAACACTGCTAGGTATATTTGTCATGTTATCTTTATTCTGCAGGTTCACACTATCATGAAAATATAGCTTTTCTATGTTTATTATGTTTTGCTACTTTTTCACAAAAAAAGACTTAAAAAAGATTGTTTCCCATATTTTGTTTTAAATATTTGTGCTTTATCTTTCTGTAGACAAACTTTGCAAGGGTTTTTTTTTTTGCAGAACAAAGTGTAGTTTTAAGCTTTTATTGGTATTATTTCTGGGTACATATTACTTTTTCATTGCTTTCTAATTATTTTTTTGGTATGAGGCAAGAATTTTAGACAATAATCTGAAATAGTTTTCATGATTTTATTTTTTACGACATTCATAATGCAGTATAATTGACTTGCTAATGTTCTTACGATACGATTGTGGTGATACCTAAATCATATTGATCTTTTATGTTTTACTACTTTTGTATAAAAATCCTTTTTAAGAAAATGTGTTTTTTCTGTAGTATTTTTGAAGATAAGATGACCAGAAATAATAAACTTTGAATAGTTTTTCATATTGATTTTTACAATATTAATTATGCATAATAAATGATATGATAAGCAATTATACCTAATATGTGTTATGTTTGAGGGGAAGTTGTTTTTTTTTTCACAATGAAACTACTTTTTATTATTAAAGCTAGGATTTGCTGTTAATAAATATACTTTTTTACACTTAATAATAATTATTTTTATTTTTATACATTACTTACTGGTCCCACAAGGGGACTTGAACATGTGATTCTTTGATTGCATTGATAGTACTGTGCAACCTATGTTGTATAGTGCATTATCTAACCTGTTAGCATTTGACTGACAGTAAAGGGCCCCTTAGACATAGCTTTTCACCGATTTTGTGATGCAGCAGCGATATCACTAGCGATATCGCTACATGTGATACTTACCTCCGATCGGCTCCCCCGCTGGTTATCACTGATCGCGTGAGATCGGCCTGGTCCATTTCTCTTCATCAGCTTCCTGCTGGTGCCGACGAGCGAGCCATGGACGCAGGCGGAAGACAGTCACACTCGCTGCGTCTGACAGGTGAGTATGACCGCCGACCGCTGCTGAATCGCTAGTGAGATCTGCCTGTTTGGCAGCTCACTAGCGACCATTTAGCGATGCACCAGCGATCCTGACCGGGTCATATCGTGGTCAGGATCGCTGGTGCATCGCTAAATGTAACGGGGCCTTTAGTCTATCAAGCATGGCTCTAAGATGGATCTGATAGGCTTAGGATTATGGCAGACAAAGAGACCATTGTTAGGCCTTTTTGTTGACATAGCAACTATTGGTCCTCCCAGTCATACTGCAAGGGTGCCAATGGGTTGACAAAGGAAGCAATCCCTCTTTGCCAAACTTCATTTGCTGCTGTAAACTATTAACAGTGGCATATGAGAAGTAAAAATGCTGGAACTGGAGCTAAGACTGGTCCAACAACATGGAGCATGGTCTCAGCTGTCTGTATTGGTCAGCTCCTGTTGTGGATGGCATAGTCAATAACTCTTGAGTCTGTCCCTGAAAAGTAACTATATGTGGGAAATCTTCTGCAATCCGGATGTAAGAAGATGGACTTGTGGGTACCTCTCTTACGCCGGTTCCAGAACTGTTGGGGCTGTCACCATTGTTGCCCAGGGGAAAGCTTTCCATCCCGGACTGACCTTTGCACTATTCAACAGGGTGCTTGTCTTTAATAAAAGGGGCGATGCGCAGGAAGGGAAGAGGAGACTTCGCGGGAACACAGCACGTGCAGCAGGGGAAGTTTGGTGCTGAGTCCTCTGAGCAACATGACAGCGCAGGCTCGCGCTAAAGTCCCCCAACTGTTGATCACAGTGACTGTGAGCAGAAACCTGCTGTGTGACCCCTGGCTCTTGCATCTGTGCCAGACATTCTGGGCCAGTTTTTGCTGTGGTTGTGCACCTGAGACAAACTAGGTGACTTGCATAGAACTGTGTACTACCTCACCCGCAGTTTACTGTCAAGCTGAATTACGCTCAGGCAGCATCACAGACTACTTTTCACTCAGCATGACGAATCCAGACCCAGGACCCCGCACAGGACAGCGAGGACTCATCGCCACCATTAGGAACCAGATCTTCAACTTCTTCAGGATGACCCCGGGATCATCATGCGCCGGTTGTGAAAATGCCACAGTTGAAACATAGGACTTGGAATTAAAGAAGCTGTCGGACTGATAAGTTTAACCTTGATGAACAGTAGCTTTATCTATTGCCATTGTGATCTTATCACACCCTTATACCATGCATTTTCCTCTTGCCATATCACTGTTTACCCATCTCCTCCCTGCGTGGAGTAACCCCTTTGCTAATAAGCCTGTTATCTTTTTTTCTGTATCCTGTCCGTCAACAACCTGCTCATGCAGGCATAAAATTACATCCCTGTGAGGGAAGGGGATAATGGTTTGCTGCTGGCAGCTCCCATTGCAATTGCCAACCAATGACGTCTTAGATATGCTTGATGGGAGAAAATTCTGTAGCTGGCAATGGATGCATGTTTGGACCATGATCTATTAGGGTATCTTGAATGGAGTCTAGAGGTTTCTTTCTATCACAGACTTACTTGCTGCTGTGTGTATGAGGACGGATGTATGATTCTGGTGAATGACTCATTATAAAACCCCTTCCCTCTGATATTACGTATGTGGTTAGGGAATGAGTTAGAATCAGCGCCAGCACTCCTCTGCAGCAACATCCACAGCTGCTAGCGTCCGACATTGCGCTTGCGCCTTAGCCTTGTTGTTTAGCGGCAGCGTCCACGCCGCACTGCAGTAGCAGCCCCTTTGCGTCCGCAGTTGCGACGCTCCGCACACGGTAGGTCTAGTCGGAAGTAGTGCCGCCGTCTTGGGCTACTCCTGTGACCTGATACCGTGTGTGCGTTTTTACTGAGTACTGTGACCTCAACATGCTCAGTCTTTTGTGTTTGTACTTATTTGGCATCTCTGTGAATAAACTGAGATTGCTCTGCGCACCTGGGTGAAGTTTAACCCTGTGCGCATTTCCGCCATATTGCTCCTGCCACCACTTTGCAGCGGTTATATCATCTACTGCACGGTGGACCCCGAGCGGCGAATGCACTTTATTATTGTTTTTATTTAGTGCGTCCGCCGTTCCTAACAGTATCTTCATTCAATTGCTTACTTGGCCTCCTGACCAATCTCCAGCTATTGGTATATCCAAGACAAAAACGGAACTCAGTAATGAAGAAGATAAACCTCTATTCCAGCCTCCATTGCTGTATTCAAGCTGACGTTCCCCATTTGGCTATCTAGGCAATGCTATTAAGATGCCTTCACAAGGGAGCAACACACTGGTCCAACTATTATGGTGTGGGGTGGCATAATATATGGTAGCAGGAGCACTCTAATTTTTATTTCAGGTAAACTAACAGCTCAGTATTACATTGGGAACCAGTAGTATGGCCATTTTCCAAAGTATACCATGAAACCATTTTTCAACAAAACAATGCCATATCACTCATGCTACTGTGAGCTGTCTGCTTGCCCTAAACTTGTTACCATGGTCTGCGTCATCTCAAGACTTGTTTCTCATTAAGCACATCTAAGTTGTCAGTGGTTTGCAGTTGAAAAGTGAACTGCCAGCAGTGGATCTTCAGCATGGCAGACCTTTTCTCAGACAACCAGTTATAACCTCATGAACAGCATGTCAAGGCATATAAGTGCATGTATTTCCATGCATGGCTTCAGTAATTTATACTCAAATCAATATGTATTGAAATATTTCCATGTATTTTTCATGTGCACATTATTAAAACATTGTGTGATTTCATATAATTTCACTTTGGTGCTGCATATTCAATGTTGAGTAGTGTAATTGGTTAAATTGTTGAATGTGGCGCTATTATATTTCAAGCCACAAACCAGTCAACAATAGAAATTGTAGATACATGTCATGGGTGTGTGAGCACATATTATTAGGTTTAAACATGTTCTATATATCAATTAGTCAGGAAACTCCCCATATAACATTTGTTTTATGCAATGCTTGCTGCTTTCAAATAACACGTCATTGATAATGTTTGCAAATATTGAATTTCCTGAGCTCAGAGGAATTAACTGCAGTAGCCTGACATAGTCGGGGTCTTGTAACTGCTGAGACCATTATTCTTTCTGATCCTTGCAGTTGTACCCCTCACATGCCGCTGTCAAGATTGACAGTGGCACCTTAGAACTTAGGGTACCGTTACACTAAGCGATGCACCAGCGATCCCGACAACGATATGGATCGCTGGTGCATTGCTAAGTGGTCGCTAGTGAGCTGCCATACAGGCAGATCTCACCAGCGACATAGCAGCGGTCGGGGGTCGCTACTTACCTGTCAGACGCAGTGATCCTGACGTCCTCCGCCTGCATCCACGCATCGCTCGTCGGTGCCACAGGAAGCCCAGCAGGAAGCTGATGACGAGAAATGATCCAGGACGTTCTCACGCGATCAGCGACAGACAGCGGGGGAGCCGGTCGGAGGTAAGTATCACATGTAGCGATATCACTAGCAATATCGCTGCCACGTCACAAAACCAGTGACGTTACAGCAATATTGCTAGCGATATCGCTATGTGTAACGGGCCCTTTAGACAAAGTGAAAACACTTCTGACAGCTTAATGGCATCCCCGCAGTGCAAGTTTGGGTGACGATGGGTTGCTATGGCAACCAGAAGCCTGAGAACGGTCTACTATTTGGTATTACCCCATCTGTAATGACACATGCTATAAAACTGTTATTATTTATCCAGCAACATGAACACCACAAAAAAATTTAGAAAAACACCAAAATTGCCATGTTTTATTCATCCTGCCTCACAAACAGGTAAATAAAAAGTGATCAAAGAGTCAAAAATGATTTCAAAATTATTACACACACAAAACTATCCCTCAGGCAGGTCTGTAAATGACAAAATATAAAATATGATGCAAATAAAAAAAGGATTTTTTCATTAAAAAATAATTTTCTTGTGCAAAAGTAGTAAAATGTAAAATAATATATAAGTTGGAAATCACTATAATCATATTAACCATACTATAAAAGTGTTTTATTATTTTATCCATATAGTGTATGCTTGATGAAAAATTATGAATAAAATAGTATCAGAATTGCTGGAGTTTGTTCATCCAGTTCCACAAAAGAAATCATTAAAAAGGATCCAAAATTGTATGGCACTATTGAAAACTACAACTTGTTTTGAAAAAAATAAACCCTCATACAACTTGCCTATGGTGGATTAAGAATATTACAGTTCTTTGAATATGATTAATCAAAAAAAAAGATTTTTTTGGTGTGTGAAAGTAGTAAAACATAAAAACTATGTATAATGGGTATTAATATTATTATTGTACTGACCTGTGGAATAAAGTTAATATGTTAATAAAACTGAATATATTGATTAAAAAAACGAATCGAACATTATTGTACATTTTGTATAAAAAATATAATAAAAGTGATCAAAAAGTTGCATGTACCACAAAATGGAACCACTAAAAACTAAATCTTTCCCCTCAAAAAAAGAGCCCTAATGCAGAAAAACGATAGAAAATTGTTACATTTACGGCTCTTAGAATATGGCTCCATAAACAATATTTTTCATGCAATGTATTTATGGCACAAAAGTAGTAAAGCATAAATAAAATTATATATATTTGGTATTGCCATAATCATACTGACCCACAAAATAAAGTTATAGTGAAATTGATGAAAGCCTGGGATGGACTGAAATTTGGTCTGTGATTTGAATTTCCATATGTGGAGTAAATGAATTTCATTGCATATGAGTGTCGGGATTCTGTTTTATCTACTGCTATTTCTCCATGAACACCACTATGGTAAGCTGAGTGCTGACCCGCTTTTTTCTTTCTAAGGCTGGAGTCACACACAACGAATAAAAAATCGGTCCCATTTTAACGGTACGAAATCGCACAAAGAATTCTTGACCAGGGATCCGTCTGTCATCCCATTTTCCGGCGATGAACCGATTTTATTCGCATCTAAGCATCAAATTGACATCCAATGCCAATGCCTGATGTTCTTTCCTGTTGACCAGGAGAAGTCTTGCGATTTAATCGCAAGTCACACGTGTGGTGCGTTTTCAATGCGATTTTTAATCGCATCCATAGACTTGCATTGTCGAATACGATCCGAAAATCGCATTGCATTGCATTCGACCGATTTAATTGCTAGTGTGACTCCGGCCTAAAGTGTAAAATGAAATTGACAACTGATACATGCTGACCAATCAGCTGCTGCTTTTCAGAGAAAAATATACTTATAGGCAGAAATTTGTCAATCCATGACAGCAGTCAGGTAGTGGCTGCCATGGACACATCAGTCCGACTAGTCTACAGAATGGCGCTGTTCCCGCTGGCTTCTTCTCACCCGCTAACCTGGATCAACAGGTCTCTGCCTATACGTGAGTGTAGGCAACGATGTGTCAACCCAGGGCAGTGGGCGAGGAGAAGCCACCGGAAACCCGCCTGTCCAACAAGTCTACAGCATGGCACGCTCCCCCGGCAGCATGCCACAGCTTTCCAGAGTCAAACATGCCTGACTGAGATCAAACAGCCAGTTCCTGATGCATGCTGCTTGCGGATTAAGCAGCATGTATCTATTGTCAGGTTCTCTTTAAAGGGAATCTGTCACCCCATTTTTCGAGTATCAGCTGCTGGCACCGCCATCACAGGCTTATCTACAGCATTCTGTGATGTTGTAGATAAGTCCCCTATGTAACCTGAAAGATAAGAAAAATAAGTTAGATTATACTCTCCCGGAGCGGTCCGGTCTTGGTCCGATGGGTGTTGCGGTCCGGCACCTCCCATCTTCTAATGGTGATGTCCTCTTCTTTGCTGCCTGTCGTGGCTCCTGCACAGGTTTTGAGGACAGAGCAGAATACTGCAGTGCGCAGGCGCCGGACCTCTCCCGGCGCCTTCGCATTGTAGGACTCTGCTCTGCCGTCAACAGGGCAGAGCAGTGCGCCTGCACAGGAGCCTCGAAAGGCAGCAAAGAAGAAGATGTCACCGTTAGAAGACGGGAGGCGCCGGACCGGACCGCAACACCCATTGGACCGAAACCGGACCCAGAACGCCCCTGGGTGAGTATAATCTAACTCTTTTTTCTTATCTTTCAGGTTACATCAGGGGCTTATCTACAGCATTACAGAATGCTGTAGATAAGCCCCTGATGGCGGTGCCGGCAGCTCATAGTCGAAAAATGGGGTGACAGATTCCCTTTATTAGTTTATTTGTGCAGCATAAGACTAGCGGAAAATATAAAACATCATAATAAAACAATAGCAGACCTGCTGGTTTTTTTTTCTGTTTATCTCCTTAAAAAATGAATAAGAGTTAAGTAATAAGTTACATAGAACCGAAAATGCTGCCATGAAGAATTATAACTCATCCTGTAATAAACAAGCCCTCATACAGCTGCAAAAAAAAATTGAATGACTTGAAATGTGACAACAAAAAAGCAAAAAAAAATTGCTTTGTCTTAAAACCCCAAAATGGGTTCATCCCTTAGGGGTTAAACACAAAGCTAAAAGTTTTGCATATCTTTACTTCTATGTCTGAAAACAAGCAAAATGTGTAATTTATTTATGGTGCTTCTTTTAGCTGAAGACTAGATAGCGCGCTCACTAGCTATTTGCATAAGTGAATTATTCTTGAGATGAGTAGAAAAATAGCATTCTAGGTAGCAGCGCGCTGGAGAAAGCAGACAAAGGGATCGTTTTTCAAAGGGGTTTTAAAATACGAGCCAAAACAACAATACAAACTCTTAGTATCCTGTTCCCTATTAACATATCTGGGTCTCATTCAAATGAAATGAACGCAGCAGATTTATCACGTATTTGTCTCTTTTCAGTTCAAAAGCTTTTTAACCTCATGTTGTGCAAAGCAACTGGATAAAGGGAAGATTCTGCACAGGCATGTATAATTTCTGTAATTAAGTCCTGCCATAGAAAGAATATTCTTCTAAGTGAATGTAAGCAAGGTGCATATCAGCTGGAGAAGTATTTCATATTCAGTAAAGGTCTAATAATTATTATTATATTTGCGATCAATAACATACATCTCTGTTGACTGGCTTTCACTATGCAGAAAGTTTTTACCAAGCTGTCAAAGATCTGGAATTTCATTTATAGCAAAAGGTGTTTCATTCACATCATGACTGAGTTAACAGTCATATGACACATGCACCATATTTTTTGGCAATCAGAAATTCACAGAAAGATGAATGTATTTTTGTCAGCACAGATATAGCCATGACTCACATGTTGGTTCTATACAGGTAAAAAGTAGAACCAGACAACTGCGGAGCCTGATTAAATTGAGGGAAACAATTCTGATTAGACGGAAAAAACACCAATCAGTTCCCTTGGGATCATTTGATCAGGGGTGTCTGGTGATATCAACAGACTTCAGACTGTAGCTTTTGATAGCAATAAGCCAAGCATTTCCTATTGTAGATAAAGCAACTGTTCTATATGTCTGATTTTTGCTACCATCTGAATCATTGTTTGGCGGAAAGCCGGACACAGTCATGGCCAAAAGTGTTGGCACCCTTGAAATTGAAGTATTTCTTCCAAAAAAATTATTGCAATTACAGATGTTTTGTTATTCACATATTTATTTCATTTGTGTGTAGATAAAGAACATGCTGAAATGTTTCAAAGCCTTGGGTTGTTTGATGAATTTGAAGATACGTTTTTTACATTCCCATTTGGACTACCTTCCTGAAAACCTTGGTGCTGTTAGTGAAGAGCAAGGAGAACGATTTCATCAGAATAACGATGGAAAGACGATACCAACGTAGATTCAACGTGACCATCTTTGGAAACTATTACTGGATGCTTCACAGAGAAGATCTGCAGGCCTTCTATAAGAGAAAAAGGTATGAAGAGAAGCTTTGAAGAGAAAAGGAAAAGGCACATTGATTAATTTCCAATAAAGTTGCAGAATGAATGCTCAATACATTTTTTTTATATAATATTGTGTACATTTTCGGCTACAATGAAGATTTTTCTTGTTCAGCTCGCTTGTATGTAATTTCACGCATGTTTTGTGCTAAATCCATATGAGATCGTTAAAAATAGAAGTGTTATTTTAAATCAGGGCATAAGAAAACATAAGAATCGGTCATTGGATTTGAAACCATTTTCATAAACTTTGCATACCTGTGTTATCAAAAATTCACCTATAGCTCAAATTGGTAGTAGTAGAAACTACAATTTGTCCTACAAAAAATAAAGTACTGTACATCAACAGAAAAATTAACAGGTTACTTGTCCCAGAATATGACACCACAAAAATATTTTTTGTGTTTTAACAAGTATTTTTGTTGTGCAAACAGAGCAAAACATAAACTATAAATTTGGTATTGTGTTAATCACATTAAACCACAGAATACAGTTAATAGGTCACTTATGACACAAAATCAAAGGTGAATTAAAAAATAATAATTTTGGAAAAAACTTTTTACCATCTGCAGTTCATTATTTCCTTGCCATGACCCGAAAAGTTTACAAAATGGCTTCACTTCTGAGGAGGTTCTCCATACTAATAGCTCTGCATATGAGATATGGTGACAGTTGGTGACAGATCTTGGCAAAATTTGCACTCCAAAGCCAAATAGTTCTTCCCTGTTGAGACATGCCTTGCACCAAAACAATAAAGAATTATCACAAATAGGGTTGCATACTCAGCAGAGATTGGGTAACAAATTGTAGCATGATTTTTCCCCTATTACTCCTTTAGCCATTTTTATGAATTTTTTTCTTTAAAAAAGTTAACTTTGACACAAAATTGCATAAAGCTGCCAGTTTGTGTAAAGTACTAAGTGACTTTCTGAAAATGTGCCAGAAAATATAGGCATGATTGTCTAATATCGATAATTTATTTTTGTAAGTTATATTTTATTTATACAAGTCAAAAATATGAAAATTGTTCTGGCTACCAGATGCACAAAACGTCGATAAAACCCTATCAGCTAAAGTGTTAAAATGATTCTAGTCAATGAAAAATTGAAACACCTACCATGCACCTAGTATTGAAGTGATCTAAGCTTAGAAAAATTAAGCAACTGGGAGTCTTGATTGCTGCAGCTATTTGGACAATAAAATGCATCCACTAATTGCACAAAATCTTCTTAAAAGGTATCTGTCCTTAGGATTAATCTTCCTTATTCGCTCACATGGGCATGTAGTATGATCATAAGAGAAGGCTGTCATTGTAGCTGTCAGTCTTAGCATGTCTCATACAATGCTCTCTTTCATTTCAAATAAGCTCTGGAAGCAGATTCTCAGGGAGATCTGTGTAGGTTCAAAATTCTCAACAGCTCATTTACATGGAAAATGTGGATTTCTCTGGAATAAGACTTTAGACCACAAAGGTTAAAATATGATTTGATTGAACCTTGCAAGACCTGCATACCCAGGCTTTGTAGGAATGATCCTTCTAACATAGTCCCTATAAATGTTGTGTTCCTCCTGCATTGGCACTGTTCCAGTGATGTGCGCGGTCTTCCAGGAATTATTTTGAAATTGTTCTACCAGATTAGCTCTGCAGCCAATCAGAGGTTTCTAATGGACTGCTGCATTCAAACTTCCACCAAAATGAAGCTCAAACATTCAGGTTAGCTATGAATGCTGCAGCCCAATAGCACTCTCTATGTGGCTGCAGTGTTCATGTGTAATTATGCAATGTCACAAAAACACCAGAAGAACTGGCACCAACATCACTAGAATGGCACTGCTTCTTGGAGGTGATAAATATTAGAACTTGGCACTCCAAAAATGATTCACATGATCCACTGCATGAATTGATGTTTCGGCCACTTATTAGGCCTTCATCAGAACTGCAAAGAAAAATAACAAAATGTTCAGAGTTCAATTGCTCTACTCAAACAGAGAATCAGTACATAAATGTTTTACAAGAAGAAAGAGAAGAAGAATGAAAGTGAAAAAATAAATAAAAAATGAAAAGCAAAATGAGGCTAACATAAAAATGAAAATATAGTAAAAATAATAATAAAAGTAAAAGAAAAAAGTAAAATGTATGCGGCTGAATTGATGGGTATTGCATCACCAGAAATGATGCATTGCAAATGTATAGTAGAGGCAGGGGCTGCCTTTTTGAATGTATCATGCTATGAGGCAAAATACTGATATCAAGGCTGCAATAAATGGCCATAATAAGCCATGGATAGGTATCTATAAGACACCCCCATTACTAAACCCCATAGGCACATTGTATAAAAACACACATATGCAGAATAAATTCCTGTAATTGAAGGAATGACACAGACTCCTTTAATCAATCTTAATCCAACCATAGTTATGGCATCGTCCATTCCAGTGAAGCCAATGTCTCCTGTAAGATAATTAACATGATAAACAACAATATTCCTGACCTGTCCGCTGAGAAGATAATAATCCATTTGTCCCACAATTAGAGTTCAGCGAAACAGGTCGGTCAATTTCAAGAATCGCCGACCTTCGCCAAAGTCGGGTTTCATGAAACGAAACCCGACCATAGCGTGAGGTCGGCCATGATGTCGGCGACCCGAACGCCAAAGTCGCATTTCAAATGATGCTTCCAGGGCCTTTTTTCAGCTAATGATGGAGGACGCACACTGTGGGCAACGCGATGACATCGGCAGCGGCCAGCACCATCTTAGAGAAGGGCATTGAAGTGATTGGCTGGCTTTGTGTGGCGTCACAGGGGTATAAAAGGCTGTGAACGCCGACCGCCATCTTACTTCTGCCGATCTTACAATAGGGAGAGGTGCTGCTGCTGATTCTGAACAGGGAGAGCGTTAGGCAGGGAAGAAGAAAAAAAAACAGCTTCTGCTGATAGCGCTTTTCACTGTACAGTTAGTGTGCAGTGAAAGGGGAGGATTTTTGTTGTGTGCAGCAGCGCTGGTGGTGATTAGGCTGCCTTTTAAGGCTACCTGCTAGCTGCATTGCTGTGTGCACACTGCTGTTCAAACTGCTTTTTTCAAAGCACTCCAAATTTTATTATTTTGTCCTGGTGAGTTACTGAGCGTACATTTTTTCACACATCGTCTAGCGGTGTACTCTCCTCACACACTACCGTGTATTCCGGATGGCATCACGGACAAATAGAAGCTATCTGGGTGTGACTCTGGAAGAAAAAGCCGAGGAGTTTGTCCATTTTTCCACACCTACACATTAGAGTTGTGTTCATTTTTCAAACAGTTTCGTATATCTGCTGTTTGATTACAGTCAAAACTAGACAGAGACAGCGTGTGTCAGTCTGCATACAAATACACGGAGCTTGCCAATTTTCCATACAGACACTGTCTAGCGGTGTATGCTCCTCACACACTACCGTGTATTCTGGCTGGTATCACAGACAAATAGGAGCTACCTGTGTGTGACTCTGGAAAAAAAAACCGAGGAGTTTTTCCGTTTTTGCAGACCTACACCTTATAGTCGTGTTCCTTTCTCAAACAGTTTCGTATATCTGCTGTTTGATTACGGTAAAAACTAGACGGAGACAGCGTGTGTCAGTCTGTATGCAAATACACGGAGCTTGACAATTTTACATACACACACCGTACAGCAGTGTACGCTCCTCACACACTACCGTGTACCGCCTTCCAGCACGGACAAATAGAAGCTACCTGTGTGTGACTCTGGAAAAAAAAATGAGGAGTTTGTCCGTTTTTCCAGACCTACACCTTAGAGTTGTGTCCGTTTTTCAAACAGTTTCGTATATCTGCTGTTGATTACAGTCAAAACTAGACAGAGACAGCGTGTGTCAGTCCGTATACAAGTACACGGAACTTGACAATTTTCCATACAGCCAACGTCTAGCGGTGTACGCTCCTCACACACTACCGTGTATTCCGGCTGGTATCACGGACAAATAGAAGCTATCTGGGTGTGACTCTGGAAGAAAAAGCTGAGGAATTTGTCCGTTTTTCCAGACCTATACCTAAGAGTTGTGTCCATTTTTCAAACAGTTTCTTATATCTGCAGTTTGATTACAGTCAAAACTAGACAGAGACAGCGTGTGTCAGTCTGCATACAAATACACGGAGCTTGACAATTTTACATACACACACCGTACAGCGGTGTACGCTCCTCACACACTACCGTGTATTCCGGATGGTATCACAGACAAATAGAAGCTACCTGTGTGTGACTCTGGAAAAAAAAACCGAGGAGTTTGTCGTGTTTCCAGACATACACCTTAGAGTCGTGTCCGTTTTACAAAGAGTTTCGTATATCTGCTGTTTGATTACAGTAAAAACTAGGCAGAGACAGCGTGTGTCAGTCTGTATACAAATACACGGAGCTTGACAATTTTACATACACACCGTACAGCAGTGTACGCTCCACACGCACTACCATGTACTGCCTTCTAGCACGGACAAATAGAAGCTACCTGTGTGTGACTATGGAAAAAAAACCAAGGAGTTTGTCCGTTTTTCCGCACCTACACCTTTGAGTCGTGTCCGTTTTTCGAACAGTTTCGTATATCTGCTGTTTGATTACAGTCAAAACTAGACAGAGACAGCATGTGTCAGTCCATATACAAATACACGGAGCTTGACAATTTTACATACACACACCGTACAGCGGTGTATGCTCCTCACACACTACCGTGTAACACCTTCTAGCATGGACAACTAGAAGCTACCTGTGTGTGACTCTGGAAAAAAAAAACAAGGAGTTTGTCCATTTTTTCACACCTACACCTTGAGTCATGTCCATTTTTCAAACAGTTTTGTATATCTGCTGTTTGATAACGATAAAAACTAGACAGAGACAGCGTGTGTCAGTCTGTATACAAATACACGGAGCTTGACAATTTTACATACACATTGTACAGCGGTATACGCTCCTCAAACACTACCGTGTAACGCCTTCTAGCACGGACAAATAGAAGCTACCTGTGTGTGACGCTGGAAAAAAAAAACAAGGAGTTTGTCCGTTTTTCCACACCTACACCTTAGAGTCGTGTCCGTTTTTCAAACAGTTCCGTATATATGCTTGTTGAATTACGGTACCAATACATACTGTGTGAGCGTCTGTGAATAACATAATATATACGTTGATTTAATTTGTTTAATACGCCTTACACAGCTGGACGCCCCTCATACAGTACCATCTCTCTGCTGGTATTTTGGTTACATTTTCCCAAGCATGAGGAAGTATGGTGGAACAGGCCGCAGACGTGGGCAGGGGGGCGCGGCTGGTACTGATGGTGGTAGTGCATTGGCTGGTTCTTGCAAAGCACAATAGCTGCTAAGGCAGGAGGTGTTGAGCCTGCATCATCCTCTGGCCCAAGAAGGCCTGTAAGGTTGCCTTTTCTTGGAGTAGGAAAACCGCTTTTAAAGCTGGAGCATCAGGTACAGGTTTTGGCGTACATTGCCGAAACAGCCACCAGCTCTACTGCCTCCTCTTCTGAACGGTCTAAACCTGCAAGCACGGAGTCGTCAGTGTAGGATTCTGGTCATAAAAAAGCCCTTTCCTTGTGTCCTTCACCCCCACCAAAAGTTAAGTATGTGGCAGCCCACAATGCAGATTACTCTATGGAGCTCTTTTCACATACAATGCCTGGGTTATCCAGTCAAATCCTGAATTCCCCAGTCCAAGATGAATCTTACATGGACTGCACTGATGCACAGCCACTGCTAGATGATTCTGTGGGTACATTGACCCACAGAACTGCATTGCCCTCGCAGTCTATTGAGCCAGAATCTGACCCTGATGAAACACAAGTGCCCCTTCCCGCATACCATACCACCTTACACAGTGACACAGAGGAAGGTAAAGAGGAAGGTGCAGATGACTTTGAAGAGGAGGTGATGGATGACCCATTTCTGGACCCGGATTAGCATCCATTGTGGGAGGAGGGTGGCGCTGGCAATAGTTCAGATAAGGAGAAGGATCCGCAGCAGGCATTGACATCGCAGCAGCGGTTATCTAGCAGGCCCATAGCTGTCCCAAAATGTGGAACAAAAACTAAAAGAGTTGCAGGACAGCTTGACCAGACGGTCAACTTAGCACAGCGTGCAAGGTCAGAAAATGTTTACCATAGTAGGAAGAGTGCAATGTGGCACTTCTTTGTCAAAAATCCTACTGTTGAGGCAAAGGTTACCTGTAAGAAGTGCAGAAGGACCTTTAGCCGAGGTAAACAACTCAGAAATTTGAATACCAGTTGCATGCTTAGACCTTTAATCAACATGCACTTGCAAGCGTGGACGCACTACAAAACCTCAGATAGCACATGTGCACCTGCTCCGACTGAAGGTAGCCAACAACGCTCCATCGCTACCTCCACTGTAAGACCACCGCCACCATTAAGCACACCTCCTCTTCCTCTTCCTCCTCTTCCTTGGACTTGCCCAATTACGCCCTTTGCAGCAGCTGAATGTCCAGCCAACACATCTACATATGCCAATTTTTAAACCTCCCTAACTGGGCTGCCCACCTCTCCCCAACAGCTGGGGTCAAGACCTGGCACACCCCGGCAAGTGCCGTTGCTCTGAACAGGTGGATGGGCCCACTGATGGCCGCCGGCGTACATTTTGCACTCCAAAATGACCAGACACATCATGATAGGCAGTGAGGACCATGGGTACATCTCTCCCTGTGATCACAATTTGATGGAGGCGAGTAACGGTGATGTGATCCACGCTACTGCGATAAAGCAATCCTTTCTTCACAAAGAACCTTTTTCGCTTTCTCCACAGACACAGTAATTGAGGGTCTGCATCGCCTCTGCAACATATACCGGGAGGTTTCCCCACAATGAGTAATTCCAACATTTCAGCTAACACTCGACTTTGCGTCTATACTTGTATCCATGTAGTTTCCAGTAGCGGAGATTCTTGACTGGCTTACTGAGATTGAAATGTATACGAAGATTTAAAAGTACCACAACACTGTATACTGATGTACGCTATGAATACCTTTCCTTTTTTCTACTTTTTAAATTCTGGTGTAATACATAGTGAGCCTGTGAGTGTCTGTGTCTGACTCCGGAATTATAGATGGAAATTTAACCCTAGACTGGATACACCTGGAATGTGCTGATACAGTACCTTGTTTCAAAAATTTGTATTAAGGTATCATCTGTAGGATAACCAACTTTGGGGGGGACCCTCTTCTTGCCGCAGACAAACATGAGACTGAGACAGAGTTTGTACTGAACAGGTCCGTTTTTAGTGCCCATCCTTCTGTCAACAACAGCAATTCACCACAGCCGTTTCACATTTCTCTGTACACGGGCCCTGGTACCTGCACTTCCTTTGTAACTATAATCGTGGCATCCTCTGTGGCTCTTCCACTGTGGCTGGCCTAGGCTCAACCACCACAGTGCTGCACAAGTCTGAGCACACCGTCCGTATGATAGCCCCAGGCCGCCTTCGTCTGCGGCTACCATCCTCTGGCCCATCCCCCTGTGACCGCCTCAACTGTCAGTCCTCTCTGGAGCCTTTCCACTTTCTCTTTACTGTGCTCCCTTCGCTGACTAACTCTTCCAGAACCTTCCTTCAACCTTTTATACTTCCAGTTCTGGTAACTCCGCCCACCATCACGTAACAGTTTCTCTGACCAATGGCAGTTATTCAGTCCCACTCCTACACTCTCCACTGTCCTCCAATGGGCAAGCTAAAACACTGCACCCTTTCTCTTTATCTTAGCGGTATCACACCTACACTGCACTACACCTCTGCTTCTCACTACAGGCTGGTTTGTCTGTCAGTCCACCTTCCCTACATCATCCATAGTGAGTGAGCATGTGTGGGTTACGCCTTCTATATATACGGTGAATCGGAGAAACAAATTTTTACACTATACTGGATACAGCTTGTATCTTGTTATACAGTACCTTTGTTCGACATTTAGCATTACGGTCCAATCCATACTGTGCAAGCGTCTGCGAGTGACTACAGGACTATTTATACAGAGATTTCAATTGTCCCCTAAAAAATATATACTTGCTATCTTGTTATCAAGGAACTTTTTTACAACATTTTTTATTATGGTCAAAACCAAACTGAGTGAGCGACTACGGAAATATATACCGATATTTTCAATTTGGCCAACACTGTATACAGCAGAACGCTTCTGATACAGTAACCTTTTTAGCTATTTAGATTCTGGTGTAATACATAATGAGCCTGTAAACATCTGTCTGTTACTCCGGCAGTATGTTTGGAACTTTAAGATTACCCCAACAATGTATACAGCTGTACGCTTGTGTTACATAACCCATTTACAGCTTTTCATATTCTTGTGTAATTCATACTGGGCCTGAGAGCGTTTGTGTCTGCCTCCTGAAATGTATGCGGAGAATCAGAATGTTTACACTATACTATATACACCTTTTATCTGGTGATACTGTACCCTTTATCAACTTGTTATTTTATTGGGTAATCCATACTGAGCCTGTGATCGTCTGTGTATGCCTCATGAAATATATATGGAGATTTACTGTTATCCATAGACTGTATAGAGCTGTATGCTTATGATAGAGTACCATATATCTGCTGGTATTTTGGGTCCATTTTCAAAAACATGAGGAAGTATGGTGGAAGAGGACGCGGATGTGGGTGTGGAGGGTCACCTGGTACTGATGGTGGTGGTGGTGCATCTGATGGTAGTGCCAAAAACACAATAGCAGCTAAGGCAGGAGGTGTTGAGCCAGCGTCATGGTGTAGCTCTGTAAGGCCTGTAAGGCTCCCATTTCTGGGAATGGGTAGACTGCTTTTAAAGCCGGAGTATCAGGAACTGTTTGTGGCTTACATTGCTGAAACAGTCTCCAGCTCTATCGCCTCCTATTCTGAAGTTGTAAAAAATGCAAGCACTGAGTTGTAACTGCAGGCTTCTGATCAGGAGCAACCCCTTTCCTTGTGTCCGTCACCCACACCAAAAGTGAAGGATGTGGAAGCATACACCTCAGATTACTCCATGGAGCTCTTTTCACATACCATGCCTGGGTTAATTAAAAATAGGGCCCATCATGTACCGGAGCAATGTAAATGGGGCAGATCAGACACTGGAGCAGCATCTAAGGGCCACATTATACACTGGAGCATAACAAATGGGGCCCATTATATATGGAGCATTATTAGAGCCCATGATACACTGGAGCATCATGCATGAGACCCATCATGTACTGGAGAAATGTAAATGGGGCAGATCAGACACTGGAGCTGCATCTAAGGGCCACATTATACACTGGAGCATTACAAATGGGGCCCATTATATATGGAGCATTATTAGAGCCCATCATACACTTGAGCATCATCCATGAATCCAAGAGGTCCATCATGTACTGGAGCAATATAAATGAGGCAGATCAGACAATGGAGCAGTATCTAAGGGGCACATTATACACTGGAGCATTACAAATAGGGCCCATTATATATGGAGCATTATTAGAGCCCATCATACACTGGAGCATCATCCATGAGGCCCATCATGTACTGGAGCAATGTAAATGGGGCAGATCAGACACTGGAGCAGCATCTAAGGGGCACATTATACACTGGAGCATTACAAATGGGGCCCATTATATATGGAGCGTTATTGGAGCCCATCAGACACTGGAGCATCATCCATGAATCCATGAGGCCCATCATGTACTGGAGCAATGTAAATGGGGCAGATCAGACACTGGAGCAGCATCTAAGGGGCACATTATACACTGGAGCATTACAAATGGGGCCCATTTTATATGGAGCATTATTAGAGCCCATCATACACTGGAGCATCATCCATGAGGCCCATCATGTACTGGAGCAATGTAAATGGGGCAGATCAGACACTGGAGCATCATCTAAGGGGCAAATTATACACTGGAGCATTACAAATGGGGTCCATTATATATGGAGCATTATTAGAGCCCATCATACACTGGAGCATCATCCATGAGGCCCATCATGTACTGGAGCAATGTAAATGGGGCAGATCAGACTCTGGAGCAGCAACTAAGGGGCACATTATACACTGGAGCATTACAAATGGGGCCCATTATATATGGAGCATTATTAGAGCCCATCATACACTGGAGCATCATCCATGAGGCCCATCATGTACTGGAGCAATGTAAATGGGGCAGATCAGACACTGGAGCAGCATCTAAGGGGCACATTATACACTGGAGCATTACAAATGGGGCCCATTATATATGGAGCATTATTGGAGCCCGTCAGACACTGGAGCATCATCCATGAATCCATGAGGCCCTTCATGCACTGGAGCAATGTAAATGGGGCAGTTCAGACACTGGAGCAGCATCTAAGGGGCACATTATACACTGGAGAATTACAAATGGGGCCCTTTATATATGGAGCATTATTAGAGCCCATCATACACTGGAGCATCATCCATGAGGCCCATCATGTACTGGAGCAATGTAAATGGGGCAGATCAGACACTGGAGCAGCATCTAAGGGGCACATTATACACTGGAGCATTACAAATGGGGCCCATTATATATGGAGCATTATTGGAGTCCATCAGACACTGGAGCATCATCCATGAATCCATGAGGCCCATCATGTACTGGAGCAATGTAAATGGGGCAGATCAGACACTGGAGCAGCATCTAAGGGGCACATTATACCCTGGAGCAATACAATTGGGGCCCATTATATATGGAGCATTATTAGAGTCCATCATACACTGGAGCATCATCCATGAGGCCAATCATGTACTGGAGCAATGTAAATGGGGAAGATCAGACACTGGAGCAGCATCTAAGGGCCACATTATACACTGGAGCATTACAAATGGGGCCCATTATATATGGAGCATTATTGGAGCCCATCAGACACTGGAGCATCATCCATGAATCCATGAGGCCCATCATGTACTGGAGCAATGTAAATGGAGCAGATCAGACTCTGGAGCAGCATCTAAGGGGCACATTACACACTGGAGCATTACAAATGGGGCCCATTATATATGTTCATTATTGGAGCCCATCAGACACTGGAGCATCATCCATGAATCCATGAGGCCCATCATGTACTGGAGCAATGTAAATGGGGCAGATCAGACACTGGAGCAGCATCTAAGGGGCACATTATGCACTGGAGCATTACACATGGGGCCCATTATATATGGAGCATTATGTGGAGCTCATCAGATACTGTATGGAACATTGTATGTGACTAATTATTTGGTATGGAGAAATATATGGGGCTCATTACTCTGTATGGCGCACAATGTGGTGGCCATATCACTGTAAGGAGTAATATACTGTCCTGTTTTTGAGCTATTGTACAATTTAAAATAGATCAGTCATGTAACCAGTGAAGTCTTTGTCATTGTACTATACCTATATTTCTGTGGCGTATCGGAGCATCATGAGTTGTGGTATGTGTTAAAGGGGCGCACTGACACTCTTTGGCCCAGGGGACATGAAAACCTGGAGCCAGCCCAACCCCCCCACAACTTTAGCCAAATAACCCCCTCTTTTTTAAATGCGTAACTATTATTAGGAAGTAAATTAAGGTTGACAAGCTTTAGTTATTAGAATTCATGTTTTTGACATTGAAATGTGCACTGTAGGTGTGTTTACTGTCCTTCACTCCCTGCCGACTTTGCTTCCCCTTTGACTTGCATTGGGTTTCGTGTTTCAGTTGGCCTCCAACTATTGCCTATAGTCGGCCGATTTCGTTCGACCCGACTTTTGCAAAACGTAGTAGAAACAACAAGACACTCATCAAATGGTTCGTGGCAGGTGCACAAGTATGGTTTCCAGTCCATATAGTAGTATAAAAGAACTTGGCACTCAAATGGCAAATATAGTGAATCTTTGCAGATCAGTGTTAAGGAAAAAACCGCCATTTATTATCTGTAAATCACTAATGGAGAGTGAATCACGATAAAATTAAAGGACATTAAGGATTTCCAGTCTTCCTTAACACTGATCTGCATATATTTCATAGAAGATTTGTTCACGGATCACGTGCACCTAAGATTCAACCTCAGGAATCCGATTGAGAAAATATATGCCTCTTTGACGTACTGGAAGTTTCCTAATTTATACATTTATTTTCATGCATCATAACATTTAATTTTCTCTCTGAGTGTGATAATCCACGACATAGATTAATTTCTGTCTTTGTATGTATGTTCTCTAGAGAATTTCTGATGAAGATCCGTTGTTGGATCGAAAATGTTTAACACGTATATCTGGATGCAAATAAAACAAAGATTCACAATATTTGCCATTTGAGCGCCAAGTTCTTTTATACTACTCCGACTTTTGCGAAAGTCGGGTTTCATGAAACCCGACTCGACCCGAAAAAAGGCAAAGTCGCTCATCTCTACCCACAATGGGCCTTGCTCTGCTACATCTAGATGGCAGTTTGCATGATGCAACTATACAGCCTGCCATCCAGCAGAGCCACTCAGTAGTGTCTGCTACTGCAGCTCAGTGGCTCGTGGTGAACTACTGTGACCACGAGAATGAAAAATTTCTCAAATTTGTGGTGCCATGAGAAAGGTCCAGGGAGTTCATAGCCAATTAACTCACTTCACCTATCTGAAGTAAGCACAAGCAGCATGGGAAAACGGCGCACTGACATCAGTTAGGTGAAGTGAGTTCATTGGCTGTGAACTCCCAGGACTTTTCTGATGGTACAGCAAGCGAGAGATCTTTTTCATGCTTGAGGTGACATCAGTCAGGTCATAGGAGTTCACCACGAGACACCGAGCAGTGGTAGCACATTCTGCTCAGTGTCTCTACTGGATGACAGGCTGTATAGTTGCATCATAAAACCATGCAACCTGCTATCTAGATGTAGCAGAGCTAGACCCATTGTGGGACAAATGGATTAATTATTAATTTATTTTACTCATTTATATAGCGCCATTAATTCCACAGCACTTTAAAGACATTATTGGCACTGTCCCTGATGGGGCTCACAATCTAAATTCCCTATTAGTATGTCTTTGGAATGTGGGAGGAAACCGGAGTACTCAGAGGAAACCCACACAAACACGGAGAGAACATACAAACTCCTTGCAGATGTTGTCCTTGGAGGGATTTGAATCCAGGACCCCAGCGCTGCAAGGCTACAGTGCTAACCACTGAGCCACCATAAATTATTATCTTTTCAGCAGACAGGTCATGATGATGATGATGATGATGATGATGATGATGATGATGATGATAACACTGACTAGATAATACTTGATGATTCAGTCTGGTTACCAGAAAGAAAAGCATTCCAGTGTAAGAGTTGGTGAACAGATTGAGCCTTACCTATAATGCTGTCCATTTTGTTTTGACCAAATGAGCAGATGAAGTCATTTCCTGTGCTGATGGAAAGACAGAGTTCCTAGTCTATTCTGTGTTTTCAAACCTTTTTTTCTCTTCCAGATACAGCACATGGCAAAAGATTTATTGGCTACCAATGCAGAAAAGACTCAAAATGCCCTCAGATTGGAACTGCCAGCACTCAAGACCAGAGCTTTCGGTGGTGTTGAGTCTCCTCCACTAACTGCAGTTATGCCACCACCAACTTCTGAACTGACCAATGAAGAAAGTGTTATGCCTTGGGGATTGAGCCAGTGGCCTTTTGTTCCATGTTCTGATTCCCTCCTTGTTTATCTACAGCTTACTCAGTTTCTGTCCACGTGCTGAACTTCTATTTACCTTCACATTTTATCCTTTTCCTGTGGAGTGCAGTTATCATCTGTGTTCTATTGCTCATTGTCTCCGTCCAATCATATTGTGTGTTGCTATATATATACACTCTTTTTTTCCAGCTATTGATTGCTGGATATATTCAGTCCTGGTGAATTCATCTAATGAGTATTAGCCCCACTGCTAAGGATTGCCTGTTGGAAAGAGACCAGTCTGAACATTTACCTAGCTGTCTCTTTTGGATTCAGACACTCTGCTGTAGTTTTTGTTGGTTGCAGCTGTTTTGTGTGTGTTTACTTCATTCCATAGGTAATTGCTACTCTAGCAATACTAGGAACTGTTAAATGGGTTTTCCCATGAGCAAAGTTCATTTTTAAAGTTGATTTCAATCAATCGATCTTGGAAAAATAATAATTTACACAATTGAATGTGTTTTATAAAAAGGTTCCTGTGCCAAGATAGTCTAATGTATGTGTCCCTGCTGTGTACTGTGTAATGGCTGTATCTGACAGTGCAGCAATATGATCTGATCATACCACAGCTCCTGGGCAGGGGAGGAAGCAAAAGAGAATCCATACATTACAGCAGGGAATCACAGCCAATAAATTCTGTGAGGTAAAGCATTTTTCTGCCTGTTTTTTTAAAAATATTTTCCTTGAAAGAAAGAATCAGCTGTGGTCTCATGCTGTAATGTCTGTATACTCTTTTGCTTCCGTCTAGCGAGAAAATCTCGCTAGACGGATGTCAAAAGGATGCTTACATGCGATTAAAATCGCATCAATGAAGAAAAATCGCATCAAAAACGCATCACTGGTTAAGATACCTTTGTGCGATTTCGGACCGTTAAATGGGACCGATTTTTTATTTGTTGTGTGTGACTCCAGCCTAAGGCTTTTAGGAGTATGAACAGGGATTTGTCAGGTTTAGGTGTTAAGTCTCCCTGGATTGTACGTTGCACCTGTGTATGTGTCTGTGCAGTCATAACAGAAGGTTTATCCCTTGAAGAACTTTTGGCCTAATCTTAGCTTCATTTTTTATTGCTGGTGACACCAGAGCTGACGGAGTAACTGTGACGCTCCTGAGGGTTCAGTTGCCACCGAGTACTGCACCTCCTCCTGAGGTGTGGTACCCCACTATCCAGGTAAGGTGGAGACACCTGACCACACTCCAACACCTTCTCCCCACACCACAAAGTAGGGTAGCAAAGCACCTTCGGCGGCTCCCTGCTTGGAGTGTATCAAAGCACCCATTGGTCGCTCCCTGCTTGGAACACGAAACGTGCTGGGAGGCAGGTGGAGTTAGTTCACATAAAAGAGTGGGAAGAGTTGAGTCAGTCAGTCAGTCTTTCATTCAGTCAGTGAATGAGGATGTAGAAGGACAGAGTGTGAGACAGAGAAGATCCCTGGGAGAGGGATGGAAGAAGGAAGTGCTGCAGCGGGCCACAGTGATCTGGATTTGCTGGCACAGGAAAGAGACAGAGAAAGGAAACTTTATTCTCTATTGGGAAGAAGAATTAGCACGAAACGTGAGGAGAATAAGAGAACAAGGACCAGGGTTAGAGGAGAACCCTTTTCAAGTTCTAAGCGCAAGGCCGGGGTCCGGTCCCCGAGGTTGTATGGATACTAATGGTCCTGCAGCAGACATCGGAGGAATAGAAGTAGTGACCACTTTATTCCCACACAAGACTTGGGGGCACAACAGCAACATATTAGTGAGCCAGGACTCAGTAGCAAGGAGTCCCCGAAGCAGGCTGCAGCTGTCTGCCGTACAAGTAGAGTTCATAGGAACATCTGACAGGAGGAACTCCAGTGTAACTCAGTGCTAGGAGTACTTCATTCAAAAGGCGCTATAAAAGGAGACGTTCAGAAAAGGCACATATGTTGGCGGAGTGTTGGAAAGGAGTACTTCATCTTGCCTGGAAGTTGGCTGAGCTCCTGACCCGGAGGACATGGCACGGATGCGGGCACCTGTACCTGCAACAGACTGTGAATAAAGCTTTGGAACTACATGCCCTGGTGTCCTCCACTTATTCCTGCACCAACCTGCCCAGCACTGCTACATCCCTTGCGCCAAACACTACATCATCTAAGTGTCACTTCATGTCACTTCACCTACACTGCCCTGGAACTACAGCCCTGCCTGTGGAGGGCTGCAACATCACTGCTGCACCACACCATCTGTCACAGAGGATCTGTCTGCAGCATTGGCTTACATCTACATTGCCGAACACCACAGGTGGCATCACGAATCACTCATCATAAGCACACTGAACATTCCCCTTTTACAATGGGCGCCCAGGGCCACGGGCCGGGTCCCGGCTGCCGTGACATCTCCCACTGAAGCTCATCGGGCCCGGTACTGAGTACCCCACGGCCCTGGGAGGGCGACCCACAACCAACACAGCTATGCATTTGAATCATGTATTCCATCTTCTCCAGCCCCATACAAATAAAACAGCTGACTGCTAATCTCATCCAATAAATCATCTGTAAGAAGGTAATGTTGGGAAATAGGTTCCTTTGCTCACATAGTGATATGACTTGGAGGACTAAGAACTTTAAAAGATACATGTATGCATGAGGGAATTGAAAGTCTGCATTGTAAAAGATTAACTGTTAAATTGGAAGAAGAGGAGGTGGACTGTGCAGCTCACTGATTCAAACTGACTGTGTCACTGTCAGAGGTAACATCATCCTACGGTGACTGGGATGAGTGATGTGCCATAAAATCCATAGCACCTTCTACTTCCTCTAAAATTATATGCTTGCCAAAGGCATTTGGCACAACTTCTCAGTTGGCTGATGGCAGTAGAAGTGGTGGCACTACTCCTTTCAACTTCCACAGACTTGGACGTAGTATGGTATGTTTTTTTTTTCTCTTTCACCTTACATGTTCTAATGCCATTGACACTATTTCTTATACTATACTATATTTTACAACACACACTATTAATAATGTCAATCTTTTCAACTATATATTTATTCCCCCTTTGCTAAAAATGATGAAACATGAAATGCTAGGCAGGTAAGTACACATGCAGAAAGACAAATATGGCAATAGGCCATAAAAGTAATCTGTCACGTGCAAGGTTAAATTATACTAGTAAAATAGGTGTGTAAAAACAACCATGCAAAGTTATATGTCTAGATTTATTTTTACAATGTTTTCCTATTTTTTAAAAACTATTCTCTCCTTCCTAAAAAGATTATAACAAGTAGGTAGTTAGGTACAAGTCCAAAACGTCAGCAACTGGAACAGGCAACTTTTTAGGTGTGGATAAAAGGGTTTCATATTTTAGTTAGCATGTCACATTTTACCATCAGTTTAACTGTTTTCTTTCATATGCAAAAAAAACCCCAAAACAATTGGAGGTTTCTCCTTGCAAGCTGACTGGGAAAATTAGATTGCACTCAGATGGCATTTGAGTGCTGTCTGATTTTTCATGGACCTTATAGACTTCCATTGGTGAGTTTGATCCATGATTCAGATCATAATTGGATATGTACACTGCGTGCAGAATTATTAGGCAAGTTGTATGTGAGAGGATTCTTTTTATTACAACAACTATGTTCTCAATCAGCCCAAAAGACTCATAAATATCAAAGCTTAATATTTTTGGAAGTTGGAGTGGGTTTTTTTTAGATTTGGCTATCTTAGGAGGATATCTGTTTTTTCAGGTAACTATTACTGTGCAGAATTATTAGGCAACTTAATAAAAATCAAATATATAACCATCTCACTTGTTTATTTTCACCAGGTAAACCAATGTAACAACACAAAATTTAGAAATAAACATTTCTGACATTCAAAGCAAAAAAAAAAATCAATGACCAATATAGCCACCTTTCTTTACGATGACACTCAAAAGCCTTCCATCCATAGTCTGTCAGTTGCTTGATCTGTTTACGATCAACATTGCGTGCAGCAGCCACCACAGCCTCCCAGACACTGTTCCGAGAGGTGTACTGTTTTTGGGTCGCCCTCCGTCCCAGGGCTGTGGGGTACTCGGTACCGGGCCAGTGTCAGGGGGAAAGTATCACGGCAGCTGTGACCCGGTCCGTGGCCCTGGGTGCCCAATATCAATGGTGGTTTGTAATATAGTTTATGGAATAGTTCGTGATGCCACCTGTGGTGTTTGGCAAGCAAGATGTTAAGCCAACGCTGCGTGCAGGTCCTCTGGGGCTGATGGTGTGTTGCAGCATAGATGGTATAGCTCCCCACAGGTGGAGCTGTAACCATAGGGCCGTGTGTAGGCGCAGGTAGTGTAAAGGATGATACCCTGATGTAGCGGTGATGACGGTGTTGGCGCACAATGACTGGAAGACATCAGGACTTGTAGCTCCAAAGCTTTACTCACTGTTCGTGGTACACACTGGTGCCTGCCTCCGTGCCGTGTCCTCCAGGGCAGAGACTCAATCAACCTCCCGGGCAAGTCAGGCTTCTCCTCTCCAACACTCCGCCAACATGTACCTGTCCTGAACGACTCCGCTATTGCGCCTATTAGTGTGAAGAGCTCCAGTACCATGGTTACTCTGAAGTTCCTCCTGTCAGATGTTCCTAACAACTCTACTTGTATGACAGACAGCTGTAGCCTGATCAGGGACCTCCTGGATCCCCGTCCTCTATCCGTGTTGCTGTTTTGTCCCAAGTCTTGGATGGGAGTAATGCATTTACAGCTAACTACTCCACCGGTGTCTGCTGCAGAACCATAAGTGTCCATACGACCTCGGGGACCGGACCGCGGCCTTGCACTTAGAACCTATAGGCAGGGTTCCTCTTCCAACCCACAACTCCTCTCTGTTCTCCTACTCCTTCGTTCTGCGCTGTTCCTTCTCTCTCTTATGGAAGCTTAGGTTGCAGTTCTACGTCTTTCTCCTTCTGTTCCTTTCCCATGCCAGCTGGCTCAGATCACCGAGGCAGCTGCAGCACTCCTTCCTCCATCCTTCCTTCCAGGGATCCGTCCTCTGTCTCTCCTGACTGACCCCCTAGCCTCTTCTCTCTCCTAACCTCCCGTCAGACTGATCTTCCAGACTGATCTGAACCCCCAATTCTAAACCTTCCCACTCTTTTATACCTAACTCCACCCACCTCCCAGCACATCTCGTGTTACGAAGCAAGGACCCACGAAAGGTGCTCTGCTATCCTCTAAGCATGGAGCCGCAATCTGGTCCATTGCTGAACTATCCTGCGTGTGGGTGTGTAAAGGAGTTCCCAACTTACCTAGTTGGTGGGGCACTACACCTTAGGAGAAGGTGCAGTACCTCTGTGGCGACTGAGCCTCAGGGGCGCCACATTTTCCATCCTTGTAGATCTCACATTTTATGAGGGACCACAGGTACTCTATGGGGTTCAGATCAGGTGAACAAGGGGGCCATGTCATTATTTTTTCTTCTTTTAGACCTTTACTGGCCAGCCATGCTGTGCAGTATTTGGATGCATGTGTTGGAGAATTGTCCTGCATGAAAATCATGTTTTTATTGAACGATACCAACTTCTTCCTGTACCACTGCTTGAAGAAGGTGTCTTCCAGAAACTGGCAGTAGGTCTGGGAGTTGAGCTCCACTCCATCCTCAACCTGAAATGGTCCCACAAGTTCATCTTTGATGATACCAGCCCATAACAGTACCCCACCTCCACCTTGCTGGCATCTGAGTCGGAGTGGAGATCTCTGCCCTCTACTGATCCAGCCCCAGGCCCATCCATCTGGCCCATCAAGAGTCACTCTCATTTCATCAGTCCATAAAACCTTAGAAAAATCAGTCTTAAGATATTTCTTGGCCCAGTCTTGACGTTTAATCTTATGTTTCTTGTTTAAAGGTGGTCATTTTTCAGCCTTCCTTACCATGGCCATGTCCCTGAGTATGGCACACCTTGTTCTTTTTGATACTCTAGTAACGTCGCAGCTCTGAAATATGGCAAAACTGGTGGCAAATGGCATTTTGGCAGCTTGACGTTTGATTTTCCTCAATTCATGGGCAGTTATTTTGCACCTTTTTTATCAACACGCTTCTTGTGACCCTGTTGGCTATTTGCCATGAAACGCTTGATTGTTCGGTGATCACGCTTCAAAAGTTTGGCAATTTCAAGACTGCTGCATCCCTCTGCAAGACATCTCACAATTTTTGACTATTCAGAGTCCGTCAAATCTTTCTTCTGACCCATTTTGCCAAAGGAAAGGAAGTTGCCTAATAATTAAGCACACCTTATATAGGGTGCTGATGTCATTAGACCACACCCCTCCTCATTACAGAGATGCAAATCACCTGATTTACATAATTGGCAGTTGACTTTCAAGCCTATACAGCTTGCATTAGGACAACATGTATAAAAAGGATGATGTGATCAAAATACTCATTTGTATAATAATTCTGCACGCAGTGTATTTTGTGCTTTGATGCGGACCACTCAGTCCGTGAAAATACATGGACATTTAAACAGTCACATTGAGTATAATGGGTAAACCCAGTGGAACTCATACATGGAAAACAGAAGTCTGAATGAAACCTTATGCATATTTAGCACTTTATTGTTATTATTATAAATTATTATAGCGCCATTTATTCCATGGCTCTTTACATGTGAGGAGGGGTATCTCTATATATAAAAATTATTGTATGTGTGTATCACCAACCAATCATGAAGCATCTTTCATTTCACCAGAGCTGTTCAAAAGAATCTCTGCTGTGATTGGTTGCTATGATCAACAATTTTCCTTGCAACCAATCACTAAGCATCTCTCATTTCACCAGAACTGGTTAAAAGTAGCTGAGCTCTGATGGTTGCTATGAGCAAGTTTTCCCACTTGACAACACCTCAGCAGACACTGACATGGTGGGAGAAATCTAGCATCCCAGGAACATAAGCTCCCAGCCATTGTCTGCCCCCCAGACAGGAGCACAGAACACATGACATAAATGAATCCCCCCTCCCGTGGATCAATGGTATGCAAGTTACGGCAAATCCACTCAGCGTTTTGGTACTGACCCCAGGCCTTTTTTAAAGGGATCTCCGGTATGGAAGGCAGGGCAAATCCATCCAGTGCTTTGGTTCTGACCCCATGCCTTTTTTAAAGGGATCCCCGGTATGGAAGTCTGGGCAATTGCCTTCAAATGCTCTGGTACTGACCCCAGGCTCTCTTAAAGGGATCTCCTATACGGAAGTTAGGGCAAATCCCTCAGCACTCTGATTCTGACCACGGTGTTCTATTAAAGGGATCATTGGTATGCAAGCCAGAGCAAATCCATCCAGCGCTCTGGTTCTGATCCCAGGCCTTCTTAAAGGGATCCCCGGTATGAAAGTTAGGGAAAATGCACTCAGCGCTCTGGTTCTGACCCAAGGTCCCTCTTAAAGGGATCCCCGGTATGGAAGTGAGGGCAAATCCAATCTGCACTTTGGTACTGACCCCAGTCCTCTCTTAAAGGGATCCCCGGTATGCAAGTCAGGGCAATTGCCTTCAAATGCTCTGGTACTGACCCCAGGATCTCTTAAAGGGATCTCCTGTACAAAAGTTAGGGCAAATCCCTCAGCATTCTGATTCTGACCCAAGGGTTCTATTAAAGGGATCATTGGTATGCAATTCAGGGCAAATTCACTCAGCGCTCTGGTTCTGATCCCAGGCTTTCTTAAAGGGAGCTCTGGTATGGAAGTTAGAGTAAATCCCTCAGCGCTCTGATTCTCACCCCAGGGTTCTAGTAAAGGGATCATTGGTATGGAAGTCAGGGCAAATCCACTAAGCACTCTGGTTCTGATAAGAGGCCTTTCTTAAAGGGACCCCCCGGTGTGGAAGTTAGGAACGTTCTACTCAGCGCTTTGGTTCTGACATCAGGCTGACGGGATGATGTGAGATATTAGGGGTAGTAGTCCGGTGGCTCTGGCTGATGGGATGATGTGCGATATTAGGGGTAGTAGTCCGGTGGCTCTGACTGACGGGATGATGTGGGATATTAGGGGTAGTAGTCCGGTGGCTCTGATGGGATGATGTGGGATATTAGGGATAGTAGTCCGGCGGCTGTGACGGGATGATGTGGGATATTAGTAGTAGTTGTCCGGTGGCTCTGGCTGACAGGATGATGTGGGTAGTAGTCCGGCGGATGTGACGGGATGATGTGGGATATTAGTGGTAGTAGTCTGGCGGCTGTGACGGGATGATGTGGGATATTAGTGGTAGTTGTCTGGTGGCTCTGGCTGACGGGATGATGTGGGATATTAGTGGTAGTTGTCTGGTGGCTCTGGCTGACGGGATGATGTGGGATATTAGGCGTAGTAGTCCAGTGGCTTTAACGGGATGATGTGGGATATTAGTAGTCCGGTAGCTCTGGCTGATGGGACGATGTGGGATATTATAGTGAATGTGGCTATGGAGTGGGCGGGCTATACACTCTGCTTTATATATAGATATAATTATTATAATTTGTTATAACTAACCATAGTTAGTTACCATGCCTGGGCAGCACTGGGCTCTTCAGCTAGTACATAATAAAAACAAGTACAGTAATTGTAAACGGTACAGGTTACGACTGGTACAGGAGAAGAGAGGACCCTGCCCACAAGGGCTCACAATTTCATTATTACTAATTTATAGTTTCATATTTTAGTTATGTATGGCTGAAAGAATTCAAACCATTTGAAACTGGATATATTGCATAACATCTTTTCTTCCCTATTGTTCTTGTCTTTGTACCATGTTTTCAGCTTTTAAAAAAACAGCTACAAAAAAATAGAAAAAAAGGTGAAAACATGTTATTGTTGTCTGGCATGATTCCTGAACAGCAAATTGACTGCTTTAAGTGGGAGACTTGCACATGATGATCCCAGAAGCTGCATGAAAGCTCCTGTCCGGCACTGAGCACGCACGCTGTCTTCAGCCACTAAGCAGATTCCAAGGAGCAATTGTCACAGCCGGCACGGTAACTGCTTGCTTTCTTTTACCAATTAGAGGGGAAAAAAATCAGCCACCAAACTGTTCAATTTTCTCTCTGAATTGACTCACAAGCTATAATTGACAGAAAAAACAAACTGATGTGGTGCAATAACTGTAGCGGTTACCATTGGACGGTTGCATAGCAACCGAAATCAGCAAAAGAAGCGATACATGGAGACCGAAAATGAATGACAAATATCCACTATTGAGCTTTATTCAAATCCATAGAGCTGTTTTTTGACTATGTGATACATATCTGTTCTGACATTAGTAAATTTTTAGTGTAAGCAACATTAATCAAGTGTAACCATTGCTTTCTCTTATAGTTTAATAATACATAATGTTTTCATGTCTTATCGGAAGCTTGACAAACCCTGCCAAGAATGGACGTCTATAATAGAAGCATCAGTCTTTTGACTAAATACAATATTTCCATTGCTGTCAGTGCACAAGTGTCTAAAAAAGAGCATTTCAGGCTGTTGGAAAAGCTTCTACTGATCCTCAGAGTATGAGAATAAAGGCGAGATCATAATTCAACAGTAGGAGGTCTTCTTTGCGCTTAGCAATGGAAATAGACAAGAACCCAAACTTTGTCTGGAAAGCAATCAATGGTACACCTGTTTTGTATCCTGACTGACTCAAGATACGCTAATCAGTAAGAAAGATGATCACAGTCTATAGAAAACTCCACAAGACGTCTGTCTGACATTGTCATACATTCCAAAGTCTTGAAGGAAAATAAGCCCTATTTATAGGCAAGAGTTTTATGTCACTGTATTTTTTCAGGTATTATAGTTGCTAGTGGTATAGAAAAAAATAATTATATTTTATTTCTTTTTTAACTAAAGTGCAAGTTTTAAGAAAGTGAAAAAAACTGAGGGGGCATTTACTAGGCTATATTAACCAAAATTATTGTACAATTTAAGACAAAAAAAAACCTTTATGTGCCTTGAA
Organism: Dendrobates tinctorius; assembly: GCF_039654945.1. NCBI lineage: Eukaryota > Metazoa > Chordata > Amphibia > Anura > Dendrobatidae > Dendrobates > Dendrobates tinctorius. The sequence goes on along the minus strand of NW_027361694.1, from coordinate 3,081,164 downwards.
TCATGTTTATTTAGGCCACATGCACACATTAAGTATTTGAGTTTTTTGGTTTACAGCATTTGTAAACCAAAATAAGGAGTGGAACAGTCAGATTAAAAGTAGAATAGAAACCCGTCACCACTTCTGGATTTATCACCTACTGCTGGTTTTGGCTTCCAAATACTGAGGTAAAATACTGACCAAATACTCAACGCATGTAAAAGAATTTCCTTTTAAAACCTTGTGGGGGCATCACAACACAGAACTAGACCCCAATCAGAGGACCATAAAACATCCGGACTCCTTATCTATGAACTGGTCCAATGTTTATATTTATGTTTCTCCCTCTCCCATATTGATAGTTCTGCTTCACGTCACTTGTCTTATCTATTGCATTTTTTCTAGGCTGTATTGTGCATAAATATGTGACTTCAGATTTTGTATTAGTCAATGCCTGATGAAGAGACCTGAGTAGTCTCGAAAGCTTGCAATGTGTTACCATCTTTTCAGTTAACCATTAAAAAGTATCAACTACTGAGGACTCTCAATCCTGAATATTGTTCTATCTACTGGCTAACACGGTACAAAGATATACATCTTTCCTGTATCAAGAATTTTCAGTCATTTTTTTTTTTTTACTCACTCAACAATGGTGTATAACAAAACAGAAAGTAGAGCATGTCTTGAAATGCAACACCAAATTATTGGTGGAATGTAAGCCAACCACTAAATAGTGTAAACTTATACTAGACGAACAAAGATGCACCACAAATATTAGACAGCATGAGCAACTGTAATAAATTTGGTTAAATTTTAGCCTATGAGTTTATGATGGAAACAAATTACAGTAGATAGGATTAGTATTATTGATCAATCCTTGGAGGATCAACTTTGAGATAAATTTCATGAAATTTACGAATCCACAAATACTTTAAGATTCAATATGTGGTTCACATCAGAGAGCTAGGCAATGTTTCTCATTGTTACACGGGCTTGCCCATATTGCCCTGCAGCTGTGACTAGGATTATCATACCTTGTACAGGGATGGTCAGTACCTGGCCATCACACATCAGCGATTCACAATGGAGCACAGTTTGCCTGGCAGAGTAAGGCTACTTTCACACATCAGGTTTTCGGCGTCAGGCGCGATCCGGCGTCGTGCCGGAACGCCGGATCCGGCAAATGTTTAGTAAAACCGGATGTGACGGATCCGGTTTTCTGCCGGATCCGTCTTGTTCTTGACAGACAAAACGGGATCCGTCTCATCCGGTTCATCCGTTTTTCTATCCGTTTTTCGACGGATTACGCCGGATCCGGTTTTTAAAATTGACCCTTGTGGCCTTCCGAACGGGATTGGCTACTGGAAAACTATATATAGAGTGTTCCTACAGCCCTTCTTTGACAGGTTGTTGAGGAGAAAGTGCAGGTTGGAGAGAAGAGCAAGTTACTGGCGAAGATGGATGTTGTGATTGGAAATATTTTGAAGAATTTGGCGGATTTTATAGCGGAGGCGAATCGTTTGAGGGTGATTGTTCTGGAGAAGGAGAGAGCGAGACAGCAGCGCATCAGGCATCGTAGACGACGTTTGTGGATCCACCCCATCACAGCCAAGAGAATGACGCGTGGGGTCTATTCTACACTCTGCATGGACCTTCGACGAAACCCGGATAAATTTTTTGGATATGTTTGGATGAAAATGGAGAATTTTGATTACTTGGTGGAGCACATTGCACACCTCATAAGAAAAGCAGACACCTATTGCCGCTTCTCTGTTTCACCCGCAGAGCGTCTGATGGTGACTTTAAGGTAAGCCACATTTATTGGATGTGATCGCATCAGAGCACACTTTCACTGCAATCTTGTTGGTGGTAGTTTGTATCTCCAGGTGTTATAGCTGAGTTTTGGTATGTAATGCTGTGATTTTAAACTAATTGATTGTTTTTTAATTCCCCACAGATTTCTTGCAACTGGAGAATCCCTTTCGTCACTGCATTTCCAGTACAGACTCGGGATTTCCACCATATCAGGAATAGTGAAGTACACATGCCGTGCACTGTGGGACTCCTTAGCTGAAGAGTTTTTACCAGAGCCCACAACAGAGAGGTGGATTGAAATTGCTGACAAGTTTCAACAGATATGTCAGTTTCCCAACTGCTTGGGCGCTGTGGACGGGAAACATATCCGCATTGTAAAGCTAGCCGGATCAGGATCGGAATATTTCAATTACAAGAAATATTTTTCAATTGTCCTCATGGCCATCGCTGACGCGGAATACAAATTTATTGCTGTGGATATTGGGGCCTATGGCCGCTCCAATGACTCTCAAGTTTTCAAACTGTCTGCCATGGGGCGTAAACTGTATGGAAACACCTTCCAGTTCCCACCACCTAGACCGCTGCCGCAAACATCTGGTCCACCTATGCCATTTGTCTGTGTAAGGGATGAAGCCTTCCAGCTGTCAGAACACCTTTTGAAACCGTACTCTAGCAGAGGATTGACAAGACCAAAACGCATTTTTAATTACCGCCTCACAAGAGCAAGAAGAATGGTTGAATGTACCTTTGGTATTCTGACAGCCAAATGGCGGGTCCTATTGACTGCGATCAACCTCAAGACAGAAACTGTTGACGAGGTGATCAAAGCTTGCGTGGTACTCCACAATTTTGTTATCTGCAAGGAACCCATTTCCATTGAGGACACCTCTGAAGAAACCACCTTGCAAGATTACCATGACATTACCACTAGAAGTTCTGTGACGGTTTCAGTAATGAGGGACAATTTCGCACTATACTTTATGTCACCTCAAGGCAGAGTACACTGGCAGGATGACAGAGTGTGAAAGATTTGTGCCCTAACCAAACTTGTGTACCTTCTGTACCAACAGTATATACCTTTGCCAACCAAAGTTGGCTATCTTGTCATGGTCTCTATTTTTAGCTTTAGGCCACAGGTGTGTACCTGGTTGTGTTTTATGCAAAATATTTCACCTTTTAACAAAAGTTGTGTACATTGTTATGAAATCACCAACAATAAACACAACTTTTTAGGTGAAATACTTTGCTTCAAACACAACCAGGAACACAACTGTGGCAAAAAGCTAAAATTTACCCACAGTTATATACCTGGTTTTGAATACCTTTTTACCTTTTAAATACCCTTTATTTAACCTTTTTTTTAAACATATTTCGCCGCAGAAAGAAATGACAGACAACCAGTGTAAACAATAATTTAATTTTTATTTAAAATATTTTTTTGTTTGTAAACTGTTTTTAAAGTTAAAAAAACTTTTTTAATAAAGGTTTGAAAAAAACTGGGCATTTTTATTACAAAACACATCATAAATCTGTGTAGTGTGGGGTGGAAATACTGCTGGAGGGGCTGCGGGACACTTCGACACTGGGAGTGTGGAGAGAGGATTGGGATCGTGGTGGGGAAGGAACAGTTAGAGGTGATGGTGTGGAAAAAGCTACAGAATGGGTGGACATGTGGGAGGCAGAAGAGGTGGTGGGCGGTGGAGTGGAGGGTTGGGCAGGGACTGTAGGAGCAGATGATGTTGATGGAAAGTTGTATGGGGAAGGAGTTTGGTACGGGGAAGGAGTTTGGTACGGGGAAGGAGTTTGATACGGGGCAGGTTGCTGGAAGTGGGGAGATGTCTGGTACTGGGGAGGTTGCTGGTACTGGGGAGGTTGCTGGTACTGGGGAGGTTGCTGGTATGTAATAGGAGGGGGAGGATGGAAAGTGGCTGGAGGGGGTGCAGATGTAATAGGAGGGGGAGGATGGAAAGTGGCTGGAGGGGGTGCAGATGTAATAGGAGGGGGAGGATGGAAAGTGGCTGGAGGGGGTGCAGGTGGAGGAACTACAGTGGTGAGAGTGGAGGTTGGGAGGTAACCTGCTGTAGAGCACCGTGGCACGAATGCATTACATGCATCTGCTGGGTAGGAGATAGTGTTGCCATGCGCTCCACAACAGACCTGAAAAAGGTGTGGTTTGGCGAAGATCTTGCTTCTGAATGCATGGTTTGCAGAAGTGTCTTCACCTCCAGAATGCTGGAGTTGATCTGCTGAAAGCCTGCGGAGATTTGCTCTGACAAGACTTTTAGACAGTTCTGGAAAGATGCATTCAGATGCAAGAACTCTGGCGCATAACTCTTTTCCTGACCCCTCTGCCGCTGCCGCCCAGTACCCGCAGGTGTACTAGAGGTGGCAGGGGCAGAAGGGTGGGGTAAAGGGAAAGCGATCTCCTCACCAGCAGCTTCATGTAATGTAGGCGGCCACGATGCTCCTGTGCTGGTGGATGGGACAGATGGGTCGAATGTGTGGGAAGGCTGGGAAGGTGCAGATGTACCGGGGAGGTCGAAGTGTCCCTCGGTGCCGGTCTCCTCAGGGATCGCCTCAGAAGGGTCCAATCGTGCAGGCTCCCGAGTGCTGCTCACCGTGCTGTGGAATAAAGAGAAAAAAAAACAATTAAAATAGTGACATGGTATGGCCCTGGCTGAAAAAAAAAAGTTACATCTAAACATTTTTTTGTCACATGTGGTGTGTAATATTTACCTTCTGGTGAGCATTGTCTCCCGGAGGAACAACAGGGATCGTGCGTACTTGTACTTGCTCCTGCGTCCTCCAGATCCACTCGGGGCCCGCATCTCTTTATTGAACTCCTTCTTGAAACGATCCCTCACAGACCGCCACCGCTTCACAATTCTCTTCCCTGAAACGAGAAAGGACAAAGTGGTTAGTATACAACATCAGTGTTTCCCAAACTCCAGTCCTCATGGTCCCCAGGGGTCATGTTTTCAGGATTTCCAAAGTAAATAGAAATCCTGAACACATGATCCGTGGGGACCACGAGGACTGGAGTTCGTGAAACACTGGTTTAAATCAAGCAACCGGTACTGTATATACTTACGCTCTTTAATCTGGGCCCGAGCTTCGAGGTCCTCCCAGCGGTCCACAAGGAGCGAACAGATTTCCTCCCAGAGTCGTCGGGTAATGATCAGGTCAGCGTGGCGGCGGTCAGCCATATTCCAGAGCGGCTCCCTTTCTCTGACGAGATCGATGAGGCGGTCCACATCAATCCCTCCATCCTCACCGTCAGAGTCGGGAGCACGCTGTGAAGGCTGTTAAAGAAAAAGACAAAAATAACATAATTAGCCTCCACAAAAGAAATGAAATAAAAAGTGCAAAAAAAACAAAGCAAAAATATTTATACTTACACGCTGGTGACCGCCGCGTTGCTGTCGCCGACGACCCTGGGAGGCACTGCGAGGACCTCTTGGCCGAGCACCAGATTGGGAAGACTAGAGAAGAAAACAAAAAATGTTATGTCTTTGGATGTAGGCATTTGTTTGCTGTGTGTGGTCTGCAGAACATTGTTTTCTATGTGTTGTGTGTAGTGTGATGTTGTGTTTCTGCGTTTGATGCAAAAAACTTACCAATTGTGAGCCCACTCCAAGTGTCTGTCCACCCCTTCCTTCTTCTTCTGGGAGCTCCTCTTCATCTTGTGATTCCTGTTTTGAAATAAAAGGCAATGAATAGACATATATTACAGAGATGATGGATTTTGGAAATAAAAACTTACCGTCAAACACTGACGATGCGAGGGAGGGCTCCCAGAAGAAGATGTGCTGTCTTCCTCATGGCCAGACTCCATGGCTGTGGGTGGTGTTTCTGCTGCTGCCATTGCTGCTGCTGCTGCTGCATCTATTGGGCGGCTGTTGAATAAAGAGAAACAAAGGGCCAATGAATATCTTGATATTCCATAGCCCTAGTTTGGAGGAATGGGGGATTTGATAATTACCGTCTCTCATCTGCTGCTGGACTCCCCTCCCGTTGTTCAGCATGCTGCTCCATTTGGGGTGGTGCTGATGGTGCTGCTGCTGCAGATGTCTGCTGCCTTCTCCTGCTCCTGGTTCTTGGCTTGGGTGGCATGTTGGGTGTGGCTGAGGGTCCCACTGTCTTGCTTTCATATATGTCTTGTGGGCAGAGCTACTGAGCATGCTCAGACCAAAGAAACCGGATCCGGCCGCCGGATCCGGCTGTCGCCGGATCAGGCGCATTGCGGCGCTCATAGGCTTTCATTGTATGAAAAAGCCGGACACGCCGGATCCGGCGTGTCCGGCTTTTTCGCCGGAGACAAAAAACATTACAGTAGCCATTTTTTCCAGACGCCGGATCGCGTCACATTGCCGGATCCGGCAAAAATCGGATGAAACGCATGGCCATCCGGCTCGATCCGGCTCTAATGCAAGACAATGGGGGGAAACCGGATCCGGCATTGCATTTCGCTGGATCCGGTTTTAGTCAAAAGCGCCGGATCGCGCCTGACGCCGAAAACCTGATGTGTGAAAGAGGCCTTATTTTCCATCTCTAGAATAACTGAGTAAGGCTGGAGTCACACTAGCGTACGGCATCAGAGACGAGAGCATCGGATGCGATGTGCTAATAACCCTCAGTTCCTGCTCTTCTGCGATCAGGAGCCGCGTGTTATGCTACTTTGCTCCGAGCCTCTTGCACAGAGAGGATCGGAGCACAGTTGCGGAGGAGGCAGAGAAAGTAATTTCTCCATCTCCTCTCTTGCCGGATTCGGAATATATCACTCCGCACTTGGATAATATCTGAGTGCTGTACATTGGGTCCCTCGCACCCATGGACTTATATGGGTTTGAGGGAGCTGAGCCTTGGCTAAGTCCCAGGGCCAATCGCAGCATGCTGTAATTCTTCTGGCATGCCGATTTGACATGAGATAATAATCACAGATGTGATCTGCCCCATAGATCAACACTGGGCAAAGTGCTATGCGATGTTTTCTCGGCCATATTCTACTGTAGTGTGACTCCAGCCTAAGACTCTCTCTCTTCTATATTGTATGAGCTATTAAGATCAGTGGGGTTCCCTCTCTCCTTTAAAGTATAAATTTTTATAGTCAGCAGGGTCTGCTTTTTCTCTCCTGTAGAGTATGAGCTTTTATGATCAGTGAGGTTCTCACTCTTCCTCTTCTGCAGTATGTAAGTTCTTATGATCAGGAGTTCCTCTCTCTCTCATAGAGCTCATGCAGTTGTCTGTGGATCTCGGTCAAATATCGGACCACAATGCATGGACTGACCGTGGGTCCTGAGAGTGTCCACCTCATAGAAATACACAAAGCATTCATGCACTTGTCGGGAGACCCGCAGTCAGTCAGTGTACTAGCAGTTCATGCTTGGAGTGATTTGCACAGATATCTAAATTAGACCTCACTCAGTAGTCTATATGTTCTTATGGTCAAAGAGGTCCTCTCTCGCTCTCTCTATCCCTTATGGAGTGCAAGCTCTTATGGTCAGCAGTGGTCTCTCTAGCTCTTACTTTCCTCTCACTCATGTGTATTTTCCAAGCAATTACAAGCTTTCCAGTCTTGAGATTCGTGAATTTATTTGCTGCAAAATTAATATTTGTGGAAAATTTGACAAAGCTGGCAAATTTGTAGGTCAAAAGATATGTCCATCTCTAATTAGTATATCTCCTTCATAATATTCTTTCTTTTTAAATCTACACCTTAACATACCAGAGTTTTAGAGCAAAAGTGCTGCTCTTTCTGGGGGTCAGTAATTAGAAATAGTCCTTTTTTTCCATGAAAATAAACAGAAAAGTAGAGCCCCATTGATAGACTGGAAACCAGTCAAAAAACTGGAGTATTTTCTATAAATGCATAGAGAAAAAACTTTGGGCTGCTCTTGCTAAAGTTATGACTATCCATGGTTGAACTGTACTGAACCATATTGTACACAGTTGTTGGGAGCTCATTGTGTGGTGAACTTAGGCTCAAGGCTTGTGATCATAGGTTATTCTCTAAAGCATGACTTCCCCAAATTCTTCTGAGGGACCTCATCATCCACAAACTGGTCTTATAATGGCTTCAATGCCAAAATTAATTTTATTGTTTTGCAAATCTCATTTACTTATCATTCATCATAGCAAAGTTCAGAGCTGAATAAAAAGATATTAGAAGTCTGTAGGGTCTGGCTGGTAAATTTTGGCCTAAGAAGCAAGTAAACAGCAGAGGCCCATGAGCAGTGGCCTATCCTTCTTCATAAAGGAAGTAGAGGTTACAAAGCTTTAAAATGATAAAGTGGGAATAATGTGAGGATAGTTGTGATCAAATTCCGACTAGATTCCCATCTTCTTCAATTAGTATGCTACTGAGAAAGGTGTTTGAGACTCTAACTGGCACTTAACCATAACTATGCAATTCGCATACTAGTCCATCTAGTTCAACCCATATCCTATCCTAACTTGCCCTAACATGTTGATCCAGAGGAAGGCAAAAAAAAAAACCCATGTGGCAAACAGTAAGCTTCACATTGGGGAAAAAAATTCCTTCCCGACTTCACATACGGCAATCAGACTAGCTCCCTGGATCAACGCAATATTAAGGAAACTAGTGTATATACCCTGTAATATTATATTTTTCAAGAAAGGCATCCAGTCCCTTCTTAAATTTTAGTAGGGAATCACTCATTACAATATCATATGGCAGAGAGTTCCATAGTCTCACTGCTCTTACAGTAAAGAATCCGCATCTGTGACTATGCTTAAACCTTCTTTCCTCCAGACGTAGAGGATGCCCCCTTGTCCCCGTCACAGGTCTAAAGGCCCCATCACACTTAGCGAGATCGCTAGCGACATCGCTTAAGCGTCCCCGATTTTTTGATGCAGCAGCGATATTGCTAGCGATATCGCTAAGTGTGATACTTACCTCCGACCGGCTCCCTCGCTGGTTATCGCTCCTGGGCCGTCCTGGGCTGTTTCTCGTCGGTCACTTTCTGCTGGGCTTCCTGCTGGCGCCGACGAGCGACGCGTGGACGCGGGCGGGAGGACGTCTTCATCGCCTCGTCTGACAGGTAAGTAATGACCGCCGACCGCTGCTGCATCGCTGGTGAGATCTGCCTGTTTGGCAGCTCACTAGCGACCATTTATCAATGCACCAGCGATCCTGACCGGGTCGTATCATAGTCGGGATCACTGGTGCATCGCTAAATGTGACGGTACCTTAAGATTAAAAAGATCATTAGAAAGATCTTTGTACTGTCTCCGGATATATTTATACATTGTAATAAGATCACCCCTAAGCCTTTGATTTTCCAAACTAAATAACCCCAAGTGTAATAACCTGTCTTGGTATTGCAGACCCCCTAGTACTCTAATAACCTTGGTCGCTCTTCTCTGCACCCGCTCCAGTTCAGCTGTGTCTTTTTTATACACCAGAGACCAGAACTGTACACAGTATTCCAAATGTGGTCGAACTAGTGACTTATATAGAGGTAAAATTATGTTCTCCTCATGAGCATCTATGCCTCTGTTAATGCATCTCATTATTTTATTTGCCTTTGCAACAGCTGCCTGACACTGCCTGCTAATGTGAGTTTGTCGTTCACCCATACAAGCAGGTCTTTTTCAGTGACAGTTTTGCCCAGTGTTTTACAATTAAGCACATAATTATACATCTTGTTTGTTCTTCCCAAGTGCATGACCTTACATTTATCCTCATTAAAGCTCATTTGCCATTTATCAGCCTAAGCTTCTAGTTTAAATAAATCCTCCTGTAATATAAAATTGCCCTCCTCTGTATTGATTACCCTGCAGAGTTTCGTGTCATCTGCAGATATTGAAATTCTACTCTCTATGCCCCCTACAAGGTCATTAACCCCTTCACCCCCAAGGGTGGTTTGCACGTTCATGACCGGGCCAATTTTTACAATTCTGACCACTGTCCCTTTACGAGGTCATAACTCTGGAACGCTTCCATGGATCCTGGTGATTCTGACATTGTTTTCTCGTGACATATTGTACTTCATGTTAGTGGTAAAATTTCATTCAAATAACTTGCGTTTATTTGTGAAAAAAATGGAAATTTGGCAAAAATTTTGAAACTTTCGCAATTTTCCAACTTTGAATTTTTATGCCCTTAAATCACAGAGATACGGCACACAAAAAACTTGATAACTAACATTTCCCACATGTTTACTTTACATCAGCACAATTTTGGAACCAAAATTTTTTTTTGTTAGGAAGTTATAAGGGTTAAAAGTTGACCAGCGATTTCTCATTTTTACAACACCATTTTATTTTTAGGACCACATCACATTTGAAGCCACTTTGAGGGGTCTATAGGATAGAAAATACCCAAAAGTGACACCATTCTAAAAACTGCACCCCTTAAGGTGCTCAAAACCACATTCAAGAAGTTTATTAACCCTTTAGGTGCGTCACAGGAATTTTTTTGAATATTTAAAAAAAAATGAACATCTAACTTTTTTTCACAAAAAAAATACTTCAGGTTCAATTTTTTTTATTTTACCAAGGGTAACAGGAGAAATTGGACTGCAAAAGTTATTGTGCAATTTGTCCTGAGTACGCTGATACCTGATTTGTGGGGGGGAACGACTGTTTCGGCGCATGGCAGAGCTCAGAATGGAAGGAGCGCCGTTTGACTTTTTCAATGCAAAATTGGCTGGAATTCAGATCGGATGCCATGTCACGTTTGGAGAGTCCCTGATGTACCTAAACAGTGGAAACCCGCTACAAGTGACCCCATTTTGGAAACTAGACCCCCCAAGGAACTTATCTAGATATGTGGTGAGAACTTTGAACCCACAAGGGCTTTTCAGAAGTTTATAACGTACAGCGGTACAATTAAAAAATCATATTTTTTCCACAAAAATGATCTTTTCACCCCAATTTTTATTTTCCCAAGGGTAACAGGACCCTAAAAGTTATTGTGCAATTTGTCCTGAGTATGCTGATACCCCACATGTGGGGGTAAACCACTATTTGGGCGCATGGCAGAGCTCGGAAGGGAAGCAGCGCCATTTGACGTTTTTGGCTGGAATTGAGATCGGAGACCATGTTGCGATTGGAAAACCCCTGATGTACCTAAACAGTGGAAACCCCCCACAAATGACACCATTTTGGAAACTAGACCCCCTAAGGAACTTATCTAGATGTGTGGTGAGAACTTTGAACCCCCAAGGGCTTCACAGAAGTTTATAACATAAAGCCGTACAATTAAAAAATCATATTTTTTCCACAAAAATGATCTTTTCACCCTCAATTCTTATTTTTCCAAGGGTAACAGCACCCTAAAAGTTATTGTGCAATTTTTCCTGAGTATGCTGATACCCCACATGTGGGGGTAAACCACTATTTGGGCGCATGGCAGAGCTCAGAAGGGAAGCAGCGCCATTTGACGTTTTTGGCTGGAATTGAGATCGGAGACCATGTTGCGATTGGAAAACCCCTGATGTACCTAAACAGTGGAAACCCCCCACAAATGACACCATTTTGGAAACTAGACCCCCCAAGGAACTTATCTAGATGTGTGGTGAGCACTTTGAACCCCCCAGTGCTTCACAGAAGTTTATAACGCCCTGGCGTGAAAATAAAAAATTCGTATTTTTTCCACAAACATGATCTTTTAGTCACCATTTTTTTATTTTCCCAAGGGTAACAGGAGAAATTGGACCCCAAAAGTTGTTGTCCAATTTGTCCTGAGTATGCTGATACCCCATATGTGGGAGAAAACTACTGTATGGGAACACGTCGGGGATCGGAAGTGAAGTAGTGACGTTTTGGAATGCAGACATTGATGGAATGTCTGCGGGTGTCAAGTTGCCTTTGGAGAGCCCCTAATGTACCTAAACAGTGGAAACTCCCCACAAATGACCCCATTTTGAAAACTAGACCCCCTAAGGAACTTATCTAGATGTGAGGTGAGCACTTTGAACCCCCACGGGCTTCACAGAAGTTTATAATGCCAGGGCATGAAAATAAACAAATCGTATTTTTTCCACAAACATGATCAATTATTGCCCAATTTTTTTATTTTCCCAAGGGTAACAGGAGAAATTGAACCCCAAAAGTTGTTGTCCAATTTGTCCTGAGTAAGCTGACACCCCACATGTGGGAGAAAACTACTGTATGGACACACGTCAGGGCTCGGAAGGGAAGTAGCGACGTTTTGGAATGCAGACATTGATGGAATGGTCTGCGGGTGTCATGTTGCCTTTGGAGAGCCCCTAATGTACCTAAACAGTGGAAACACCCACAAATGACCCCATTTTGGAAACGAGAACCCCTAAGGAACTTATCTAGATGTGAGGTGAGCACTTTGAATCCCCAAGGGCTTCACAGAAGTTTATAATGCCCGGGCATGAAAATAAAAAAATCGTATTTTTTCCACAAACATGATCAATTAGTCCCCAATTTTTTCATTTTCCCAAGGGTAACAGGAGAAATTGGACCGCAAAAGTTGTTGTCCAATTTGTCCTGAGTACGCTGACACCCCATATGTGGGAGAAAACTACTGTAGGGACACACGTCGGGGCTCGGAAGGGAAGCAGTGCCATTTTGGAATGCAGACTTTGATGGAATGGTCTGCGGGTGTCATGTGCGTTTGGAGAGCCCCTGATGTACCTAAACTATTGAAACTCCCAACAGGGGACCCCATTTTGGACACTAGACCCCCCTCGGAACTTATCTAGATGTGTGGTGAGCACTTTGAACCCCCAAGTGCTTCACAGAAGTTTATAACGCTCGGACGTGAAAGTAAAAAAAATCATTTTTTTCCACAAAATGATATTTTTGCCCCCAATTTTTTATTTTCCTAAGGGTAACAGGAGAAATTGGACCCCAATAAATTGTTTTGCAATTTGTCCTGAGTAGGCTGATACCCTACATGTGGGGGTAAAACACTGTTTGGGCGCATGGCAGAGCTTGGAAGGGAAGGAGCACCATATGACTTTTTCAACTCAGAATTGGCTGGAATTGAGATCAGACGCAATGTTGCATTTGGAGAGCCCCTGATGTGCCCAAACAGTGGAAACCCCCAATTCTAACTCCAACCCGAACCCCAACACACCCCTAACCCTAATCTCAGCCCTAAACCTAGCCCTAACCCTAGCCCTAACCCTAGCTCTAACCCTAACCCTAGCCCTAACCCTAACCCTAGCCCTAACCCTAGCCCTAATGGAAAAATGGAAATAAATACATTTTTTAAATTTTATTATTTTTCCCTAACTAAGGGGGTGATAACGGGGGGTTTGATTTACTATTTATGGCGGTTTTTATTTTTGGCAGCTGTCGCACGCTAAAAGACGCTTTTTATTGTAAAAATAGTTTTTGCATCACCACATATTGAGAGCTATAATTTTTCCGTATTTTGACACACCGAGTCATGTGAGATCTTATTTTTTGCGGGACGAGTTGACGTTTTTATTGGTACCATTTTCGGGCACGTGACATTTTTTGATCGCTTTTATTCCGATTTTTGGGACGCAGAATGAACAAAAACCAGCGGTTCATGAATTTCTTTTGGGGGAGTGTGTTTACACCGTTCCGCGTGCGGTAAAATTGATAAAGCGGTTTTATTCTTCGGGTCAGTACGGTTACAGCGATACCTCATTTAGGTCGTTTTTTATGTTTTGTCGGTTTTATGCAATGAAAACTATTTTAAATAAAAAATAATTATTTTTGCATCGCTTTATTCTGCGAGCTATAACTTTTTTATTTTTTCGCTGATGATGCTGTGTGGCGGCTCGTTTTTTGGGGGACAAGATGACGTTTTCAGCGGTACCATGGATATTTATATGCATCTTTTTGATCGCGCGTTATTGCACTTTTTGTTTGGCGGTATGATAATAAATCATTATTTTTTGCTTCGGTTTTTATTTTTATTTTTTAAGGGGTTCGCTAAAGGGGTTAACTAATGGGACAGTTTTATAGGGTGGGTCGTTACGGACGCGGCGATACCTAATATGTGTACTTTTATTGTTTTGGGTTTTTTTTATTTTCAAAAAATGAATTTATTGGGGAATATTTTTTTTTTTTTTACTAATTTATTTGGCGATTTTTTTAAAATTATTTTTACACTTTTTTTTAATTTTTTTTTACTTTATTACATAGTCCCAGGTGGGACATCACTGTCCTGTGACAGATCGCTGATCTGTCACATCACAGATCACTGTGACAGATCAGCAATCTGTCACAGGCTGTGCACAAGGCTTCCTCATGCCTGCGCTTTGCAGGCACTGAGGAAGCCAGCTTCCTCCAGGCCCCCGAAGGCCCCCGTTGCCATCTTGGATCCGGGGGCCTGGAGGAAAGGAGTCCCCCGCAGCAGCGCTGCACATTGCGCTGCTGTGGGGGGCTCAGGGAAGCACGGAGGGAGCCCCCTCCCTGCCGATGCTTCCCTTTAACTCCCGGTACACCGCGATCATGTTTGGTCCGTGACCGCCCCTGACACATAGTGCCGGGTGTCAGCTGTGATAATCAGCTGACACCCGGCCGCGATCAGCGGCGCTCACCACGTGGGCGCCGCTGATCGCGCTAGACGTACTATCCCGTCCATGGGCATAGGGTCCCATGGACGGAATAGTACGTCTGATGTCAGGAAGGGGTTAATAAATATGTTAAAAAGAAGCGGGACCAAAACTGACCCCTGTGATACCCCACTGCTAACCGTGTCCCAGTCCAAGTGTGCTCCATTAATAACCACCATTTGTTTCCTATCCCTGAGCCAGCTCTTAACCCACTTACACATATTTTCCCCTATCCCCATTGTTCTCATTTTATGTATCAACCTTTTGTGTGGCACCGTATCAAAAGCTTTTGAAAAGTCCATGCACACCACGTCCACTGCATTCCCTTGGTCCAGTCCGGAACATACCTCTTCATAAAAGCTTATCAGATTAGTCTGACAGGAACAGTCCCTTGTAAACCCATGTTGATATTGGGTCATGAGGTTAATCTTCTTCAGATACTCCAGTATAGTATCTCTTAGAAAACCCTCCGGGATTTTACCCACAGTTGAGGTTAAACTTACTGGACTATAATTTCCAAGTTCAGTTTTTGTCCCCTTTTTGAATATTGGCACCACATTTGCTATACGCCAGTCCTGTGGTACAGACCCTGTTATTATGGAATCTTTAAAGATTAAAAATAATGGTCTATCTATGACTGTGCTTAAGTCCTGCAGTACTCGGGGGTGTATCCCATCCGGGCCCGGGGATTTGTCAATTTTAGTGATTTTTAGACGCCGCCGTACTTCCTGCTGGGCTAAGCAGGTGACATTTAATGGAGAATTTTTATCCCCGATCATGTTATCCGTCATGGGATTTTCTTGTGTAAATACTGTTGAAAAAAGTCATTTAGCATATTGGCTTTTTCCTCATCCTCATCCACCATTTCACCCAGACTATTTTTAAGGGGACCAACACGATCATTTTTTAGCTGCTTACTATTTATGTAGTAAAGAATATTTTGGGATTATTTTTACTTTCTCTGGCAATGAGTCTCTCTGTCTCAATCTTTGCTATTTTGATTTGCTTTTTACAGAATTTATTTAATTTTCTGTATTTATTTAATGCTTCATCACTACCTACTTGCTTTAATTCTCTAAATGCTTTATTTTTGTCACTTATTGCTCCCCTTATAGCTCTATTTAGCCATAGTGGTCTCCTCCTATTTCTAGCATGTTTATTCCCATACGGTATATATTGTGCACAGGTCCTATTCAGGATGCTAATAAACGTCTCCCATTTTCTTTGTGTATTTTTATGTCTCAGGATATTGTCCCAGTTAATTGCACCAAGATCATCTCTCATCTGTTGGAAATTTGCTTTCCTGAAGTTTAGTGTCCTTGTAACCCCTCTACTTCACATCTTAAAAGGATGCATGAAAACTTATTATTTTGTGATCACTATTCCCCCAGTGACCCTCAACCCTTACATTTGATATGCGGTCTGGCCTGTTGGCTAATATTAGGTCTAGCAGTGCCCCCCCTCTTGTTGGGTCCTGAACCAGTTGTGAAAGGTAATTGTCTCTCATAGTTGTTAAAAAACCTATTACCTTTGCTGGAACTGCAGGTTTCGGTTCCCCAATGTATTTCAGGGTAGTTGAAGTCCCCCATAATAATGACTTCTCCTTGAGTTGCCGCTTCATCTATTTGCTTTACGAGGATATTCTCTGTTGCTTCCATTAGTTTTGGAGACTTATAACAAACCCCTATCAGTAATTTATTATTTTTTCCCCCTCCCTTTATCTCTACCCACAGGGACTCTACATTTTCATTAGATTCATATATATTATCACGCAGGATGGGTTTTAAGGATGATTTTACATATAAACACACGCCTCCCCCTCGCTTATTTGTACGGTCATTTCTGAACAGACTATAGCCCTGTAATTTAACCGCCCAGTCATGGCTCTCATCCAGCCATGTCTCAGATATCCCCACCATGTCATAATTATGTTCCAACAACATTAACTCCAATTCCTCCATTTTGTTGTGTTCCAACAACATTAACTCCAATTCCTCCATTTTGTTGGTGAGGCTTCCGGCATTAGCATACATGCACTTTATGTATCTCTCTGTACCTCTATTCTTTCTTAAATTATTAACTGTTCTAACCCCACCCCCATGCCACCCCCACCCCCAATTTCATTATTTGTGCCCAGGTCTCTCTCTGCACTATCTTCCCCTCCTATAAAAGGAATACCCTCCCCCCCGTCCCTAGTTTAAACACTCCTCCATCCTTCTAGCCATTTTCTCCCCCAGCACAGCTGCACCCTCGCCATTGAGGTGCAGCCCGTCCCTAGCGTAGAACCTGTAGCCAACTGAGAAGTCTGCCCAGTTCTCCAGGAACCCAAACCGCTCCTACCTACACCAATTCCTGAGCCACTTATTAACCTCCCTAATCTCCCGTTGCCACTCTGGCGTGGCACATGGTACAGGAAGTATTTCCGAAAATACCACCTTGTAGGTCCTTGCTTTAAGCTTGCAGCCTATTCCCTGAAATCATCTTTAAGGACCTTCCACCTACCTCTAACTTTGTCATTTGTGCCAATGTGCACCATGACCACTGGATCCTCACCAGCCCCTCCCAGTAATCTGTCAACACGATCAGTGATGTTTCGGACTCGAGCGCCAGGTAGGCAGCACACCATTCGACGATCCTTGTCTTTGTGACAGATTGCCCTATCTGCTCCCCTAATAATTGAATCTCCCACTACCAGAACCTGTCTGGCCTGCCTTGCTCTCCTATTTCCCCTCTTACTGGAGCAGACACTCCTCCGGCTTTCAGAGGATATGCCTTGCTGCAGCAGTGCTACTCCTGCACTAACACTCCCCTCATCTGCCAACTTAGCAAACTTATTGGGGTGTGCCAGATCTGGACTAGCCACCCTGGTGCTCTTCCCTCTACCCCGCCTTCTAACTGTCACCCAGCTAGCTGCTTCATTGTCCTGCAGCTCCAACCTAGCATCCCCCCTCATCTATCCCATTGAGCGTCTGCTCAGTGAGCAGAAGACTCCTTTCCAAATTGTCTATGGATCTCAGTGTTGCCAGCTGCACATTTAGATCCAGTATCTGGGTTTCCAAATGCACAAGGTGCTCACATCTCGCACAGCAGTATGCACCCTCGACTGGCTGTTCAAGGATTTCATACATGCGGCTAGACGTGCACTAGATGGCATTGACAATAGTGGAGCACATCCTAATGGGGATTGCACCTGACAGAAAAGATAAGCAAAACTAAAATAAAAAGTATTAATAAAATATAACAGCAATTCAGTAATACCTCCCTTGGAAACTCCCTGAATCCAAAGTCACTGAATCACAAGTCACACACTTACCAAGGTTTGCACTTATGCTCAGGTCACACTCAGCTTGTTCACACTCGCTCAGGCAGAAGATTTAAAAGAGGTTTTTTTTCCCCTTTTACCAGCACACCACCCTGCTGCTCAATGCACTTCCAAAAAAAAATATCTAATCATAAAGGGTGGTATAATAAATCTCTTAGGAAGTAAGTGTTATACACTCACTGGCCACTTTATTAGGTACACCTGTCCAACTGTGTGTTAAGACTTAATTTCTAATCAGCCAATCACATGGCGGCAACTCAGTGCATTTCGGCATGTAGACATGGTCAAGACAATCTCCTGCAGTTCAAACCGAGCATCAGTATGGGGAAGAAAGGTGATTTGAGTGCCTTTGAACGTGGCATGATTGTTGGTGCCAGAAGGGCTGGTCTGAGAATTTCAGAAACTGCTGATCTACTGGGATTTTCACGCACAACCATCTCTAGGGTTTACAGAGAATGGTCCGAAAAAGAAAAAAAATCCAGTGAGCGGCAGTTCTGTGGCCGGAAATGCCATGTTGATGCCAGAGGTCAGAGGAGAATGGGCAGACTGGTTCGAGCTGATAGAAAGGCAACAGTGACTCAAATTGCCACCCGTTACAACCAAGGTAGGCAGAAGAGCATCTCTGAACGCACAGTGCGTCGAACTTTGAGGCAGATGGGCTACAGCAGCAGAAGACCACACTGGGTACCACTCCTCTCAGCTAAGAACAGGAAACTGAGGCTACAATTTGCACAAGCTCATCGAAATTGGACAGTAGAAGATTGGAAAAACGTTGCCTGGTCTGATGAGTCTCGATTTCTGCTGCGACATTCGGATGGTAGGGTCAGAATTTGGCGTAAACAACATGAAAGCATGGATCCATCCTGCCTTGTATCAACGGTTCAGGCTGGTGGTGGTGGTGTCATGGTGTGGGGAATTTTTTCTGGGCACTCTTTGGGCCCCTTGGTACCAATTGAGCATCGTTGCAACGCCACAGCCTACCTGAGTATTGTTGCTGACCATGTCCATCCCTTTATGACCACAATGTACCCAACATCTGATGGCTACTTTCAGCAGGATAATGCGCCATGTCATAAAGCTCGAATCATCTCAGATTGGTTTCTTGAACATGACAATGAGTTTACTGTACTCAAATGGCCTCCTCAGTCACCAGATCTCAATCCAATAGAGCATCTTTGGGATGTGGTGGAACGGGAGATTCGCATCAGGGATGTGCAGCCGACAAATCTGCGCCAACTGTGTGATGCCATCATGTCAATATGGTCCAAAATCTCTGAGGAATGCTTCCAGCACCTTGTTGAATCTCTGCCACGAAGAATTGAGGCAGTTCTGAAGGCAAAAGGGGGTCCAACCCCTTACTAGCATGGTGTACCTAATAAAGTGGCCAGTGAGTGTATATCTGCTGTAAAAGGAACAATGGTAGACCATTCAGAAATTGTGAAGACCAAGGAAAAAGCACCGAACATCTGGTCAAAAAAGAAAGGTTAGGACAATAGGTATGAGGATAAAATACCTTTATTAGTGAGGGTGGAAAGAAGTAGCACCACACGCAAAGAGGTGCCTGCACAAGTTAATCTAATATATAAAGCTCAATGTGTGTGTGTATGTTTGTATGTATGTATGTGTGTATGTCCGAGATTGGCATCTGCACCGTCGCAGCTACAGCCACAAAATTTTGCACAGTCACATGTCTGGACTCCGAGAGCGTCATAGGCTATGTTGTGAGGTGAAATTTTAACCCCGCGCATTCCAATTCACCAAACAATTTTGCCCCTAGGTACATAATGGGGAAAAAGTGTATGTATGTATGTACTGTATGTGTGTATGTCCGGGATTGGCATCTGCACCATCGCAGCTACAGCCACAAAATTTTGCACAATCACACGTCTGGACCCCGAGAGTGTCATAGGCTATGCTGTGAGGTGAAATTTTAACCCTGCGCATTCCAATTCACCAAACAATTTGGCCTATTATTCTTATCATTTCTATGGTGTTATCATCCTTATGTAAAGCTGGAAATAACACAATTTATTACCGTGCCAACACAGACCACCCTCTGACACAGACTGCAGGGGGAGCCCAGTATCACACAGGATAGGATTAGATACACGGCTCAGCAGTCAGTATCACACAGGATAGGATTTGACACACAGCTCAACAGTCAGTATCACACAGGAGAGGATTAGACACATGGCTCAGCAGTCAGTATCACACAGGATAGGATTAGATACACAGCTCAGCAGTCAGTATCACACAGGATAGGAAAAGATACATGGCTCAGCCGACAGTATCACACAAGATAGGATTAGATACACAGCTCAGCACTCAGTATCACACAGGATAGGAATAGATACACGGCTCAGCAGACAGTATCACACAGAATAGGATTAGATACATGGCTCTGCAGTCAGTATCACACAGGATAGGATTAGATACACGGCTCAGCAGTCAGTATCACACAGGATAGGATTAGATACAGTCATATGTAAAAGTTTGGGCACCCCTATTAATGTTAACCTTTTTTCTTTATAACAATTTTGGTTTTTGCAACAGCTATTTCAGTTTTATATATCTAATAACTGATGGACTCAGTTATATTTCTGGATTCAAATGAGGTTTATTGTACTAACAGAAAATGTGCAATCTGCATTTAAACAAAATTTCACCGGTGCAAAAGTGTGGGCACCCTTATCATTTTCTTGATTTGAACACTCCTAACTACTTTTTACTGACTTCCTGAAGCACTAAATTGGTTTTGTAACCTCATTGAGCTTTGATCTTCATAGCCAGGTGTATCAAATCATGAGAAAAGGTATTTAAGGTGGCCACTTGCAAGTAGTTCTCCTATTTGATTCTCCTATGAAGAGTGGCATCATGGGCTCCTCAAAACAACTCTCAAATGATCTGAAAACAAAGATTATTTAACATAGCTTTTCAGGGGAAGGATACAAAAAGTTGTCTCAGAGATTTAACCTGTCAGTTTCCACTGTGAGGAACATAGTAAGGAAATGGAAGAACATAGGTACAGTTCTTGTTAAGCCCAGAAGTGGCAGGCCAAGAAAAATATCAGAAAGGCAGAGAAGAAGAATGGTGAGAACAGTCAAGGACAATCCACAGACCACCTCCAAAGACCTGCAGCATCATCTTGCTGCAGATGGTGTCACTGTGCATCGGTCAACAATACAGCGCATGCATAACGCCTTTTTGTATGACCAAACAACTCAATCTTTGTTTCATCAGTCCACAGGACCTTCTTCCAAAATGTAACTGGCTTGTCCAAATGTGCTTTTGCATACCTCAGGCGACTCTGTTTGTGGCGTGCTTGCAGAAACGGCTTCTTTCGCATCACTCTCCGATACAGCTTCTCCTTGTGCAAAGTGCGCTGTATTGTTGACCGATGCACAGTGACACCATCTGCAGCAAGATGATGCTGCAGGTCTTTGGAGGTGGTCTGTGGATTGTCCTTGACTGTTCTCACCATTCTTCTTCTCTGCCTTTCTGATATTTTTCTTGGCCTGCCACTTCTGGGCTTAACAAGAACTATACCTGTGTTCTTCCATTTCCTTACTATGTTCCTCACAGTGGAAACTGACAGGTTAAATCTCTGAGACAACTTTTTGTATCCTTCCCCTGAAAAGCTATGTTGAATAATCTTTGTTTTCAGATCATTTGAGAGTTGTTTTGAGGAGCCCATGATGCCACTCTTCATAGGAGAATCAAATAGGAGAACTACTTGCAAGTGGCCACTTTAAATACCTTTTCTCATGATTTGATACACCTGGCTATGAAGATCAAAGCTCAATGAGGTTACAAAACCAATTTAGTGCTTCAGGAAGTCAGTAAAAAGTAGTTAGGAGTGTTCAAATCAAGAAAATGATAAGGGTGCCCACACTTTTGCACCGGTGAAATTTTGTTTAAATGCAGATTGCACATTTTCTGTTAGTACAATAAACCTCATTTGAATCCAGAAATATAACGGAGTCCATCAGTTATTAGATATATGAAACTGAAATACCTGTTGCAAAAACCAAAATTGTTATAAAGAAAAAAGGTTAACATTAATAGGGGTGCCCAAACTTTTACATATGACTGTACACGGCTGAGCAGTCAGTAACACACAGGATAGGATTAGGTACATGGCTCAGCAGTCAATATCACACAGGATAGGGTTAGATACACGGCTCCGCAGAAGGTATCACACAGGATAGGATTAGATACACTACTCAGCAGTCAGTATCACACAGGATAGGATTAGATACACAGCTCAGAAACAAGATGTGCCAAAGGAGAGGACATTTTCATTCCAAGAATTCCACTCACTCCATCTGATTTGTTTTTTTGATTTTAAGCGCCTCCAGTTTCCAGTTCAACTGCTATTTGCAATGTTCATTAACAATGCTCAGGGATAGAGTTGAGCGACTTTGGTCGGATCGGGTTTTGTGAAACCCAAATGAAACAAAATTTGAGTTGGATGAAACTGGTCCGACTAGGGCAAAAAAAGTTGGAGTTTCGTCCGAAACCCGACCCCAATGCAAGTCAATGGGAAATAAAAGTCGGCATTGAGCGGATGACATTCATCCACTCAATGCCGACTTTTATTTCCCATTGACTTGCTTTGGGGTCAGGTTTCGGACAAAACTCCAACCTTTTTTTGCCCTAGTCGGACCAGTTTCATCCAACTCAAATTTTGTTTCATTCGGGTTTCACGAAACCCGCTCCGACTAAAGTCGCTCAACTCTACTCAGGGACAGTCCTTGAAAGTAGTAGGGATCAATTTGCAATCTCCATGCTTTTCTCATGGTCAACTTTACGTGGTCTGTTCAAGAGTTGGAACTGCCAAAAATCTGTTCATCTTTGCACCGAAAGAAAAAAACAAAAATCGTGAATGAGTTGAAAATAAAATAATATCAATACTTGGGTAATCGTTTAGTTAATTTGTGTTGCAAATCTGTAGTGTTGAATATATGATGTGAAATGTTTTTATGTGCAATATAATCATTATAATTTGTTATAACTAACCACAGTTGGTTACTATGACCAGGCAACGCCGGGCTCTTCAGCTAGTAAAGAATAAACATGATTATACACAACAATTAAAAAAATCATAAAGTTAATTTATTTCAGTTCTTCAATACAAAAAATGAAACTCATATATTAGATAGAGTCATTACAAACAATGTGATGTATTTCAAGAGTTTGTTTCTGCTAATGTTGATGATTATGGCTTACAGCCAATGAAAACCCAAAAGTCATTATTTCAGTAAATTAGAATACTTTATAACACCAGCTTGAAAAAATTATTTTAAAATCCAAAATGTTGGCCTACTGAAATGTATATTTAGTAAATGCAAACAAAACTTGGTCTAGGCTCCTTTGGCATCAATTACTGCATTGTAAAGTGCTGTAATGTAAAGTGCTGTGGAATATGTCGGCGCTATATAAATTTTTATTATTATTATTATTATATTATTATTATAATTACTGCGTCAATGCAGCATGGCATGGAGGCGATGAGCCTGTGGCACTGATGAGGTGTTATGGAAGCCCAGGTTGCTTTGATAGCAGAATTCAGCTCATCTACATTGTGGGGTATGGTGTCTCTCATCTTCCTCTTTACAATACCCCATAGATTCTCTATGGGGTTAAGGTCAATCAAGCACAGTGATACTGTTGTTTTTAAACCAGGTGTGAGTACTTTTGGCAGTGTGGACAGGTGCCAAGTCCTGCTAGAGAATGAAATTTCCAACTCCAAAAAGCTTGTTGGCAGAGGGAAGCATGAAATGCTCTAAAATTTCCTGGTAGATGGTCGCGCTGACTTTGGTCTTGAAAAAACACAGTGTACCTATACCAGCAGATGACATGGCTCCCCAAACCATCACTAATTGTGTAAATTTCACACTAGACCTTAAGCAGCTTGAATTGTCTGTCTCTGCACTCTTCCTCCAGACTCTGTAGCCTTGACTTCCACACAAAGCTGCAGAGTTATTGAAAGGAATAACAGACCAGGCAGATCTGTGGCTCTCGCCGCTAAAACTACAACCAGTCATGGTCATGTGTGATAATGGCCATTTCCAGGTGGTGACTGTGAAGCTTGACAGCTCACACACATACTATGGTTGGCCCAAGTGCTCAACTAGGTAGTTCAACATCACGAAACAATCACTGACCTCAGGGAGACCAGTCAAAGAAAACACTGCCGCAGCCGGCAAAGGCGCTCAATCACAGTGAAATCCTAGGTGTATTGCTCCCTGGGAAATACAAATATGCAAATAAAGTCCGTGGAGCCTCATTTAAGAGTCTCAAACACGGGACTAGCCAGATCTTCCTCCAGGAAAGGACCCAGCCAAGGGTTGGCTCCTTTCGGAAACCACCATTACCACCATATTAAGTGGCCATTTAAGTCAATATCCAGCTCTTTACGAGTTTACAGATAAGACAAGGGAAATACCAAGGCCAGGTATCCATCCACAGACTGCTGTTTCGGGGTGTTACCCCTCATCAGTGTGGAGTAGGATTATGGCTAGGTGGGAGCAATGCCTAGTAGACCAACATCACGAAACAATCACTGACCTCAGGGAGACCAGTCAAAGAAAACACTGTGGCAGCCGGCAAAGGCGCTCAATCACAGTGAAATCCTAGGTGCATTGCTCCCTGGGAAATACAAATATGCAAATAAAGTCCGTTGAGCCTCATTTAAGAGTCTCAAACACGGGGCTAGCCAGATCTTCCTCCAGGGAAGGAACCAGCCAAGGGGTGGCTCCTTTTGGAAACCACCATTACCACCATATTAAGTGGCCCTTTAAGTCAATATCCAGCTCTTTACGAGTTTACAGATATGACAAGGGAAATACCAAGGCCTGGTATCCATCCAAAGACAGCTGTTTCGGGGTGTTGCCCCCTCATCAGTGTGGAGTAGGATTCTGGCTAGGTGGGAGCAATGCCTAGTAGACCAACATCACAAAACAGTCACTGACCTCAGGGAGACTAGTCAAAGAAAAAACTGTGGCAGCCGGCAAAGGCGCTCAATCACAGTGAAATCCTAGTTGCATTGCTCCCTGGGAAATACAAATATGCAAATAAAGTCCGTGGAGCCTCATTTAAGAGTCTCAAACATGGGACTAGCCAGATCTTCCTCCAGGGAAGGACCCAGCCAAGGGGTGGCTCCTTTCGGAAACCACCATTACCACCATATTAAGTGGCCCTTTAAGTCAATATCCAGCTCTTTACAAGTTTACAGATATGACAAGGGAAATACCAAGGCCAGGTATCCATCCAAAGACAGCTGTTTCGGGGTGTTGCTCCTCATCAGTGTGGAGTAGAATTCTGGCTAGGTGGGAGCAATGCCTAGTAGACCAACATCACAAAACAATCACTGACCTCAGGGAGACCAGTCAAAGAAAACACTGCGGCAGCCGGCAATAATAATAATAATAATATTTATTTCTATAGCACCAACATATTCCGCAGCACTTTACAATTAAGCGGGGACATGTACTGACAATAAATTCAATACAAGTTAAGACAATTTAAACAGTGACATTAGGAGTGAGGTCCCTGCTCGCAAGCTTACAATCTACAAGGAAATGGGGGGGACACAGTAGGTGAAAAGTAATTGCTAATTCAGGTCTGGCAATTATAATAAATAGGGATTTTCATATAAAGCTGCATGATCCGGTCATCAGCCCGTGTGTTTAAGTGCAATAGTCAAGTATCGAGTGCAGTTATCGTGTGCATGGAGGGTGTGGAGACAGATGAATAGTAGGGTGCAGATTCAGAATAATATTTGGAAGGAGGGAACAGGGCAAAGTTAGTTTACTGAGTAGTTGATATGGTAGGCTTGTTTGAAGAGATGGGTTTTCAAAGCGCGCTTGAATAGGTCGGGGCTAGGTATCAGTCTGATCGTCTGGGGAAGTGCATTCCAGAGAGCTGGAGCAGCATGAGAGAAGTCTTGGAGACGGAGGTGTGAGGTTCGGATTACGGGGGATGCTAGTCTTAGGTCATTTGTAGAATGGAGGGCACGTGTAGGGCAATAGACAGAGATGAGAGAGGAGATATAAGGCGGTGCAGAACAGTGGAGAGCTTTGTGGGTGAGAGAGATGAGTTTATACTGGACCCTGTAGCGAATAGGTAGCCAGTGTAATGACTGGCACAAGATGGAGACATCGGTGAAGCGACTGGACAGAAATATGACCCTGGCTGCCGCATTCAAGATGGAGTGGAGAGGAGAAAGTTTGGTAAGAGGGAGACCGATCAGAAGAGAGTTGCAGTAGTCCAGATGAGAATGAATAAGAGTGATAGTAAGAGTCATAGCAGTTTCAAAGGTGAGAAAAGGTCGGATTCTGGAGATGTTTTTAAGATGTAGGTGACAAGAGCGAGTGAGTGATCGGATATAAGGAGTAAAGGAAAGTTCAGTGTCGAATATGACCCCAAGACAGCGGGCATGCTGCTTGGGAGTTATGGTTGAACCCTCAAGGGTTATTTCGATGTTAGGTAGAGTGAGGTTAGTAGAGGGGAGAAACACAAGAAGTTCAGTTTTGGAGCGATTTAGTCTCAGATAGAGGGAGGACATGATGTTACAGACAGCAGACAGACAATCCTTGGTATTTTGAATTAGGGTAGGGGTGATGTCAGGGGAAGAAGTGTATAATTGGGTGTCATCAGCATAGAGATGATACTGGAACCCAAATCTGCTGATTGTTTGTCCAATAGGGGCAGTGTATAGAGAGAAGAGGAGGGGACCTAGGACTGAGCCCTGTGGGACCCCGATAGTAAGGGGACGAGGAGAGGAAGAGGAGCCGGCAAAAGATACAGTGAAGGAGCGGTCAGAGAGGTAGGAGGAGAACCAGGAGAGGGCTGTGTCCTTGAGGCCTATAGAGCGGAGCATAGTGAGGAGGAGCTGGTGATCCACAGTGTCAAATGCGGCAGAGAGATCTAGGAGAATCAGCAGCGAGCAATGACCTTTCGATTTAGCTGTTATTAGATTATGAGAGACTTTAGTGAGGGCAGTTTCAGTAGAGTGTAAGGAGCGGAAACCAGATTGTAAGGGGTCGAGAAGAGAGTTATCCGAGAGATAGCAGATTAGACGGGAGTGGACCAAGCGTTCCAGGAGTTTAGAGATGAAGGAAAGGTTAGAGACAGGTCTGTAGTTAGCAGTGCAGTTCTGGTCCATGGATGGCTTTTTAAGTAAAGGGGTTATGATGGCATGTTTAAATGAGGAGGGAAATATACAGTGGGGCAAAAAAGTATTTAGTCAGTCAGCAATAGTGCAAGTTCCACCACTTAAAAAGATGAGAGGCGTCTGTAATTTACATCATAGGTAGACCTCAACTATGGGAGACAAACTGAGAAAAAAAAATCCAGAAAATCACATTGTCTGTTTTTTTTTCATTTTATTTGCATATTATGGTGGAAAATAAGTATTTGGTCAGAAACAAAATTTCATCTCAATACTTTGTGATATATCCTTTGTTGGCAATGACAGAGGTCAAACGTTTTCTGTAAGTCTTCACAAGGTTGCCACACACTGTTGTTGGTATGTTGGCCCATTCCTCCATGCAGATCTCCTCTAGAGCAGTGATGTTTTTGGCTTTTCGCTTGGCAACACGGACTTTCAACTCCCTCCAAAGGTTTTCTATAGGGTTGAGATCTGGAGACTGGCTAGGCCACTCCAGGACCTTGAAATGCTTCTTACAAAGCCACTCCTTCGTTGCCCTGGCGGTGTGCTTTGGATCATTGTCATGTTGAAAGACCCAGCCACGTTTCATCTTCAATGCCCTTGCTGATGGAAGGAGGTTTTCACTCAAAATCTCACGATACATGGCCCCATTCATTCTTTCATGTACCCGGATCAGTCGTCCTGGCCCCTTTGCAGAGAAACAGCCCCAAAGCATGATGTTTCCACCACCATGCTTTACAGTAGGTATGGTGTTTGATGGATGCAACTCAGTATTCTTTTTCCTCCAAACACGACAAGTTGTGTTTCTACCAAACAGTTCCAGTTTGGTTTCATCAGACCATAGGACATTCTCCCAAAACTCCTCTGGATCATCCAAATGCTCTCTATCAAACTTCAGACGGGCCCGGACATGTACAGGCTTAAGCAGTGGGACACGTCTGGCACTGCAGGATCTGAGTCCATGGTGGCATAGTGAGTTACTTATGGTAGGCCTTGTTACATTGGTCCCAGCTCTCTGCAGTTCATTGACTAGGTCCCCCCGCGTGGTTCTGGGATTTTTGCTCACCGTTCTTGTGATTATTCTGACCCCACGGGGTGGGATTTTGCGTGGAGCACCAGATCGAGGGAGATTATCAGTGGTCTTGTATGTCTTCCATTTTCTAATTATTGCTCCCACAGTTGATTTCTTCACTCCAAGCTGGTTGGCTATTGCAGATTCAGTCTTCCCAGCCTGGTGCAGGGCTACAATTTTGTTTCTGGTGTCCTTTGACAGCTCTTTGGTCTTCACCATAGTGGAGTTTGGAGTCAGACTGTTTGAGGGTGTGCACAGGTGTCTTTTTATACTGATAACAAGTTTAAACAGGTGCCACTACTACAGGTAATGAGTGGAGGAAAGAGGAGACTCTTAAAGAAGAAGTTACAGGTCTGTGAGAGCCAGAAATCTTGATTGCTTGTTTCTGACCAAATACTTATTTTCCACCATAATATGCAAATAAAATGAAAAAAAAACAGACAATGTGATTTTCTGGATTTTTTTTTCTCAGTTTGTCTCCCATAGTTGAGGTCTACCTATGATGTAAATTACAGACGCCTCTCATCTTTTTAAGTGGTGGAACTTGCACTATTGCTGACTGACTAAATACTTTTTTGCCCCACTGTACCTGAAGAAAGAGAGAGGTTAAATATTTTAGTCAGGTGAGTGATGACCACTGGTGAGAGAGATTGCAGGAGCTGTGAAGGAATGGGTTCACTGTTGCAGATTGAAGGCCGAGCGGAAGCGAGGAGCTTGGAAACTTCTTCTTCTGAAACAGGCTCAAAGATATCTAGTGAGCGTGAGGTGTAGCAAAGGCACTCAATCACAGTGAAATCCTAGGTGCATTGCTCCTTAGGAGATACAAATATGCAAATAAAGTCCGCGGAGCCTCATTTAAGAGTCTCAAACATGGGACTAGCCAGATCTTTCTCCAGGGAAGGACCCAGCCAAGGGGTGGCTCCTTTCGGAAACCACCATTACCACCATATTAAGTGGCCCTTTAAGTTAATATCCAGCTCTTGACGAGTTTACAGATATGACAAGGGAAATACCAAGGCCTGGTATCCATCCACAGACAGCTGTTTCGGGGTTTTGCCCCTCATCAGTTTGGAGTGGGATTCTGGCTAGGTGGGAGCAGTGCCTAGTAGACCAACATCACGTAACAATCACTGACCTCAGGGAGACCAGTAGTAGTGGTAGTTCAGCAGTTTCTGAAAACCTATCCAGATTTGCCAGAGCTTCTGGTCAAGGTATGCTGCATTAGCATCCATTTTTTGCAATTCAACTACAGCTGCCATCACTCTGGCAGTGCTGCAGCAGCACATGCAAATGAATGCTCACTGACAGGGGTGTGACACTGATACTCTACACTGCACATGCTGGCAAGGCTTGATGAGTAGCAGAGGCCAGTTGTGGAATTCCAGCATCAACACGCCCGTCGGTATTCAGGTAAGCCTCCGCATATAACAACTGAAGAGTGGACATGAAAGTCCGGCATTTTTGCAGTTCTCCAAACTGCAACAATCAGCACGATAATCCAGCTTTTGTGCTTGCTTAAACAGTCGCTGCTGACAAATAAACAAATACCCAAAGAAAAGGGAAGTGCCAGACAAGAATAAAATACTAGAAATTTATTAATCGCAATTAAAATATATCAAATACACATAGAAGTACAGAACAAAGCAGAGTGTACTCCAAGTGACTATCAAGTTAGATCAAGTGAGCCAGGTAGATATGACAGCAAAAAAATGCTGAAAGCCAGATCCAAATAACCACTAAGTACCCCTTCCAGACCTGTGACACAGCATATGCGTCATGAAAGTCGGTGCCAACCCGACCCATGAAGCATACCCTGGGTCATGACTTCAAAGCCCCACTGCGGGTCGGGTGACCGGGGTCAATGAAAGGTCACCTGACCCGCAGATACAGGGGGCTTTGTAATTCACCACAGGGGGCGTGGCTTCACCCCCACATGGCTACGATCGCTCTAATTGGCTGTTAAAAGTGAAAAAGCCAATCAGAGCGATAGTAATATTTCATCAATGAAAATTGATGAAATATTACAATCCAGCCATGGCCGATGCTGCAGTAGCATCGGGCATGGCTGGAGACACTGAATCGACCCCCCCACCGGTGATCACCCCCCCGCCACTGAATGACAGCGGCTATCTGCCACCGCTATCATCATCTGCCCCCCCTCCCATTCCCTCTGCTCCCCGCCAGATTCCGATCCCCCCTCACCCCCCCGATACCTTCTGAGTCCCCCTGTCACTCCCGGTGTCCCGCGGGTCCGGATCATGGGCGCCGCCATCTTGGAAAATGGCGGGCGCATGCACAGTGGGCCCGCCCAAAACTGCCGGCTGCAGATTCCATTCTTTGATTTTGATCACTCTCACAGTGCTGAAAATGAAATAAAAAGTAAATAAACCCCCCGATTATAACCCCCATAGGTAGGCAAAACTAGTAAAATAAAGAAAATATTTTTATTTTTATTTTTCCATTAGGGTTAGGGTTAGGGTTGGAAAGAGGGTTAGGGTTGAAAAGAGGGTTAGGGTTAGGGTTGGAAAGAGGGTTAGGGTTAGGATTGGAAAGAGGGTTAGGGTTGGAAATAGGGTTAGGGTTGGAATTAGGGTTAGGGTTAGGGTGGAATTAGGGTTAGGGTTAGAATTAGGGTTAGGGTTGGAAATAGGGTTAGGGTTGGAATTAGGGTTAGGCTTGTGGTTGGAGTTAGGGTTGGGATTAGGGTTAGGGGTGTGTTAGGGTTAGGGTTATGTTTAGGGTTGGGATTAGGGATGTGTTGGGGTTAAGGCTGTGGTTAGGGGTGTGTTGGGGTTAGGGTTGAAGTTAGAATTGATGGGTTTCCACTGTTTAGGCACATCAGGGGGTCTCCAAACGCGACATGGTGCAACCATTGATTCCAGCCAATTTTGCGTTCAAAAAGTCAAACGATGCTCCCTCCCTTCCAAGCCCCGACGTGTGCCCAAACAGTGGTTTACCCCAACATATGGGGTATCAGCGTACTCAGGAAAAATTGCACAACAACTTTTGAGGGCTAATTTCTCCTGTTACCCTTGGGAAAATAAAAAATTGGGGGCTAAAATATTATTTTTGTGGAAAAAAATTATTTTTTCATTTTCACGTCTCTGCATTATAAACTTCTGTGAAGCACTTGGGGGTTCAAAGTGCTCACAACACATCTACATAAGTTCCTTGGAAGGTCTAGTTTCCAAAATGGGGTCACTTGTGGGGGGTTTCCACTGTTTAGACACATCAGGGGCTCTGCAAACGTAATGACGACAGCAGACTATTCCATCAAAGTCTGCATTTCAAAACGTCACTACTTCCATTCTGAGCCCTGACGTGTGCCTAAACAATGGTTCCCCCCATATGGGGTACCAGCGTACTCAGGACAAACTGGACAACAACTTTTGGGGTACAATTTCTCCTGTTACCCTTGTGAAAATAAAAAATTGTGAGCTAAAAAATAATTTTGTGAGGAAAAAAAATGATTTTTTATTTTCATGGCTCTGCGTTATTATCTTCTGTGAAGCACTTGGGGGTTCAAGGTGCTCACCACACATCTAGGGAAGTTCCTTATGGGGTCTAGTTTCCAAAATGGGGTCACTTGTGGGGGGTTTCCACAGTTTAGGTACATCAAGGGCTCTGCAAATGTAACATGATGCCCGCAGACCATTCCATCAAAGTCAGCATTTCAAAATGTCACTACTTCCCTTCCAAGCCCTGACGTGTGCCCATACAGTGGTCATCCCTCACATATGGGGTATCAGCGCATTCAGGACAAACTGGACAACAACTTTTGGGGTCCAAATTATCCTGTTACCCTTGTGAAAAAAAAAATTGTGGGCTAAAAATCATTTTTTTTGAGTAAAAAAAATGATTTTTCATTTTCACGGCTCTGCGTTATAAACTTCTGTGAAGCACTTGGGAGTTCAAGGTGCTTACCACACATCTAGATAAGTTCCTTTGGGGGTCTAGTTTCCAAAATGAGGTCACATGTGGGGAGTTTCTACTGTTTAGGCACACAGGGGCTCTGCAAATGTAACATGACGCCCGCAGACCATGCCGTCAAAGTCAGCATTTCAAAATGTCACTACTTCCCTTCCGAGCCCCGACGTGTGCCTAAACAGTGCTTCCCCCCAACATATGGAGGACCAGCATACTCAGGACAAACTGTACAACAACTTTTGGGGTTCAATTTATTGCGGGCTAAAAATCATTTTTTTTTTGAAAAAAAATGATTTTTTATTTTCACGGCTCTGCGTTATAAACTTCTGTGAAGCACTTGGGGGTTCAAGGTGCTTACCACACATCTAGATAAGTTCCTTGGGGGGTCTAGTTACCAAAGTGAGGTCACATGTGGGGGGTTTCTACTTTTTAGGCACACAGAGGCTCTGCAAATGTAACATGACACGCGCAGACCATGCCATCAAAGTCAGCATTTCAAAATGTCACTACTTCCCTTCTGAGCTCTCCCATGCGCCCAAACAGTGGTTCCCCCCCACATATGGGGTAGCAGCATACTCAGGACAAACTGTAAAACAACTTTTGGGGTCCAATTTTTCCTGCTACCCTTGTGAAAATAAAAAATTGCTGACTAAAAAATATTTTTTTTAGGAAAAAAAATATTTTTTATTTTCACGGCTCTGCGTTATAAACTTCTGCGAAGCACCTGGGGGTTCAAAGTGCTCACTATGCAACTAGATAAGCTCCTTAGGGGGTCTAGTTTCCAAAATGGGGTCATATGTGGGGGATCTCCAAACACGACATGGTGTCCGCTAACAATTGGAGCCAATTTTCATTTCAAAAAGTCAAATGGCGCTCCTTCCTTCTGAGCCCCATATGGGGTACCAGCGTACTCAAGACAAAGCTGGACAACAACTTTTGTGGTCCAATTTCTCCTGTTAGCCATGTGAAAATAAAAAATAGCGTGCTAAAAAATCTTTTTTGAGGGAAAAAATGATTTTTTATTTTCACTGCTCTACGTTATAAACTTTTGTGAAGCACTTGGGGGTTCAAACTGCTCACTACACATCTAGATATGTTCCTTAAGGGGTTTAGTTTCCAAAATGGTGTCACTTGTAGGGGGTTTTCACTGTTTAGGCACACAGGGGCTCTCCAAACGCGACATGGTGTCCCATAACGATTGGAGCTAATTTTTCATTCAAAAAGTTAAATGGCGCTCCTTCCCTTCCGGACCCTGCCGTGCGCCCAAACAGTGGTTTATGACCACATATGAGGTATTGGTGTGCTCAGGAGAAATTGCCCAACAAATTTTATGATCCATTTTATCCTGTTGCCCATGTGAAAATGAAAAAACTGAGGCTAAAAGATATTTTTTGGGGAAAAAGAGTACTTTTTTTTTTTACAGGTCAATTTATGAAGCACCTGGGGGTTCAAAGTGATCACTATGCATCTAGGTAAGTTCCTTGGGGGGTCTAGTTTCCAAAATGGGGTCACTTGTGGGGAAGCTCCAGTGTTTAGGCACACAGCCACTCTCCAAATGCGACATGGCAAGCGCTAAATATTCCAGCATATTGTCCATTCAAAAAGTCAAATGGCGCTCCTTCCCTTCTGAGCCCTGCCGTGCGCCCAAACAGTGGTTTATGACCACATATGAGGTATCGGTGTACTCAGGAGAAATTGCCCAACAAATTTTAGGATCCATTTTATCCTGTTGCCCATGTGAAAGTGAAAAAAATGATGCTAAAAGAAAATTTGTGTTGGAAAAATTAAAATGTTCATTTTTTCCTTCCACGTTGCTTTAGTTCCTGTGAAGCACCTGAAGGGTTAATAATCTTCTAGAATGTAGTTTTGAGTAGCTTGAGGGGTGCAGTTTTTAGAATGGTGTCACTTTTGGGTATTTTCTGCCATATAGACCCCTCAAAGTGACGTCAAATGTGAGGTGGTCCCTAAAAAAATGGTTTTGTAAATTTTGCTGTAAAAATGAGAAATCGCTGGTCAACTTTTAACCCTTATAACTTCCTAACAAAAAAAAATTTGTTTCCAAAATTGTGCTGATGTAAAGTAGACATGTGGGAAATGTTATTTAGTAACTATTTTGTGTCACATAATTCTCTAGTTTAACAGAATAAAAATTCAAAATGTGAAAATTGTGAAAATTTCAAAATTTTCACCTAATTTCTGATATTTTCACAAATAAATGCAAAAATTATTTACCTAAATTTACCACTAACATGAAGCCCAATATGTCATGAAAAAACAGTCTCTGAATCGTTAGGATGCGTTGAAGCGTTCCAGAGTTATTACCTCATAAAGAGACACTGGTCAGAATTGCAAAAAATGGCCAGGTCATTAAGGTCAAAATAGGCTGGGTCATGAAGGGGTTAAACAATGGGTATAAAACAGTGGGCTGGTATACTGGTATACATGACAGATGACAATAAAGAATTCATAAAATGCCATATAAAGTGCACTGTGCTGAAACATTAAGTTCCATGATTAATAATGCCATATGAAGTACGCTGTGCTGGAGTGTAAGATGCCATAATGTAGTAAGCCTATAAGCCCAGGGAGTATCCCACTGTGGAATGCCAAAATGCCAAAGTGCTGCAAAGTGCAAACAAGGGCCAATATTAATAGGTTAACCAGGAGGCTGCCAGCAATAGGTAAAAGTGTATACCTGATGACAGTGGCGAGGAGTGAGGAACCCCGATGCGCGTTTTGCTGATGTCGCTTCTTCCAAGGGGGTGTCCTTGACATTGTTGCCAGACATTATGTGCCTGAGAATATTTTAATGCCATTTTGACAATAAATATTTGTTTTTAACCGTCACCCGACATCAGTGGATCCTTCCATTTTTTGTACTTATGTATAGCACTGCAACATATTAAATAGCATTCTCTTGTTACACATTATACAGTATATAGCATCATAGTTAGCAAGGCCGAAAAAAGACAAAAAGATTCCATCCAGTTCAGCCTATATTCTATCAGAATAAATCGCCAGATCAATGTCCTTCTAAAGAATGTAATAACTGTAAGATTTAATATTGTTACACTCCAGGAAGACATCAAGGCCTCTCTTGGACCCATCAACTGAGTTTGCCATCACCACCTCCTCAGGTAAGGAATTCCACAATCTCACTGCCCTAACAGTAAAGAATTCTCTTCTATGTTGGTGGATAAACCTATAGTAACATAGAAAATTTTTAATTTTGCCTCTCCATTGTAGTGATCTTAGCAATCAAAATATTTGGCACCTAATAAGTTAACTTTATAAACAGTTGTCTCAGTGTCTCCTATATGATGTATATACAGCAGTATCAGTGTCTCCTATGTGATGCATATACAAGAGTCTCAGTGTCTCCTTTGTGATATATAAACAAACCTCAGTATTTCCTATGTGATGTATTATTTATTATGATTTGATTATATAACACTATCTTACATACATTATCATCACTGTCCCCATTGGGGCTCACAATCTAAATTCCTAAATTTCCTAAATCTAAATTCCAATCTAAATTTCCTCCCACACTCTTTTGAGTGTGGGAGGAAACCCATCCAAACACAGGGAGAACATACAAACTCCTTGCAGATGTTGTCCTTGGTGGTATTTGAACCCAGTACCCCAGCGCTGCAAGGCTGCAGAGCTAACCACTGCGCCACCGTGCTGCGCCCTTTGATATTATTATATATAGCGCTGTTCCATATTATATAGCGTCCTCTCGTTATACAGTATATAGCACCCTTTGTTATTATAATAATATCCTCTATTATGTATAGCTCTAAGCTCTATGTTATGTATAACACTGTGCATAAGGGAAATAAAATTTGAGTGGTGTGATATGCGTTCTGCACTCTCTGTCTTTATGCATCTGGAGATGTGCACCAGAGCCCCTGTGTGTTAAACACATGATCTATGACATGCCATGTGATAAATTGGGTGTTGGGGGACTTACGCTCTCTATACTGTCCAGGGCCCTGGCTAGTCTTAATTGACCCCTGATTACTGTGCAACCTGCATAAGCCTTGCTACCATGCCTTTTTCATTATACAGGAGATGTTGACTTATTTTTAGAATGAACATGTGGCAGAAAATTAAAAAAATAAAATAAGAGTAACACTTTGCAATTTGCAAACTGTAAACTATCCTACGTGACAAATTGCTTGTCATTGGGGGAAAGTCATAGAAAAAAAATACATAGAACAAAGCTAATTATGCCATGAACACCTGACAGTAGAGGAAAGAGGATAGTCTAGTCAGATCCCTCAGCTTCTATCCTCCGTCCTTTATAACAGGCAAACAGGATGTCTTCAATTCCCAATGTCATCACGTTTGTTTCTCATTTTTCATCTATGGACAGACAGACCACCGGGGCACTTCTGACCAGAAGACTTATGGTATTTGTGCAACAAACATCATCACCAGACTCCCCACTGCTCCTGCATATGCAGTTGGCTGCTTTCTAAAGGTTTCTATTACAAAGAAAAAGTTTTGATTAGAAAATGAAGTATTTAAGACAGATGTTCATTATAGGCCTTAAAAAAAGATAACAAGGTAAAAAAAAATGTATTAAAATGTAATAGGGGTTGCTGGATGCCTAAATATTCCTTTTTGGACAAAAAATCTATAGCATTTTTGTAGCAAATTTTTTCTAAATAGCATTACAAAAAATATTAGGCCCTTATCAAAAATGTTTACACTTCAATATTTTGAGTTTTTGTCACAAATAGTTTCTGATCTTCAAAATAAGGTACCATTATACAAATAGAATCTGAGTGACCACATGAAAAAGAATAGAATATATTACAGCCCAATGGATATTCACTATTATTACATTGACAAAAGAATAGTAATGAGTAGAGTTGAGCGAAACGGGTCGGCCAAATTCAGAATCCGTCGACTTTTGCTAAAGTCGGGCTTCGCCGATCGAAACCCGACCATAGCGTGAGGTTGGCCATGAGGTCGCGTTTCCCACAATCCTTCCAGCGCCTATTTTAAACCAATCATGAAGGACGCACACTGTGGGCAACGCGATTACATCGGCAGCGGCCCACACCATGTTAGAGAAGGGCATGCAAGTGATTGGCTGGCTTTGTGTGGCGTCACAGTGCCTATAAAAGGCCATGACCGCCGACCGCCATCTTACTTCTGCCGATCTTAGCATAGGGAGAGGTTGCTGCTGATCGGTCTCAATAGGGAGAGTGTTTAGGCAGGGAAAAAGTAAAAAAAATTGCTTGTGCTGATAGCGAATGTCACTGTAAAACACAACTGTATAGTGTGCAGTGACAGGGGAGGATATATTTGTGTACAGCAGCTCTGTTGGTTATTAGGCTGCCTTATAAGGCTCCCTGATAGCTGCAATGCTGTTTACACACTCCTGTGCAGAGTGCTTTTTTAAAAGCAAATTTTTTTTTTCCTTTTCTCTGCACAGTTAGCAAGCATTCATTTTTTCACACTTTTTTGTTAGCAAGCATTCATTTTTTCACACTTTTTTGTGCAGCAGCTCTGTTGGTGATTAGGCTGCCTTATAAGGGTACCTGATAGCTGCATTGCTGTTTGCACACTGCTGTGCAGACTGTTTTTTTTAAAGCAAAAATCCTTTTATTCCTTTTTTTCTGCACAGTAGATACTGAATGTAAATTTTTTCACACACTGTATAGAGGTGTACGCTCCTCACACACTACCGTGTACAGGCTGGTATCATGGACAAACACATGCTATATGTGTGTGACTCCGTAAAAAAAACACGGAGAGTAACATTTTTCCATACATACATAGAGGTGTCTGATTCTCAAACAGTATCAGATATCTGGTGTTTTTATTATGGTCGCATCTCCACAGAGTCAGCGTGTGTGTGACACTCCATAAATACATATACGGACATTTCCATTTCTCTATACACCGTTGTTGTGAGTTCATTTTCCCCTTCATTACTGAGGCCCGAGGAACTCCCTCTTCTGGTAAAGAAAGGTAGTGAGCCTGATTGTCAAACACCTGAGGCTGATGATTGTGACTGGCTGAGTGGAGTTACGGACTGGATATAATGCTGCCGACGCCCTTCTGCCCTGCGGGTGATTTCTCTGTGGGATCCTTGGAGACCAGTCTGAATTCCTGCTCCTCCAAAGCTAAGTTTGCTGCTCGGCCTTTTGCTTTTGTGCTTTGACTTTGTTTTTGCTTTGTTTTTCTGGATTTCTGCCATTCCCTGCTGGGGTGTGCTGAATTCATTTAGCTCTGTCTTCTGAAAATACCTGAGTGCTGATTCAGTTTTTGAAGCCTAGCTGCTTCAGGGCCTTTTTCATATCAGCTGGTTGGCTTATGTCTTTGATAGGGTTTTGGCAGATTGCAGACAGCAGCCTTCCTGTCCTTTCCTATCTAGGTAGTTTTGGGTCCCCGTCTTTGCTCAGTCTATCTTTCTGTCTGTGTTAGTATTTTCATCTTGCTTCACCGTCATTATATGTTGGGGGCTGCCTATTGCTTTGGGGTCTGCTCTGGGGCAGTTTAGATTTCCCCTTTCTTTCTTTAGGCCTATGTATTTCTCCGGCTGTGATCGAGGGGTCTAGGGCATCGTAGGAACCCCCCACGGCTACTGCTAGTTGTGTTGATAGGTTCAGGGGTCTGCAATCTGATAGTTGCCAACTTCTCTGGTTTTCTGGACTTAGCTTGTATTTCTGCTTTTGCCTCCTACGGTGACTCATTCATAACACACCGTATTGACTGCTGTCCGATTCTCAAACAGTATTGGATATCTGGTGTTCTTAATTATTACGGTCACATCTCCACAGAGTCAGCGTGTGTGTGTGTGTGTGGCACTCCGTAAATACATATACGGACATTTCCATTTCTCCATACACCGTATTGACTGCTGTCCGATTCTCAAACAGTATTGATATCTGGTGTTCTTAATTATTACGGTCACATCTCCACAGAGTCAGCGTGTGTGTGTGTGGCACTCCGTAAATACATATACGGACATTTCCATTTCTCCATACATCGTATTGACTGCTGTCCGATTCTCAAACAGTATCGGATATCTGGTGTTCTTATTACGGTCAGTGCACATCGACACAGAGCCAGCGTGTGTGTGTGACACTCCGTAAAGACATATACGGAGATTGACATTTTCACAAACAATGTAT
This sequence comes from Dendrobates tinctorius, assembly GCF_039654945.1. Taxonomy (NCBI): domain Eukaryota; kingdom Metazoa; phylum Chordata; class Amphibia; order Anura; family Dendrobatidae; genus Dendrobates; species Dendrobates tinctorius. Next base: position 3,042,184 of record NW_027361694.1, on the reverse strand, counting down.
AGAGCTGTACACTTCTGATACAGTACCGTAAATCTGCTTGTTGGATTACAGTTAAATACATACTGGGTGAGCGTCTGTGACTCCCAAAATATATACGGAGATTTCACTTTTTACATACACCTTATACAGCTGTACGCTCCTCATACAGTGCCATTTCTCTGCTGGTATTTTTGGTACATTTTCCCAAACATGAGGAAGTCTGGTGGAAGAGGCCACGGACGTGGGCAGGGGGGGCGCAACTGGTACTGATGGTGGTGGTGGTGCATCTGCTAGTATTGCCAAAAGCACAAGAGCAGCTAAGGCAGGAGGTGTTGAGCATGCGTCATAATCTGGCACAAGAAGGCCTTTAAGGTTCCCTTTTCTGGGAGTAGGTAAAACGCTTTTAAAGCAGGAGCATCAGGAACAAGTTTTGGCTTACATTGCCGAAACAGCCTCCAGCTCTATTGCCTCCTCTTCTGAAGTTACAAAAACTGCAAGCACAGAGTCGTCAGTGCAGGCCTCTGGACAGGAACAACAACTTTCGTTGTGTCCTTCACCCACACCAAAAGTGAAGGATGCTGCAGCACACACTTCTGATTACTCCATGGAGCTCTTTTCACATACCTTTCCTGTGTTATCTTGTCAAATCCTGAATTCCCCAGTCCAAGATGAATCTGACATGGAGTGCACTGATGCACAGCCACTACTAGATGAATCTGCTGGTACATTCACCCACAGCACTACATTGCCCTTGCATTCTACTGAGCCTGAATCAGACCCTGATGAAACTCAGGTGCCCCTTCTCGCATACTATACACCTTACACAGAGGAAGGTACAGAGGAAGGTGCAGATAACATTGAAGATGAGGTCATGGATGACCCAGTTGTTGACCTGGATTGGCATCCATTGGGGGATGAGGGTGCTGGTGACAATAGGTCAGAACAGGAGAAGGATCCGCAGCAGGCATCATCATCGCAGCAGCGGTTATCCTGCAGGCCCGTAGCTGTCAAAAAACTTGGCAAGAAAACTAAAAGAGTTGCAGGACAGCTTGGCCAGATGGTCAAATTTGCACAGCGTGCAAGCCCTGAAAATTTGTACCATAGTAGGAAGAGTGCAGTGTGGCACTTTTTTGAACAAAATCCTACTGATGACGCAAAGGTTATCTGTAAGAAGTGCTGAAGGACATTAAGCAGAGGGAAAAATCTAAGAAATTTGAATACCAGCTGCATGCTTAGACATTTACCCAACATGTATTTGCAAGTGTGGACGGACTACAAAAGCTCAGTTAGCACATGTGCACCTGCTCCGACTGAAGTTAGCCAGCAATGTTCCATCGCTTCCCCCACTGTAAAGCCACCGCTAAGCACACGACCATCAAGAAATGATGAGGTGTCGTCGCTAGGCCAAACCAGTCAGGCAAGCACAATATTTTTGCAAGGAAACACTGAATCTAGGCCATCAACACCCTCACCATCACCAACCCCTTCTCAGTCCATCATGACCAATGCTTGTTCCCCCATATGCAGCTCTCAAGTCCAGCTCACCCTACCAGAGACTCTGAGTAGGACGAGAAAGTACTTATCCTCTCATCCGCGTACACTGACTTTGAATGCCTACATTGCCAAACTGATCTCATTAGAGATGATGCCCTTCCGTTTGGTAGAAAGAGAAGCTTTCCGAGAGCTCATGGCCTATGCTGTCCCATGCTGTGACCTACCCAGTCGGCACTTATTTTCTCGAAAAACCATCCCTGCCCTCCACCGGCATGTGAAAGACCGCATTGTCCATGCACTAAAACAATCAGTGAGTGGAAAGGTGCACCTCACAACAGATGCATGGACCAGTAGGCATGGCCAGGGCCGTTACGTGTCCATGACTGTGCACTGGGTTAATGTGGTGGATGCAGGCTCCACAGGGGACAGCGGTGGTGGAACAGTGCTGCCTAGCCCACTGTATAGGAAACTGTTGGCTGTAGGCGGTCGACCCTCCTCCAGAAGCGAAAGCTCGTCGACAGAGCGCAGTCGCACGAGCACTCATCCACATCTGTCAGTGTTGCACATGAGGTGTCCCAATATCAAACAGCTAGTGGTAAGCGGCAGCAGGCTGTTTTAAAAATGAAAAAAAAAAAACACAAAAATTTGAGCTTGGTTTGAGTTGGTACACATGCAGCATATAAATGCATGTTCACATGGCCAAAAAGCATACAAAACCTACAAAAGACAAAATGAAAAAAACCCTGCTATAATTTAATACGTAAAAAGCAAAAGTGCATTTAAATCATACAGAGTTCTTAGTAATACTGTATTTGATCAAACATAGCATAAAAGCTGTCCCACCATTGACAAGGTGACTCTGTGGTCAGTGTGGTCCTACACTGTCTAGTATTAATAACCTTATCATGTGTCAAAGTTAACGTCTGTGTGAATAAGGGCAGACAAGGACCGGGTCCCAACCACTGGACATGAGTCAGGGGAAGCCTTTGAATACAATTTCCAGCTGAGGAGAGGGAGGCCACACCCCAGCTTGCACAGAATGCAAAAATACAAAGAAAAAACACAAAAATTTGAGCTTGTTTTGAGTTGGTACACAAGCAGCATATAAATGCATGTTCACATGGCCAAAAAGCATATGGCCAAAAAGCTATGTTTGATCAAATACAGTATTGCTAAGAACTCTGTATGATTTACATGCACTTTTGCTTTTTACTTATTTAATTATAGCAGAGTTTTTTTCATTTTGTCTTTTGTAGGTTTTGTATGTTTTAAAAATGATGTCTTTGGGCGACAGTAGACACACCGCGGAGTTACTGGCCGACTACTTGCATCGACAAACTGAATCATGGCTGGGCAGTCTACATCTTGAGCCAGGCAAGGTAGTCAGTGATAATGGGCGGAATTTTGTGGCAGCCATAGCCCTTTCAAAACTCACACACATACCTTGCCTGGCTCACACCTTGAACCTGGTGGTGCAGTGCTTCCTAAATAATTATCCGGAGTTAACAGCCCTGCTCCATAAGGTGCGAAGACTGTGCTCACATATCTGTCGCTCAAACGTCCACTCCAGTTGTATGCAGAAGCTGCATCGATCACTCAACCTCCCCAAGCACGGCCTAATTATAGACGTTGCTACAAGATGGAACTCCACATGGTTGAGAGGCTGTGTGAACAGAGGCAGGCTGTAATGCATTTGTGGGAGGATACACGGGCAGGCAGTTTGAGGGCAGACATGGAATTGTCGGGTGTGCAGTGGTCAAAGCTGAAAGACCTCTGTAAAGTCCTTCAGTGTTTTGAGGAATGCACACAGCTGGTAAGCGCAGACGACACCATCATAAGCATGAGCATGCCATTTATGCATCTGCTCATGCAAACTTTGACGCACATCAAGGATCAGGCATCTGCAGCTGAGGAGCAACAGGAGGAGGATGAGGGAAGCCTTGATGACAGTCATCCATTGCCTGGTCAGGGAACTGTCCTGAACGAGGTGGAGGAAGAAGAGGATGAGGGGGATGATTATTTTGGGGAGGAGGATGCTTCTCAGGGGGCAAGAGAACATGTGGGCATGCCAAAGTCAGGTACAGAGTTTGTGCATGACTAGAGGGATGTGGATTTGCCAGAAAGTGCTCCACCCACCACTGGCAGTGCAGCATTGACACCTGGCACATTGGCCCACATGTGTGACTATGCCTTGTGGATCCTAAAAAGGGACCCCTGCATTGCCAAAATGATGAGGGATGATGACTACTGGTTGGCCAGCATTCTCGTTCCACGCTATAAAGGCAAATTACACAACATCATGCCACAGGAGAACCTAGAACTAATATTGGCTAACAAACAAGCAACTCTGGTAAACAGGTTGTTTGAGGCATTCCCAGCACACAGCAATGGAGCAGGTTCTCCCACGAGCCGTAGTGGGCAAAATAGAAGAGGTGTTCGTGGTGCACACAGCCGAACTGGCGTCGGAGACAGGGGTTCCTGACCATGTTGTGGTCTGATTTCTCAAGTCCCGCGCACACGACAGCTAATACAGAATCGATTGCAAGTGACAGGAGACAGCAGTTGTCAACTATGGTTACAAACTACTTCTCCTCCCATATCGAGGTTCTCCCTCACAGGTCATTCTCCTTTGATTATTGGGCCTCAAAACTGGACACATGGCCTGAATTGGCACAATATGCCTTACAGGAGCTCACTTGCCCTGCTGGTAGTGTGCTATCTGAAAGAGTCTTCAGTGCTGCTGGATTAATCCTGGCAGAAAAAAGGACCCATCTGTCAACCCAAAATGTTGATGATCTAACCTTCATTAAAATGAACCATGCATGGGTTTCAAAAGATTTTGTCCCACCCTCCCCTGATAACACATAGGTTGCCAGAAAAAAGGCTCGCTTTTCTCCTCCTCTTCCTGACTTCTCCAATTCCTCCATTTGCAGCAGCTGAAAGTGAAGCCTACACATCAACATATGCCATTTTTTAAATCACCTGAAATGGGCTGCTCCCCACTCCAGGCCCAGGGTCAACACCTGCCGCACCCAGGCAAGTGCTGTTGCCCTGAACAGGTGTGTGACCCCACCCTTTGGGCGACGAGACTGGCACAGGGCCTCTCATGCTACAATAATGTGTCTCTGACAGTGAGGGGGCCCATTCGCCATCAGACACACTTGTGTACTATGAGGGGCCCTGTGCCAGTACCGGCGCCCATGAGTGGGTCCCCCCTGCTTGCTCAGGGACACAGCACTTGCAATACTTACCTCTCCATGCTTCATCGCTGTGTAGTCTGGCCAGTTAAATCCGTCACAGGGACGGCCACTACAAATTTGGTGTACTGATCGATGATTGTTAAGATGTAGCTATGTCCTGTGCTGCTGGCCTCTACCTTCAGATAACCAATGGCTATCATTTGTAATGGACGTCAACTCCCAAGCAGATGCAGTGGTGCTTTATGATCACCTTTCACATTTTTCATAGTCATAGACGTGTGACAATCCTGCCACCATTTATCAATTTCTCCTTTCATGGCAATCCAATAGAATCCCCTACAGCCTGTGGCTTGTGTGTTTTGCACTCCAAAGTGACCAGACAGTTCATGATAGGCAGTGAGGACCATGTCTACAGCTCTCCCTGTGATCACAATTTGATGGAGACAAGTTACTGTGATGGGATCGACGCTACTGCGATACAGCAACCCTTTCTTCACTAATTTGCGTTTTAGCTGTATCCACAGTTAAAGTTATTGAGGGTCAGAATCGCCTCTGCGAATTCTCCCGGGAGGTTTTCCCGTGATTACTAATTGAAAAACATCTAAAATCACTCGACTTTACGTCTGTATTTTTATCCATCTACCTTCCTCTAGTGGTGTCTGGACTGGCAGACTGACACTGAAATATAAACAAAGATTTCAAAGTACTCCAACACTGTATACTGGTGTGTGTTTCTAATACATTTCCCTTTTTCTCATTTTTATATTGGGGTGTAATCCATACTGAGCCTGTGAGAGTTTATGTCTTACTCTGGTAAAATATAAGGAGATTTAAAATGACATCCACACTATATGCAGCTGAACAATTATAAAACATTACCCTTTTTCAAGTTTTTATATTCTTGTGTAATCCATACTGAGCCTGTGAGAGGCTGTGTGTTACTCTTGAAATATATACAGTACAGACCAAAAGTTTGGACACACCTTCTCATTCAAAGAGTTTTCTTTATTTTCAAGACTATGAAATTTGTTGATTCACTCTGAAGGCATCAAAACTATGAATTAACACATGTGGAATTATATAATTAACAATTTGCCTTCACTCTGCGGTCCAGCTCACCCCAAACCATCTCGATTAGGTTCAGGTCTGGTGACTGTGGAGGCCAGGTCATCTGGCGTAGCACCCCATCACTCTCCTTCTTGGTCAAATAGCCCTTACACAGCCTGGAGGTGTGTTTGGGGTCATTCTCCTGTTGAAAAATAAATGATGGTCCAACTAAACGCAAACCGGATGGAATAGCATTCCGCTGCAAAATGCTGTGGTAGCCATGCTGATTCAGTATGTCTTCAATTTTGAATAAATCCCCAACAGTGTCACCAGCAAAGCACATCCACACCATCACACCTCCTCCTCCATGCTTCACGTTGGGAACCAGGCATGTAGAGTCCATCCGTTCACCTTTTCTGCGTCACACAAAGACACGGTGGTTAGAACCAAAGATCTCAAATTTGGACTCATCAGACCAAAGCACAGATTTCCACTGGTCTAATGTCCATTCCTTGTGTTCTTTAGCCCAAACAAGTATCTTCTGCTTGTTGCCTATCCTTAGCAGTGGTTTCCTAGCAGCTACAGTGGGGCAAAAAAGTATTTAGTCAGTCAGCAATAGTGCAAGTTCCACCACTTAAAAAGATGAGAGGCATCTGTAATTTACATCATAGGTAGACCTCAACTATGGGAGACAAACTGAGAAAAAAAAATCCAGAAAATCACATTGTCTGTTTTTTTTTTAGTTTATTTGCATATTATGGTGGAAAATAAGTATTTGGTCAGAAACAAAATTTCATCTCAATACTTTGTGATATATCCTTTGTTGGCAATGACAGAGGTCAAACGTTTTCTGTAAGTCTTCACAAGGTTGCCACACACTGTTGTTGGTATGTTGGCCCATTCCTCCATGCAGATCTCCTCTAGAGCAGTGATGTTTTTGGCTTTTCGCTTGGCAACACGGACTTTCAACTCCCTCCAAAGGTTTTCTATAGGGTTGAGATCTGGAGACTGGCTAGGCCACTCCAGAACCTTGAAATGCTTCTTACGAAGCCACTCCTTCGTTGCCCTGGTGGTGTGCTTTGGATCATTGTCATGTTGAAAGACCCAGCCACGTTTCATCATCAATGCCCTTGCTGATGGAAGGAGGTTTGCACTCAAAATCTCACGATACATGGCCCCATTCATTCTTTCATGTACCCGGATCAGTCGTCCTGGCCCCTTTGCAGAGAAACAGCCCCAAAGCATGATGTTTCCACCACCATGCTTTACAGTAGGTATGGTGTTTGATGGATGCAACTCAGTATTCTTTTTCCTCCAAACACGACAAGTTGTGTTTCTACCAAACAGTTCCAGTTTGGTTTCATCAGACCATAGGACATTCTCCCAAAACTCCTCTGGATCATCCAAATGCTCTGTAGCAAACTTCAGACGGGCCCGGACATGTACAGGCTTAAGCAGTGGGACACGTCTGGCACTGCAGGATCTGAGTCCATGGTGGCGTAGTGTGTTACTTATGGTAGGCCTTGTTACATTGGTCCCAGCTCTCTGCAGTTCATTGACTAGGTCCCCCCGCGTGGTTCTGGGATTTTTGCTCACCGTTCTTGTGATCATTCTGACCCCACGGGGTGGGATTTTGCATGGAGCACCAGATCAAGGGAGATTATCAGTGGTCTTGTATGTCTTCCATTTTCTAATTATTGCTCCCACAGTTGATTTCTTCACTCCAAGCTGGTTGGCTATTGCAGATTCAGTCTTCCCAGCCTGGTGCAGGGCTACAATTTTGTTTCTGGTGTCCTTTGACAGCTCTTTGGTCTTCACCATAGTGGAGTTTGGAGTCAGACTGTTTGAGGGTGTGCACAGGTGTCTTTTTATACTGATAACAAGTTTAAACAGGTGCCATTACTACAGGTAATGAGTGGAGGAAAGAGGAGACTCTTAAAGAAGAAGTTACAGGTCTGTGAGAGCCAGAAATCTTGATTGCTTGTTTCTGACCAAATACTTATTTTCCACCATAATATGCAAATAAAATGAAAAAAAAACAGACAATGTGATTTTCTGGATTTTTTTTTCTCAGTTTGTCTCCCATAGTTGAGGTCTACCTATGATGTAAATTACAGACGCCTCTCATCTTTTTAAGTGGTGGAACTTGCACTATTGCTGACTGACTAAATACTTTTTTGCCCCACTGTATTTTACCATGAAGGCCTGCTGCACAAAGTCTCCTCTTAACAGTGGTTGTAGAGATGTGTCTGCTGCTAGAACTCTGTGTGGCATTGACCTTGTCTCTAATCTGAGCTGCTGTTAACCTGCAATTTCTGAGGCTGGTGACTCGGATGAAGTTATCCTCTGCAGCAGAGGTTACTCTTGGTCTTCCTTTCTTGGGGCTGTCCTCATGTGAGCCAGTTTCTTTGTAGCGCTTGATGGTTTTTGCCACTGCACTTGGGGACACTTTCAAAGTTTTCCCAATTTTTCGGACTGACTGACCTTCATTTCTTAAAGTAATGATGGCCACTTGTTTTTCTTTACTTAGCTGCTTTTTTCTTGCCATAATAAAGATTCTAACAGTCTATTCAGTAGGACTATCAGCTGTGTATCCACCAGACTTCTGCACAACACAACTGATGGTCCCAACCACATTTATAAGGTAAGAAATCCCACTTATTAAAACCTGACAGGGCACACCTGTGAAGTGAAAACCATTTCCGGTGACTACCTCTTGAAGCTCATCAAGAGAATGCCAAGAGTGTGCAAGCAGTAATCAAAGAAAAACGTGGCTACTTTGAAGAACCTAGAATATAAGACATATTTTCAGTTGTTTCACACTTTTTTGTTAATTACTGTATATAATTCCACATGTTTTAATTCATAGTTTTGATGCCTTCAGAGTGAATCTACAAATTTCATAGTCTTGAAAATAAAGAAAACTCTTTGAATAAGGTGTGTCCAAACTTTTGGTCTGTACTGTATGTAGATCGCCAAATGACCCCAACACCGTATACCCCAGTGCGCTTGGGATCCATTCCCCTTTTACTGCATTTTCAGCGTCTGTGTCTGCCTCCTGAAATAATTACGGAGATTTTGAATGTTGAAACTATACCATATATACCTTGGATCTGGTGATACTGTACCCTTTTTCGACTTTTTAGATTGTTGTCGAATCAATACTGGCCATGACAGCGTCTGTGTCTGCCTCCTCAAATATATACGTAGATTTAGAATGTTGAAACTATACTATATATCTCTAGTATCTGGTGTTAAAATGAAATGCCACGCAGGGCCGGGGGTTACTCAGTACCGGGCCTTTCAGGCTCTTTTAAGGGGGAAGTATGTCACGGTGGCGATTGGGATCTGGTCCGTGGCCCTGGGTGTCCAATAAAGAAGATGACAGTTCAGATGAGGGGGAAGATGGTATGATAATTAATTTGGAAAAGGGGGATCGTGACGCCACCCGTGTTACTCGCCTAGGGTAGCCGACGCTGCAATGCAGATCCTCTGGGCCGGTGTTAAAGCAGCCAAGATGATGAAGCTCTCCACGGGCAGAGCTGTATCCCAGGGCAGTTGAGATGGTGTTTGTGAGCAATTGACGGTGATGGTGAGTGTAGCGTGTGTAGCAGGCGAGTTGTAAAAGCCACCAAGGACACAGTTGGGTGCAGTTTCTGAGTTTTTCCTCTAAAGTTTTGTGCACAAGATGATCCGAATGGTACTGTGTCATCCGAGGGAAGGGTCCTGCAAACTCCAAGGTAGATCAGGAACACCTGCTCAAGACTCCTCCTTGTGTATCCTTTCTAGGCCATGTCTCTGCGCTGATCTCTACCTTCTTTCCTGCTGTGCGCCTTCGCAAACAGTGCCCCAAACCAGCAGCCACGGATCACACTGCACGACGTGGGTCAGGCTCCTGTGTCCTTTATTCCAACTGCTGCCTTTTTGAGTATTGAATGCGGCTGCGACTGAGGTGCCTGCGACTGAGGCGCTTAAAGTTACCTCAGCCTCCATCTTTCTAGCTGAGCCCTGTATTTCTCCACTACCTTCAGGAGCCACCTTCCCCAACGAGGCCTGGTCCTTCCTTCTCCAGACACGTCTTCACAGGTGGCTTATTGCACTTCCCGTGCCCCAAGGACCCCTTCCTTCCAGTCTATGAGCTTGGACAAGATTTTTCTCTCTTCTCTGACCCTCAGCCCTCTCACAGCAATCCTGCTCTCAGTCTGTCCTGTCACCGACTGACAACTCTCTAGAAAGATCCTTTTACCTCAGACTAGCTCCATCCATTAACTGTCAGCTTTCTCTCTCTCATTAGATGCCCATAATCACTCCACTACCTAAGCTCCTCCCACTGTACCTACCTTCCACACTAACCCCCAACACCCTTTCCTAGTCAGTCTGGGATGAGGCCATCCTCCTGCCGGGTACACCCAGAAAGCACTGACTAACTAATGTGTGTGTTGAGTGCAGGGTTAGGAGTCCTAAGTGGTGATCCCTCTTACCTGAGGGTGGTATACCACACCTTTGGATGAGGTGCAGTATCTCTGTGGCGACCGTTCCCTCAGGGGCGCCATAGTACCCTTTCTCAACTTTCGATATTGTTGTCGGATACATACTGGGCCTGAGAGCGCCTGTGTTTACCTCCTGAAATGTATACGGAGATTCAGTGTGTTTAAACTATACTATATATACCTTGTATCTAGTGATACTGTACCCTTTTGCAAATTTTTATATTATTGTCTAATCCATACTGAGCCTGTGACCATCTGTGTCTGACTCATGAAATATATACGGAGATTTGCAATTATCCCTAGACTGTATAGAGCTGTCCTCCTCTTCTGAAACAGTACCATATATCTGCTGGTATTTTTAGTCCATTTTAACAAAAAATATTACGTATGGAGGAAGAGGCCGCGGACGTGGGTGTGGGGGGGCCAGTTGGTACTGATGGTGGTAGTGGTGCATCTGCTGGTATTGCCAAAAGCACAATAGCAGCTAAGGCAGGAGGTGTTGAGCCTGCATCATCAGCTGGCACAAGAAGACCCTTAAGGCTCCCATTTCTGGGAGTAGGCAAACTGCTTTTAAAGCCGGAGCATCAGGAACAGGTTTTGGCTTACATTGCTGAAACAGCCTCCAGCTCTATTGCCTCCTCTTCTGAAGTTACGAAAACTGCAAGCACAGAGTCATCAATGCAGGCTTCTGGTCAGGAACCATCCCTTTCCTTGCCTCCTTCACCCCCACTAAAAGTGAAGAATGCAACAGCCCACACTTCAGATTACTCCATGGAGCTCTTTTCACAGGCCATGCCTGTGTTATCAAGTGAAATTCTGAATTCCCCAGTCCAATTTTAATCGGAGATGGAGTGCACTGATGCACAGCCTCTGCTAGATAATCCTGCTGGTACATTGACCCACAGCACTACATTCCCCTCGCACTCTACAGAGCCAGAATGTGACACTGATGAAACTCAGGTGCCCCTTCCTGCATACTATATCACCTTACACGGTGACACAGAGGAAGGTGCAGATGAAAGTGCCGGTTCCCTGAGCAGGTGGGGGGTCCTACTCGTCGGTGATGGCAGTGGCACAGGGCCCCTCATAGTACGCAAAAGTGTCTTTGCCAGTGGGAGGGCCCACTCGCCATCAGACATACTGTCGTACTATGAGGGGCCCTGTGCCAGTGCCATTGCCCACGAGTGGGCCACCATGCTTGCTCAGGGCCACAGCACTTGCAATACTTACCTCTCCCTGCTCCACCGCCGTGACATCTTCCGCCTTTCCTGACAGTGACATTCAGGTTACAGAGCACAATGACATCACGTCTGTATGCCCTCTACCGAAACAGTACAAGTGCAGAGAGCTTTAAAATGGCAATGCTGAGGAGTCCAGAGTAGAGCAGTGCCCAGCGAGGAGAGGTATTTAATTTTTTTAAATGTTGGGAGCATTTTTTGGGGACCAATATAGACTGGAGAATGATATATGGGGCCCATCATACACTAGAGCATCATCCATTTGGCCCATCATATACTGGAGCATTCCAATTGGGGAATATAAGACACTGGAGCAGCATTTACGGGGCCCATTATACAATGGATGATGAGAAATGGGGCCCATTATATATGGAGCATAATTTGGGCCCATAACACACTGGAGCATCGTCCATGGGGACCAACATATACTGGAGCATTCCAAATGGGGGACATCAGACACTGGAGCATTAGAAATGGGGCCCATTATATATGTACTCTATGGAGCATTATTTGGGCCCATAAGACAGTGGAGCATCATCCATGGGGACCAACATATACTGTAGCATTATGTGGAGCACATCATATATTGTATGGAACATTATATGGGACCAATTATTCTGTACGGAGAAATATATGGGGCTCATTATTCTGTATGGCGCACTAGGTGGTGGCCATAATATTGTATGGAGTAATATACTGTCCGGTTTTTGAGCTATTGTAGACTTTAAAATAGATATCAGTCATGTCATGTAAGCAATGAAGTATTTTTCATTGTACTATACCTATATTTCTGTGCTGTATCAGAGCATTATGAATTGTGGTATGTATTAAAAGGGCGCACTGACACTCTTTGACCCAGGGCACACGAAAACCTGGCGCCAGCCCTACCCCTCCACAACTTTAGCCAAATAACCCCAAGTTTTCAATGCGTAACTATTATTATAAAGTAAATTAAGGTTGCCAAGCTAAGTAATTAGAATTGATGTCGTTCGCATTGAAATGGGCATTGTAGGTGTGTTTACTGTCCTCCTCTCCCTGCCGACTTTACTTCCCCATTGAGTTGCATTGGGTTTCGTGTTTCAGTCGGACACCAACTTTTCCCTATAGTCGGCCGATTTCATTTGACCCGACTTTTTAGAAAGTCGGGTATCATGAAGCAGTGGAAGAGAGATACAGCATGTCCGAAGTAGGAGAACCACAGGCATAGTGTTAGGCGTCAAGTTCCTGCCACTGCACAGGGGGAATCTCAAGCGATGTCCTCTGGGGTCTCCCAATCTTCTTCAGCTGCAGAGGTTCCTGCTCAGCAGAGACGTTGGTCCCAGCGTCTTGCTCAGGCTAATGCTATGCATTTGGTTGCTGCTGCCGCCCCAGGTTCAGCTATAGCATCCAGCATTAGTCAGCGGCGAGCAAACGCCCCTGGGACTAAGTCCTGCTTTTCTCCATCTGAGTATTAGTGGCACCCCTGAGGGTCCAGTCACCACAGAGATGCTGCACCTCACCCAGAGATGTGGTATCCCATGACAAGGTAAGGTGGAGACACCCGACCACATTCCATCCCACATCCCACACACACACTTAGAATAGCAGAGCACCCTTTATGGCCCCTGCTTTGGAACACGAAGGGGTTGAGAGGTGGATGGAGCATAGTTTGAGAGAGGGAGAATTGTAGGATACAAGGAAGTTAGGTCTGATTCCCTCAGAGGGAGGGAAGGAGACGGACGTGTCTTGTGCAGCTCCAGTCAGCAGGAGTTGCTGGACGGATTAGCTTATGTAGAAAGCTCCCTAAAAGGAAAGGTGGCTCTTCTGAGACATGGTTGGAGTGTACTCCCTGTGGGGCTCATTTCCATGCTGACAGACGTCAGGTGGAGGAAGGACTTGGTCGCAAAGGGTAACGGCCCCTAGCCTAGTGAGCGTACTTCAGGGCACTACTAGCAAGCCGATAGCTGTGGTGACTTTATGCACCACAGCCTCTACCACAGTTATTCTGACCGGAAAGGCAGCTACATAGGATCAAAGAAAAGGAAGGTTATGCATTGTCTGACAGGATTTGCAGATGCTGGCCTGGAACGTTAACTGTGAAGTGCTGGAAAGGAAGGAAAGTGGAAAGCAGCATATTGTGTGGAGACGGCTGGGAAAGGGTGTACTTCATTTTGCCTGGAAGTTGTCTGGACCCTTCACCTGGAGAACACAGCACTGAAGCAGGCATCTGTACTACAGACAGAACTGTAAGTAAAGCCTTGGAACTACATGCAAATGTGTCATCTACCTTCTTTCTGCGCCTTCAACCCAGCACTGCTACATCCTTGACTCCACACTACATTATCATCTCTAAATTCCTCTCAACTGCCCTGGGACTACAGCTCTGCCTGTGGAGAACTATTACACCTCAGCTGCCCCTTACCATCTGTCCCAGAGGATCTGCAGTGCAGCGCTGGTCACCCTGACCATATTACCACAGGTGGCGTCATGAATTTCATACAAACTCTATTCCTATTCAGTTTCCTTTAACTTTTACATGAACGCCTGGGGTCACGGACCGGGTCACTGCCACTGTGACACATCCCTTTAAGACAATCGGCAAGGTACTGAGTAACCCACAGACCCTGGGGAGCATTACATGCCTGTGAGACAACCGCTCATTGGTGGTCGGAGGTCACATGCTCAGGTCCTCAAGCAGCTCAGATTGGGCCATCAGCAAGGTCCTGGAAGGCTGCAGTTATAAAAGGATTGCATGGCCGCATGGCCGTGCGCTAGTATAGACCATGTGGAGTGAGTGTTGTATGAATGTCTCTGGTGAATGACTCATTATGAAACCCCTACCATTGATACGCATGTGTTGTTCAGCCTTGACAATTAGTGCCTAGGATGATAGTGCAGGTAGGTGGCAGTCAGGGACTAGCATCAGCGCCAATTAGTGGCTTTGTCTGTACGCCACTGTGCACTTGGTCTGCACTCCACAGTAGCCAGCCTCTATTAGTGGTGTTCACAACTGCGATGCAGCGCACATAGAGGGTCTAGAGGGACTCTAACCCTGTGTCTTTGGGGCAGAGTTCTGTGACTGTACACTAGCATTCACTTTGCCGAGCTCTCTGAACTTTAACAGGCTACTGCATTTATATTCCGCGGTAGTGCGGTTCTGTGAAGCAGCAGAGTCAGCCTCTGTACACACCAGGTGACATTAACCCACGTGTGTTCTTCTATTATACGGGCGGCACGGTGGCTCAGTGGGGTTTTGGGTTCAAATCCCACCAAGGACAACATCTGCAAGGAGTTTGTATGTTCTCCCCGTGTTTGCGTGGGTTTCCTTCGGGTACTCCGGTTTCCTCCCACATTCTAATGACATACTAATAGGGAATTTAGATTGTGAGCCCCATCGGGTACTCCGGTTTCCTCCCACATTCTAAAGACATACTAATAGGGAATTTAGATTGTGAGCCCCATCGGGGACAGTGATGATAATGTGTGCAAACTGTAAAGCACTGCGGAATATGTTAGCGCTATATAAAAATATAGATTATTATTAAAAATAAAGATTATTATTATACCGCCATATAGCATCCGCCATTACCGGGCAGCAGGTAACATCTCTGCACGGTGATTACTACCTTCTTATTTGGTGCATTCCACCAGCCCTAACATTATACTAGTGCCAGGGTCAGGCTAGTAATGGCGGACGAACAGCGACTGCAGCGGTACATCCAGCAGCTGAAGGGCAGGTTGGCGGCTCTTGAGCACACAAACTCAGCCATGGATGTTACCGCAGTAGCTGTTCAGGCTGCTAGCGTGGCTGCAGCTAGTTTGTCCACTGACACCCCTGTTCCAACCTTATCCCGCCTCCCTCTGCCAGATAAGTTTTCTGGTGATAGTAAGTCTTGTAGGGGATTTGTGAGCCATTGTGCTATACACCTTGAGCTCCTGGCTGCACATTTCCCCTCAGAGCAGGCCAAGGTGGGATTCATAATATCCCTTCAGTTGGACAGGGTGTTGGAGTGGGCCACGCCGCTGTGGGAGCGTGACAATCATGTGGTGCAGAGTGCTCCGCGGTTCCTGAGCACTTTGAAAGAGGTTTTTTTGGGACCTCGAGTCACCCATGATACGGCGCTCCAACTGCTAGCATTGACACAGGGCTCGTTCATGGTCAGCCATTTTGTTGTCCACTTCCGGACTTTAGCATATGAGCTGGAGTGGACGGACAAAGTCCTTATCCCTGTATTTTCGAGGGGACTAGCTGACCATGCGAAGGACACTTTGGCCACAAGGGAGATTCCCACCGCACTGGAGGAGCTAATAGCAGTGTCAACTCGCATCGACCTTTAATGAGCGAAGTTTGGAGTGAGCCCAGTGTAGGCAGAGCTTTCAGCTGGCTCCCACCTTCGCCAAACCTCTGGAATGTCCAGACCAGGTGTCCGAGCCACATGGAGGCGTCACAAGCGGGATCTAAGTCCCGGACTGCTCATGCACTCAAGGTCTGTTGGCTGTCAGGACATCTTGCCTCCAGATGTCCTCAGCGGTCAGGAGAACGTCCCCGTTTAGTGACCATAGGAGGTGGTTCACTAGACACAGCGGCGTTTTCCTCCAAACTGTCCTTCAAGGGGACAATTACCATTGGCCCATCCACTCATATAGTAGAGCTTTGTGTGGATTCCGGGGCAGAGGGCAACTTTGTCTTCTGCCTTCGCCCAATGGCACACAGTTCCTCTGGTGATGCTCGCCAAACCAGTGACTGTACGAGTGGTAAATGGGTCGACATTGCCCTCACAGATAATTCATCAGACCATCCCATTTACTCTATCCATGTCTCCATCCCATCAGGAGATCATCTCCCTGCTACTCATTCCTGAGGGAATTGATGAGGTCCTTTTAGGGATACCATGGCTACGATATCACTCCCCTCATATAGAGTGGTCCTCAGGGAGAATTCTGGGATGGAGTAAGTCTTGTGACGGTAGATGTCAGAGGGAGTGCATTCAGGTGGCTACTACACAGGTACTAGCAGATCTTTCCTCTCTCCCCAAACACTATTAGACCTATGTGGACATGTTCTCCAAGAAGGCTGCAGAGACCCACCCACCTCACAGCCCCTATGACTGCCCTATTGACCTCTTGCCTGGTGCTGAGCCTCCCAGGGGTCGAGTCTATCCACTATCTCTCCAGGAAGCAGAGGCAATGACTCAGTACATCCAGGAGAATCTGGCAAGAGGATTCATTATGAAGTCAGTGTCACTTGCAGGGGCAGGGTTCTTCTTTGTGCAGAAGAAGAACAGAGAACTATGTCCATGCATAGATTACAGAGGTCTTAACTCCATCACCATTAAGAACAAGTACCCTCTGCCCCTGATATCTGAGCTATTTAATAGGTTGCGGGGAGGGAGGGTTTTTACTTAACTTGATCTGCTGGGTGCTTACAACCTGATTTGCATCCGTGAGGGGGACGAATGGAAGACGGCATTTAATACCAGGGATGGCCACTACGAGTATCTGGTGATGCCCTTCGGGCTCTGTAATGCTCCTGTCATTTTCCATTGCTTTGTAAACAATATCTTCCGGGACATGCTCACCACCTCGGTCGTAGTCTAGCTGGATGATATTCTCATCTACTCTCCAGATATAGACTCCCACCGGAGAGATATTTGCAAAGTCTTCAACCTCCTACGGGCAAATTTCCTCTACGCCAAGTTGGAGAAGTGTGTGTTTGAGCAGGAGTCCTTGCCTTTTGTGGGCTATATCATCTCCGCCCAGGAATTGGCCATGGATCCTGCCAAGCTACAGGCTGTGATGGATGGCAGGAACCCCATTCTCTCAAAGTGGTGCAGCACTTTATGGGGTTCATTAACTATTATCGCCAGTTCATTCCCCACTTCTCAACTTTTGTAGATCCTAGATGCCACTTGTGAGATAGTTTTCACTCTTTAAGGGTGAGAATAAATTATATGCATATTTTTTTCTCATTGAGCATTGTCAATAAGACTCTACAGTATACTCAACTGTTTTCAGTATGGAGAACTGAATGTACCTTAGTCAAATATGCATCAGAAGTAACTCTATTATACACAGATGAGGTTCAAGTGATCAAGTACTCTCATCACTTTTGCCAATATCTAGGGTTCATTTAAGTGTGGGACATTAAAGGGTTTCTACAGGGTCAAATAAAAAGTCTGCAGACACTCCAGGTGAATAATGAATAAGATAAGATAATCCTTTAATCGTCCCACCATGGGGAAATTCAGAGCATTACAGCAGCAAGGCAGGAACAAGTACAGATACAGATGCATAACAGTAGGTAGGTACATATACGAAAAAAAAAAAAAAGATATAACCGGACTATCACAACTTTGGATCTATCAGTTCACTGTTTGGGTCTTTCTCCGTTTTGGACAGTGCTGGTTATACAGCCTAAAGGTACTGTCACACTTAGCGATGTACCAGCGATCCCGACCAGCGATATGATGCGGTCAGGATCGCTGGTACATCGCTAAGTGGTCGCTAGTGAGCTGCCACACAGGCAGATCTCATCAGCGACATCGCTGGGGACGGGGGTTGCTACTTACCTGTCACACCAGGCGATCCTGCGTCCTCCCGCCCGGCTCCACGCGTCGCTCGTCATCACAGCAGGAAGCGCTGCAGGAAGCTGACGACGAGAAACGGTCCAGGATATTCTCGCGCGATCAGCGATAACCAGCGGGGGAGCGGGTTGAAGGTAAGTATCAGACACAGCGATATAGCTAGCAATATCGCTATAACGTCACAAGTTATAGCGATATTGCTAGCGATATCGCTTATTGTGACAGTACCTTAACTGCAGCAGGAAGGAAGGACTTTCGATAGCGTTCCCTCTCACATTTAGGATGAAGTAGCCGGTCACTGACAGTACGGCACATCTTTGTCACGGTCTCATGCATGGGATGGGAATCATTCTGCACCATGTAGCTCACCTTGGCCAGTATCCTCCTGCGCCTACTACCTGAACTGGATCAAGGGAGCATCCCAGGACAGAGCTGGCCCTTCTAATCAGTTTGTCCAGCCTATTCCTGTCCCTGGTTGATATGCCACTACCCCAGCACGCCACACCAAAGAAGATGACTGATGCCACAACAGAGTTGAAGAAGGATGCAAGGAGTGCCCCCCTAACTCCGAAGGCTCTCAGCCTTCTGAGCAGATAACGCCTACTGTGTCCCTCCTGTACACTGCATCCAAGTGATGGGCCGAGTCAAGCTTATTATTGAGGATCACACCAAGGTACTTATAGGTGTCAACTATCTCAATTTAATTTCCCTGAATGTGAATAGTGAATAGTGACAGTGTATGATTCGTACTCACCCTCTCAGAGGCCAGCGTTGAGTGTGTGTCGCCTCTCCTGGTGTCTGGTATTGTCTGCAGCACTAACGTCAAATCAAAATCTATGCAGCCAATAATTTAATCCATTAGCTTTGCACGAGTTGACAGCATTTCGCACTCAAAGCTGTTAATTTCTAGGATTGGTGCAGCACTGTCGATGTGAAGTCAGCATTGCAAACAATAACAGATATGGGGAGCAATAGAAGATACTCATTCCTAGACCCGGGAAGAGTTTTTCTTGGAAAAAAAAATGCTGCTGAGGATCAGGGGCTATCGGAAGAAACCATTTAAGTTCTAGATTTGGAAATTGCTAAATTCCTGTATTTAAAGAGGGTGTTCCACCAATTCCCTCTGTATGTTATTGGCCAATCATAAACAGGTAACAACACAATGGAAAAAGACAAACACGCCCCCCAACCATAGCTTAGGGCATTTTTATCAATGTGTGAGATATGTAATATCTACAGTGGGGAAAAAAAGTATTTAGTCAGTCAGCAATAGTGCAAGTTCCACCACTTAAAAAGATGAGAGGCGTCTGTAATTTACATCATAGGTAGACCTCAACTATGGGAGACAAACTGAGAAAAAAAAATCCTGAAAATCACATTGTCTGTTTTTTTTTCATTTTATTTGCATATTATGGTGGAAAATAAGTATTTGGTCACAAACAAAATTTCATCTCAATACTTTGTGATATATCCTTTGTTGGCAATGACAGAGGTCAAACGTTTTCTGTAAGTCTTCACAAGGTTGCCACACACTGTTGTTGGTATGTTGGCCCATTCCTCCATGCAGATCTCCTCTAGAGCAGTGATGTTTTTGGCTTTTCGCTTGGCAACACGGACTTTCAACTCCCTCCAAAGGTTTTCTATAGGGTTGAGATCTGGAGACTGGCTAGGCCACTCCAGGACCTTGAAATGCTTCTTACGAAGCCACTCCTTCGTTGCCCTGGCGGTGTGCTTTGGATCATTGTCATGTTGAAAGACCCAGCCACGTTTCATCTTCAATGCCCTTGCTGATGGAAGGAGGTTTGCACTCAAAATCTCACGATACATGGCCCCATTCATTCTTTCATGTACCCAGATCAGTCGTCCTGGCCCCTTTGCAGAGAAACAGCCCCAAAGCATGATGTTTCCACCACCATGCTTTACAGTAGGTATGGTGATTGATGGATGCAACTCAGTATTCTTTTTCCTCCAAACACGACAAGTTGTGTTTCTACCAAACAGTTCCAGTTTGGTTTCATCAGACCATAGGACATTCTCCCAAAACTCCTCTGGATCATCCAAATGCTCTCTAGCAAACTTCAGACGGGCCCGGACATGTACAGGCTTAAGCAGTGGGACACGTCTGGCACTGCAGGATCTGAGTCCATGGTGGCGTAGTGTGTTACTTATGGTAGGCCTTGTTACATTGGTCCCAGCTCTCTGCAGTTCATTCACTAGGTCCCCCCCCGCGTGGTTCTGGGATTTTTGCTCACCGTTCTTGTGATCATTCTGACCCCACGGGGTGGGATTTTGCGTGGAGCACCAGATCGAGGGAGATTATCAGTGGTCTTGTATGTCTTCCATTTTCTAATTATTGCTCCCACAGTTGATTTCTTCACTCTAAGCTGGTTGGCTATTGCAGATTCAGTCTTCCCAGCCTGGTGCAGGGCTACAATTTTGTTTCTGGTGTCCTTTGACAGCTCTTTGGTCTTCACCATAGTGGAGTTTGGAGTCAGACTGTTTGAGGGTGTGCACAGGTGTCTTTTTATACTGATAACAAGTTTAAACAGGTGCCATTACTACAGGTAATGAGTGGAGGAAAGAGGAGACTCTTAAAGAAGAAGTTACAGGTCTGTGAGAGCCAGAAATCTTGATTGCTTGTTTCTGACCAAATACTTATTTTCCACCATAATATGCAAATAAAATGAAAAAAAAACAGACAATGTGATTTTCTGGATTTTTTTTTCTCAGTTTGTCTCCCATAGTTGAGGTCTACCTATGATGTAAATTACAGATGCCTCTCATCTTTTTAAGTGGTGGAACTTACACTATTGCTGACTGACTAAATACTTTTTTTCCCCACTGTATATCTGTTATTCTGGTTTAACCTTGTGCATGATTAGAAAGTGTTGTTAATAGAGCCCAGATAAATACATTTAAGATAAGATGATGGCATTATGGGAGAGGGACAGCACAGCTGAGTTTAGCTTATTCACATTATAAACTCTTCAGTCAGCTCCTCTCCCTTCATTGCATTATCATCTCTACTGTAATGCCTCTCAGAGATGAGAGGTCATAGGTGTCATAATCACTCTTATGTCTATTGTTCTCACAGCAATTTGCACTTGAGATCAGTGCAGGGTGTCATTACATCTTATATAGGAGTAGCCTGCATGTCCTGGGCATATAATGAAAGACAGTCTTTATCTCACTGTAGTGTGAGTATGAGTTGCTGTGAACACAACAGACACAAGTATGATAACTTACACATCTCTGGACAGGCAGTGTGGGGAAAGAGGCAGTACAGCAGATATGACAGTGCTATAAGAGTATGATAGCTGATAGAAGGGATTGCATATGATACAGCTAAACTAAACTGTGCTGCCTCTTCCCCAACACTGACTGCTGTGACATAATTTTAGAGGTGTTAATCTTCTATACTATACCCCAAAGACTTTCTAATCATGCCTAAGGTTAGGGTCCCGTTTCACTTAGCGACGCACCAGCAATCCTGACAACGATACGACCTGGTAGGGATCGCTGGTGCGTCGCTAAATGATCGCTAGTAAGCTGCCCAACAGGCAGATCTCTTCAGTGACACAGCAACGATCCAACGACCAAACACAGCGATGCATGCGGGACGCCGACGACGAAAAAAAGCGCAGGACATTCCTCCACGATCAGCGATATCCAGCAGGGGGGCTAGTCGCTGCTGCGTGTCACATGCCGCAGGCGATGCAGGCAGTGACGCATTAGCGATCTCGCTAGCTATGTGAGACGGGGCCTTTAGTCAAGGAGATCAGGCTTGTCTGTCATGCATCTCACACACTCAGCTGTGCTGTCCATCCCTCCATACTACCATGACCTTATCTTAAATGCATTAATCTGTGCTAACTGTACTCTACTCCCAACACTATATAATCATGCAGAAGAATAAACCAGCATAACAGATATAGACATTAAACATCTAACACACTGAGAAAAATGCCCTAAGCTATGGTGGGGGTGTTTTCTTCTTTCTCCATTGTATTGCTCCCTGCTTATGATTGGGCATTGAAATACAGGGGGAGAATTATACACCACCAGTAAATACTTTCTGATGGACTTAACACAACTTTACTCATTAGGTGTCAAATATCTTGAATGTTGATATATTTTCAGGAGAAGGAAAAAGTTAAAACAAAAAAATCAAAAACATGTTACTTTGCTCTGCAACCACTATTGCATTATGTCCAGTTTAACATGAAAAATTTGGAGGAAGATCCTTTTTAATTACAGGGATTTAACATTTGCAAATATAGAACTTAATGAGTTTCTTCAGATAACCCCTGATCCTCAACAGCAGTTTTTTATTAAGAAAAAAAATGGGTTTTATTCACCCTCCCTGGGTCCAGGAATGAGTATCTGCTATTGCTCCATCCCGATATCTGTAATTGCTTGCAATGCTGACATCACATCGACTGTGCTGCAGCCAATCCGAGAGCTTAATGGCATTGAGTGGTTAATGCTGTCAACTTGGGCAAATCTAATGAGTCCAATTATTGGCTGCATGGATTTTGATTTGCCATTAGAGTTGCAGACACCAGGAGAGGCAAACTCAATGCTAGACTTTGAGAGGGTCAGTAAGGCCGAGGTCACACTTGCTAGTGTGATGCGAGAAACTGGCGCGTCAATACCCAGCACTGCCGCCAGCACTCGGACCGGAGTGTGCGATTGCTTGTATTTCTATGCAGCCGCACACTCCAGTCCCGAATGCCAGTGACCGTGCCACGTATTGATGCGAGAGACTTGCGCGAGTTTCTCGTATCACACTCTCAAGTGTGACCCCGGCCTAAAGCATACTTTGTTTTTAAACAAACTACACCAGGGAAGAATTTTCTGAAATTGGAAAACCTATTTAAGATAAGATCAATATAAAATATAAAATGAAATACTTGACTTTGCTGTTTGTAGCTTTTCCTGAATATATTTTTATTTTTATTAAATCACCTGTAAATTCCTGTGTTATTCTATCTCCAATGATTCCATGATACTCTGCCGGCATCTGCTTATATTGCAGCAGTGATGACTTGTTAGGCCTGAGACCATTGTAGCTGTAAATGTGATACCAATACAGTATGTGCAGCACTTGTTCACTAAAGTAAGTGAATGACCACATGTCGTCCTGGCGCAGAACATCATCATGCTGCAATATATTGTAAGTAATGGGGAAAAAGGGCTGATCAAAGATGGAGTGGGGAATGTGAAATGGCCTTTTTTATCATTCTATCACATACAGCTCGGCTAATCATTTTTTAGCTGAGTAACCCCTTTATTAATTTTTAATATATCTGTGACAGTATACAAATAGTGTACTTTGTAATTAAAGTATGTACTTTGTGTAAAGCTAGAGTCATAAATGCAGTTTTTTACATAATTATTTAGTTCATTTTTTAATCCACTCCTGGTTGTAAAATAATGACTGGGCCTTGAATGATTAGTCTAAAGTTTTACAGTAGGATATGTTATTCATTCTGATTACTTGCTATTATCCACTAACCTGAAATAAAGTGGCGGATGTCTTCAGCAAACTCTACTTTCTTTTCTCCCATGACAAATATAGACTTCATAATCTGCTAAATGGCCTTGATGGTCTTTTTGGCTGTTAGCTCTTGTCTGATTGGATTTACACAATATCCTGCTAATGATGTTATATTATTTGTCTATTCTCATCTTCATCTTATTCGAGCAACATCTGCAAGCGTGGACTAATCTGATGAGCATTCACTATTCTGCCCTTATGAAACATCCCTCATTGAACAACATGCTTGCAGAAATTCTTATCAATGATTATAATTATTTTACCATGAAACATCAATCTGAAAGTATCAATAATAAAAAAGCAATTGTCTTGATATTTACAGAAATGATCTCTCTTAAAACAGCACTATAGAGCCCAAACAGCAGGACTTTGGCTCTGTAAAGGTGTGACGTGATAGGGACTCTAATATACCTCTCCTCTTAATACAGTGCTTATACAATGTGTGTGATTTTATTGCATTTTTGTGATTGTTATGATGTGTTAAACTGTATAGAGTTGTATAGGTACTAATGTACTCGGTTAATGTAATGTACTGTGATAAATCTAAAATGTGATTTATATATAGTACATAGGGAAAGTACAGGGTTAGGCATAGGACATAGGCATAGCATGGGATATAGGACATAGGGTTAGTGTCAGATATAAGGTAGGAAAAGTGCAGATGTGAGCACAATAGATTCACTAAGTAGATATGCACAGGTTTAAGAACAGTTAAGGGGTTGGAACTAGCCCAGTCAATGGGAAGGAGCACGATTATATTTAGGGGATCATTTCCTGATTAAAATCAGTGTGGAAGATTAGTTGTGATTAGTTGTGATAGCAGATGTTCACGGCCAGTGGACCAGAGGGCACAAATAGTTATGAACTGTCAGGCAGCATGAGAATGGCCGCAACTGTCTTTAGTGGATCTTACCATGAGATTGGGGCCTACAGCCCGAATTAGGCATGGAGAAGCCTGTCTTAATCTCTTTCCAGAAGGGAAAGCCGTACAGGGAAATGCTTATGGAACTCGGGACGGGACTTGTGGAAGCTGCAAAGTCGGATGGAGTATCCCAGGAGCCAGAGGTGGCAGATAAGAAAGATAGCTCAAATTGAAGGAACCATTACTACGACAATGTATTGTTACACCCACCCCAGTAAAAAAAACAGGGGATGAAGAGGCATAGGCAACCATAGAATAAAATGTAAACATTTATTTATACATTTCACAATACAATTTCCAAAGGAATCTCTCAACAGGAATGAAAAAAGAGGGCAATGAGCAAAATACAAAAAGCCAGTAGTGGTAACAGCACCATAGCAGAGGTTAGTTTCTATAAATGGCTGAAGCTATTATTAGATATCCCCAAAAGTAAAGCAATTTAAATATGCATAATGCCACTATACTGCAATGATATCCATTCAGGATGAATAGCTATGTCCCAGCCTATAAACAAAGTGCTTAAGTGCATAAAAACCAAAGCTAAAGAGCATGTTATTACCTACATAGATGTGTGTCCTGGCTCCTTGATGCCCGCTGTCCGACCACGACAGCGCTGTTTCGCCTTACCGGCTTCCTCACAATGGGAGCAGTGTGTTATGTTTCGCGCAATGCCTTTTTATATAAAACTCTCAGCTGATGGTAATGTCCGCTGGATTGGTTTTCACTGCGCATGCGCTATTTTCCGGATCTCCCCTCTAGTAAGTCTGACTTCCTGGTTCATGCGCCTGTACCAAGATGGCGCACACCAGGAAGTCGTGGGGTAATCCCTTTGGAAATTGTATTGTGAAATTTATAAATAAATGTTTACATTTTATTCTATGGTTGCCTATGCTTCTTCATCCCCCGTTTTATTACTGGGGTGGGTGTAAGAATATATGTTGATATAAGGATGGTGTTATATCTAAAGAGGACATTTGATATTCATATGTTATCTATACTGTCCGTGTTATGTGAAATGGACCTGAAAGCCAGAGAGACTGTTTGGTGGTCCAAAGCATCAGATTTATATAAAAATGGGGTCTCCCCAGGAATGCAGGATTTTTCGGTGGAAAATAGAGATCTTTCTTTGCCGTATAAAAATGCTGTGCATAAAATGATGAAATTATGGTGGAATAAAACTACTCTTGAGAATTACATCTCATAGAAATTGTCATTGTCCTCTTTTTTCATTCCTGTTGAGAGATTCCTTTGGAAATTGTATTGTGAAATTTATAAATAAATGTTTACATTTTATTCTATGGTTGCCTATGCCTCTTCATCCACTGTTTTTTTACTGGGGTGGGTGTAAGAATATATGTTGATATGAGGATGGTGTTGTATATAAAGAGGACATTTGATATTCATAGACATTGTATTGTGTTGTAACAACAGTTGAACTTAGACTGCTCAGTAAAGTTGAACTGTTTGAAATGAACAATGTGTCCCCTCTTCAATGTGTGACTGCTCCTGGATCCAGAATCAAGAAGACAACGATGGCCTGCGGCTAAACCATACAGTCATATGTTAAAGTTTGGGCACCCCTATTAATGTTAACCTTTTTTCTTTATAACAATTTTGGTTTTTGCAACAGCTATTTCAGTTTCATATATCTAATAACTGATGGACTCTGTTATATTTTTGGATTCAAATGAGGTTTACTGTACTAACAGAAAATGTGCAATCTGCAATTAAACAAAATTTGACCGGTACAAAAGTATGGGCACCCTTATCATTTTCTTGATTTGAACACTCCAAACTACTTTTCACTGACTTCCTGAAGCACTAAATTGGTTTTGTAACCTCATTGAGCTTTGAACTTCATAGCCAGGTGTATCAAATCATGAGAAAAGGTATTTAAGGTGGCCACTTGCAAGTAATTCTCCTATTTGATTCTCCTATGAAGAGTGGCACCATGGGCTCCTCAAAACAACTCTCAAATGATCTGAAAACAAAGATTATTCAACATAGCTTTTCAGGGGAAGGATACAAAAAGTTGTCTCAGAGATTTAACCTGTCAGTTTCCACTGTGAGGAACATAGTAAGGAAATGGAAGAACACAGGTAAAGTTCTTGTTAAGCCCAGAAGTGGCAGGCCAAGAAAAATATCAGAAAGGCAGAGAAGAAGAATGGTGAGAACAGTCAAGGAGAATCCACAGACAACCTCCAAAGACCTGCAGCATCTCCTTGCTGCAGATGGTGTCACTGTGCATCGGTCAACAATACAGCGCACTTTGCACAAGGAGAAGCTGTATGGGAGAGTGATGCAAAAGAAGTCATTTCTGCAAGCACGCCACAAACAGAGTCGCCTGAGGTATGCAAAAGCACATTTGGACAAGCCAGTTACATTTTGTAAGAAGGTCCTGTGGACTGATGAAACAAAGATTGAGTTGTTTGGTCATACTAAAAGGCGCTATGCATGGAGGCTAAAAAACACAGCATTCCAAGAAAAACACTTGCTACCCACAGTAAAATTTGGTGGAGGTTCCATCATGCTTTGGGGCTGTGTGGCCAATGCCGGCACCGGGAATCTTGTTAAAGTTCAGGGTCGCATGGATTCAACTCAGTATCAGCAGATTCTTGACAATAATGTGCAAGAATCAGTGACGAAGTTGAAGTTACGCAGGGGATGGATATTTCAGAAAGACAATGATCCAAAACACCGCTCCAAATCTACTCAGGCATTCATGCAGAGGAACAATCACAATGTTTTGGAATGGCCATCCCAGTCCCCAGACCTGAATATCATTGAACATCTGTAGGATGATTTGAAGCGGGCTGTCCATGTTCGGTGACCATCAAACTTAACTGAACTGGAATTGTTTTGTAAACAGGAATGGTCACAAATACCTTCATCCAGGATCCATGAACTCATTAATAGCTACAGGAAGCGACTAGAGGCTGTTATTTTTGCAAAAGGAGGATCTACGAAATATTAATGTCACTTTTATGTTGAGGTGCCCATACTTTTGCACCGGTCAAATTTTGTTAAAATGCAGATTGCACATTTTCTGTTAGTACAATAAACCTCATTTAAATCCAGAAATATAACTGAGTCCATCACTTATTAGATATATGAAACTGAAATAGCTGTTGCAAAAACCAAAATTGTTGTAAAGAAAAAAGGTTAACATTAATAGGGGTGCCCAAACTTTAACATATGACTGTAAGTGTTAGGCCAGCGTCACACTAAAGAGAAATACGGACGAGTGAGAGGCGCTAAAACCACGCATTGTACATGGACCAATGTTTCTCTATGGGGCAGCTTCAATCAGCCATACCTTATAGATGCGCCTTTTCTGGGGTGTCTGGGGACAGATTTTTGTAGCTGGGGGGGCAAAAACAATGGTCCCTCTAATGGCTATTAATATCTGCCCTCACTCACTGGCTTTCCCTCTCTGGTTGCGAATTTACCGTGGGAGCCCATGCAATTTTTTTCAACAAATTAACCCCTTTATTTAACACCTACATGTCCCAAATTTTGCACACAAACCCTAATCTAATTATTAGTCAAAGACATATAAAAAATAAATTAAATTAAATGGTTTACTGTATGTAAACCATGTGTCATTTCATGTTGGGTTTTGGAATGATTTTACAGAAGCCGGCAATTGTTTTAGTGACTATTCTGCTATGTAGAACTCTATGAAATATAAATATATATATATATATATGTCTCAATGACATGTATATATACAGTATATATATGTATATGTATTTTATGTGTATATATGTTTTCTTTTGCTTGTGTTTTAACCTGTCATTGGGTTCCATTATATGTCCATTTTGCAAGCCTGCAAGAAAATCTCGGCATATGGATACCATACGGATGTCATATGGATGCTTACATGTGCAAAAAAACGGAGCCACACCTTGACAACGGATGACATACGGATCACTTTTCAGGGAACATTTCTGCGTATTACGACCGTAAAATACGGTCCATATTTTTATTTGCTATGTCTTACCCCAACCTTAAACAGTACACCCACAGCACAAGGGAAATGGGACACTATTTACTTGTGGGGTACCAGGGTGTGGAAACACAGCAGTCCCTGACCAATGACTACCACCCTGTGCACCTTACAGCACTATACTAAGGACTGAGTTGAACATCATATTTAAGAAATGCCTGAACTACTTATATTGCACGTCCTTCCATTCTAGCTATTAACTGGTCAACTGTCATAACCTTCAGACCATCACCTAACCCATGATCATGGTGTGAATGGAACCTAATACACACATAAACAAATATATACCAAGGTAAAATCATCAGCTTTCTTAAGAGGCAAAAATCCTGGTGGGGAATATACAGTACATTAAGACTAGGAAATCATAAGCCAATCTTGAATTAACTGCCTGCTGTAAACACTTCATAAAGAAGCACTCCCATAAAAATTTGTATCCTCTTAATATATTATATTCATTATATTATGTAGTACAGTGTACTTACAATTGCTCACTTTGCCTTTCTACCCAGCTAATTCTTCTCTTTTCCATTAGGTCTATGACACCACATGATGAAAAACTGACTAGCTGAATCCTTCTAAGCACTATAAAGAAACAGAAGGTCAATTTTCCATGTATAAGTCACTGCAAAAATCCTTGCCAGGGGGAGGAGCAGAGCAGCTGGGTCAGGAGTTGAAGAGGAGAACGATAAATGCAGGGACAAGAGACTTCTTCTGTTAGGGCTGGCGGAACGCACCAAATTATAAAATAATAGTAGGTGCGTTCGCAGCCCAGGGTCCACCGTGCAGAGGTGGTACACTGCTGCTAGGTAATGGTGGAAGAATAGAGCGGCGTAAAAACAGTCACACGTGGGTTGCGTCACCCAATGTGAACAGGTGCGAACTCTGTTAATGCACAGAGTTGCACCACCGCTGAACATAGATGCCGGAGCCTGTTTAGCTCACAGAGCCCGGCCAAAAGAGCGCACAGTGTATGGCCACAGAACTCTACCCCAAGGACACAGGGTTAGAGTCCCTCTAGGCCCACTGAGCGCGAGACGTTGCTGCCACGAGCGCCGCTATAGACGCTGGCTATGAAGTGGAGCACGTGCACTGAGGCGTGCCGAGTCCCTGGTGAGGACTGATGCCTGACTCAACCTTTGTCCTACCTACACCTAAGCCTGGGCGCTAGCAGGCTAGGCTGCACAACACATGCGTACCAAGGGTAGGGGTTTCTTACTGAGTCATTCATCAGAGACATTCATACGTGCATACATCACTCACTCCACATAGTCTGTAAATACAGTCTATCCTAGCAGATGACCGAGCGGCCATGCGAACCTTTTATAGCCGCGAGCGTCCGGGACCTTCCTGGCTTCTCGGATGGGCCAATCCGAACACGAGCAGGACCTGAGCACGTGACCTTCGAACTCCAATGGGAGATCACTCCACTGGCATGCTCAGTGGCCTGACATGAGGACTTAGTCCCTGGAGAATCTTGCTGCTGAGCAGCATGTATTGCCATAGATGTGCCAGAGGTGGCAGCAGCAAGCAAACCCATGGAGCTGGTCTGGGCAGAGTGCCTGGACCGACAAGTTTGCTGAGCAACCTCCTCTGTGGCTGGAGAGGAATGGGAGACTGCTGGAAGTAAGGTTCGGGATTCTCACTGTGCAGCAACAGAAATTTGACGCCTAACAAGGGCCCCCCCCTCTCTGAGCCTCACTCTGCTCATATTCCACAATGAGAAGAGGAGCATGGATGTTCTCCACCAAGTCCGAGCCTATGGACCATGACCCTTCCAATTGTCGTAGCTGCTTTTTTGTTCTGACCAAGCGTCAGGTATGCCAGATCACCAGTGAGTCCGGATTATGAGGTTTTTCGCCCTTCTGATGACAAGCGCTTGGAGACGAGAGACTCAACACACAAGCCATGGTCAAATCACTTTATCTGACGTAATGAAATACAAGGCAATCTTTTATACCATTTACAACAATATGTAATTCTATGGGCTCATGTGTCCCCCACCATCACCTTCAGGGTCATACCATGTTTACAATGTACTCAGAACACGCTGTGGCTGACTTTTGAGAACATATATGATAAGAAACATTTTCTCCTTGAAGAGGAGACAGGCAAAACTGCAGCATCATAAGAATGAATGAAAGGCAAAAGGCAAATGGAGAATTAAAGGCATTTAAAGGGATATAAAAGCAAACCATTAACTCTTCTATATCAATTTCCCCCTTTTGTAAATGGTATAACCTTTGCCACTGGGTCAGCTGATGTCCACAAAGGAGCTACTGTCTCATGGGTCTAGTACCCATAAGAGGGCTTCCTACCTGCTTCGCCCATCCACCCTCAGTGTGGACACTCACTTTCCCCATCAGCAATGGCTACCTGGGGTCTATGATACACTACAGAAGGTTCAGCCTTAGATTCTTTTTTTATGCATACATTATTCAGTAGCTTAAGTAATACATATATTAGCGCTTTTACGGCTACAGAAAACAATAAGCAAAACAACAAAATTTACATACAAGTCTGTACAATGCCAAATATCCATCCTGCAAGGCCACTAAACCAATTTGCTGGATTTAGAAAAGAGAATGTGTTACCTCACCAGGAGTCTCTGTTTGCACTGTGTTGTTTTAACCATTGGTCTCTAAGTTCACCTATTTTGTCTATACTGGCCCTGATCTGGAGATTGCCAGCAGGGTCGATATAATTACAACAGGTGGGACCAATTATTTGACACATTCCTCCTTCTTTTGCTGTCAGGTAATCTAGTACTATAGTATGTTGGTTAGTACAGTAACTATGATTAATTGTCTCTGTATTGTATTAGTTTCATTAAGAACTTGGAAAATCTGATCGTCCAGGTAGTCGGTAGCTTCCACTAATTTATCCGACATTTGTGTTATGAAGGGGTATATTAGCATACTACTGAATATTTTATTTGTTATCCCCATTTCTACTAGATGCGGCCTACCTTTGGGCCGGGGCTTATTGTCTGCAGCCCTTCTATACA
The DNA here is from genome assembly GCF_039654945.1 of Dendrobates tinctorius. NCBI lineage: Eukaryota > Metazoa > Chordata > Amphibia > Anura > Dendrobatidae > Dendrobates > Dendrobates tinctorius. Next base: position 3,010,678 of record NW_027361694.1, on the reverse strand, counting down.
AACTATGAATTGGAACTGCTGCAGTGTCTATTTTACTATGAGGAACTATGAAAGTGGCTGGGGTTAGTTTGGCAAGAGTGCAAACCCCTCTTATGTCTGGGCTCACCCACCTGTAGGCACGATGTCCGCAAACCAAGAATACTCCTTCAGGGAGAACACAAACGTGACCCGGGGTCTGTATACATTGGTATAAACTCAAAAGTCCTGACATAGGCTTATGGGCACACCAAGTATTATTCATTTGTTTTCCACTTATACCAGATGTACATTTACCCCTTTCTTTCCTCATTATTTTACCCGTAGATACTTTACAGCCTTCAACACCATCCTGGTACACCGTATCATTAACCTGTGTTTGATCGTGAGTGTATATACGGAAGCAATTATTGTCCTCACCACAGGTGTTTGCTCCAGTGTGTTGAAGACTGAACCACAGTCCATCATTGGGAATGGGGTCTGAGTGAGGGATTTCAGTCCTCCTCCTGGCGACCATATTTCCGACATCTGAATCATATTCCCGCCACCACATTTGTTCCTTAGGCCGCGTTATATTAAACTGAAACCAGGGATTAGCAGCCCATCCGATTATAGCCAATGAGGCAGATACATCATGGGGCACATCTTTTCCCCAAAACCTAGATTGAGTCCAAGTCTCATGGTGTATGCAGTGTGGGGTTAATACCTCCTATGGCTCCAGAGGTAAGGCTAAGTAAAGCATGGTCCTTGCAAATACTGGGCTGTGCGTACAGATCCAACAGTCTTTCGGTTTCTGTCCTTCCATGTCCTTTATAAGAAGAGCATGATGCCGAATAAGTTTGTTGTCCCAGTCAGCATTTAAGCATTTGTCCTGTGTCTCTGTAGAGTGCAGTAACCCTGCCACTGCCAGCAAGGTGATGTGGAGTACAATCATTCTACTGGTGAAAGAACCTTCTTGCAATGACTGGCGTGGATCCAGGTGGGCTTTCCCTCAAGTTTTACTGAGGTGGATGTGGTCAGCTGGACTTGGAAGGGGCCGTCAAATCGTGGGTCCAGGCTCCTTCTCACTCGTCTGCGTATAACCACCCAATCACCTGGATTCAGCTGATGCACATATGCACTGGCATTAGGATCTGAAATGGATGAGAACACATGTTTATGCACCACATTAAGTCTTTCCTGCAATGCCTGGACGTAGGCTGTCATGGAACCGTGTTGCATTTGTAGCACCTGTGGGAAGTACAGACCAGTCTTTGGTGCACTACCAAACAGGACTTCAAAGGGAGACAAGCCTGTCTTTCTATTTGGAGTGTCTCTGACTGAAAAGAGTGCAAGAGACAAGCACTCTACCCAGCTATTTCCTGTGTCTGCCATGGCCTTTTGAATTTTCAGTTTAAGTGTCCCATTTAGTCTTTCCACTTTCCCACTACTTTGTGGCCTATATGGTGTATGAAATGCTTGCTGTATACCCAGGGCCTGCATGACTTCCCTAATTATTTCTTCCGTGAAGTGTGTACCCCTAACACTTTCTATGGTTTCTAGGGACACAATACCTGCAGATCAGTTCTATCATCAGTTTGTCTGCAGTTGTTTTAGCATTTGCACATTTTACCAGATAGGCTTCCAGCCAACCAGAGAAGAGATCTACACATACTAGGATATTTGCATACACTCCTACCTTGGTAGCTGTATGTCGTCAATCTGCAGTCTCTGAAATGGGTAGAGAGGCCTAGGTGTCGCTTTCTTAGGGTCTTTTACTGTTTTACCTGGGTTGTGCTGTGCACAGATGAGGCATGATTGTACAAGTTTCGCGGCTGCGTAACTGAAACCAGGAGCGATCCAGAAGGCATCCACCATGGCACACATGTGACTTTTTGAGGCGTGAGTGGGGCCATGTGTTGCTTGCACCATAATCAGGAACAGGGACTTTGGTAGGCACAACTTATCCTTATTCTCCCATACTCTGTTCAAGTTCAGCTCAGCTCCCAGTCTCCCCCGATGTACCTTCTCTGCTTGGCCAGCCTGTTGCTGGAGAGATTTCAGGACATCTAGGCTTAGTGTGGCTGGAATACGCTGACTCCCCGCTACCGTCCACTGCTCTCTAGGCCGCCTTGCTGCTTCTTTAGCAGCCTTGTCCTCCCTTCTGTTGCCCTCTACCTCCACGGAGTCACCTTTTGTGTGTGCTTTTACCTTGACAATGCCAACCTGGACTGGTAACATCAATGCCACCAGCTCTGCATTTTTAATGGGCTTCGAATCTGTGAAAATATTAGCGACTTTATCTGCAGCGGCTCTACATGCCTCAGTGAGTGCCTTCAACTCTGCCTCCTGTGCCGACATTTGAGGAGGGAGTGGTTCAGCTCGGATTACCTCATGTGAGGATACTACTGCATATCCAGTGAAGAATCGTCCATCCTGGTGGTATCTGGAGCCATCTACAAAAAAAACTCAAAATCTGCATTAGGAACAGTTCTCTGCAGTCATGTTCATGCGTCATGTCAAAGTATTCTTCCTCACTTGCTAATACTGTCACCAATTCCCCCTTTTCTGAATCCACAGGCAGGAGGGTGGCTGGATTCAGAATGTTACATCTTTTGAGGGTGTAGAGCACATGCAAGTCGGAGCTGTCTGGCCATAGACAGATGTTTTGGTTGAACTTGTACGAGTATGGAATGGATGTCATGTGGGGAATAAATTGTCAAAGGAGTGAGATTATAGGGGTCTGGTGACAAACAGTCATAAAGTAGTTGCAACATTTGTGAAGCAGACCTTATCCAAGGCCTACAGTAGGTCACTAAGCCTAGGAAAGTGCGTAGATGCTGATGTGACCTGTGTAGAGGGAGATTTTGAATTGCCTGTTTCCTGTCTTCAGTCAGGTGTCTGGTACCTTCGGCAATATAATGTCCCAAAAATGTCACCTTTTGTTTGCAATATTGTAATTTGTCACATGAGACCTTGCAACCCTTTTCTGATAAAAAAAAAACCTAGCAAGGAAACTGTGGCTTCCCTGCAGGACCTCTGGTCCAGGCAGAACAGCAAAAAGTTAATTCACATACTGTAATAGTACAATCTGCGGATGAGGTGATTGCCACTACTCAAGGATCCCTGCCATCACTGCTGAATAGATGGCAGGGGAATTCTTTCCCCCTTTGTGGGAGGACTGTCCAACAATATTGTCTACCTTTATGAGTAAAGGAAAAAGATACTAACAGTCAGGGTGCAGGGGTACAGAGAAAAATGCACCTGCTAAATCAATGACTGTGAAACATTTTGACATCAATGACTGTGAAACATTTTGACATCACTGGGATCTGTAACAGTATTGTGTGTGGATCAGGGACAATTGAGGTCACACTTTCTGTAACATCATTAATAGCCCTTAAGTCATGAACCATCCTGTAAGTGTCAGGGGAACCCTTTGGTCCTTTTTTCTTAATGGGGTACAAAGGGGTGTTGCAGGGGGAAGATATTTGCACCAGAACCCCTGCCTTAACATAGTCTCTAATATCTCTGCTCGTGGCCATTGATTTGGCTAGGCTCATGGGGTATTGCTTTAAACAAGGAGGAGTGGTTCTTTTTTTCAATTTAATCATGACAGGGGGAATGGGCAGCCGACCCACATCAGTTTTTCCCCTTGTCCAAACAGTGTCTGGCACCTGTCCCATTTCCTCATCCTCAGGCATTTTGGTGTCAGGTGTTAGTTTCACCGCTTTTGTCATATACACCATTGCCGTAATCTTACGCAAATGTTTATCTGAGAGGGGACTTGTGACTGTAATACCCTCAGGAGAGTACTGTATGGTGGCCTGGATCGCACTCAGCACATCTGCTCCCAGTAAATTCATAGGGGTATTGTCACTAACAATAAGTTTTGTAAGCACCTCTTAGCTATCTCGTAATTTTAGTCTTATTTGTTTAGTCACAGGGGCTTCTGTCACTTGCCCCTCTACCCCCACACATTCCACAATCTCATCAGTAATCATGTCTGGCATTATCAAATCCTTGTGTACCACAGTCCCGGCTGCCACAGTGTCAATCAAAAATTCTGCCTCTTTCCCTCCCGGCATTGTTATGGTGGCCATCAAGGCAGGACCAGGTCTGGAGGGGATAAGAACAGGGCACACATTTGTCACTGGGTTGCCAGTTTCCTAGTCTGTATGTGGAGGAGGTGGAAGATTGGTCTGCTTACTCTCCTTTGTAGGGTTTTTGCAATGGTTGGTGTAGTGCCCATTCTCACCACAATTCCAGCACCTCACTGTTTCTATGTCCTTAGGTCCCTTATTACGTCTCCACTGTTTTCCTTGTGCTCCAGCGTACATGACAGGTTGTCTTATTGTCCGTGTTTGCTCAACTTCTTTAGCTACCTTAAGGAGGTCTTTCTGATCTACACATCTCCATTCAGATCTGGCTGTCTGTACTGCTTCTCGTAAAGGTACTGTCACACTTAGCGATGCACCAGCGATCCCGACCAGCGATATGACGTGGTCAGGATCGCTGGTACATCGCTAAGTGGTCACTAGTGAGCTGCCACACAGGCAGATCTCACCAGCGACATCGCTGGGGACGGGGGTCGCTACTTACCAGTCACACCAGGCGATCCTGCGTCCTCCCGCCCGGCTCCACGCGTCGCTCATCGTCAAAGCAGGAAGCGCCGCAGGAAGCTGACGTCAAGAAACAGTCCAGCCTGTTCTCGCGCGATCAGCGATAATCAGCGGGGGAGCCGGTTGTAGGTAAGTTTCACATACAGCGATATCGCTAGCAATATCGCTATAACGTCACAAGTTATAGCGATATTGCTAGCGATATCTCTTAGAGTGACATGCCCTTAAGTCTTTGTTCATACCGTCAATGAATGCATTCACCAGTATTCTAACATCAAGTGGGTTTATGCAAATGTACCCCATGTCTCCCCATTTCAGCTGTAACCGTCCAAAGTACATCTGTACACGCTCTCCTCTTTGCTGTGTCACGTTAGTCAGGAGTACAGACTGCTCTGATTGTTCCATTGTAGCCCACTATTTTAGTGACTCACAGTACGTCTCCCCAGACCGTGCAGATTTATCATCCATGCCCCAAGCCTGATTATTTGCCACTAGTGTTGAGCATTTCAATACTGCAAATATCGGGTATCGGCCGATATTCGCTGTATCGGAATTCCGATACCGAGTACCAATATTTTTTCAATATCGAATAATGGAATCGGAAGTTCCCATAATGCAATGAGCCACTGTTGTGGCTGTGATTGGCTGCTGAAATAATGTCATCATGATGCGCGGTCTGTGCGCATCATGATGCGCGGTCAGTGCGGGCCTGGCGGGGGTCTGTGCCGGCTGCCGGGGGTCTGTACGAGCCTGCCGGGGATCTGTGCCGGCTGCAAGGGGTCTGTGCGGGCCTGCCGGGGGTCTGTGCCGGCTGCCGGGGGTCTGTACGGGCCTGCCGGGCGTCTGTGCTGGCTGCCAGGGGGTCTGTGCCAGCTGCCGGAGGTCTGTACGGGCCTGCCAGGGGTCTGTGCCGGCTGCCGGGGGTCTGTGCCGGCTGCCGGCGGTCTGTACGGGCCTGCCGGGGGTCTGTGCCAGCTGCAAGGGGTCTGTGCGGGCCTGCCGGGGGTCTGTGCCGGCTGCCGGGGGTCTGTACGGGCCTGCCGGGGGGTCTGTGCTGGCTGCCGGGGGGTCTGTGCCGGCTGCCGGAGGTCTGTACGGGCCTGCCGGGGGTCTGTGCCGGCTGCCGGGGGTCTGTGCCAGCTGCCGGCGGTCTGTACGGGCCTGCCGAGGGTCTGTGCCGGCTGCTGGGGGTCTGTGCCGGCGGCCGGCGGTCTGTACGGGCCTGCCGGGGGTCTGTGTGTATGTGCAGGCATTGTCCGATGGGACTACAAGTTCCATCGGGCGATGCCTGCTACAATGATAGTGATTGACACATTAGCCAATGATGGGACAGTAGTAGTCCCATCATCCGGCTAATGTGTTGAATGTAAAAAAAAAGAAAAAAAAACATACATACTACATACATACTACATACATACTTCATATATACTACATTCATACAACATACATACATACTACATACATACTACATATATACTACATTCATACAGCATACATACATACTACATACAGTCATATGTTAAAGTTTGGGCACCCCATTAATGTTAACCTTTTTTCTTTACAACAATTTTGGTTTTTGCAACAGCTATTTCAGTTTCATATATCTAATAACTGATGGACTCAGTTATATTTCTGGATTCAAATGAGGTTTATTGTACTAACAGAAAATGTGCAATCTGCATTTAAACAAAATTTGACCGGTGCAAGAGTATGGGCACCCTTATCATTTTCTTGATTTGAACACTCCTAACTACTTTTTACTGACTTCCTGAAGCACTAAATTGGTTTTGTAACCTCATTGAGCTTTGAACTTCATAGCCAGGTGTATCAAATCATGAGAAAAGGTATTTAAGGTGGCCACTTGCAAGTAGTTCTCCTATTTGATTCTCCTATGAAGAGTGGCATCATGGGCTCCTCAAAACAACTCTCAAATGATCTGAAAACAAAGATTATTCAACATAGCTTTTCAGGGGAAGGATACAAAAAGTTGTCTCAGAGATTTAACCTGTCAATTTCCACTGTGAGGAACATAGTAAGGAAATGGAAGAACACAGGTACAGTTCTTGTTAAGCCCAGAAGTGGCAGGCCAAGAAAAATATCAGAAAGGCAGAGAAGAAGAATGGTGAGAACAGTCAAGGACAGTCCACAGACCACCTCCAAAGACCTGCAGCATCATCTTGCTGCAGATGGTGTTACTGTGCATCGGTCAACAATACAGCGCACTTTGCACAAGGAGAAGCTGTATGGGAGAGTGATGCGAAAGAAGCCGATTCTGCAAGCACGCCACAAACAGAGTCGCCTGAGGTATGCAAAAGCACATTTGGACAAGCCAGTTACATTTTGTAAGAAGGTCCTGTGGACTGATGAAACAAAGATTGAGTTGTTTGGTCAAACAAAGAGGCATTATGCATGGAGGCTAAAAAACACAGCATTCCAAGAAAAACACTTGCTACCCACAGTAAAATTTGGTGGAGGTTCCATCATGCTTTGGGGCTGTGTGGCCAATGCCGGCACCGGGAATCTTGTTAAAGTTCAGGGTCGCATGGATTCAACTCAGTATCAGCAGATTCTTGACAATAATGTGCAAGAATCAGTGGCGAAGTTGAAGTTACACAGGGGATGGATATTTCAGCAAGACAATGATCCAAAACACCGCTCCAAATCTACTCAGGCATTCATGCAGAGGAACAATTACAATGTTCTGGAATGGCCATCCCAGTCCCCAGACCTGAATATCATTGAACATCTGTGGGATGATTTGAAGCGGGCTGTCCATGCTCGGCGACCATCAAACTTAACTGAACTGGAATTGTTTTGTAAGCAAGAATGTTCACAAATACCTTCATCCAGGATCCATGAACTCTTTAATAGCTACAGGAAGCGACTAGAGACTGTTATTTTTGCAAAAGGAGGATCTACGAAATATTAATGTCACTTTTATGTTGAGGTGCCCATACTTTTGCACCGGTCAAATTTTGTTAAAATGCAGATTGCACATTTTCTGTTAGTACAATAAACCTCATTTGAATCCAGAAATATAACTGAGTCCATTCAGTTATTAGATATATGAAACTGAAATAGCTGTTGCAAAAACCAAAATTGTTATAAAGAAAAAAGGTTAACATTAATAGGGGTGCCCAAACGTTAACATATGACTGTATATACTACATATATACTACATTCATACAGCATACATACATACTACATATATACTACATATATACTACATTCATACAGCATACATACATACTGCATACATACTACATATATACAACATTCATACAACATACATACATACTACATACTACATACATACTACATACATTCTTAATATATACTACATTCATACAGCATACATACATACTACATACATACTACATATATACTACATTCATACAACATACATACATACTACATACATACAACATACATAAAACATGCTACAGATATTCTACATACATACTACATACATGCTACATACTACACACAATGCATTCATACATTCATACAATACATACATATAGACATACAGTACATATAACATAGACTACATACTCACTATTACTTGTCACATTGTTCCCCGAAGCCAGTGTCATCTGTGAAAAAAATATGAAAAAAACAAACCACCAAATACTCCCTGTTCCGCAGAAATCCACGAGTGTCCCATGACGATCACCCGTGGAGAACAGCAGCATCAGCTGATGCGACCGTTCTCTAGAGGCTCCAGGAATCCAATGACGGGAGGTAGGTATCCTTCCGCACTGTATTCCACTGTATAAAAATAGTCCCTAGTGACCTTCGATCTCCAATGGGAGATCACTCCACGGGCATGCTCAGTGGCCTGACATGAGGACTTAGTCCCTGGAGAATCTCGCTGCTGAGCAGCATGTATTGCCATAGGTGTGCCAGAGGAGGCAGCAGCAAGCAAAGCCACGGAGCTGGTCTCTGCAGAGCGCCTGGACTGATGAGTTTGCTGAGCAACCTCCTCTGCAGCTGGAGAGAAATGGGAGACCACTGGAAGTAAGGCTTGGGATTCTCTCTGTGCAGCGACAGAAATCCAATGCCTAACATCTTCTTTCTACATTGAGAAAAGAGAAGAATTAACTAGGAAGAAGGGCAAGTAAGCAATTGTAAGTACACAGTGCTGTATAGTATGATGATTGCAATATATTAAGAGGATAAAAACTTTGATGGGAGTGCATCTTTAATCCCTTCACTCCAAAGCATGTTTAAACTTTCCTGACCAGGGGAATTTTTACAATTCTGACCACTGTCACTTTATGATGTCATAACTCTGGAACACTTTAATGGATCCTACAGATTCTGAGAATGTTTTTTCATGACTTATCATACTTCAGGATAATGGTAAAATTCATTTGGTGTGACTTGCGATTATTTGTGGAAAAAATCTGAAATTTGGCGAAAATTTTGAAAATTTTACTTTTTATGCCCTTAAATCAGGGAGTCAGGTCACACAAAACAGTTAACAAATAACATTTCCCACATATCTACTTTATAACAGCACAATTTTTGACAAATATTTTTTTTTCGTTAGGCAGTTGTAAGGGTTAAAAGTTGATCATCGATTTCTCATTTTTACGGCAACATTTTTAAAACCATTTTTTCAAGGACCACCTCCCATTTGAAGTGACTTTGAGGGGCCTATATGACAGAAAATTCCCAAAAGTGACTCCATTTTAAAAACTGCACTCCTCAAGATACTCAAAACTACATTCCAGATGTTTATTAACACTTCAGGTGCTTCACAGGAATTAATGGAATGTGGAAGGAAAAAATAAACATTTAACTTTCTTTCACAAAAATTTTCCTTTAAACCTATGTTTTTTTTTACTTTCAGAACGGGAACAGGAGAAAACAGATCATAAGTGGGAAAAACCCACTGTTTGGGCACATGGCAGGGCTCGGAAGGGAGGGGGAGCCATTTCACTTTTTGAGTGTAAAATTTGCTGGCATAATTAGTGGACACCATGTGATGCTTGGAGAGCCCCTGATGTGCCTAAACAGTGGAAATCCCCCACAATTGTCATAATTTTAGAAACTAGACCCATTATGGAACTTATCTAGATGTATATTGAGTACCTCAAACCCAGAGGTGCTTCATAGAATTTTACAATGTAGAGACGTGAAAATTAAACAAAATCACATTTTTCCCAGATAAATCTTATTTAGCTCGAAATTATGCATTTTGATAAGGGTAACAGGAGAACTTGTGCCATACAATTTGTTGTTAAATTTCTCCTGAGTATGCAGATATCCAATATGTGGAGGAAAACAACTGTTTGGGTGCATGGCAGGACTTGGAAGGGAATGAGCGTCGCTTGACTTTCTGAATGCAAAATTTACTGGAATAATTAGCTGACGCCATGTTGCGTTTGGAGATCCAGATGTGCCTAAACAGTAGAAATCCCCAAAAGGGATGCCATTTTGGAAGCTAGACCCTTTTGGGAACTTATCTAGATGTGTACTGAGCACCTTGAACCCACAAGTGATTCGTAGAAGTTTATAACGTTAACCCGTGAAAAAAAATCGCATTTTTCCCACCAAAATCTTTTTTAGTTCCAAATTTTGTATTTTCACAAGGGTCAAAGGAGAAAATGGACCCTAAAAATTGTTGTGCAATTTCTCACTGATACCCCTTATGTGGTTGAAAACTATTTTTGGGGCATAGTGCAAAGCTCAGAATAGAAGGAACGGCATATTACAGTGCACGTATTTCAGAGATTTACATAGAAACCCCGGTGTAAGCGCTCAGTGCAGAACACAGGATAAATGTGCGTTGAGCCTTACTGACATCTTTGGGAAGCAAAATGAAGGAATAAAAAGCATGTGAAGAATTTGTCTTATTTATTTTTACACCATTCCTCATGCGGTGTTAGTGATTAGGTGAATTTATTCTTCGGGTCGGTGAGATTACAGCGATACCAGATTTATATCTGGTTTTTATGTTTGGCTGCTGTCACACACTAAAAGACGCTTTTTATTGTGAAAACTAGTTCTTGCATCACCATATTTAGACTGCTATAATTCTTCCATATTTCAGCAAACAGAGTCATGTGATGGCGTGCTTTTTGCTGGACAAGCTGCCATTTTTATTCGTACTTTATTCGGGCACATGACATTTTTTGATCATTTTTTATTGATCATTTTTTATTCTGATTTTTGGAGATAGAATGAACAAAAACCAGCAATATAGGAATTCCTTTTTGTTTTTTGTTTTATTTATACCATTCAGCATGTGGTAAAGTTGGTAAAGCAGCTTTATTTTTTTGGATCAGTACGATTGCAATCGTACATCATTTACATTAAGTTTTGTCACTTTTACAGAATAAAAATTATGCCGAAAATTCATTGCTTTTTGCCTTGGTTTTTTTTTTTTTACAGTGTTCACTGAAGAGGTTAACTAGTGGGACAGCGTGGGTCGCTCTGGATGCCGTGATACCAAATATGTGTACTTTTTTTTACATAAATAAATGTGTTTAGGAATAATTTTTTTTGTTCTTTATTTGGGTTGTTTAATGTAGTTTTACACATTTTAATTTTTTTTACTTTTTTACTTTGTCCCAAGATGGGACATCACTGTATAGTATCAGATTGCTGATCTGATACTCTGCAGTGCTTCTGCACTGCAGAGCATCAGATCAGCATCTGACAGGCAGGGAAGGAGGTATGTCAGCGCCTGCTCTCAGCCTTCCCTGCAAGTACCCTGAAGGAACCCATGGTCATCTTGAGGCCGGGGGTCTCAGTGGAGACCATGAGGACAACACAATCGCTTTGCATTGTCCTGATGGAAGCACGCAGGGAGCCCACTACCTGCGCGATCTCCTTGATATCGCTGTCAATATTGACAGCAATATCAGAGGGGTTAAATTCCCGCAATCGGTGCTAGTACTGATCATGGGCATTGCTGCAGGGTGTCAGCTCTCACATTTTCTAGTGTACATAAAATTAAATTTGTAGTGTGGTAGCTAGTACTACTTTCCTTTTCCAAAGCCTTACATACTTTTTAGAAAAGGACTTTAGCCAGTGCAATAGGGTCAAAAGTCAGACATCTTTTCCAAACATAACCCCTTATGTCAAATTTTGTTTACTTTAATGGGAATGATGAATTTCCCCTTGTGGTTTCTGTATGTTGAGATATTCTTCACTATCCATAATTTCCTCTTACTATGTTCTAGTCATTGTCTTCTTTCTTTCCAGCAACCTACCATCCTAAACCTCTGCACTCTGGATCAGAATATTGCACTAGGCTTCCTTTTCTCTTCTTGAGAATGTCCTGACTTCACACACCGTTATACATCAGTCGTACATTGCTAGCATCATAAAATATCTTTGATGTTTTATCAAGCAATGCAAATCACCCTTTATATTTACTTAGGTTCTTGTACGGCAGCACAACAATTGTGCTATAGAAAACAGACATTGTGATCCTTTAATAATAAACATGCAACAAGCTAATCAAAAAATACTTGGCTTTCATTATGAACACCTTGCATTTCCTTAATATGGAATAATGGAGTCTTTCAACATGTTGATGTTCTACTTTTTTCATTACCAAAGAATTATTGAAAAAATATTCATACTTCATTCCTATCCCCAAGGTTATCCCTTTACTAGTAGTAGAAATTCAACTATACAAAAATATCCTTTAAGCCTTACGATTTTGACAAAGGAAGTGAAAATTCAATTCTTTTTCCCATGTTGTAAGACTAAGAAGGGCTCGGCAAAAGCCCTATTCAGAACGAAATCCTGGAGATTAGAAGCTTGCTAGACACTCTTGGATTTTCGACTTTAACAATGAATTTTGCTTCAAGCCAAACATGGACTGGGAATTAATAATAAGTACAATTAATACGTATCTGTTAACCTACATACAGGATTCTTCAAAAGATGTCAATTAGGTGAAGTATTTGAAGACATACACGCTGTCATCACCTTGAGACTTGTATATGTGTCTATTGTTTGGCAGTCCTGATGTACAGAAATCCAATGCATTTAAAAAGAGATTTATAGACTACCTATTTAATGTGACAGATTTTCTGCATTACACTTTTAGAACTGTTTAAATCTGATGATCTTCATAACCTGAAATGTGTCACTACTCAACCCTGTTTCTAGAGAGTTGTACAAAATGAAGTGGAATTTTAGCATATTCAAAGAAATATGTTTTTTTCTTTTGTAAAGTGTCCAGACAAGAGGGGTTAGGTAAGGGTTTCATATGCTCTCCTCCTCCAAAAGAAACCTGATATACAGTTCAAAGTAACAGGCCACATGACAGTCCACCATATTTGGCACAGAAGCTTAGAATTCATATTTAGAAGAAGGTAGAGGTGATTTCCCCTCTCATAGATGTTTATTTCTTGATATTTTGGTCTCCATGTCATGGGAATATTTATGGAGAGACCTGTTTTGGAGAATTCCTGCACTGGACCTGTTTGGATCAGGACACACTTCACACCTAAAGGAGATGAGTCACCTGCTGCTGCAGCACAAGTTCACTTTCCAAAAGGACCCCAACAAGTCTCTCACATCTCAGATACACTATAAGCTCATTTCAATCAGGAACACAGTCCTATAAGTACAATATATACATATTCTGTCATGAAAGAAACATGGCAGAAGGAACGTAACTTCTTTACTGGGCATATCAGTTTCTGTGGGATGTGCATTTTGTACAAGAAATTCCAGATTATCCGTTCTATCTCTCTCGCTTCCAGTTACACATCTATACAAGCTACCATGGCAGACTAATCTCCCGTAGCGTATTATCCTCTGTTTATAGTTCAAGATCACCACAGAAATGTAGAAGTTCTCTGGCAGGCCATTCAACTTTCTGTCTGCCTGTTACTGACCACTAGTTCACACTCACTGTTTCAGTCTTATTATGTTCTCTCTCAGCTTTTAGCTGGGCACATGCATTGACTCAGCATTTCCTTGGGTACTCTAAAATGCCTGTCACACTAAGCGATATCTCTAGCAATATTGCTGTGACGTTATAGCGATATTGCTAGCGATATCGCTGTGTGTGATACTTACCTCCCCCGCTGGTTATCGCTGATCGCGCGAGAACGTCCAGGACTGTTTCTCGTCATCAGCTTCCTGCAGCGCTTCCTGTGGAGAGACGAGCGACGAGCATGGAGCCGGGCGGGGGGACGCAGGATCGCCTAGTGTGACAGGTAAGTAGCGACCCCCGTCCCCAGCGAAGTCGCTGGTGAGATCTGCCTGTGGCAGCTCACTAGCGACCACTTAGCGATGCACCAGCGATCCTGACCGCGTCATATCGCTGGTCGGGATCGCTGGTGCATCGCTAAGAGTGACAGTACCTTTAATGCTCTCTGCCATCACTCCAGCTTTTCATTACAACCTATGAAAGAGGTTCTGCCTTCACCATCTGTGCGCACATCATAATCTGAATTTTGATATCTGTAATGTGCAATAAGATCGCCCCTAAGTCTTCCTTTGTCCAAAGTGAATGACTGCAAGTTTGATACCATTGGCTAGTTCACCCACTCCTTTAATAACCTTGGTTGCTCTTCTTTGCACCTGCTTTAGTTCTGCTATGTCCTTCTCGTACACTGGAGCCCAAAATTGTACACAATATTCTAAGTGTGGTCACACTAGCAGTCGCAATAGTGACAAAACTATGTTCTCATCATGAGCTTTTATGCTTCTTTTAATATAGCTCATGATTTTATTTGTTACAGGCTGAAAGAAGGCACCAAATAATAAAGAAGGTGATTAGGTGCTTTCGCAGCCTGGGGTCCACCGGGCAGAGATGGTAACTGCTGCTCAGTAAAGGTGGATGTTATATGGTGGTACAATAGAGGAACAGGGTTAATTCCACCTAGTGTGTACAGAGGCGGACCCTGTTAACTCACAGAGCCGCCCGAGCGCCAAACACAAATGCTGTAGCCTGTTTATACTCACAGAGCTCTGCAATGTGAGCACTGGTGTATAGACACAGGACTCTAGCCCTGAGACACTGGGTTAGAGTCCCTCAAGTCACACTATTGCTCGGTACCACAACTGTGGTGCCAGGAAGAAACTAATGAGTAAATAAAACGCACTACGTGCAAACTGCACCACTCTGGCAGATGCCACTAACCACCCGGACAAGGCAGGAAAGCGCTAGACTTGCGCACGGCGTCGCACTGGTGGATGCAGCCGCTTAATGCAGTACTGAAGGTGCCCAGAGCTGGACAGCACCTTATGGCACTCAGTGAGGTGCTGGGATGTGGAAGCACCGTGGCGCAGACCAAGCCACTAGTAGGTGCTGACTCTAACTCTATGCCCTATAACATAGGTATCCAAGGGAGGGGAGTTATAATGCGTCAGTCAGTTTCATGCATCCATCATCACTCACACAATATACAAAAGAGTCTATACTAGCGCATTGCCGAGCGGCCATGCAAACCTTTTATAGCAGCGTCCTACCTGGACCTTCCTGCTGGTCCATTCCGAGCTGCTTGAGGACCTGAGCATGTGACCTCCGACCTCCAATGAGAAGTCGTCCCGCGGGCATGCTCAGCAGCCCAAAAAAAGTCCCAGGAGCTGCTCGCTGCTGACCAGTGCAGGCTGCTATAGCTGACCCTGAGATGGACACAGCAACTGAACTGACAGCACTGGCCTGATCAAGATGCCGGGAATGACGTCTTTGCTGAGACTGAATGGGAGACCGCAGAAGACAAGGCTTGGGATTCCTCCTGCGCACAGGCAGGAACCCGATGCCTAACAGACATTGGTCAGTAAGATGAGATTGCTGTCCAGCAGTTCACCCAAGTCTTTTGCAGTGACAGTTCTACCCAAAGTTCTACTATTTCTTACATAATTCTACATTTTCCGTCCCAAGTGCCATCACCTTACATTTTTCTATAATAAACTTGGATTGCCATTTTTCAGTCCAAATCTCCAGATGACATAAACCCCTTTGCAATATTTAATTATCCTCCTCTGTGTTGATTATCTTAGAGCTTAATATCATGAGCCATATTAAAGTTCTACTCTTTATGTCCTTTACAAGATCACTAATATATAAGCAAAAATGCATAAAAAATCATTTTGAATCTCCAACTATCACATGAAAATGTATTATTAGATTGTCTTGTATCAGTGCCAATCTTCAAGTTTTTCAAATCCTTCTCAAATCACAATTTTTTGTGATAGTGGCCATCCATCTGTGATGCTAGTCACTTCTCACGGCCAAGCCGTCGTGAGTCGGAGCGGAGAAGAAGTCCAAGGTCAGAAGCCAGGAGGGTACGTCATAAACAGAAGGAAGAGACAAAAGTGTAATCAGGTAACGTTCTGAGTTCAGAGTATTTGGAGGTTAACAGATCAGAATTGAAGGGGTCAAACAGGCGGATGGTCAGAATAAAGTCCAAAGTCAGACAACAGATCAAGCAAACAGAACACAATGCACAGGAGAGCACAGAGCACAAACCTCACTAGATGAATATACATCTGGCAGTGGTCTGGGAGAATCTGCTCATTTAAGTAGGCATTGCAATTACCCAGGACAGTGAACACCTGGAACAGCAGGCACCTCCCAGTCATAGATTGCCTAGTCGAGCTGTCAATCAACACACTGACAGCTCAACACGCCCCTGCACCAGTTTGGATGGCCATGGTGTCCATTAAATTGCTGACAGCTTCAGCACGCCCCTGTACCCGATTGGATGGACGAACTGTCAGTAACTGCATTCCAGACACCCTGAGGGATGGAACCATGACATCATTTCATTTGTGGGTTATAGTAAATAAATGACATCAGCAGTGGTTTTCACTTTGGAAATAATACTGAAAAAACTTGGACCCCTCTTGCATCACGTTATGGGATAATTTTAATGCTTTTCTGCTGTCTACTCCCTACTTTCCTGAAAAAACAAGCATGACAGATGCCAATAGATATCTGTTCAAAAATTGATCTGCTGAATTGGATTATTTTGGCAGTTGTTAAGTCCTGTAATTGAAAATAAATCATTGAAGATGATGATGACAGATCTGCAATCCATCTATGGAAGCACAGACTAAGGCTGGTTTCACATTTGCGTTTTTTAGCGCTGGAAAAAAACGCTAACCTGCGCATGCGTTTTTTCCCCTATATTTAACATGGGTGCGCATACCTGCGCGCTTGTAAGCGCATGTATGCGATTTTCATGCGCTGCGTTTTTTTGGGGTGTGCGATTGGATTTTCCAGACGCATCATGTTGCATTTTTTGGCCCTGCAAAAAAGCGCATGCGCACATATGCGCACGTTTTGCCCTAAAAATGGCCATTATAGCCTATGGATGCGCATATGTGCGCACTGGCATGCTCATGTAAGCGTTTTTTTGCATATGCGTTTTTTTTTTTAACCATGGAATTTAGGGGTTTGGGTTAGAGTTAGGGTTAGTTAAGGGGGTTTAGGGTTAGGGTTAGGGTCAGGGTCAGGGTTAGGGTTGGGTTTTGGGTCAGGGTTAGGGTTAAGTATGGTTTGGTTAAGGGTTAGGGTCAGGGTTAGGGTCAGGATTAGGGTTAAGTATGGTTTTGTTAAGGGTTAGGGTCAGGGTTAGGGTTAGGGTTAGGGTCAGGGTTAGGGTTAGGGTCAGGGTTAGGGTTAAGTATGGTTTTGTTAAGGATTAGGGTCAGGGTTAGGGTCAGGATTAGGGTTAAGTATGGTTTGGTTAAGGGTCAGGGTCAGGGTTAGGGTTAGGGTTAGGGTCAGGGTTAGGGTTAGGGTTAGGGTCAGGGTTAGGGTTAGGGTCAGGGTTAGGGTTAAGTATGGTTTTGTTAAGGGTTAGGGTCAGGGTTAGGGTCAGGATTAGGGTTAAGTATGGTTTTGTTAAGGGTTAGGGTCAGGGTTAGGGTTAGGGTTAGGGTCAGGGTTAGGGTCAGGATTAGGGTTAAGTATGGTTTGGTTAAGGGTTAGGGTTAGGGTTAGGGTTAGGGTCAGGGTTAGGGTTAAGTATGGTTTTGTTAAGGGTTAGGGTCAGGGTTAGGGTTAGGGTTAGGGTCAGGGTTAGGGTTAGGGTTAGGGTTAGGGTCAGGGTTAGGGTTAGGGTTAGGGTCAGGGTTAGGGTTAGGGTTAGGGTTAGTTAGGGTTTAGGGTTTGGGTTAGGGTTAAGTATGATTTGGTTAAGGGTTAGGGTCAGGGTTAGGGTTAGGGTTAGGGTCAGGGTTAGGGTTAGGGTTAGGGTCAGGGTTAGGGTTAGTAAAGTCATGGTTTGGGTAGTGTGAGGGGCCACCTAAAAATGTTGGAAAAAAACGCAAACGCGGTAAAAACGCGCTAAAAACGCATACAAACGCATAAAAACGCTGCGTTTTTTTCATGCATGCTCATAAAAATGCTTGAAAAAAACGCAGCAGTTGTATGCTTATGTATGCGTTTTTTCAATGCGTTTTTTTGCGGGAAAAATTTGTCATTTAAACTTATCGCTTTGTTATTAGAGATGAATAGATCAGGCAAAATAATAATTTGTCTGTATGAGTGGATTTGCCCTAGAAATTTGATTTGAGGATAAGTTATATATTTAATGTCCCCTTATATGCTCATAATCATCAGACCCCCAGAGCATAATTAACGTAAGTTGTAAATAATAAATAAAATTCTTAATAATAATAGGAATAATAATAATAATCATTATTTATATAGTGTCAACATATTCCACAGCGCTTTACAATTCAACAGTTCATATGCAAGTCATAAGTAACAAGGTTTAAGATAAAACAATAATTAAAGCAAAATAATGATGACACTGCTCGTAAGAGCTTACAATCTACAATGAGGTGGTGGTGACAAAGTACAGGTGCTTATTTACAATGATGGTGCAGCCATCTTGAGGGAGTGGGGATAGTTAAGGGCTGAATTCACCTCATCACTCACCTTTTTGGTCTCTCCGTTCATCACCGTCACCCTTCTGTTCCTTTGTGCATCTCTAGATCACTGACGCTCACACTTTGTGTGCAATGTCGCAGTCAATGCCTCATCAAAACTGGAAGATTTCAGTTCAAGCAGCGGTGATAAGAAGATTCGGTGAGGATTGAACTGGTGACTGTGAGAACCAGAGGGGCTATAAGGCTGTGTGGTGAGTATAAGAGGAGTATAAGGTATAAGGACTTTTTTATATTTTAACTAGAGTTGAGCGACTTTGGTCAGATCGGGTTTCATGAAACAAAATTTGAGTCGGATGAAACTGTTCCGACTAGGGCAAAAAAAGTCGGAGTTTCATCCGGAACCCGACCCCGACATTCATCCACTCAATGCCGACTTTTATTCCCCATAGACTTGCATTGGGGTCAGGTTTCGGACGAAACTCCAACTTTTTTTGCCCTAGTGGGACCAGTCTCATCCGACTCAAATTTTGTTTCATGAAACCCGATCCTACCAAAGTCGCTCAACTCTAATTTTAACCTTTTGATGGAATTTTAAGGTTTTGAAAAAATTGTCTCTTGATCCAGCGCGGAAGTGAATTACAAAATGTCCACATTTTGCCAAATGCAGATTTTTATAAAATTAAAATAGAATTAAATTTCACATAAATTTAATTGTCATCCAAAAAGACAACCTATACATATGAACTATGAAAAATAAGTGGCCGGAAAATCTGAAATCCTTAATGTATGTAGAGCTTAAGAGACTGAGAAAATCTAGAGAATCGAGACATGAATAATTGTTGTCCAAGTGTATTTTTACTTATCCAAATTCTGCAAGCAACATCTGGACGATCAAGGGAAACATAGTATGGCAGATATCACCCTGTGTATCACCCTCATGAAAGAACCAGGGGAAGTGCTGGAGCAATTTCCTGTCTCAGTAAATTCTTTAAGAATAGGCTCTATTATTAAATCACAGAGTTTCTGAGGATCAGTTATTGTGTTGTAGATTAAATAAGCTTTAAAGAAGAGGTAATGCATGGGAGTATGGAAAATGTAAAAATTTAAAAGGATTCCTTTTAAAGATGTATCTTGAAAGCTTTCAACATAAATTGATATATACTAATATTTATGGTTCTGTTTTTTCAGTATTTTCTTGTGCTGAAACTGCTGCAACTCTGTAAATATGGAAAAATTGCAAAATTGGTAGATCAATTAAAAAATATTCTTATGTACTATTTATGTAAGTGTTTATTTTGCCTTGACTGAACAGATGGGAATGTGAAGATTTTTAACATAGTCTATCTACATTTATGGGATAAACCACTGCCAGAAGAGTCTGAAAGAAGTTTATCTTCCCTTCCCCTATTAAATAAATAAGCACACATAAAGCCCTCATACACATTAGATAGCTCATTCACTCGGCTCTCCCAACTCTCACATACACATGACTAATCAATGCGGACAAAACGTCATACGTTTTCAAAGGAGACCACGAAGGAAGCCATTGCCAGAAAGCTCTTCCTTACCTCTTTGATAGCATAAATGTCAGGTGTTAAAAGTCAAACTGCCCGACACTTACCTCCCCTGAACATCATCTATTGGAGGTGAGTTGGGAGACTTTCATAAAAATTAGAATGTTAGCCAAACCCTGTTGATAATGGCAGTTTCTGCCAGACTGCGCTCTAATGCGTACAACCAGACTTGCTCTTCTGTGCTTGGCCTTTGTTTCTTGGGATCTGCATCCTTGCAAACGTATTTTGATATACAGTGGGGAAAAAAAGTATTTAGTCAGTCAGCAATAGTGCAAGTTCCACCACTTAAAAAGATGAGAGGCGTCTGTAATTTACATCATAGGTAGACCTCAACTATGGGAGACAAACTGAGAAAAAAAAATCCAGAAAATCACATTGTCTGTTTTTGTTTCATTTTATTTGCATATTATGGTGGAAAATAAGTATTTGGTCAGAAACAAGCAATCAAGATTTCTGGCTCTCACAGACCTGTAACTTCTTCTTTAAGAGTCTCCTCTTTCCTCCACTCATTACCTGTAGTAATGGCACCTGTTTAAACTTGTTATCAGTATAAAAAGACACCTGTGCACACCCTCAAACAGTCTGACTCCAAACTCCACTATGGTGAAGACCAAAGAGCTGTCAAAGGACACCAGAAACAAAATTGTAGCCCTGCAACAGGCTGGGAAGACTGAATCTGCAATAGCCAACCAGCTTGGAGTGAAGAAATCAACTGTGGGAGCAATAATTAGAAAATGGAAGACATACAAGACCACTGATAATCTCCCTCGATCTGGTGCTCCACGCAAAATCCCACCCCGTGGGGTCAGAATGATCACAAGAACGGTGAGCAAAAATCCCAGAACCACGCAGGGGGACCTAGTGAATGAACTGCAGAGAGCTGGGACCAATGTAACAAGGCCTACCATAAGTAACACACTACGCCACCATGGACTCAGATCCTGCAGTGCCAGACGTGTCCCACTGCTTAAGCCTGTACATGTCCGGGCCCGTCTGAAGTTTGCTAGAGAGCATTTGGATGATCCAGAGGAGTTTTGGGAGAATGTCCTATGGTCTGATGAAACCAAACTGGAACTGTTTGGTAGAAACACAACTTGTCGTGTTTGGAGGAAAAAGAATACTGAGTTGCATCCATCAAACACCATACCTACTGTAAAGCATGGTGGTGGAAACATCATGCTTTGGGGCTGTTTCTCTGCAAAGGGGCCAGGACGACTGATCCGGGTACATGAAAGAATGAATGGGGCCATGTATCGTGAGATTTTGAGTGAAAACCTCCTTCCATCAGCAAGGGCATTGAAGATGAAACGTGGCTGGGTCTTTCAACATGACAATGATCCAAAGCACACCGCCAGGGCAACGAAGGAGTGGCTTCGTAAGAAGCATTTCAAGGTCCTGGAGTGGCCTAGCCAGTCTCCAGATCTCAACCCTATAGAAAACCTTTGGAGGGAGTTGAAAGTCCGTGTTGCCAAGCAAAAAGCCAAAAACATCACTGCTCTAGAGGAGATCTGCATGGAGGAATGGGCCAACATACCAACAACAGTGTGTGGCAACCTTGTGAAGACTTACAGAAAACGTTTGACCTCTGTCATTGCCAACAAAGGATATATCACAAAGTATTGAGATGAAATTTTGTTTCTGACCAAATACTTATTTTCCACCATAATATGCAAATAAAATGAAACAAAAACAGACAATGTGATTTTCTGGATTTTTTTTTCTCAGTTTGTCTCCCATAGTTGAGGTCTACCTATGATGTAAATTACAGACGCCTCTCATCTTTTTAAGTGGTGGAACTTGCACTATTGCTGACTGACTAAATACTTTTTTTCCCCACTGTATCAAGGTCATTTGACAATATGTCCATGCTGAAGAGTCTGATACTAGAACCGTGATTGCCCCAGAGCAAGCAAATACTTACATTGCAGCAGCAGCTAAAAGAAAGAAAGATAAACAAAACACGCCAATATCATTTAATCTCATTATTTTCAATGGAATATCTTTTGGAGCAATAGTTTTTTTTGTGCAGAAGCCTTTCATCTTTAGTAAGGAAATCGTCCCGTGCATACTTCAAATCACATAATAAACTGGTATAAAACTAACAATCAAAGACACAGAACATAAATAGAAAGCATTGAAAGCTATTCTAAGTAAATACATTAACCAGGTCAATCTTGCGGCAATAAACACAAATGAATGAAATCAAAGCAAACATGGCCGCCGACCAAAGTGGCAAAGATAAAAATGTTTTAGAAATGTAAAAAAAAAACATTAAGCAAATCTAAGATAGGAAGAGAGTAAATTTGTTTGCCAGCTTTCAAAAAGGAAGGCCAGTTGTATGTGTACATGGAAAAGCGCTGCGGAATATGTTGGCGCTATATAAATAAAGATTATTATTATTATTATTATTATTATTATTATTATTAATAAAAGGATTTAATTGTAACCTAAATATGAGTGAATAAAAGAGGCACTATATAGAAAAATACAACATGATTAAATAGTTAAGAATAGACCAAAACATGTGTTAGAAATGTAAATTGTGATGTTTCTTACGTGAAAAATCACTGACCAAACATTGATAACTCTCAGACCATTTCTGTGTGTACGTGAAAAATCATTACATTTGAATGAGATCTAACAAGACAAAAGTCATGATAAAATCATTAAGGGGGACATGTATAAATAATTGAAAGAGGAAATGACCATCGCAACTTTTAGATTCAATCTTTTATTTTGCACCTTGCCTTCGACAACAGTTGTGGACACCTTACTTGCTGATTAACCCCTTTATGACATATGTCATAATAATTTGTCCCTGTGCCTATTTGTCCAGGGACAGATTATTACATCAGTGCGATCGCCTGCACACACGGGCTGTGCGCGGGCGATCTTCGCCAAGTGTCAACTGATTCTGACAGCACTTAAGGGCCTGTCACACTAAGCAATATCGCTAGCAATATCTTTATAACGTCACAGGTTTTTGTGACGTTATAGCGATATTGCTAGCGATATCACTATGTCTGATACTTACCTCCGACCGCTCCCCCTCTGGTTATCGCTGATCGCGCGAGAACGTCCTGGACTGTTTCTCGTCATCAGCTTCCTGCTGGGGCTTCCTGCTGTGATGACGAGCGACACGTGGACGCGGGCGGGAGGACGTCTTCATCGCCTCGTCTGACACGTAAGTAGCGACCCCCGACCCCTGCGATGTCGCTGGTGAGATCTGCCTGTGTGGCAGCTCACTAGCGACCACTTAGCGATGCACCAGCGATTCTGACTGTGTCATATCGCTGGTCGGGATCGCTGGTACATCGCTAAGTGTGACAGTACCTTAAGTGCCAGGAGCAGTCATGCACCACTTCCAGCACTTTAATCACCTAAATGCTATGATAGAAGCATTCTGGGAGCTGACAGAGGGATGACAACCCCTCTGCCTTTGGTTCGGATGCCCCGCAGCGTGACGTGGGGTCCCGATCAGTGCCATGGTGACCCAATGTCATCATGACAACATCTGGGTCCCCAGAGCTAGGAATGTAGCTGATCATGTGCAGTGCATGATCACCAACTTTCCCTGTCAGTGCAGAGCTGACAGTTTGCACAGCAATGGAATGCTGCTGCATCCCCATGCTGTACAAGCAATCAGTCTGCAAAAAATGATAGTCTTATAGTGGGACAAAGTAAAAAAGCTAAGAAAAGTAAAAAAAAAATAAATAAATAAAATAATTGTAAAAATACTTAAAGAAAAATTAAAAATAATAATAAAAGATCAAAATGTATTTCATCCATACATAAATATTTGCATGAAAAAAATATAAACAATAAAAGTACACAAATTTGGTATAGCCACGTCCGCAACAACCCAACCTATAAAACTGTTCCACTAGTGAACACCATAAAAAAAATGCAAAAAACAATGCTTTATCATTATACCACCGAACGAAAAGTGGAATAACACGCAATCAAAAAGATGGATATAAATAAACATGGTACTGCTGAAAATCTCATCTTGTCCAGTGAAAAACAAGCCATTATATAGCTCCATCAGCGGAAAAATAAAAAAGTTATTGCTCTCAGAATAAAGTGATACAAAACTAATTATTTTTTCTATAAAATAGTTTTTATTGTGTAAAAGCACAAAAACATAAAAAAGTATATAAATGAGGTATTGCTGTAATCATACTGACCTGAAGAATAAAACTAACTTATCATTTTTACCACATACAAAATGGCATAAACCCCCCCAAACAAAAAATTCCTGAATTGCTGTTTTTTGCTCATTCTGCCTCCCAAAAATCAGAATCAAAAGTGATTAAAAAAATCATGCGCCTGAAAATAGTAGCAATAAAAGCGTCAACTCATACCGCAAAAAACAAACTCTCACATGACTGTGGGCCAAAATATGGAAAAATTATAGCTCCCAAAATGTGGTGATGCAAAAACTATTTTTTGCAATAAAAAGCATCTTTTAGTGTGTGACAGCTACCAAACATAAAAACCCGATATAAATCTGGTATTGCTGTAATCGCACCAACCCCAATAATAAAGTCGCCTAATCAGTTATACCGCATGAGGAGCAGCATAAAAAATAAATAATACAAATTCTTCAACTGCTGTTGATTTTTTCATTCTGCCTCTCAAAGATCGCAGTAAGGCTCGACACATTTATCTAGGGTTTTGCGCTGAATGCTTACAGTGGGGTATCCGTGTAAATCTCTGAAATACTTGATTCAGACGGAACCTCTGGCGGAAGATTCCTTATAATGAAGCAGATGGAGGCACTGTGGACGCAATGTGACCTGTGATCCGGAGGTGTCCATCTTTTTAGGACTGCATAAAAGTGCCATCAGCCACAGTTTTGTGCACTTATGAAAAGAAGGAAACTACTGAACAGAGGCCAGACAGAGTCCAGAAAAGTTCTGCTGCCTCATTGTAGTGAATGTATCACTCGGGGGTTTCATCTGAATCACGTCACTCAGACTTTTAGATGAATACCCCAAAGTAAGTGGTCAGCTTAGAGTACCAGATAAATGTGATCCCAAACATTATGTAAAATGTTCCCAATCCTCAAAAAAACCAAGTCCCCTCTCAGGTCTGTCAACTGTTAACAGAAATATAGGGGGCTTCCACGTTACTGGTAGTGCAATGGCTCTGGAAAAGCGAAATGGCTCCTCACCTGCCAAATGAAATTCAGTAAATTCCCTGCTCCCAAACTCAAATTCCGCCTCCTTCTGAGCCCCTCACTTGATGGGGGATTCTGCTCTTCCAGCAATTAGGGGCTCTGCATATGGAGTCTGCAAACTGTTGTATGAAACACTCCTCTCTAGGAGGGAAACAGCGCCCCGTTCTTCCCGAATCTCTCCATATGGCTAACTAGTACTGTACAGCCACATATGGAGTATTACCACGTTCAATGGAAATTGTGGGACAAATGTTGGTGCTATTTTTACCCACTTGTGGGAAAATGTAAAATCTAGGACTAAAACAAAATTTTGGTGGTAAAAATGTAGTTATTTTTTCCTCACTGTCCAATGGTATATCATTCTGTGACACACTCATGTTGTTAATATGATCAATGCACCCCTAAATGAATTAATTGAGAGGTGTACTTTATAAAATTGGATCACTTAAGGGGGGTTTTCTGTTGTTGTTCTGACACATCATGGGCTCTCCCAGTGGGTCATGGCACATGCAAACCATAACAGGAAAATCTGGCACTTCTTGCCTTCTGAGCTGTGCCTTGTGCCTCAAAGAAAAAATTTATGATTACATTTAGGATTACACTCAGGAAAAAATGAACCTCAGCTTGTTGTAAAAAACAATCCTCCTGGCTCTTAGAAAAATTAAAAACTTGGGGCTAAAAAACATTTTAGTGTTAAAAATGTAATTTATTCTTCTTTTACCGCTAAATGGTATAAAATTATGTGAGGCACATGTGGTGTCAATATGATCTCTGCACCCCTAGATGAATTCAATGGGGAATATAGTTTGTAAAATGAGTTCAAATACATGGGGTTTCTGTTGCTTTGGGGCTCTGCCAATGTGACATGGCACCCTCAAACTATTCCTGCAAAATCTGAGCTTTGCACTGTACCTCAAATGTAGTATTCCCCCACATATGGAGTATTGTCATACTCAGGAGAAATTGCACAACACATTGCATGGTGAAATTTCTCCTGTTATCCTTATGAAAATGCAAAATTTGGGGCCAAAATAACATTTTTGTGGGGAAAATGTGATCACCACACATCTAAATACATTTCTTAAGGGGTCTAGTTTCCAAAATAGGGTCAATAGGAAGGGCTTTCCATTGTTTAGGCCCATCAGGGGATCTCCAATTGCGACATGACTTCCCAAATGATTCCAGGAAATTTTACCTTCAAAAAGCCAAATGGCGCTCCTTCCCTTCCAAGCCCTTCCGAGCCCTTCCGAGTCCTTCCCTTTAGACACATCAGGGGTTCTCCAATTGGGATATGACGTCCCAAATGATTCCAGGAAATTTTACATTCAAAAAGCCAAATCATGCTCCTTCTCTACCAAGCCCTGCTGTACTCCCAAACAGTAGTTTTCTCCCTCATATGGGGTATTGGCTTACTCAGAAGAAATTGAACTACAAATTGTATGGTTCAATTTATCCTGTTACCCTTATGAAAATGCAATATTGTGGGCTATTTTCTGCCTTATAGACCCCTCAAAGTGACTTCAAATGTAATGTTTTCCCTAAAAAAATTGGTTTTGTAAATTTTGTTGGAAAAGTGAAAAATCGCTGTTCAACTTCTAACCCTTATAACTTCCGAACAAAAAATTGTTCCAAAATCGTGCTGATGTAAAGAAGACATGTGGGAAATGCTACCTATTAACTATTTTGTGTGACATATCTCTGATTTAAGGGCATGAAAATCCAAACTTGTAAAATTGTGACATTTTCAAAATTTTTAACAAATTTCTATTTGTTTCACAAATAAACACATGTAATACCAAAGAAATGTCACCATTATCATGAAGTACTATATGACACGAGAAAAGATTCTCATAATCATTGGGATCCATTGAAGCATTCCAGAGTTATTACCTCATAAAATGACAGTGGTCAGAATTGTAAAAATTGGCCTGGTCATTAACGTGCAAAGCACCTTCAGGGGTAAAGGGGTTAAGGACACAACTGTATGTTTAAAGTACTCACCCAGTTGCCAATTAAGCAAACAGTATGCTCACTAACCAGTTGTGAAGACTTAAAGGCACTTTTGGGAATGGAAAAAAATAGCTTTATTGTACTAAATGACATAAAAATAAAACAAAAGAGCCATTGCTTATTTGATAAATTCCCTGCTGCCACTCAACTGCAGCAGCTCTGTTGCTCCCATTTCATTACCGATCACTTCTTTGCAATAATCTGATGCCCCCTCATATGCTAATTTGTTCTTGAGGCTGTGGGAGAGGGACATTTTTTGTACCAATCCCACCCCTCTTAGCACCAAAATAATTTTTTGGGGCCAGGTATATAGATAATGTCTTTGCCATTTGGCAGGGTAGTGAAGAAGACCTGATATCCTTTGTGAAAGAATTGAACAATAACAACATTAATCTCAAACTCACTTATCATTACAGTCGCACAACAGTCGACTTTTTGGATGTACGTATATCTAAGGATGGGAAGGGAATGTTGCACACCGAAATATACAGGAAGGATACAGCTGTAAATTCCCTGCTACATGCATCCTCTGCACATCCGAGAGCCTTGAAGAACAGTATCCCGGTGGGACAATTTTTACGTACTAGGAGGGTGTGCTCGGATGAATCATCCTTTGTGAAACAAGCACAGGATTTGGCGGTGCGTTTTGAGGAACGTGGTTATTCGGGACATACAATCCAGCATGGTTGGCGGAGGGTATCGCGCATGGAACGTAGAGACCTTCTGTATTCTACAAAGGAAAGACCCAGTTCCACACAGGTGAGATTTATTTCTACCTTTAATGAACAACATCCACGGATAAGGGATTCCTTAAAGAAATTTTGGCCCATCCTCATAAATGATCCTACTCTGGCAAAATATATGAAGGATTATCCATCTATTACCTACAGACGGGCTAAGAATTTGAAGGACCTACTTGTACACAGCCACTATAGGAAACCGGCCCCTGATAACTTTGGTACAAGGGGTCCGAAGTGGGGTTTTTTTCCTTGTAGGGACTGTGCGGCATGTGCCAATTTAGAGCGTTGTTCATCTTTCCACTCCAGGGATAGTTCTAAGGAATTCCAAATTACACAGCACACTACTTGTAGCACCGAGGGTGTGATCTACCGTGCGTCTTGTCCTTGTGGATTGGTCTACATTGGACTAACCTCACGCCAATTATGTATTAGAGTACGTGAACATGTCCGTGACATCAAGGCTGGTGATGTCACGGACATGTCTACATTGAAACCTATACCCTGGCATTTCAGGAGTGTACATTCATGTGATGCCAAGCTTTTGTGAATTAAAGGGATAGACAAGGTCTTTATGGATGGACGGGGGGAAGATTGGAAGAAAAGTCTCTCCCAGCTCGAAGCCAAGTGGATTATGAGGGTGGACTGTGTACGACCCAAAGGCCTCAATGAGGTCTTGAGCTTTGCTCCTTTTTTATAAAACACGTCTCTGTTTTTTATTGTTGTTTGTTTGGCTTTAACTCTTATGTTATATATCTTATTTAGGTTCTCTAGGCCACTAGTCCTTCTGTCTCCATTTCTCTTTGGTCCTTTGATCTCTGGGTGAAGTTATCTACTATGCTGAATACACAACACCATTTTGAAGAATTCCTGGCTATGATGAAAGAATGAATATCTTCTACTACATCATTTGTATTGTGTTGATTTTGCATCTCGAGGGGGGTGTAGTTGGCTGGGTCTTTGTACATCCGTGAGAGAGACATAATAGGAATTATTATTCTATATGTATGCTTATGTATGGTATTGATACATCTATATCTAGGCTCACTGATGTATGCTTATGTATGGTATTGATACATCTATATCTAGGTTCACTGATGTATATACTGTATGTGTATAGGTCTTAAGCTTTTTTGACTATTTATTTTTCCATATTATGCTCCCATCTTTTGGGATTACAAGTTTGTGTACTTGATAGCTATATTTTCCCTTTTTTGGGGTTAGCAGCTGGCTATTACTACACTCCCTCATTATTTGGTGATAAAACGGTGCATACCTGGTGAAACACTGTAGGACTAAAGCCAGTATTAGCTATTGATATGGATCCTTAGGTCACTTCCTGCGGTGAGCGCTTCCGTGTGCTCGGCTGCTTGCTGGTTGTCATGGACACACGTCCCTTCAGCGCCGCGGGTCCTGCCTCCCAGTTGACGCGTCGCTGGCTGGCCGGCCCCTGTGACGTAGGACACCGACTCCTTGGCTTTCGGTTCTCGGCGTTAACACCGGAAGCACCGCCACACCGCATTGTGACAAGGCCTCAATATGGACTATTTAATGGCCACATCATTCCTGCTTTCACATAACCCCCCGAGGAAGCTGACACGAAACGCGCGTCGGGGTTTGTCTCTTCATCCCCAGGTATGCACACAGCACTTTGCTAATAGGTTGTTTATCTGATAATGGGTCATTATGTAAGCGGGCATTGGTGCAATCATTGATGTACTAACCACACATTATATGCCAGTATATACTCTTGTATATTTGTACATCCATCCTGGATACCTCTATTAATATGTGTTTACACTAATTTTTGGGTATTCACCTCA
Organism: Dendrobates tinctorius; assembly: GCF_039654945.1. Classification (NCBI taxonomy): domain Eukaryota; kingdom Metazoa; phylum Chordata; class Amphibia; order Anura; family Dendrobatidae; genus Dendrobates; species Dendrobates tinctorius. Next base: position 2,980,948 of record NW_027361694.1, on the reverse strand, counting down.
GTGTAGGTTACTGTGATTTGTATTATATACCTCACCTCACTATAGGGGTTCCAGGTTCGCCATATGGTACATATGCTTCTCAGCACCTCCGCTGGAGGATTATAGTGAAAACAATATGTATTGTGCACATTGCACGTAGGTATGCACAAAGCACTTTATTTTACTGCCTCTTTTTAGTTCATCAAAGCAGGGATTTCTCCTTCTCCATTGTAAGTGGATATTGTCCTACTTTGGACTAATTTGCATTTATCTCCAGGCACATGTTTCCGTGGGATATACCTCACTGGAGGTGCTATCTTGTCCACTTACTTCTCTTTTTGGAGTTTTCATAGCGCACATGCGCTTATGTTATATTGTTGTTGGTGGGCTTCATTTGGCAAAAGTGCATTTTTATACGTGTTCTTTTCATGTAGCTCATTTGATGTGAACTTGTGTGTATCATACTTGGTGGTGTTCACACCTTCCTGTTTCTTCTCCTTTTGCTATGTTATATGGGCATTAATAAAATGTATTGCATTTACGTTTATTGAGATGCGCCTTATTCTTCCGTTCTTTTTTTGGATTTTTTCAGTTGATCACTGCAGACAATCACTGACCTCAGCAGTTTCATTCCATCCACCGCTGAGTACAGTGATTTGTTACAGTGATCATGGGGACTCATGAGTACAGCAATGCAATGCTTATGAAAAGCATACCAAACAGAACAATATTGTTTCCATAACTAAAAAGTTAAAGAAACCAAGTCGTACTTTTTCTTTATTTACAGCATAGCACAGCCCAGGCACCTGTTTCTGGAGTCCAGAGCACTTGTGGCACATAGACACAGTATTTCTCATCTCAACCATGAGTGGATGAAATGGGAACAACCCTTTATCCTTGCCTTTGGAGTAAGGGAATTAGCTGACTTAGTATCTAGGAAATCCGTAAGACATTTGCCAATTAAATGTC